>NC_090930.1:566104222-566837126 GCF_040938575.1 Ambystoma mexicanum | reverse complement strand
CATCCTGTCCACCCCAGACATTCTGACACCAGAGGAGGACTTCAGTACAGAAGCCCACCAAAGGGCACGAACAAAGGGACCAAACCTGGTTTGGCGCGCAGAGACAAACACAAGAAGGACTTTTTCTAAAAGAAAAGCCGAAAAAAGATGACCGGAGTCTGTTTTTACAGATAGGTCTGGGGTGCCATATTGAAAAACATGGCCACCCCTGATTTTGAGCTACCTTTGTTAGTGGTCGTGAAAAATCATGGTAGTTGATCTAAACCACTGCCACAAGCCATTTAAAATAGGAAAAGGTAACATTTTACTGTTACATGAGTGTTTTGACTCAGGGGAAGCTAAGCAACCCCTCCAGCACTCTATAGTAAGATAGGTTGTGCTGGATCAGTAAATTTAAAGAGACTAGTAAAGTCAATTTAACTTTATATACCCTGGAAGACAGTAGTCAGTCTCAGGGAAGGTATTTAAACCTTGGGGAGTCTGAAAGACACCCCGGTGCAACTGCACTGAAGGTGCTGTGTGACACACAGAAACATATGATGCCATGGAGTTTGCTTTAAAAACTCCATTACCAAAGAACACCAAAGTAGAACACACACAAAATACATGGAAGAGTGGGAAATAAAGGCTCACACTCTTCCCAGGTAAAACATCAAATCCTAGAAATCCAGCAAAGTTGCAGGGTGTCTCAAAAGGTAAGGGAAATTAGCATATTTGGAGAATTCTCCCTAACAGTCCCCTCCCGCTTCCCCTCGCACTTTCCCCTTTCCCCTTCTCCCTTCCTATGCACTTGTACGATCTGAATGACACCTGGCCTAGTAGGATCGTTTTCTGTCTTCCCTCTGTTTCCCCTCCCTTGCTTCATCGCGCCTTGAAACACTTGTGTATAGGCGCGTTATAAATGTCATATCATATCATATCATATCATATCATATCATATATAGAGACTTCAATCACTGTGAGATGGAGAGCTTGAGGACTTCACTGTATGAGGAACCTTTGACTACAAGGTCCTATCTCCTCGAGGAGATGGACGCCTTGAGGCAGACGCTATTTCAGCAAATGTATGCCTCAAGAATGAGCACACATGTTGACTCTTTGGCCACTCAGAAGGATGTTCTTCAACACCTATCTGCCTTTGGGATGCTAGTGCATGCATCGGTAACATGGGTGGCCCTAGCAAATGAAGACCAGGCTTTCACACTGCATGGACAAGATGCATCACCACCCATGTTACCACCTGAGGATACACCGCAGGGTGAAATTCCCAGTCCACCCATGCCACCTCTACCACCTGTGCCCTGATGTCCATGAGACCATGGAGGTTTCTTTTGGGGGAGGGGGGATTGTGTGCTGACTCTTTTCAATGCACTCATGTGGACATGGACACCCACCCCCCATTCAGGTTGGGCATTTCATTTCCCCTTGTCCATGATGGACACTTTATTTTCCATCCCTGTCCGGGATGGACACATTTTAATTGTTGTATTTGAACATTGAGAGATGTGTTGTTCCCTCTCAAGGCCTATTTGAGTGAAGGCCTGGGCATGCAGCCATGTGCAGTGTTTTCAACTGGCATGGTTCACTTGATTGCAACAGGACCACACATACAGGTGCAGATCACACTAAACATGGATGTACATATTTTCAGTCTGCATGAATTACTCCTACAGCTGGTGAAATCATATGTTCCATGTTGTTGCAGGGAACCTGCCTCATCCAGTAACTGCACTCCATGAGAGGTCCACCGGGCACCATTTCAGCTCCATAGTTCACATGCCCTCTGCCGTACACTTGCCCTCCATTCCCTAATGTGTAGGCACAGTGTTAGGTGGAGGGGAAGAGGGAATCACATCAATACAGCTCTTCTGGCAGGTAAGGTTGTGCACTGTCAATCATGCTAATGGCTAGTTAAGTGTGCACCACAATATTGGCAACGAGTGGCACAAAGAGGGTTTGCATGTAACATGACATTTTGGGAAGGTGACTGTCAGTGCAGATGTTGATTTGTCCCTGTGTATGTGTGTTTATGTCCCTTTAATCATCCATGCATGTGCTTTGGGTTTCTGGTTGCATTTCTGCACAGGATAGCAGGCTCAGGAGGCTGTGTGGCACTCAACCCCTTGAGCCATTTGCAGTCTTTGACACATCCAACATCAGCATCCTCATCCACAGACTCCACTCTCTGTCCATCATGGACTTTGCATTCTGATATTTCACCTCTTGTCTCGCTGACCATTCTCAGGTTTTCTTCTTACCACCCTTCTCCTTTCCCCCTCATGTCTCCTACGGGGTCCTGCAAATGTACTCTATATCCATCCTACTCTTCATCTGTCCCTGAGCCCACTCCCCACCCTCATCTGGTCACATGACTTGTCCTACTGTCCATTACAGACAAATCCATTCACAGATCGCCAAAACCTCAACTGCTCCCCATCGTGACATCGCTTTGGGACATGCAGATTTCCTAACACTTTGTCGCAGCTAGCCACCTCCTCATGAATACTGTTGGGAGCGGAATCATGTTTGCAGTGACACTGCACTCTTCCACCTAACCAGCCCGTGGCTGTGCTTCCAAGTCCACACTTCCATGGCATCTAGCTCAGGGAAGTAACTGTGATGCACCATGGATTATTACAGAACACTCAGTCACCACATGGACACTGCTCGTACATCCTGTCATCTGCACCTCCACATCCCTGAATGGTCATTCCCATGGCTATCTTAATCTCACAGAGCCATGCCATTGCTGGCAATTATTCTCTCCTGCCTAGTTTGCTTGTATTCCATTTATGTGTATGGGCCTGCCTATCATTTCAGTAAGCTACACTAGATCCCGAACAACGCAGCCTGCCTTACCCTTGCACTCACCCCCAGGGTACACATGACTCATGTACTCTATGTGCTCCACTGCCTTCCCATTGTCCAATGCACCACCTTCATGTGCATTTGCATCACCAACTGGGCCCTCCACAAGATGTGCCTTGACTTCCTCCAACACTGTCTCACAGCCTGATAACTCTACAGATACCTCACATCAGGCTCTGCACAACTCCTTGTGATCCCTTCCCTCAATTCAACTGGAAATTGACATGCCTCTTTCTCCTTCAAGGCTTACACACTTTTATACTCCCTCGCACTCAGCATCGCCAAGTGGGCCACCTTTCATTCCGTAAGGAAAAAGGAATCTGGATCTTTCCTTCCCCAATCAGGCAATAGGTCACCCCCATGCAATTTCCCAGCCAGGATTGCCCTGCTGTGGCACACTATAGCCAATGAGAGTGTTGCACTGCATGCTATGGCTGTGTTGGTTTTCAGGAGTCTGGCTTGTTTAGGCCATCAGAGTGCCTGACCTGGGGGGGAGGGTACTTTACCTCACTTGCACACAGATGGCAGGGTGTCCTGGCTGTATGTCTCCCTGCACTCTGCAGGACCAGTTTAATGCACTTGTTCCTTCTAGGTTTGTACTGGTTTTCACATGTGGACCCCTGACAGACATTGCCTGTGTTCCCCATAAAAGTCACTTGTTGTTTAGTATTGATTTTCTGTATGTTCTCTCATCTTCAATGTATTGCATGACGTTTGTTTCCATAAAGTGTCAGTACATTGTGGGCACATTCATGTGGATCAACATCCCATCGTCACATCTTCTGTTCATCTTTGCACTACACCCTATGTTCGCCACCGCCTTCCTGGGATTGGCTCGTCCAGAGTGTGTGATCTGTTTGAAGGTAAAGCAATAGCTGGGGAGTCATGACCTGTCCACGAACTGTGGTATCCTACAGGAGGGGTAGGTGGGTGGTGCACAGTCTGGAGTGGGGGTGGCACTGCCTTATTTGCATGGATATCAAGGACACAGGTCTCTTTCTGGGTTGCATGCCATGGTGTGTTGCCCATGTTGTTTTGTTGATGAGAACCTGAGGAGTTCCCTTAAGCAGGTGGCCTTTGTTTCCCAGTCTTCCCCTCACCCCAAACCGTATTGTCTTTCTTCACCCTGAATCTGTGTTATTTGAACACCAGTGTGCCTACTGGGCTCTCTGTCCCTGTTTCCATCTTTTCTGATCCATCTGTTTCTGTCCTCCTCTCTTCCCACCTTCTCTCAGCTCTCCCCATCTCCCCACCAGCCAAACTCCTCCTTGTTCCCAAATCCTACTCTGTCTCTCTCTTTCTCTTTCTCTCTCTCGCTCTCTCTCTTGGTTCTGCAGCTGCACATTCTTCACTATGTCTCCTCTCTCCCTCTTGCCCTCTTTCATCCTTCCCATCAGCTCCCACACTTGTACTTCTACTTTGCAAACCTAGCCCTCCTCCCTTGGTGTTTCTTTCCCTCCCCTCAATCCAAGTGAACACCAAAGGCACCTGGGAAACCTGATGGTGGGTGTGCCCGACCTGTATGCCTGCAATCGATGGCCCCACTTGTGCCTGCCTCCCAGGGCAGACTAACCCACATCATGCTCTGGTGGCAAGTTGTTTTCTTTACTGCCATGATTACTCTGCCAAGGAGTTCAGATTATGCTGGATTCATTGGTGCTCACGCTCCTTGATGTGGCCTTCCGATTGTTGACACTGGGTTGACCATGGCTGTCAGGTTACCTTGTTCCATACGGGGCACATCAAGGCTGTCCTGTTTGTTTACTTTCATGCGTTGCATGTATTTACAAGATAAGAATGTGATTTCTGGTGAAATGCTGTGGATATGGGCCAGGTGTGTACCATGTGCAGGTATGTTCAATGAACTCAGAGGGACACAGGGTGTGGTGTGTTATTCATTGTATTGGCCTGAGGTGAGCATGTCTGGCTGCATGGATGCAGGGGAGACATGGCCAGTGGCTGATGAGTGATTGCTTGCAGTTGCTGCATGGCACTCTGAGGGGCAGCCCGTGGAGGTGTTGTGGGTGGGGATGCTGTCACTGTGTGGAGTGTTTTTCACTGCTTTGGCCTGAGGTGAGCAGGGCTGGCTGCACGGGTGCATGGGACATATGGGATGAGAGGCTGGCAAGTCATTGCTTGCAGTTGTTGCATGGCACTCAGGGGGGCAAAGGGTGTGGTGTCTTTGGGGACATGGATGTGTTACCTGCTCTGACCTTGTGTTCTTTTTTTCTTCTGAGGCATTCTGCTAGGTTAGACGGTTGCTGCTATGCAAGACACAGTTCTGTGGGATGCCTGCAGGTGACACGTCGGCAGTGAAGGCTGGATTGGATGCCTATTGAGGAGAGCATGGATAAATGACTGGGTACAGCTGGAGCCAGTGTCGAAGTGGGCGGGAGCGGTTGGGAACGGTGCTCCTCTACTTTTTGTAATTAAATAATACTGTTCCTATACTTTTATTTTAAAAAGAAACTGGCCCTCATTACGACCCTGGCGGAAATCGAAAAACGATGGCGGAAATGCAATATCGCCATCGAATAGCGCTCGGTGCGATTATGACCCGTCACCGTAAAGTACGATGCCATTAGCGACACCGTAGTGAACGCCAACGCTAACTGCACCAAGTACGCGCACGCGCGCCATGCCAAACCGTAATTACCACCATGGCGCAACGGTACGCGAATTCTGACCCTAGCGGACATGTACCTAACGCCATCAAGCATGGCGGAAAGTACCATTCCGCCATGGTGAGAAGTACGGCATCGCGAATCAACCGTAAACGGCCCTACTGAGTGCCTGTACACCACTCCCTGGCCACATTGCACAACTCCTCGTAGGTGCAATGAAGTCACACAATGCAACCAGTGCAATGTACAAGTCAACCATGCATGGCAACGAACAAATGAATCCAGGGGCTCCAAGTGCCTTGTGAGTGGGCATCCATATTTGCCATGGCACCATTGCCGCACTGATGCAGCACAGGCATGTGAAGGTTCAAGTACAGCAACATGAGCAGAAAAATGAGACAAACAAAAACAGGCCCCCCCATCGACTGACACCAGTGTAAGGCAACATACAAAGCAGTATCCTGAGGGAGACTGCACCAGCCCTGTACTCCTGCCAGTAAACAAACCAACCATCAGCATAAGCATGTACCACACAAGTTGGCAGAGTGACAGAGCAGCCAGGTTCATCTCAAGAGGGGCCAATGGGAGCTGCAGGGCACAGATGGCACGAATACAGAAGCTATTCCAATGGACATGACCTCAGTCTCCCTCCAAGAAACGCACGCAAACACAGGCACCTGTGACCAGCCATAGTCTGATAATCACATCATTCCACCAATCCACCTGGCTGACCGGCATCTGTTACACAAAAGCTAATCCCCCGCCCCTGAGCATGACATCATTAAAACAGTCATAATGGCAGGCCCCATCCCTGACCTTACTGGGCTTCGTAGGCAAATGCGGCCAGTACAGTACCACGCAACTATACTCAGAAGCCGGAACCCAATGCAGATCTCCTCACAATACACCGCTCCACAAATAGGAATATGCTACATTACTTGCAAAGAATAACGCTACCCGGTTAATATCAGAATAGAAATTTAATGCACCACAAAATCACCAAGCCCATACAGCCATTAGGTCATGAACTCCAAAATACATTTCAGTATTGTGGGCTGCATCCGCAATAAATGACCAGCTTCTGCTTGTGTGACGCCCTGTTCCTTCATGGTACACAGGGGCTACATTCACGTTCAAAAAGGCAACATGGAAGCGCCTAGATCCGCAGGGCCGTCCCATTAGGTAGGCACTAGTCCAGCTGAAAGGTCGAAATGTTGCTCCTAGCCACTAGTACTGCGTAAGGGCATGTGGCCCATTGGCGATCGTCCCATAAGATCGTAATGGTGCTCCACTGATTAACTAGAAGCAGCAGGTGTCGGGAGTAAAAGCCATCTGCAGGAGTGGCATACAGATGGCAGCGGCAAAAGGGGAGGAGATACCTGTCACCCAAATGAAATGAAAAAGAATAGTATGGCCATCAGAACTTGATTTGTATTACTCACTTCAATGATCACACTAAATCTACAGCCATATGCATGCTAGCCCACTCAAAAGGATTATTCCCACCCAAAAATCACTTGCGAATCACAACTACAAAAATCGAGGTGAAAACACTATTACAAACGAGTGTTTGTGTGCATGCGTCTGTTAAGACAGAATCCATTAGATGGGATTAGTAACGTGCATAGACACAAGTGTTTGAAGGCGCGTCGAGACAGGGAGGGTTCAACAAGGGCAGAAAGACGATGGTCCCACTATGGCAGCTCTGCATCACATAGCGCAGGGGAGGTGGATAGATTCCAAAAAGCCCTGTACATGGCAAACTCTCCATCAAATCATCTGTCCATGCATCCATACATCATTCCCTCATCCCGGTATGAAAACGCCTGATTTTTTACTCACATAACATGTGAAATTTCCATTGAGTCTGTGCGTAATGCAGTCTGCAAAATCCACTGTGCTCCAGCCCGGAATTCCAGTGTTGTGAAGTAACATGTATTTGGGAACGTCCGCCCTTATCGTCCACTAGGCTATTGCGCATCCCATACTATTCATATCAATCATAGCATTCTCGCCATGGCCCCTGTCTGAAGGACATTAAACAATAGAACCTCATATCTGCAGTCAGACCTGTGGGCGTCTCCTCGCCGCTAGCTGAAAACCGAAAGCGCTGTCCTTCGAATTCCTCATTTGCAACATCACGTCGAAAAGGCATCTGTGACCGCTTGAAATCACAAATTCATCCATGTAGTGCGGCAGTGTGTGAAAATGGCAACTGGCTTCACTCACAAATGGGACGCCCCGCCCGTCGGTGAACCTCGGTACAGTGCTGCATGAGGGTCCACCGTTAATCGAGTACTACATTCCACTGACCCTTCACAAGTTTGTTCGCGACTGCAAAGATAGTATGTGAAGCAATGGGACCATAGCAGAATGAACATATGAACCAATATCTCACTGCCATCGGGATGAAATACATGATTGTAATGGCAAGATGCCATGCGTCGAATTGCAGCGTTGTGTGCGGGACGTGCTCGCCCAAAGGGGATTGCAGCTTGCACAGGTGGAATGAATCACCACAGGTGGAGGCAATACAGCTTGTAAACACATAAATTGCACACCCAACCCCCTCCCACAACCACACCCACTCCAAAATGCTACCGGCAGGACTAGCGATGTTGGCCCTGGGGGACCTGATAGCACTGCAAGTACTCCAACTTCAAGAAGAAGACGAACACCAACTACTACAACAACCGGCCGCACAGAGGAGACGCAGGAGGAGGAGGAGGGCAAGGCAGGGCCAGCAAGGCCCGCCAGCACAGCCACTACCACCACGCAGGCAGCCCGCAATCCCACGCCTCCGAGCACATCCGTTCAACCTCACTGCTGAGCAGATCCACACCCTCTACCATTTGGACCGGGACACCATAACCGCCATTGTGGACATGACACAGGCTGACCTTGTCTGCATGATAGATAGCCCAACCGCCATCCCACCCCTACTGAAGGTGGTGTCTGTACTCCACTTCCTGGCCACAGGCACCTACCAGCACACAGTCGGACAGTTGCATGGCATTTCAAAGCCAGTGTTCTCACGGACACTATTGCAAGTGCTCGATGCCCTCCTGAAGCACGCAGACGACTACATCTCTCTACCACGCTCGGAGCAGGAAATTACGAACACAAAAGTGGGATTCCATGCACTTGGCGGCATACCGGGTTGCATTGGTGCCATCGACTGCACCCATGTGGAACTGGTCGTCCCACATGCCATGGAGGCCCAGTACCGCAACCGAAAACAATTTCATTCTCTTAATGTACAAATGGTGTGTGACTCCAACAGGATCATTACACATTGTTGTGCCCGATTTCCTGGATCAACCCATGATTCTATGGTCTTGAGGAACTCTACAATACCACGCTACATGGAGCGACACGCAGGGAACAGATCCTGGCTACTCGGTGAGTCTCATTTCATGCATGATAATGTGGGGTATGTGATGCGGCAATGACCTGGCAGGAAGGGGGGGGTGCGTACGTAGCAATGTCATTCCACAAACATCCTTTATTGTCCACATACAGGTGATGCCGGGTATCCACTGAAGAGATGGCTCCTTACACCACTCCGGAACCCACAGAACCAGCATGAGGAGGACTACAACCATGCCCACTCACGTACCCGTGTAGTCATAGAACAGGCATTCGGCCTACTGAAGACTCGTTTCCGCTGCCTCAGCAGGTCTGGCGGGGCACTCCTGTACCGCCATGAGAAGGTAGCAAAGATGGTCATGGCATGTGTCATGCTACACAACATGTGCGTATGTAGAAATGTGCCCATGCCCCCTGACGCAGAACTGCAAGCACCTGAAGATGGTCATGATGAGGGTGGGGATGTGGCAGCACCTCAAGGAGTCTGCGAGGCACAGGAGGGCCGTGACATTCGTCAGATTCTCATTGATTCATGCTTCTAGCACTCACGCCTGGTGGCTGATACATGGACACGGGACTTGTGGCACTGTGTGTGTCTGGAACATGCACAATATGGACTGTACGCCTATAAAGGCCTCGTACACAAAGATCAATGTCCACACATCTCATTGGATGATCGTGCATTGTTTATAGCATATGTGAAATTATGTTACACACCCCATCGACCCGCCACACAAGTGAGCCCAACACAACCCCTCCACCCTCCTACCTCCCCCCCGAACACCAGTGTCCGAAGATGCTCATTGTCAGTGGGCAGACGCTATTGCAAGCCCCCTCTCCGGGTATCAGGGGCACCCCTGCCTGTGGAGTGCAGGTTCCTCCCAGATCTACGTTGGGGGCTGCCCTGGACGGAACTTGCAACGGATGATGTCTCTGCCTGCTCACGTCCATGCATGTCCCTAAGGGTTTGTGAGAGCTCAGTGAGCACACGGCGCACAGCGGCAAGTTCAGCACATACGTCTTTGGACGTCGCATGCAGTTCCCCCCTCAGGCTCTCGGTGCTTCTCTCCATTTGTACTCTCAGGCTCTCGGTGCTTCTCTCCATTTGTACTCTCAGGCTCTCGGTGCTTCTCTCCATTTCTGCCCTAAGTGTCTCAGTTGATGTTTCTATGGCTGCCTTAGTACCCCCACATTCATCAGCATGGTCCTTGAGGAGCGTGGCCAGTTGCTGTTGTTGCACGATCACCTGGTCGAGGGACTGTTGCCTCTGCTGTGCCATGGCCATTTGCGGTGGTGTCACAGAGGGGCTGGTCACCTCATGTTGCCTTGCCACAGGGCTTGTGGGGGATGGCCAGTCGTCATCTTGTGGGTGCCCCTGCGTGGTATCCTCATGGTGTACGGGATGGAACAAACAGGGGGATTGAGACAGGTCATGGATGGATCTTACTTCGACATCCCCGTTTTCTGTGTCGGAGCATGCTGCCATTAATGCAGTGTCACCTATGGTGCTGCTGCCACCAGAAGCAGTGCCTTCTGTGGCATCCATTGGGGGAACCTGTGGTGCTGCTGTTGTGGGCATGCTGGCTGCTGGGGTGCCTGTTGAAGTTCCCTCCTGTGTGCTGCCACTTGATTTGTGCTGCTGCCGTGTCTTGATGCGTGCAGCTGAGGTGGAGGGTCTTTGGCCGTTGGTCTTGGCCCTCTTTGCAGGTGTGCTGGTAGGGGTGTCCTGGAGCTCGTCGTTTGAATCGGACCCTGTGGTGGAGTAAAGGAGGGCGAGCGTTATTAATGGGTCTGTTGAAATTGGAATGGCAATGTATCACATGCATTGGGGTGGTACCTGAGGGTGATTTTGGTCGGGGCCTTGGAGGTGGTTTCATTTTTGTGTGGATTGAGGATGCAGTTGTTTTGCAGCCTGCAGTTAGGGTGTGCCTGCTGCACGTGTGAGGGTGTTTTTAGGATTTTTAATTATTTATGTATTTAATGTGAGTTTTAAAGTGCGCTATCAGGCCAATGTATGTGGACGTTCTCCTGGACATGTGTTACTGTTGCACTATGTGGACACATGGTACTTCACATGATTGGACATTGTGGATTTAGCATTGTTTTATTTGGCCCACCTACCGGATTCTTCGGATGTCTGCACTCCTTTCTCCATCCCTCCGACTCCCTCTATACTCTCCATTCCAATGGTGGAGGCACAGATTTCTTCCCAGGGGGTCAACTTGATGGGTGATTCCGATCCTCCCCCGGTAGCTGTGGCAATGTTACGGTTGGCGGATAGTATGCTCCGTACGCGTATCCGCAGGTCGTCCCATCGCTTTCTGCATTGCTGTGGGTTGCGGGGTGCGGTCCCCACCGCACTTACCCGCTGTGCCACCAGGGCCCATATGGCCTTCTTGTTCGCAAGTGCCGTCCTGGTCATTTGCGTCGAGAAGACGACAGCAGCATTCTCCTGGAGGGTCTCTGTGAGCACGGTGAGTTCCTCACGGGAGAAGTGGACCTGCCGCTTGGTGTCGCACGCTTTTTTCGCTACTTTTCCCATTTCTATTGCTTTTACTAGGGTGGATGACGGGTTGGGATGTGTCTCAGGGTAGTGTTTTTAACGGTTGTGTGGGAATTCTGATTTTATAGGTGTACAGCGTGCTGTTTCCCGTTCCGGGACCATGTTTTTACTTCCGTTTCCGTATATTTACGGTCACCGTACTTTCCGATTGCCGCTCATTACGGTGACCGCTAAGATGGGTGGCGGAATTGCACCTAGGGCGCCGTACGACGGCGGTGAGGGGCGTTTTGGGGACATTTCCGCCATCGCGGACTTTGCACTTCCGCCATGGCGTAGTGCTCGTGCCCGATGGGTCGGAATTAGCCGCACTTTGCTCCGTCGTGCAATGGCGGAAACGCTATTTACGCTATGGCGGTCAGGTCAGTCACTTTCCGCCAGGGTCGTAATGAGGGCCACTGTCTGGAATGGTTTTGTTTTAACATAAAAGTGTAGGAAGAAGTTGAAACTTGCACTTTCAGTGCACTGCACTGAAAGTTCCCTTAAACAGCAAGTGTGTTTATTTGGGGGTTTGAATTGTACATGGAAAGAGGCGGGGCAGTGGGGTTTGTGGAGAGCGGGAGCAGGCCTGCAGGGAACATAGTTCCACTACTTCTTTTCATACTCTTCGACCCCTGGCTAGAGCAGGCTCACAAGGGAAAAGGTGTGAGGTGAGATGGGCAACTCTCTTGAATTAAACTTGCAATTTTCTCAGTCTGTATGACTATTTAGAGGTAGATGTGTATTTTGTGCTAAATTGTTGTAAGGGAATGGGTTAGCCACTACACCTGTATATTGTTGTGAGCACGCCTAGGTGGCCAGGGCAGTCCTCAAAGTGTTAGTTACTACTTACAGTATATGCTGTGACTACCTACGTGTGTTCTCCTGTGTGTTGTTGGGGGTCTTCCTGAATGATTGTTGGTGGAGAGGATGTGAGAGTGGTAGGGTATTTCATTGATTGTTTTGTGTGCCTTTGTGTGATCAACATATATGTATTTGTCAACACTTGCTATGACTATGTCAGTGGTTGGTGCAGTTGATTTTATGGCTATTGACACACACAGTTTGCCTCTCCCAGACACACATTCTTAGGATGTTGGTATAGGCAAGGTGGATACGCCCCAATTCATCATTGAAGGGCACCAGGGATGTAGCTTCAATGTGTGTGCAACATAGGGACTTACATTATTGTGAAGTAGGTTTGCACAAGCTGATTGCGTGCATTCTGTCCCTGAGACATTTCACCGGCCAAGGGCATGAGTGTTGCCTGTGGCTGAGGACGATGTCCTTCCTGCATCTCTACTGGTATGCCACGCTGTTTGGCAACATTGTGCATGAAACAAGCTGCCACGATTAATTTGCATACTACTGGTGGGGCATATAGCAATACGTCATCAGAGTGGTTAAGGGAGTGGAAATGTGATTTGAGAACCTCAAATGTGTGCTCCACTATGCCCCTAGTGGCTATTTTTGCTGCATTGTACCTTTCCTGAGCTTGTGATGCAGGATTCCAGAGTGGCATGAGCAGGAATGGTGAGAGAGGGTAGGCACTGTCCCCTGCAAATGTGTTAATAGTTGGTGTTACCATTGATTGTCATGATCTGTAATTCTGTGTGTAATGTGACTGCTTACAAGTGTGTGATAGTTGATACTCACCAATGAGCCAGGTGTTGCCAAAGGTTCCCTATACCAGGGCCCGGTATAGTGGTGACATGCGGTAAATGAAGCTGTTATGTGTGCTTCCAGGGAAATTTGCATTGATATGTATGATGACTCCCTTTGCGTCGCAGATGACCTGGGCATTGATTGAATGCCAATGCTTTCGGTTGTGATAAATGTGCTCGGTCACTTGGAGGGGCTGTAGCGTAACATGTGTGCAAATAATGTCTCCCAGTACCCGTGGGAAGTGTGCTATGGCTTAAAACTCCTGACACATTCTCTGCCTTGCCTGAGGTGTGCGTGGCATGTATATGCGCCTCCGCAGAAGTGATTTGATGCAGGGTAATACCTGGTGTAGGCTACAGGATTGCAAGGCCTGCAATGCCCCAACAGTGGCAGAGGTATGCTGGAAAGAGCACGTGGCGAGTACATGTAGGGCAGTCAGCACCTTTTTCAGGGGTGTGAGGGTATGGAAGCTGATGGTGTTTGGTGCAAGGTTTCCTCCCACTCCCTGACCAGGTCTAGGATGACATGGAGAGGGAATGTGTACCTTTCATACATCTCGGGAATGGCATACCAAAGAGCATTGTACATGGGCGGAAAATCCTGTCTCTCACCATCATCCTCATCCTTCTTCCATGGACAGAAATGATTGCTGCCACTATAACTGTATTCATCCTGGTAAATGGTGTTCATTGAGTGCCTTATTTAAATGTTTCCTTTACGCTTTGTACATTGCATCTCATATCATGTGGCAGTAGGATCACAAATGTTTACAGGAAACCAAAAATGACTGAATCATGTTAGACATAATTGCAACAATTCACAATCAAGGGCCAACAATGGCAATCAATGGCAGTTCAAGTACACCACCCTGTGACATAAGTGGAAACAAACAATTATTCATTACCATCACCAACACGTCATTAAATAGAATACAATCAGCCCATGGTATCATGGTTCAACACATCATAACCAAGAGCATTCCCATTGGATACAAAGTAAATCACCCATTTCACCATGTAGTAGGTGACAGAGTGAATATTTAAATAAAATAATAACACAGTTTATCAAGCGAAAGACACATGAAGAAAATAAATAATAAAAAATAAATCAAAAGATTGCAATGTCAAAAATGCCCACAAACAGTGACAAAACATAAAGAAAAATAAGAAAAGGGAAAAGGAATTGAGACAAAGGATTAGAAAAGTTCCAATATGAATTTCCAACAAATGCAGCTAACAGTACCACTCATTGGGCCTCATTACGACCCTGGCGGTAAGGGGTTAACGCCAGCGTTAGCTGCGCCGACCCCTTACCGCCAACTACGAGGTCCCTTAGCGCCATGGCGCTTTTAACACCTGCTTTTAGCAGGTGTTAAAATCCATGGCGCTAAGGGACCATGGAGTTAATTACGCCACCGTAATTTACGGTGGCGTAATTAACGCCTTCCCCACTCCCATTATGCCCTATGGGGCAAAAATGGGAATGGGGAAGGGTAAATGGGGATTGGGGACTTACCGCCCCGCCGACCTCGGAATGGGGCGGTAAGTCCGCCAACCACCATGGCGTAAACGTAGTTTACGCCATGGTGGTAAAGTCACGGCCCAGGCGGTAACTTACCGCCTGGGTCGTAATGAGGCCCATTACATCTTAATAACCTGCTCAACGACATTACGTTAACTTAATTGTGGTTAAATGTTATTCTCCGTTGTTCATCACTTTGCATCAAAATGGAGAATATGCATCTTCCATCCCCTTTTTGTTTCTTTGCGCAGGCCTGTCCCACACTTTACACAGTGTGTCGTGAAAAGCACTCAGCACCTCGCAAAGAGGTGACTGACCTCCAAAAAGTCACACAAAGTCTGTTGCATTAGTTCACTAAATTAGTTTTTCACGCTGCAAAATGCACTTTTTGGGTGCTAAGTGCCTTTGCAGCATGCAAAACATTCTCTAAATTAGGCCCTAAGTGTATCACAACCTAGTCGAAGTAGCAGGGAAATGTTCCTGTAAGGTAGCTGGGAGAAAAATTGCAAACAATTACAATGTAGCTGGTGTGAGTAAAAGGAAGAAAGGAAGAACTAAGTTGAACCAAGAACCAAGTTGAAGAAGTTGATAATCATGGACAATGGGGGTTTATTTAGGAAATAGGAAATATGTGGCTGTTAGGCAGAATTACATGCCACATGTACATTACCACATACAATTAGGACTACAGGTGTAAGCAAAACCAACCTTTGGTATAAGTCTGTACTACACAGTTTTTGGTAGCGAGCTGAGCAGCCAGGCTTATCTCAATAGAGAATGCGAGCAGTAAAGGATTTTACACAGAGGTTTTACAATCACAGTGGTAGAAGAAGACACTTACACTCAAGGTTTCTTGGTAAAACACTTATTAATTTATTACACAGTCATTTAGAAAACATTTGCTATAAGTAGGCAACTTAATATCATACACAAACACACTTCTGTACCAAACCAATACGTTTCTGAGTAAATTAGGCTCTCCTGAAATAGGAGCAAAATGGCATTTCAGTCACTTTAAATAGGAGTAAAAATGCACAGGTTAATAAAATAGATCACAAATACTTTCTTAGGCAATGCAAATAGTTTCAGTTCACTAGAGGACTCGATTCAGTTCAATAGGCCTAGGCCAAAGCCAATGGGCTAGTGTCTTAGATAGGAAAGAGAAGTAAAGTCTTTGCCAAAGTTGTCAGAAGTAGTTTGTACGAAAAATAATCATATGGTGGGTCACAAGCTGATTAGGCCTGCAAGTTGGGAAAGTTTCACAAACTTTCACCGTGAGAGTTAAAGTCTCTCAGTCGGGTTGGCACAATACATTAATATGAAGAAAAGATGCAGCTGAAGACATTGGTTCCTGGCAGTTCCTGCAGATCTCACTGTTCCTGGGCCTCAGTCGTGGGGACAAGAGGAAGGACGTCGGGGGACTTCTGCACTGCACAGGGACTGGTCAAATAATCTGGCAAATGGAAGATCTTCAGTTCGAGTAGCTGTAGTCAAGCATACAAGCTGGTGTCCTTCCCCCTGGTTAAACCTAACCAGCTCCGAGAATGTTAACCAGGTGGCTTACGAGTTGATTGGTCCCACTAACTCAAAGGAATAAGTGGTCCTTGAAGGGGCTTCTCTGTCGAGATGAACTTGGAAATTTGGACCTGCAGCAGGGCTTCACCGGGAAAACCAACGGCCCAGGAGTTGCAGAAGCCGTCCTCTTCCAGTTCGTCTTTGGTTCTTTTGTTCCAGTGGTCGACTCTGCCTTCTAAGCCAAGAGACTTGCCTTTTAAACAGTTTTCTCCCTTTCATTCCAGCCTAGCTGTCACTTTTCCAGCAGGGTGGCTGTCACTGCCGGACAGTCAGCCAACCAATCATGCCAGAGTGCATTTGGGTCTCCTCGGAGATTAAGCACAGGGAGTTTCAGGCACCTCCCTCACTTCCTGCCCACCCCAGACACCCAGGCACCAGAGGCGGTCTTCAGTCCTGAAGCCCGCCAAAGGCGTAAGAACAAAGGGACCAAACCTGGTTTGGCACGTAGGGACAAACTCTAGAAGGTCCTTTCCAAAATGAAACAGCAAAAAAAGAAGACCACGACCTGTTTAAACAAAGGGGCTTAAGGCGCCATCTTGAAAAACATGGCTCCTGTGATTTTTAGCTACCTGTGTTCACGGTCGGGAAAAATAATGGTAATTTGTTGTAAAACCAATGCCACCAGCCATTTCAATAGGAAAGGGTAACATTTGATTTGACATAGGGGATACTATGTAACCCCAGAAAATAAGAGATTCAAGATAGTGGATCAGTCCAGACAAGCTGGCTTCAAATTTTAAAGGTGCTGGGGAGGAAAAAAGACCTTGGCACAAGGTCTCACAATACACATGGAAGAAAAAAGAGGATCCAATGTAGGAACCCTCCCGTCCCCTGCACACTATCTATAATCCACCAAAAAGGTGGTAATTAGACATAAATGATACTCCATTCAAATTAGTTAACTGAATTTATAAAAAATGATTCATAGGAAATACATAAAATAAAAGCAAAAGGTTCTAGAAACACAGACTGTGTTTAAAATTAACAAGTATTTTTAATTACATATGCATGAACAAATATGGTGGTGAGCAAAAACACATTCCACAGGTTCAATACAGTAAGGCTTTACGCATTTCGAGGCAGATCCTCTTCATCAGAAGCCTATATCGAGCTGTTGGTGGTTGATGGTTGGTAACCAAAACAATCTCATTCAAATAATCGAACGTATCACATGTAAATTTCCTCAGTTTTCTTTGTTCGATATCAGATTTGTATCCACTCAATTTGCGGTTAATGTCCTCTAGAAATTCTACTAATTCTTGTGCTGATCTAAATTCAGATAATTGGGTTTTCAGAGAAGATATCTCTGTATATATTGATGTTAAAGATTTAGAAAGTTCCTCAATAGTCAGCAAGATTAAATCTAGGGAGCATTTATTTAGAATTTGGTCCCATTTAGCCACGAACGCCTTGTTTTCGCTACACTGAGTAGGCCTCAGGTAGACACAAAGTCCTCGGGGAATACTTTGAGATTTGTAATATTCTACGACGATTGAGGCATGAGGTTTCTTCGAGATTTCCCTTCTGATGAGTAGCTCAAGTTGAAAGATAAGTCTCCCTGGGTTGTTCGTACTCTGTAGTGACTTCTCACAGTTTTTGTTTAGGAAGAGAATGTGTTTTTCCTCCTCTGCATCAAATGCTAACGTTGTTGCATGCTTGTCGGAAAGTTCATTAATGCGTGAACATGACATTGTTTGGCAAATATAGTTTTATGGAAGGGTGCTACCTCACAAATGTGCCACACTGGAGGGAACCAGTGAAAAACAACTTCGGAAAAGATTGGGTAGATTTTGTTTTGTTAACTATCATGACCTTTCTTTCAAGTTTCCCAAGCAGCATATTAGTTGCACTTTACTACGCAGTTCTAGTTTTTTCAGAGCACCCATTAGGGCTCTCATAGCTCCATTCCACTTGAAAGGATTTAATGTACTTGATTTTGTTTAGCGCTGACCTTAGATTCTAAGTATGTCTAGAACTATCAGAATATCCACTTGTGAATACAGAACCCTGAATTCATTGTTCCTTTTCTCTGTTTTTCCTTCATTGTTTTGGTTATCAACCATCAACCACCAACAGCTCAATATAGGCTTCTGATGAAGAGTATCTGCCTCGAAACGCGTAAAGCCTTACTGTATTGAACCTGTGGAATGTGTTTTTGCTCCCCACCATATTTGTTCATGCATATGTAATTAAAAATGCTTGTTTATTTTAAACACAGTCTGTGTTTCTTGAACCTTTTGCTTTGTAAATATATTTCCTATGAATACTTTTTTTGTAAATTCAGTTAACTAACTTGAATGGAGTATAATGTATGTCTAATTACCACCTCTTTGGTGGATTATCGATAGTGTGCAGGGCACGGGAGGGTTCCTACATTGGATACTCTTTTTTCTTCCATACTATGTAATCCCTCCAGCACTCTATAGGAAGATAGTGTGTGATGGGTCTAGGAATTTAAAAAGACTAGTAAAGTCAATTTAACCTTACATTCTCTGGGTAGTTTATCCCAGAGAAGGTATTTAAACGTTTTGGAAGTCTAAAAGACATCCCTGTGTCACTGCACGGAAGGTGCTGTGTAACACACATGAAAAATGATGCCTATGGAGTTATCTACTACTCCATAATCAAAGAACACAAGAGTAAAACACACATCAAAATACATGAAAGAGTGGGAAAAAAAACGGCTCACACTCTTTCCAGGTAAAAAAATCAAGTCCTCAAAATCCAGCAAAGTTGCTGGGGGTCTCTAAGGTGAAGGGAATCAGCACATTTATGAGAATTCTCCCTAACAGTGGCTAACTCTTAATTTTTTGGGATTTGCTCATTTTCATTATAATAATCCAAAAAATAGTATCATGGACATGGAATTTGATTACATTAACAATTGGCATTTTCTGCATGTGTCCTCCTCAATGTCTGCAGCATCTATTGATATGTTCAATGTAAAGCAATATAATATTATCACAGAATCTCTATCCTTAGTCATGGATACTCAGGCTCCAAATATATGGCAGGAAACATAAATAACCTTTTGTTAATGGGGTAAACACAATCTTTACACCTATTTTGTATTTATTTGATGTTTTTCTTTCATCTGTTGATGATGTGAGTTAATTTAACAATGCCACTGTCCCTCAATGCATTCTCTTCTTCCTTGGGTTTTGTGCTTCTTTGCAGTACCTCCTTTTCAGCTTAAACCCATCTCCAGACATGTTTTAGCCATTGATGAATTAGGGCACTTTTGCAACACTTCCAGGAGGTAACCATTCTTCTTTTTCTTAGTAACATAAAGAAATTGCTTTTCTCTTTGTTTAATTTTTCTTTTTGCCACCCTGTCGAATCCCCCATAGACATGTGTGTGTACTATATATGAAGGAACCTTAAGTCAATGTATTTGTGCTAACTATTATGTTACGCTAGTATTCTTTTGCGGCCCGGGCATTCGCATATCATATGTCTGAATCCTCAATTTCCTTGTTGACATCTGGTTAACTCTTCATGACACTGTAAAAGACAAAGTACAGAACCATTTCTGAAAGACAGTGGTGAAAGGCTCTATTGAGGGCTTATTTTATTTTATTTTATTTCTTGTATATCGCGCCACACGCCTGCAGGCCTCAGGGCGCATACAAAACAGTACAAGACAAAAGACAAGAAGGGGCAAAAGATTGGAAAGAAAATCAGAGTCTGGTAAATCGAGAGGTCAGAGGGAGGAGCAAAAGATCCTAATATTGGAGGTTTTATCCATTTGATTGACATTTCCACAAATGATAGAATGAATGATTTCAATCATTAAGTGATCATCCATAATCAAGAAAGTAGCAAATTATAGTGTTAAACCAACAAATAACCCATTCCCTTCTTTAATCCTATTTATTCCTGATTTAAAAACTCTAAACATTCAGGAAGTGATTATCTTGTAGGAAAAGGGTAAGGTCCCTGGGCCTGACGACTACCACCAACTTGATTAAGCCTGAGGGCATCATCACGAGTTGGGCGGTATACCGGCTCGGATACCATCCAACTTTATTTGCGTTAGCGCCCACCGGTCTGGTATTATTACTGCCGGATCAGGTGTTGGGCGCTAACTATTACTCCCCTTTCCCCACTGGCGAATTTTCGGCTCAATTACCACTGGCGGTATTACTGTGCGATAATTGCGCCAAAAATTGGCATTTTGCAGGCGATTTTACCCCCAGCTCTGAGGTCCGAGTTGGGGGTAAACAGGCCAGGCTCGAGATTGGGAACACCCTTAAATACAGCGGACACACCGTTACCACCCCCGTTTAAGGGCTACCTCGCAACTTGTGATTGAGGCCCTGAATATGTTATCTGGGTGGGGAGTCTAACTTTAATTTTCAATATAATCAAGTGTGTGATAGGGCCCCGAGTTCAGGGTGTTGGTCAGAAATAAAGCCCATGTTTAGATAAGGAGACAGATCCTCTCTGAAATGCCATACACCAATTTCCTTGAATCATATGCTATGATATATGGCAAGAATATGGTATTGGCTCCAAACCTAGGACATATTATCACTCTGTCAATGTCAGTTCAATCCATAAAGAGTACTGTTGAGCAATGCCTGAATCATGGGCCAGAATAATTAGGAAAGAGAAAGTTGTCTTGCGTATTATCTATCGATTTACACTACCTTCGATCTGGTCCCACAACGTAAACTGTAGGTTTTAATTTTAATGTTAGAAATTCATTCTGAATTCATTAAATGCATAAGGGCCAGTGAGATATTGCACCAACTGTAGGGGGACATGCAATGTTTTGGTTAGTAGTGGGGAGAGGCAGGTTTATGTACTCACCCCAAAATTTTTTTTTTCATAATTTGTTTTAATGTTCAAGAACATGTTCTGCTTCAGTCCACTAACTATGTGCCCGAGATCAAATGAAGGGTGGCACCACTACTCCTATTTGCAGATGATATGGTGGTTGTTGCCAAAACAGAACAAACGGTATGTTCATTGCTACAGGGCTTTCTGAAATTCTGTGAGAGTCACCAATTAGTTTTTAGAACATCAACTAATCAAAAGGGGTTTTCAATGGTTATTGACTGAAACATTGAGAGTTGATTTCCTTACATATATTTGGAAGTATCCTTCTCAAATAACGTACCTTGGCTGCAGCAAATTGTGAAAGCAAAACAACATTATTTTCTGGCTACTGGGGCCATTGGCTCCTTATTTAAGAACATAGAAGGTCTTCAATGAGGACCACGCAGAAAGTCTACCAACCCAAATCCAAAGCCCAGACCTTATCCATAATGGAACTCCAGGTCAGCAGAAATACAGCATGCTTAGAAATTATAGATCAGAAATATTTTTAAGTCAGTGGGCAACTCTGTGTCAAAACTGATGGTCTTCCGAGAGGATGGCCAAATGGAATTGCACTATTTAATCTTCAATAGAAATATTGCCTTTTTGATCAAACACTAGAACAGTGAATGCCACTCGTTGAGCAGAGACTTATTAAAAGAATTCATTATTTTAAATATGCAAAGTATAATTCCTTGGTTACAAGATCTCTGAAGTATCTGAAAAAGGGTAGGTGAACAGATATGGGGTTGTGTCATCAGAACAGATTCTACAGCATGCGGTGCAGGTCTGCAGACATCTCCTTGGTGATATAATGGTCACCAAAGTTAATAGAGGTGCAATACTTGAGAACTTCCTGTCCAGATACATAGATTCTAAAAGTAGTTTTGTCAAGCACACGTAGCTTGATGCCGTTCTGAAAATGAAGCATTGCATGTTAATCAACTGTGCGTTTTGCATTGCAATATTAGATCGCATTGTCTGATTGCTTAGTATGTCCTAATCGTCATTGGAATGTGGGCGTCACAATTAGATTGTTATTAAATCTACAATATCCAATAGCATGTTCACAAACGTGGCACGTTCACAAATATGGCCTACAGGATCAAAGCCAGGAAAGCACGTATTTTAAACATATAGCATTTGGATTTTTGAGTCTCTGCATTTGGCAAACTCTATATTATTTACAATTTAAGAAGTGTGCTATGTTACAGGAAAAGAGCACTGACTTACCTTATTCATTTTTTTTTTATTAGCAGATGCAGTCATTTTATCTAAACTGGCAGTTTAGCGTTTGCATAGTATTGATATTTATTGATGTTATTCTAATGTCGTGTTGTGTAACAGAATGCCATCTTATTTATATTCTATTCTGTAGCTCGGACATCGGTTGTGTTCTCAAAGGTTGTTTGAATGTTATTTGAATTGGGCGTGTGTACATTTATGGAGGATGGCTGAAATACACATTAATATTAATTATGACATGTCTATTTGTAACCCCCAAACAAGCAGGGACACAATGTTTATTTTAAATCGAATAAAGGATGATGATGATAATGATGATGATGATTGTGATGATAATGTTTATTAATGCTGTATTTTCACCAGGGATATTTGAAAATGGTAAGCCACTTTGGGCGTGTGGGCATTACTTGGCAACAGCCTGTCCCAAACGGTCCTAGAAGTCTTCAAGCAATGAGGTACTCGCTTCTAATGGCATAGCGCCTGAGGAACACACGTCTCATCACGATTTGCTTACCCTGACATTTTCCACCCAGATACTTCTTTTATATAGTCTAACATTGACTTATCCCTGCTTGCCTTCTAGGCTTGGCAGTCCGAGGATTCCTCTTCTGGAGTTTCCTTCAGAGAAATAAATGTATTCCCTGTCAAATAAACATACACATTTAAGGATCAGCTTAAACGCTTGGTGAGCCCTCTACACAGCCACACACCACCATTTGGAGTCTAATGCATCATTCTGGAAATGGCTTCACATAAATAGTCCCGTACAACTCCAATCTGCCTTTCCAGAAATGCAGCACTCCTGAACTATGATGCACTTTTGTTGGATTAGCATGCATCCAAACTACCTCTAACTCCATCTCTCTTCCTTTTCCATGCATAACTAAATTCTCAGCTCCACTGTTTGTCCTAGATCGTGTCCTCCACCTGCCCCCCCTGCCTGCTCTCTTTTCTTCTGCAGACCACAGAATGAAAACCCCGGTTGGATCACAATAAACCAACACATGGACAAGCCCAGGTGCTGTGATAACACTACAGTGATCTGTTTGCAGATTTAAGAAATGTATAACATGAAACATGAAAAATCCCAAACTCATGGCTTTTACAATGCTCGTCAATATGATGGCTTGCTCCACTTGAACACAGTGCTTTGGTTTCATTTTCCTAGAGAGATGTTTTGCCATGGGAGCACACTTTTCTCAAATTGTGCCTGCTGCATTTTCTGATGAATTCATCCATCACTCAATTCAAACGGACGGTTCTGCCAACTTCTGCAATTATCCTGGGCCCCCTGTCGCAGGCCTCACCCGCTTTTCAGCCCTAACTCACCATTGTGCCACATTCCTTAGCGAGACAGAGCAGGGTTTAAATATCTTCTCACACCACTTTTGTAGTTTTATATGTGTATTTAAGTATAGGATTAATAACCCACCGGTCACATCATAAACCGCTTCATAACTGATGCTTTCCTGTGCATCATTCCTACAACCAATACATTCTAACATTCTGGTATCCTGGATTCCCAGTACATTCTACATTCCATATCTATAGCCCATCTGTACATATGAATAACAATGTAAAACAGAACACCATTGAATTACTAATGACTTACACAATAAAATACTACACACCTCCCTTCTTTACAGTGACTCACAACAATATATTTAACATATGTACAGTAAAATATACACTTGGTGTTGAAGTATTCAGATTACTTACCAAGTTGAAAGTAACTTGGATATAAAATGCAGTACCTGACGGAAATGTACAGAATAACATGAGATACAATTTCAACTTACATAATCTTTCAGATACAATGGTCTTGTACATATATGTTCATTGCGACCATTCTTACAAACTTGAAAGTCTCTGTTTTGTTCCACTTCCTTTCTAACCTTAACTTGTCTTTTCCCATCATTCTCTTGTTTTGAGCATTTACATACTCTATTGAGATTCCACAGTCTCCCATCTGATACCTTTATGAAACCATGACATCTTTTAACTGTTTGGATGGGATCAGACCATTTGATCAAACCTTTGGCATTGACCCCTGGGAGTTTTATTCTCACCCAATCACATTTCTCATATCATACCACTCTGTATTATATTCCTGTCTCTGCAACACTTTTCTGCTCACTTCTTCACAATCAACATTCTTAACACATGCTCTGCCCAACCATGCTGGACACAACCTGGTATTGGGTTTCCGACCCCTTAATATCTCAAATGGTGAAATCCCTCTAGTGGAATGTGGTGTAAATCTATGGGCAACTACGGTATCTTCTACTGCCTTTTTCCAATCAGTATTGACACTCAATGCACACCTAGTGCTGTTCTTAATAACCTTATTGGATCTTTCTACGACTCCATTATTCTGGGGATGATAGATAGAACTTGTCCTGTGTTCAACTCCATTCTCCTTAAGAAACAAACTAATTTCTTGTGACACCAATTGTACCCCATTGTCAGTGATAATCATGGTTGGATATCCCTCACGTTTGAAAATGTTATCCAAAAATGCTATCACATCTTTTGAGCAAATGTTTTGCACCCACTCAATTTCTGGCCACCTGGACAACATGTCTCTGAGTACCATGCAATGTTTCAAATTGTCCTGACTTCTTACAGGACCTACACTATCTAATCCAACACAATCCACGGCATAGTGGGAATTGAGGTTATAGTCATCAGAATCCTCCTGGTTACATAGCCCTTAGCTGAGTCTTCACAGGTACAACAATCACAAATTAGTCTTTCCACTTCCAGATCAACAGCAGGCCACCAAAAATCTTGACTCTCTGCTTAGTTTTGGTCATCCCTTGATGTCCCCCATGAGCTATTTGTAATATCTTCTTCCTCACTCCTTCAGGAGGAAATAGTTTTCGATTCCTTAACACCAAATCATCATGTAAATGTAACTTATCAAATACATGTCTCACTGCATCCGGCAATACACCTTTCCTGATCTCACTAACCTTCATACCACTTTTTAGTAATTCCCTCAGTTTAGTGAGAGTTGCATCTAGATTCATTGCTGTCAGCCATTCCTCCTCAGATACAACATCTTGACATATACCCAAAAGGTGTTCCTCATCATTACTCTGCTGCTCATCATCCTCACTTTCAACCACATTGGTTAATCTCGACAGACAACAAGCTGATTTGTTTTTTACTCCTTGCACAAATTCAACATCAAAATTGTATTCTTGTAGACTTGCTATCCATTTCCTAATCCTGGATGACGTCTTGTCAAGTACCTTAGTAGTGAGAATTTCCTTTAGGGGTTTGTGGTCAGACCTAACCACAAATTTAGTTCCCCGTATAAATGATCTACATTTGTCAACAGCCCATTTTACAGCTAACAACTCCTTTTCAATTGTGGAATAGTTTGTCTCAGCTTGTTTTAGCACTCTTAACGCAATGGGAAACTCACTTCTACCATACAGTTGGGACAAAACAGCATTAAGACCGTGATTACTGGCATCAGTTCTAATAATACTAGTATTGTTTGGATTGAAAGCTTTAAGAGTGGGTGCAGCATTCAAATCTAACTTGATATTGTTGAACTCATTTTCACATAACTCATTTCAATAAAATCTCCTTTTTTTTACTAAATTATTCATTTGAAATGTCTTATTGGCTAGTTCAGGAATACACTTTGCATAATAATCAGTCATCCCTAAAAATGAAATAAGTTTCTCTTTGTTTTCTGTACTAGGAACATTCATGATGTTATTAACTAAATCCTCTTTGGGTTTAATTCCTTTTTCTGATATTTCATGACCCAAATAAGCTATGCTAGATCTATTGAACTTACATTTATCTTTACTCAAGGTAAGTCCAGCATCTTTAAATATATCTAATACCTTGTATAATATATCATCATGTTCCATTTGATCTTTACCATAAATCAGAACATCATCCTGAAAACACAAAATTCCTTGCATTTGATTAAAAAGATGATACTTCACATGTTGGAACACTGATGCCGCAGATACAAGACCAAAAGGCATCCTTTTGCACCAAAACAAACCTTCACTGGTAATGAATGCCGCAAGATCTCTTGACATAGGATGTAACATTATTTGGTGGTAAGCTGACCTAGATCTAACATACTCATAATCTTAGCATTTCCAATGGTACCTAACATTTCAGCTATATTTGGCAACTGGTGCCTACCAGGAATCACACATTTATTGACACATCTAAGGTCTATGCACAATCTCAATTTTCCATTTGGTTTATACACTATCACCAAAGGTGACACCCATTCTGAAGAGTCTATTCTCTCAATCACATCATCACTAAGCAATCTTTCAAGTTCTTCCTTTACAGCTGGCTTTACATTCAATGGAACTGGTCTCAATTTGTTTACTACAGGTATTGCATCATGCTTCAATCTAATTTTGTGAGAAACATCTTTTAACATACCCAGTCGTTCTCTAAATACTATATGATCATCAAAAGTCTTTAAATGTGCTGCTACTTCTGCCTGATCCACTGCATAAACAGGTTCCTCCGCAGCCGCATCCAACTTAATCTTCATTCTAGCCTGGTGAGACCAGCTTAGTAGTGGTTGCATTCCTTTCACTGTAACATATACTTTTCCTTTTGCTGACCTGTCCTTAAATATCATTTCTGGCCAAAACCACCCAATAAGATCAATTCACTTTTCTCCATACGACACTGGGTTAATGTCAATCAAATTTAGGTTTACACTGGTTCCAAATATTTTCTCAAACATATAGTTGGGCAATAGGGTATATTTTGCACCAGAATCAATTACCATTTCCAGTTTCTTACTATTCAATTTTATCATAGCCATGGACATTTCCTTATCAGCATCATCTCATTCTTATTCTCACAATGAACAACCTATTCCACCGAAAAAGTACATTCTTCAGAACTTTCACATTGTTCTTCCAAACGTTTTATGTTTTCCTTTTTAGTTTTACAAAACCTAGTGAGATGCCCTCTCCTATTACATATCTTGCATAACTCCTTTATGGCTGGGCATTTATCACTTGAAGTTAAATTAAACAGGCAACTGCACCTGTAACATCACGTTTGTCATGTTCTTCTCCTTTGTCTTTAGTCTTTATATATTTCTTCTTCACGTTCATTATTTCTTCCTTGATAAAACCGTTTTTCTTTGTATAGTCAGTTCCCTCTATAGCCAATACTTCTGGAATATGTGCCATTTTCTCTTTCTTATTATCATCATCATTTCTTCTTTCAAGTTCTTTCAGACACTTATTGGTATGCTCCACCTCTTTTGCAACTCTAATTACTTCTTCTAAAGAAGGATTTCCTTTTGCCCAAAGCGCTTCTCTTATTTTGCTGTTTTTGCATTCTAACATGAGCTGATCATGAAGTCTTTCATTAAGTGTAATCCGAAAATCACAGGATGTGTCCAAACCTTGCAAAGCAGTGATATATTGCTCAACAGTTTCATTCTCTTCTTGCTTTCTCTTGCCAAAATGATATCTTTCTAGAATGATGCTGACTGTTTTTTCATAATGGTGATCTAATATTTTGATACATTTTTCATATTAAGTAAGTCCAATACCATCTTCTTCAGAAAATGCTGGTAAATTCTAAAATTGTTCTTGCCCATAATAACCCAAACAATGTATAAATAGACATTTGTTGCTTTCATTATAAATGTTCAATCCATGGGCATCAAGAACACAATGATCAAATCTATTTTTCCATTGCTTCCATGGAATTTTTTGGTTCACCCGTTGTATTCATGAAATGTTTGGGAGGTGTTATACCTTGCATAGTGACTACTAATGTTTCTTTACTTGGAAGAATTATTTTTCAGTGCATATATATTGATGTTTTTTTATTTATGGCTTACTCCATATACCTTTATGTATATTATGTCCAATTGTTTCAGCAGTTCAGACTTAAAATTGTTCACTTTATTATTGTGCTTGTTGTTTCCTTATCACCTTTATTTCTTGTAGAAGTTGTTAATCTGCATATGTTATTTTATTCTTGCATTGTAATTATATGGGATACAGCAAATTTTAAATGTCATTTTTCTTTATCAGGATGTTTTTCAATCCATACATTTGTTGCAAGTTCTGTTTGCTGCTAATGAAATGTATAGCTGTCCGATGTATCATTTATTTAGGAAGCTCTTTGAATAATGCGTATCGTGTGTTTCAAATAATGCAACTTCAGCTATATGGTCTGCAATGGTGCCATATGTGCTTTTTGTTCACAATTAAAGCATATTTACTATTGGCACATATGCAGTATTATGAGTTTTCCTCCACTGGCACACATTTATTTTTTTCGAAAACTTAAAAGGCTTGTGTGGTACTTTCGCATTTACTCCAGTTAAGTAACATTAAAGTCGCATGAGAGATCATTTAACATTGTAAACTTGCAGCTCCACTAGAGATATTAAATACAGTCACGGCACAGTCTCGTGCCTATTCTATGTTTAAAACACACACACGCTAGATATCTTAATCCAATGGGGATACTTGTTCACTGCAAAGTGCCTGACTTACTTTTTCTCTGTGAAGCTTCTCTTTCTCCAGATGTGCCTCTTTGCCAAGTCCAAATTCCTCCATAACCGCACCATCACCATCTAAGGTAGTAAAACATTTGGGAGTCCTGATGGACAACACCCTAACCTTAGAACCACAAGTTAATGCAAAAGTCAAGAAATGCTTTTTTCTCCTCCACACGGCAAGACGAATCCTACCTCTCCTCTCCTTCATGCACAAAACACTCACTGTTGTCGCCCTCATCATGTTAAGAATCGACTATATAAACAGTCTCTACCTCGGAATACCAGAATACCTCCTAAAGAAACTACAACGGATCCAAAAGGCAGCAGCCAGACTATCAAGAAGAGAACACATCACTCCTGCCCTAAAAACACTATACTTGCTCCCAGTAAAACACTGCATCACCTTCAAAACAATGTGCATAACACACAGGGCAATCAGTGGACAAGGAGCAAAATTCCTACAAAAGAAAATAACAATCTACAAGCCAACGAGACTCCTCAAGTCGAGCAATGAAATACGCCTGGAACCAAAACCATACCTCAACACTTGGAGGCACCTCCTTCTACCACTTAGCTGCAAAAACCTGGAACAACATCCCAAAAGAAATAAGAAACACCAAAAATCACCTAAAATTTAGGAAATTACTAAAAACCTGGCTCTTCAACACCACAGACTCAAACTGAAACCGAATCAGAAAGAAAAAGGGATGACTAAACTGGAGTGCACACAGACAACTCCCAGTACTGACTGTGGACAATTGCCTACGTGAAGAGGCTCCTATGGCACCGGGACAAAGGACACTGGTTAGAATGAAACACCGGAGACACCCACAAAGACAGAGTCAACCACCCACCCTAATCCCACCTGCACTTGCCCCTTAGTTACCACCAGGTACCACGGTGTGTTTGGAATTATCAGGATATTGGCAATCACCACACTATCTGAGCTGTGGGCATTGACAGGTGCACTAGCCGCACGAGAGGGAAGGGAAGACAGGTTACACTGCGAGAGAGGCTGAGGGAGGAGGGGACTAGATGTGAAAGGGACCCTGAAGGCCAGACGGACTCAGATCAGAACAGAGGCACATTATGCTCGCGAACCCAACCCGGGGAGATTACTGAAACCCATCACCTCAATTCAGGATAAAGACGCCAACTAACCAATTGGACTAACAACTCCCCCTCTCTGCATACACCTCTCAAACTCCAAACCAAACACAACCACAAACCTACAGCGCAACAAACCACACAAACTTCAGTACATTGCAACAACATAACAATAAAACACACATAGACTCGCACAACAGTACATGACGACTACCGGCTGCAAAACACCCCAGGCCCAGCCAACGACCCACCGGGCTGAGGCCGCCAACAGCATATCACTGCTCCCTTGCACTTTTCCAGCTTCTCCCCACTATCCCCCTCCCTTCCTCTTTCAGAACCGCCAGAGTGCCAGGGGACCACTCCAGTGGTGATAGTGCGTGGTACAAATGTCCTTTAACTTTAACATTAACATTAACATAAACAAATGAAGCAGTGTAGTTACAGAAAAGTCTTCCCACGTTTCCAAGACACTTCTTTCTTCCTTAAAATGCTTAATCTTCCTGATAATGTTTTATAAGAAACAGCTACTTGAAGTATCCCCTCCTTGTTGCCACTGAAATATCTTCTCACACCACTTTTGTAGTTTTATATGTTTAAGTATGGGATTAATAACCCACTGGTCACATCATAAACCACTTCATAACTGATGGTTTCCTGTGCATCATTCCTACAACCAATACATTCTAACATTCTAGTATCCTGGCTTCCCAGTGCATTCTAGATTCCATACTTATAGCCCATCTGTACATATGAATAACAATGTAAAACAGAACCCCATTGAATTGCTAATGATTTGCACAATAAAATACTACAAGGGTATCACCATATATGCCTCTAGCCTCTTCACCGACTAGCACAGTCAATGTCCTGGTAAGGGCATTTATGATAGTTCAGGAACCTGTTGTTTCCTCACACAGCATATTTTCAGTATAGTGTGTTTCAGAAGTTCCATAGGGCTTTCAAAACAGTTCTCTTTGAGTGCTTGTAGGAGCGATATTGTGCAAATGTCTTTTGGTTTAAATCATTGACAGGATCATCATCAGACACTTGATGAATGGAAATAGATTATAAGCAAATATGTAAATTAGTGTCCACATGAGCAGTCGATTTGACTCATATGGGCATCCATTCCAGAGTGAATTCTTGCCATTATGCGGCTACTGTAAAACAATAGCAATAGGGGGTTACTGGAATCCTGAGATTATGGTGCTGATGCTGCATCCTGTATGAAAATAAAAACAGGGCTAATAGAAAAGAAAATTAAAAGTTTATCTTTATTTTTATTTTTATGCAGGGAAGAACAATGATCTTTTGATGGCATTGTGGCTAGGTTGTGGTGGGGAGAAATTTAACAGTCACGGCGGACACATTTATGCCCAAGCATACATTCAGGAAAACCAAAGTTAGACATGTTTAAATGCAGATATGCAGTAGCGCCAGATATGTTAGTGGTGTGACCAAGACGGATGAAGTGTTAAATTGGAGGCGGGAAAAAGTGAGGAATAGAGGCAGGCTAGAGGGTTGGGAAAAATGTTAGCTTGAAGGCAGATGAGAGGTAGTTTAAGCAGCTTGGATAAAGCCGCTCGGATACATCATGGAGTATCACTCTCTCCCTCTGGCAGGATGTAATTTCAGTGGAACAATGGCAGGGTTGCAGTAACCAATACGTTCGTGTTACTTTCTAATAGTTGCTGTGGGGAGTAAACATTGATTCTAAAATGGCTTCACACAGGAGTCAGTCTTAGTACCCATTCGGAGATACTTTGAAAATGGTGTACTACTTTGCACCGAGGTGCTGCTAATGAGTACTTCATTGTTTCAAAAGAAAACAATATGCACAATACTACTCGTTTAATGATGATAGGCATGACTAAAACGAGCATGATCCGGACCTACACAAGGTTCATATCCATATGTTTTGAACGCTTTTCCCATTGACTGATGTTTTGAGATTTTAGGAGCTTCGCGCTGAGATGGAATACAAGCCTCACAGAGCTGTAGCTATCGATGGAAATGTTCTTAACTCTGAAGCAAACGGCAAAAGAAAAGTGTAAATAACTTCGATATTACATAGAAAACTTTATATTTATCACAAATACATAAACTTCTTATTCAGCCACACTTCCATTTTTGTTAGAGAATGATTTGAAAAAGAATCTCATTCACCAACACCACAAAGATATTATGCCCGAAAAAGTACCTTCTGTTCTCTGCATAAAAAACAAAATAAAAAAAAAACAATTCAACAGTTGTATGCATAATTCTTTTTCTGATGATTCCTTTGACAGAAACAGTGTGCTGTGGGAACTGCTGTGAATTCGTAAGCACAATAAATGAAAGCGTATTGAACATTCCCCGGGATGCAGACTGTAAATGAAATACTGTATCAGTGATTAAAATACAAACATGGGGGAAATATACTATTTCCGGATAGGAACAGCTCCAGACATGCACTTTGCCAAAACATGCTATACAAAGAAGGAAGAAATGTGGCTCACTCATGCAAATTATATAAGAAACAGTAAGGAATTGAATGCCTCAGCGAAACAACTCAAACCCCTTTTTTGCTGTCCCTGCAAAACCTTTTGCTTAGGATCTAGTGGTCCAGTCAGTGACTGTGACAGCACAGATTTAGTTATTGCAAAGCACACAGAAATGTTATGTTTATACCGTAGATGCTTTCCAATGTATTCAGCGGAGAGTTTTCATGTCTTTTTTTTGTTTTAAATAAGTTTTCATTTTGCTTGCTTGCTGGTCTTTTGTATAAAATAGCAAACAGCCGTACCTGCTCTGAAAAATGTGGACTAAACCCTCTCCCTACGATGGCATAGAAATTTGAGTGGGGTAGACGTAATTAATTTATAAATGAAACCATCGACGCTCAATTAGTATGATTACACTTTCCCACAGTCATGTAGCATTATTGTAATTGGCGACATACGGATATGCTTTATTCTTTGCAATACATTCCTCGAACTCATGAACGTGTGCTTAGTTCCAAACATTTTAGAAAACTCATCCTCGAACTCATGAATGTGTGCTTAGTTCCAAACATTTTAGAAAACTCATCGTCACACAAATAAATAAATACATGCATACATAAATAATACACACTTGTCAGCTTCTAGTAACAGTCCTTTTTTAGAGCATTGCAGAAGATATTTCTGCTGATGAAAAAAAACAAATAACTTTATGCGGTCCTGTAAAATGAATGTCTTGCACAATTGGCAAAGACGAGTATGTGTTTGAGTCCAGTGAAAGCCTGCTGCCCCATTTTAGGGGCCGATTCATGGAACCAACGTGCGCCGAAAATCTAGGCGCAAGCATGCGTGCGATTCATGGAAGTCCCTGCGCGTGTTCACCGCGGGATGTGCGCCAAACCCGTGCATGGCGCACAAGTCACTGCAACATCGTGAAAGGCGTGCGCGACGGTGCGCGACGCGCACAGTGAAAGCGCACAGCCTCAGCGCACACAGCAGAAAGTGGGCGGGACATGGGGCGTAACGCGCGGAATGGGGAACAACACGCGAAAATAAGGGCGTAACTGGGGATGCACTGCACGGAAGCAGAGGTAACGCCCACACGCACACGAACCACACGTATTCATGGAATGGAATAGGGCAAACCCACGCACAGCCAAAGCCGCGCACAAGCTGAAACACGTCCGCCACACGAAGGCAGGCGGTAGAGTCCCAGCGCATCAAAAAAGTGGCGCCGCGGGAAGTAAAATACGCGATTGAGCGGGGTACGTGTATTCCGGGTGTGTGCGGGAAGTGACACACGCGATTGAGCGGGGTACGTGTATTCCGGGGGTGCGCAGGAAGTTACACACGCGAATGAGCGGGGTACGTGTATTACGGGGGTGCGCGGGAAGTTCCACACGCGATTTGGCCGGGTACGTGGATTCCAGGGGTGCGCGGGAAGTTCCACACGCGATTTGGCCGGGTACGTGTATTTCGGGGGTGCGCGGGAAGTTCCACACGCGATTTGGCCGGGCACGTGGATTCCAGGGGTGCGCGGGAAGTTCCACACGCGATTTGGCCGGGCACGTGGATTCCAGGGGTGCGCGGGAAGTTCCACACGCGATTTGGCCGGGTACGTGTATTTCGGGGGTGCGCGGGAAGTTCCACACGCGATTTGGCCGGGTACGTGGATTCCAGGGGTGCGCGGGAAGTTCCACACGCGATTTGGCCGGGTACGTGGATTTCAGGGGTGCGCGGGAAGTTCCACACGCGAGTTGGCCGGGTACGTGGATTTCAGGGGTGCGCGGGAAGTTCCACACGCGATTGAGCGGGGTACGTGTATTTCGGGGGTGCGCGGGAAGTGACACACGCGATTTGGCCGGGTACGTGGATTCCAGGGGTGCGCGGGAAGTTCCACACGCGATTTGGCCGGGTACGTGGATTTCAGGAGTGCGCGGGAAGTTCCACACGCGATTTGGCCGGGTACGTGGATTCCAGGGGTGCGCGGGAAGTTCCACACGCGATTTGGCCGGGTACGTGGATTTCAGGGGTGCGCGGGAAGTTCCACACGCGAGTTGGCCGGGTACGTGGATTTCAGGGGTGCGCGGGAAGTTCCACACGTGATTGAGCGGGGTACGTGTATTTCGGGGGTGCGCGGGAAGTGACACACGCGATTTGGCCGGGTACGTGGATTCCAGGGGTGCGCGGGAAGTTCCACACGCGATTTGGCCGGGTACGTGGATTTCAGGAGTGGGCGGGAAGTTCCACACGCGATTTGGCCGGGTACGTGGATTCCAGGGGTGCGCGGGAAGTTCCACACGCGATTTGGCCGGGTACGTGGATTTCAGGGGTGCGCGGGAAGTTCCACACGCGAGTTGGCCGGGTACGTGGATTTCAGGGGTGCGCAGGAAGTTCCACACGCGATTGAGCGGGGTACGTGTATTTCGGGGGTGCGCGGGAAGTGACACACGCGATTTGGCCGGGCACGTGGATTCCAGGGGTGCGCGGGAAGTTCCACACGCGATTTGGCCGGGTACGTGGATTTCAGGGGTGCGCGGGAAGTTCCACACGCGATTGAGCGGGGTACGTGTATTCCGGGGGTGCGCGGGGAGCAGCACACGTGAATTGCACGTGTGGGTCCTCCCAGGTGTACCCTCTACACCCTCCACGGCCCCTGCAGGTGGCTCACACCACAGGGGCCTACCCAGCACATGTCCTGCAGGCACCCCATCCACCATGGCCATGCCCACCAGCCAACCCACATATCAACTAGCACTACTGCCCACCAACGCATGTCCCCCTGCACCCCCAGCCACCAGGGGCAGCCTCCAGCAGGCCCCCACCCATGTCTCCCCCCACCCCCACCCCCCACCAGTGCAGGGGCAGCCTCAAACAGGCCCCCACTCATGTCCCCCTGCACCCCCACCCCCTAGCATCCAGGGGCACCCTCCACCAGGCCCCCACTCATGTCTCCCACCACCCCCACCCCCCAGCATCCAGGGGCACCCTCCACCAGGCCCCCACTCATGTCCCCCTGCACCCCCACCCCCTAGCATCCAGGGGCACCCTCCACCTGGCACCCACACATGTCTCCCACCACCCCCACCCCCCAGCAGTGCAGGGGCACCCTCCACCAGGCCCCCACACATGTCCCCCTGCACCCTCACCCCCCAGCATCCAGGGGCACCCTCCACCAGACCCCCACTCATGTCACCCATCACCCCCACCCACCAGCAGTGCAGGGCACCCTCCACCAGGCCCCCACACATGTCTCCCACCACCCCCACCCCCCAGCAGTGCAGGGGCACCCTCCACCAGGCCCCCACACATGTCCCCCTGCACCCCCACCCCCCAGCATCCAGGGGAACCCTCCACCAGGCCCCCACCCATGTCTCCCACCACCCCCACCCCCCAGCCACCAGGGGCAGCCTCCAGCAGGCCCCCACCCATGTCCAACTCATGTTCCCCACCCAACATGTCATCACAGTCCAGATCCCTGGTCTCTATGGTCAGCCCCAAAATGCAAAACACCCACCCGAGTATTGCATCCACCCACTCATATTCTGCAATTACATCACAGAACACCAATTGCAAGTTCCAAAACAAACACATGTCCCTCACATACACCCAATGGGTGTCAGTGATTCTCTAAACACATAACATGAAATGCATGAAAACAATGAGACACCACACATTGAAGTGCAACAAATAAATAATGTATTAAAGGAAAGATGAATAGAAACAAAAATGAAGAAACAGAAATGTGAATGGAAAAAAATGAAAAGAAGCATGTCCGTTCAAAATAAAAAAAAAAATTAAAGAATATAGAAATCCAAAGTAATGTAGTACAAAGTCAATGTCCACCAAACAAAATCCAATGTGAAAAAAAAATTATAAGCCATTGATCCATGGATAATGTTAAAAAAGAAAGTATGTACAAGTCCACAACTATGTACAGCCAGGGTCCTTCATTCCAACAAAATAAAGGAAACCTAACTAACTACACTAACTAATAAAAAAAACTATATACAAAAATGTGGCCAATGTCCAAAAGGTCCAAATGAAATAAAAACAAAAATGAAACTTAACACTACCTACATAACTATGTACAAGGGCAGCGGGCTAGTTCCACAGCTCACTTCTGGATGTGCCGGGCCAGGGCATCATCGAACTCCTCCTCAATGTCCCGGAGGCGGTCCTCCTCCATGGCCCCGAGGGTCCGCAGGGCCGTCGACGTGTCCACCTCCAAAGCCCTGCGGATTGCCTCGAGGCACTCGACCCGCCTCAGGGCCGTCTGCATGGAGTTCTCCGCCCTGACCATTGAGAGCCGTGCCTCTTCCGCCCGCTGCCGCTCCGCATCTATGGCGTGGCCCAACCGCTGCCACACGGAAGACACTTTTTGTCCTGGGTCCTCCTGCCCTCCGGCCGATGCCTCCCCCTCCGATGTCGAAGGCCCCGAGCCTTCATGGCTCCCACCATGGTGCTGCTGCTGCTGTGCCTCTGCCCCTGCACTGCCTCCTGCTGCCTGCACATCCTCCGCCGGCTGGGGTGCAGTCGTTGACGTGGCCACCCCTGCTGGACGTCCGACTCCCGACTGCGGCAGGGATGCCTCCTCCACCAGCCTGGCCGCACCGTCAGAGGCAGCTCCACAGGGCACCCAGGTGACTGATGGGTGGGAAGATGGCACAGAGGACGACTGGCGCGTGGGGGGTCCAGCTGAGGAGGGGGTCGTGGCAAGCCCCATCAGACGGAGGATCCGGCCTGGGTGACCTGTCCCAGCAGGCTGACGTGGTCAACGAGCCATTCGAGATGATGTGCAGTCTCTTCATGAAAAGACTGCAGGTCACCTCGCATGGCCCGTTGACGCAACGCCACTCCAGCCAGGACAGGCTCAACCCGGGCCTGGATAGACATGTCCGCAGGCAGAGGAAGGCCAGTTGACGTCAGCTCATCCCCTGCCTGAAAACTGGTCTGGACATGGGCATCCCTGCTGGTGCAAGATGATGCAGGGACAGGATCAGGGACAGGATTGCACACAGGCACCTACGCGGCGGCCTGTGCTGCCTCCTGTCCCTGGTCCTGCACTGCACCACTAGCACCAGTGGGATCCCCACCCCCAGACCCCGTCTCCGGTGCTTGCACGGCCTCCTCCTCCACCAAACCCCCCACCAACCTGGATGACTCTGTGCCATCTTCCCCCGTTGGGCCCTGTGGGGTCCCAGCTGCCCCTTCTGCTGCCGAGGAGTCCAACTGCAACCTCCGCCTCTTGGACCTCCCTCCGGCAGCTGCGGCCTGGGACGCGGCACCGGACTCCTCACTCCCCGACGAGATGACAACCTGGGAGGGGAGCCGGGCCTTGCGTCTCCGGCTGGCGGTGGGATCCCCGCCGCTGTGCTCCACAGCACCTTCTCCGCCCTCTTCATCAGTTGACGCTGCAGACAGGGAGAAAAAAAACACAGGCATCAGGGCACTGTACAATGGACACATACACACATGACAGTTGTACATGAGTGGCATTGGCAAACCTCAGACATGTCATCACAATCCCCAACACACATGTCATTACAACTTGCACACACGAGCCATACCACAGCCATGTTGCAACTGCCAACACCATCCATACACATACAACAGCATCAGCAGCCAAAGGTGAGCCAGACATCACATGCAACACAGGAAGTGCACCACACATGTACACACCAACCACCACACTTGCATGCATGTGTACACCTCTGCTAAGTGTCGCAGTGATCAGACGGGCATCCATGTCACATCTGCCAATCAGGCTTCCACATACCGCTGTCACATGCATCCATGTTGCATCACTGTTGCACCCTTGTCAAATACACACACATGCACATGTACACAGCGCTGATACAATCAGCTGAAAACAACATACATGCGTGACATCACGGACATGTCTACTCACATACACATTCATACAAACTTGTGTGCCCACACAACTGCATTTGGCATGCAAGCCCACACACACAGGCACCATCCATGTCTCACACATTACAGCCCTCGCATGTGTCAGCCCCACGGCCCTGTACACCCGCACCCATACAAACAGATGTGCAACCTGCACACTACTGAACAATCACCACACGCACTGCTCACAATCAGGATGCATGTATACTCACCGCTCGACTCCAGACGGGTCTGCCTCTCAAGGACCTGGACGTGGAGCGCTGGGGATATGTGTTCCAGGACCCTCATCTGTTCTTCCGACAAATGGCCCCGGCGCCCCTTGGCATCCGCTGCCTTCAAGAGGCGCCGGGCCTTGGTCAGGATCCTGGACCTGAAGTCCTCCCAGCGCTTCTTGACATGTTGGAAGTCACGGACTGCCACCCCCTCCGCGTTGATGGCAGTCACGATGTCAGTCCAGATCCGAGTCCGTCCTTCCTTGTCGGCGCGGCAACTTCCGAAGAGGGCATCATACTGCCCCAGGACTTGCTCCACCAGGACACCAACTTCGGTGGCACTGAAGCTGGTGCCCCTCTGCCTCTCTGGCCGGGGGTTGTCAGTGGTCACAGATGGAGTTTGCCCCGACATGACAACCCCAGAGGCAGGAGTGGGTGGGCAACTGGGTCCTGGGGCTGGGCTGTGGAGCGATGGAATCCCAGTCGGGAGTCTTTGGTTCCAGCAGGGGTGGTCACACCAACAGCACCCCTGGCTGATGTGCAGGCAGCAAATGGCAGGGCACGTGGGCAGCAGGCAGTCAGGCAGCAGCAGATGGCAGGTGGGTGCGTGCTCGGGGCTCTGGGGGGCAGTAGTTCAGCCTTCTGGGCAGGAGCGTGGTCTTCCGTGTGCTTACGCGTGGCCAGCTTGATACGGAGTGATTTGGCACGTGAAAATTCTGCACGTCAGCGTGTAATTCGAGGAAAGGCCCTTAGCGCGTAAGCGTGTCTGCACGCATACGCATTTTCATTGGACCAAAGGCCCTCAGCGCGTGAGCGCGTCTGTGACGTGACGTGCGAGGGAGTATCCCTCATTGCACGTGATGACAGTACACACGTGGATCCCAACCAATCGCGTGTGAAAGTTCACGGGACCCCGGAACACACGTACCCCGGCCAATCGCGTGTGGAACTACCCGCGCACCCCGAAACACACGTACCCAGGCCAATCGCGTGTGGAACTACCCGCGCACCCCGAAACACACGTACCCAGGCCAATCGCGTGTACGCTCGCTCCCCTCCGATCACATGCGATGACACCCGAATACGGGAAACCAACGAGTCCGCTCACACGGAGGCGTCCCGCGCCCGCGCACAGCATAAAAGTGCGCGCAAACAACAAACGCATATATACAGTGACGATGAATGCCCCATTTGTTGCTGCAGTGATTGTGGGACACCGCAGGAGGAGGAGAATAGCCAGGGCACGCATTTTTGCACCACGGACAGGCCTTTTTGGGATGCCTGACGACCAGGTCTACGGCAGGTATAGGTTTCCACCCCATATCATCCTAGACCTGGTCAGGGAGTGGGAAGATGACCTCACATTCCCCACCCTTTGCTCCCAAGCATTGAGCCCCTTGGAGAAGCTGCTCAATGTCTTGCATTTCTTGGCCACTGGGTCGTTTCAGCGGACCACTGCCATAGTGGGGGGGGTCTCACAGGCCACGCAGTCACGCTGCCTACACCAGGTACTGGCAATCATGACAGCGCGCCCCTCAGTCCGCAGGCACATATACATGCCCAGAACACCCGCAGAAAGGCAGGCCGTTGTCCTGGATTTTTTCAGGGTGGCACACTTCCCCAAAGTGCTCGGTGCCATAGATTGCACCCATGTGGCCCTACGTCCACCTAGGGCCACTGAGCACATCTACCGAAACCGCAAGCACTGGCATTCCATCAATGTACAGGTGGTATGCGATGCAAAGGGAATCATCACCTCTGTGTATGCAAACTACCCTGGCTCCACCCATGACAGTTTCATATACAGAATGTCCGCCCTGAGCCGGGCCCTGGAAGCTGGGCAGCATGGCGACACATGGCTCCTAGGTGAGTACAAATGCCCTTGCACATGCATGCAAGTCACACACAGACAAATATACCAACCCTAATAATCTGAACAATTATCACCTCCCCAGGGGACAGTGCCTACCCTCTGAGCAACCACATGATGACGCCAATCCGGAACCCCACCACACCACCCCAGGTAAGATACAACGCTGCCCATATTGCAACCAGGGGCATAGTGGAGCGCACATTCGAAGTGCTCAAGTCACGTTTCCGCTCCCTTGACCGCTCTGGTGGGCAACTACACTATGCACCAGCAGTTGTGTGCAGGATCATTGTGGCAGCATGTGTCCTGCACAATGTTGCAACACGGCAGGGCGTCCCGGTGGACATGGTGGTGCCCCCACATCCCCAACCACAGGCACAGGCGCTGCCCATGGGAGGGGACAGGGCACGTGGCGAGGTAGCCCGGACCCAGCTTGTGGCCACATTTTTCACCTAAACTCCAACCCCTGCGGAGTGCACACAGGCCTGGCACATACCAGGTGACAATCGATGATGACAAAGTGACAGTCAACTGTCACAACCCTACCACCCTGAGATAGTTGCCATGGAAGTGCCACATCGTCTGCATCCCTAGCTACTTAAACACAAGCTATCCTGTGCAACCAAAATGCACACATGACATGTGACATGACATGAGCCATACACAAGTATTACAAGGCACAATGAGGCAGGGGGGGGGAACAAGGGAACACAGAGAACGGTACTACTAGGCCAGGTGTCATTGTGATTGTGCAAGTGCAGGGGTAGGGGGAAGGGAAAAGTGCAAGGGTGGGGGGGAGTCCAGTACAGGGGAAGTAGGCCAAAAAATTATACATAGGTCGCCTGGTGGCAACTGCTAAGGTAAGTGCAGACGAGTGCTGGGAAGGGAGGGCTGTAGGGATAGAGAGACAGTACTGCAGTGCAGGGGTTGCCAGGGTGGCAGTGCAAGTGGACAGTGGCTGGGCCAGGGACCGAGGTTGGTGAGAGTGGCCCAGTTGCAGCTCCTGTGCAGTTCCAGTGAACAATTCTGCAAGGGAGAGGCAGAGAGTAAGCAGAAGCAAAGAGGAAGGTCTTGAGGTGCTTCCAGAACTGGAGATGGTTCCCCTCAAGTTCAAGTCAGGAAGTCTGTTCGAGGGGGAGGGCCCTGCTGCGGAGAGAAACCTACCCCCAGCTAGTTGCTCTGAGAAGCGGATGACCTGGACATGCAAGGTGTGCATCACACACACCTGCAAAACAGGCCATGGCCATCACTGTCATGTCAGTCAAACCCTCCCAAACATCAACATGACATGGCAAGCAATACCCATACACCGACCCAGTAACGATAAGGTACACATTTCCATGTCCTAAATGTAAAGTGGCATCGGACAATGATGCCTGACCCGGAATCCGATGAAATGACAGACCAACAAAATGTCCCACCAAAAATAAGTCGATTCCAAATGCATTACAACAGTCGTAGACGTAACATCACAATGAATGCCTGGCTATATGCACATGATGCATTGCAAAATGAACACTGCAGCTCATGTGTGCAATGTCCTACTCCTGCATCACACTGCTCAGCGCACAGCACAGTGAACAGCCATTGCGTGTAATGCACACCCTGAGCATCACATCTAAGTGACAGACTACATCAAAAATCAAATTAGGCATGTACTCGAACCATAATCGGTCACAGAACATGTGCTGGCGGGACACAGTGGGCACCAGAAGGCAAACAGTGTACACGTGGATATGCAAGGGTGGGAGTACATGGAGTGCATCCGAGTGCAAGTGTGTGGTTCTGCAAGGACATGCACTCCACATATGCATGTGCACTCAAGTGACCATCAGTGTTCCCTACACATCACATGTGAACATCCACCATGTGTACACCCCAGCATGTCAAACCACTACTATCCCCTCGCACCTGAAAGGAAAACACAACACATGAACAGGCATTGATCAGCAGAACACAACATGTACATAGGACAACAACATTACAATGTCAGAGTTCCCATCACACTGCAGGGCAACGCAACTATCAACAACAACCCCCCCCCCCCTCGCAAATGACCATGACCCACTGAACAACTGCACCTGGATCATGGAGCCTCCAACCCTCATTCCCACCTGGCCACAGGATCACCTTTACCCTTCGTGTCCATCTCCCACCTTGTGTGTAAAGAGATGCCTGAACCCTCAGAATCCACACTCATTTCCAAAATCACATAATCCAAGGCATGAAAAGGAACCCAAACACCCTCCAGTAGATGACTTGACATAGCAGTACGTCTCAAAGGCCAAGTACTACCACAATGATGCAACAACCAAGGTAGCACAGCAAAACAATGTCACGACAGGATGTGAGACATGTGTGGTACATGACATAGGATGATGCACCATGAATGGATGTGTACTGTCACAGATCCCCTGTACAGGCGCTGGAGTCTCATGAAACAACCACCCACACCATGTCCCGGGTGCCTGCAAGGTCAAACTCACACAGGCCCCTGAGATCCTGGTGGGGAAAGAGGTTCAGGGATATGCAGTCGGGACAGGTGTAGACACACTGGATGACTGGAATGCGTGGCAGGTGAGGGGAGTAGGAATGACACATGAAACCAGGGAATGCACGAAAATGTACAACCTGCATGAACACATGCACAATCCAAACAAACTTGGACATCATTGTCATGGCCTTCTGTAGTCCAGGCTCAGGAGTGGTACGAACCAACCACCCCCTCTAGGGTTTTGGCGCCTGCAAGTTCGGGGCTTACACAGGCATCCGCAACCCCAGTGGGGAAAGAGGGTCAGGGAACATTGCTTGGATAGTCATGGGAAGCAGGAACACCGGGTAGAGGGTACAGGTTTCGAAATTGCATAGGATCACGGGTGATTAGGGTAAAAAACATACCAAATAGGACCACACATACATCCATGCATCAGTACACTCCCCAGCAAGCCTATGCAGGGCAGTTTGTAAGAAAATACAACAAGACACTTAGGTCTGGTTTTGAGTGCTGGCCTCCTGCCTGCGCACTCTCAGGTCCGGTTACAGGAGCACTGCAATGCTGCAAAGAGAGACTCAGTCAGCAACCTGTACGTGCCAATTACACAAATACACAACACAAAACATGCCCCATAACAACATACAACTCTACAAACAGACAATCTGTGCTCCATGCTTCGTACCCATATATAACATCACCCCTGTGACGGGTCATTCACAGTTAATGCAGTAAGTCAGCCGCTGGTGGGTGCGTGGCAAATGGAACACCAATGTGTCACAATTCACACAACATGCAATGTTCCCTGGGTAAGCAGACAGACCCATATGGCAAGCCATGACTACAGAGCAAGTTGCGTACCACCATGACCAAAACAAAGTTGCCAGTGCATTTATCATGAAGTACGTGGAATAGACATGCACTGCACCCGAGTATGTCCCTTGCTGTATGTCCCTGTGAGCTGCCCCTTTCCATGTCTTGGAAGGCTACATGGTTGATACAAGTGCTTCAATGAACCTTGGTGTACCGCAGGGTATGTGCCACTGCCCCCGCATGTGTCCCAGACAACCCTACTATCAACAGCCATCAGTCCACAAACACATCTGAGCTGCATTGTGTGCTTCAACACCAATATTTGTCCAAGCTCACCCTCAGTGCTGTGACTAAGCCTGCACGTGCAACTCGCCTGGTGCAAGCTTTGCTGTCTAGTGGCCCCCCTGTGATGCTCACCTTGCCTGGAGTTCCTTGGAACATGTCAGCAGTTCTAGGATGTGGGTCTGCAATCACTGTGGCTCTGCATGTGCACACATGTGCATGTGGGCACCAACAAACGGGTCAGGAATTACGTCGTCCAATGGGCCATGTCTGCTGGCAAAGGTGCTCTGGTGCCTCATCCCCCTGCAGAAAGTGCATGAAACACATGATTAATGCATCAAAGTGATCTGTGTGTGTCTCATCATGCATCTCATTACTTGACCATGTCAGAGAGTCACATCACAAATATCACCATCAGTCCGTCTTTCACCTCCAAAGTGTGGAACACTATCTACAGCATGATTTGCAACAAGCACGTGTACAGGAAAGATATGAAACATAATACACAATGCATAGCAATCAATGTCCACATTAATCATGACACGCCCCATCTAGCAAAAGCTGAACAGTGGACAATTACACCTAAATCATCCCCACTAGGGGTGTCAACACAAGTCAAAAAGCACCAGACATGCCACAGATATGACAGTCCAAAGCCCTTGTGTAAAATTCTGTTACACCGAACCATCCTTGCGAGCCCATGGATAAGGGAGGCAGGAGTGGCATATGTGAGTCAAGGAACCCAAGCAGCAAACACATACACAAGACAACCATGAAGGGCCCAGCTGGAACAGACAGTGGATGCCTTCAAAAACCACAAGGCACCGCACTGTCACATGTAAGCACAATAGACTACAAATTTTAAACTAACTCAACTATTAACTAATTACACTAACTATGGAAAACCTACATTACCTATTTAAACTAACTATCAAACAGAAACTTAACTAACTAAACTAAAAGAAAAATCAAAAATGGCCACATACGACCCGGGGGGGAGGGGAGGCACCCAGGAGGGGGGAGGTACAGGGTGCTGCTCAACATCCACATGCGATGATGCTGAGCCAAAAAAAAATACCTCCATGGGCTCAACGCCTGCACAGCACGACCTATGTGGGAGATAGATGGTCGTCCGAGTCTGGCTCATCCTGAAAAGGAGGACGTGGCACAGTAGCCTGGCCACGCCTAGCCAAAGCTTGCCCCTCGTCGGCAGCAAGTCTGCCGGACAGGTGAGCCTGGTTCTGTGTGTCGATGTTACATAGGTCTGCATGCAGGACCTCACGTGATACACATGCTTCCTCTTGCAAGGTAGCACGTGTAACACGGAGTTCCTCCTGCAAGGCCTGGCTGGACAACCGCTGCACCTCCCGGCAAGCCTGTAGCTCAGCCGAGATGGTGCGCTCAAGCTGTGCAAACCTCTCCTCTGCCTGCTGCCTCTGGGACATCATAAGGACACCCAGAGTGGATCTGAGGGAGGCATACTCCTCCCTCAGGGCATCCATGTGCGCCTCTGCGTGAGCAGCAATTGCTTGACGCAGAGACGACATTTCAGCCTGGCGTGCCCTGTCTGAGGCCGCCATGCCCAGCCTGAGTGAGCGGGCCGTGGACCGTGCCGCCTGCTGCTGGAGAAGCACCTGCCTAGCAGGGGGGAGCACAGATCGGGCCACACGCTCCATGCTGTCAGCGATGTTCTCCATTGCTGCCCCCTGCCGTTCTGAATTGGCAGTCATGTCTTGCTCCCACTCAGTATACAGCGGTTGCGCGCGGCGACCGCGTTGCCGGGCTTGACCCCTGCGGGACCCAAGGACCGGGGGTCCTCGCTGTGTTGGCACCGCCTGCGGCTGCACGACTACATGCCCCCGTCTACGTGATGTCCCAGGCACATCAGTGACTGGTGTGGAGGGTGACCCTGCGTCCCGATCCACCACGGGCGGAGGAACCAAGACTGTCTGATCCCTCAGTGCAGGGGTCGCAGACAGAGGAGTGTCCACATCAGAATCACTCACCCCTGACACATGGACTTGATGGTCATCCAACTCAACATGGAGGTCAGAGTCGTCATCAAGGCTGGACTCATAGGCAGCCAGAGACAGGATGGACTGCAGCACTTGGGGGTTTTCGTGGCCTACCACCCCACGACCCCCACTAGTGCCGGGTTGATGTGGTCTTACCAACCCTGTGTCTGGCATGACAACACCATCCTCTGCATCCATTGCGTCATCACCTGAAAAATAGAGAGGAAAAGGTCAGTACACATGTCAGAAGCACACAACACACACACACACACCGACAGCAAAGGCATCTGGCAGACATGTGACACACAACATATGACCTTGCATGCATGCTGGGTCTACTTAGAATAGCTTCTGTGATCAGACCTGTTGAAAGGTGGCAGTTTGCATGGAAGTGGGTCTAAGCAGTGCAGAAAATGTGTACGCCACTCACTACCTACATGTACAAGCACTCCATGGTGTGTGCCAGGAAATGTGAAGGCAGTGCAATGTCAAAATCAGACATCACGTGCATTGTGTATTCAATGTGTACCATGTCTAGAAGGCAAGCACCCCTCCACCCCAGTACCAAAGCAGGGATGCCTAGCATGGTATCAAAAGGCTGACCATACACCTGTGTATTGACAAGCAGTGTTGACTGGCATCAACAGCTTAATGTGATTTCAATTACAACACTGCAAATGATGCTGGGACAGTGGGCAGGACACATGATGGAAGATCCGGAGGCCGGCCACGTGTGAAGAAGACACGACAAGAGTTGGACAGAGTCATTGGCCATTGAACAGGCTGAGGCCTGTGAGCCACACAGATTGTCAGAGCCTAAACATGTGTGCAACGCAGGACTGAGCCACAGTTGACATGGGGAGGCCGATGATATGGCAGGCAATGTATGTAACCAAGGACTCATATTACAGTGATCATCCAGTCAAGGACACATAGGGGCATGTGTGCAATGCACATGGAGCATGAAGGGGCACTCATGTCCCTGCGGGACATCTGACCCATGCACAGTACAAGTGGGATGCCCTGCATCGAGTACTAAGGCTGTACCACACGGCATATGTCTGGCAGTTTCTAAGCTGGATGTTAGCATCTACACAGGACACATGAACATGAAACTACACATTGGCAAGAATGTAGCAGACCAGTGCAAAGGTGGAACTGGGGTGCAGAGTGGCGGAGGAGGGGCAAGGGAGCATGGCCACATGGAGTCCCGCATGCAGGCAGAGGAGACACGCATGACGGTGGCATTGCATTACTTACACATCAGAACCATGTACAGGTCACATGTAGCAGCAATCATGCACAACACATCCCACAAGTGAAACACACACGTCCTCAACAACTACGCATCAACACTCACTGGACTGGGCATCAAAGTCCAGCATCTCTCCCACACCTTCGACCAATTCTGGTGGTATGAACTCCGCAACGAGAGCCTCATGCGGAGTGAGTTCTTCCTCCTCTGGTGCAGGCCCACCGCCAGTCACCAGAGTCAAGTTGTAATTTGAGGCACGCTTGGCATTAGTGCTGCGCTTGATGTCATTCCAGCGCTTTTTGCACTCCTGCGCCGTGCGCACCTCATGGCCGAATGAACTGACATGTTCCGCCACATGCTTCCAGTGGGTGTCACGTTGGGCAGCCGTAGTCTGACTATTGGCACCCACTAGCATGTCACGGCTGTGTCCCCGCACGTAGTCCACGAGGAAGTCCAGTTCCTGCTTACAGAAAAGCTTCTTCCTCGACGTGCAGGAGGTCGTGGCTGTGTGTGGGGTCCCAGCCTGTGCTGCAGATGCAACCTTCCTCCTCTTGGACTGTGGCGCAGACCCTGGCTGGCTAATGCCGCCCTGACCAGTATGGCCAGTGGGTTGGGTGGATTGAGCCGAGGGAGTGGCAGGTGGAGGGATGACCAAAGGCCTGACTTGTGTCAGTGGCAGCTGGGTGCCCACTAATGGACCCTGCGCAGCAACATCAGCTGTGGCAGGGACATTGACCGCAACGGTCCTGGTTGGCAGACTCACAACCGGGGTGCTGTTGGGTGCATCTGCCCCTGCACTTGCCAACACCCGGCTGTTCGGGGCAGCAGATGACATGACTGCCCCAGGGACACGTGTCTTGGTCTGAGCAGCCCGGCCTGCCCCAATGGTTTCCCCCCTGGCCTGTTGGAGATCTACCAAGGGCTCTTCAAGTGCCAACGCAGCCTGCGCTGGCAGACCCTGAGCCTGGGTGGCGGTGTCCACAACTGCACCTGCAGCTACCGCTACCCTTGGGCCCGTGGCAGTCGATGAAACGGACTGCCGGGTCATACGGGTGCCAGTGCCAGATACAGGAGCTGCATCCCCCTGAACCACAGGGGGTGGTGGCATGGCTGCACCAACACATGGCACAACATTGTGCTCAAGTGGCGCACCCCTGCCTCTTCCCCCTCTGTGGCTGCCCTGGACACCCTGGAGTCCCCCTACTCCCTGGTCACCACGGCCACGTCCCCGACCACGCCCGCCACGAGGAGGACGCCCAGCTGAGGCGCCCCTCACCTTTGGTAGCCTCCCTACCATGGCACAGATGTAATAGTGCTGGCACAGATGGAGTGGTGCCAATGGGAGGTGTACAGCACAATTGACCTGGGCAATTGGGGTGAAGGGGGTGGGAAGCAAGATGTCAACAGCCCCCCTGCACCTGCAAGGCTGTATGTGACCCCGGTGATGTGTTGACGGGTCACGCAACGCTCAGGCACCCCAAAACTGCAGTAAAACCGTGCACGCAACCCTGCAGCCTACGTGCGTGGATTAAACCTCCCGCAGTACGCGGTGGCACCCAGTAACACGTATAACGCGTACGCGTGGGACACGCAGGCTACGATGACATCGAAAATGGGTGCGATACACAGGGGCACCCGCAGTGGGAAAAGGAGCGTTTGCGACTCACCGTCTGACTAGCGCGATGCAGAAAAACACGCGTAGCCAATACCCCCGCCAAAAGAAGAGATACGTCCTTGAGAGCTGTGAAGTAGATGGCACGCGAAACGACTGGAAGCAGCAACACACGTCGGTCTCCACGAAAGGCACGTACAGCGAACAGCTGGGCCCGCTCACCTTTAACCCGTGCTGAGGGAAACGCACGCGCGCGTCACGTCACATGCGGACGTGCACTTTTTCACATTTGATTACGCGCATTACACGCGGACGTGCAGTTTTTCACGCGCGCACGCTTATGCATGGACCCTTTCCTCCTATTACACGCGGACGTGCAGTTTTTCACGCGCGCTTACGCGCATTACACGCAGCGTGCAAATTTTTCACGTGCCTATTCACTCCGTATGAAGCTGGCCACGCGAAAACACACGGAAGACCACGCTCCTGCCCAGAAGGCCAATTCACTGGCCCCCAGTGCCCCAAGCAGCCTCCCACATGCCATCTGCTGCTGCCTGCCTGCCTGCCTGCTGCCACCGTGCCCTGCCATTTGGTGCCTGCACATCAGCCATCTGCAGGGGTCCAGTTGCTGTGTCCACCCCTGCTGGTACAGAAGAGTCCCGACTCAAATGACATCGCTCCACAGCCCAGCCCCAGGACCCAGTTGGTCACCCACTCCTGCCCCTGGGGTTGCCATGTCGAGCACATCCACATCTGACACCAGTTGCAACCCCCGGCCAGAGGGGCAGAGGGGCAGAGGGGCACCAGCTTCACTGCCACCGAAGTTGGTGTCCTGGTGGAGCATGTCCTGGGGCAGTATGATGCCCTCTTCGGATCGTCCCGCGCCAACAGGGAAGGACGGGAGAGGACGCGGAGGGGGTGGCAACCCGCACCATCCAGAAGGTCAAGAAGCGCTGGGAGGACTTGAGGTCCAGGACCCTCATGAAGGCCCGGCGCCTTGTGGAGGGGGGCCGGGGCCGCATGAGTTCCATCCAGTTGAGGGTCCTGGAACGCGCACACCCAGCGCTCCACAGCCAGGTCCTTGAGAGGGAGACCCGTCTGGAGTTGAGCGGTAAGTGGCCAAGCATTGCTGTGTGAGACAGGGCATGTTGCAGTGTGCTGGTTGTCTGATTCTTGCCTGCATGTGTGACATAGGCCATGTACGCATGTATGTGTGCAGGGACATCATGGTAATGCATGTGCGACCTGTAATGTGTGAACCGCATGGTTGTTGCATGTGTTTGATTGTGACATGGGGAGCCCTGTGCAGATTGCACACATGACAGCATGGAAGTCTCTGTTCCTGGACATGGGTGGGGGCCTGGTTGAGGCTGCCCCTGGTGGCTGGGGGGGTGGGGGTGCTGGGAGACATGAGTGGGGGCCTGGTGGAGGCTGCCCCTGGTGGCTGGGGGGTGGGGGTGCTGGGAGACATGGGTGGGGGCCTGGTGGAGGCTGCCCCTGGTGGCTGGTGGGTGGGGGTGCTGGGAGACATGGGTGGGGCCTGGTGGAGGCTGCCCCTGGTGGCTGGGGGGGTGGGGGTGCTGGGAGACATGAGTCGGACATGGGTGGGGGCCTGGTTGAGGCTGCCCCTGGTGGCTGGTGGGTGGGGGTGGTGGGAGACATGGGTGGGGGCCTGGTGGAGGCTGCCCCTGGTGGCTGGGGGGTGGGGGTGGTGGGAGACATGGGTGGGGGCCTGGTGGAGGCTGCCCCTGGTGGCTGGGGGGTGGGGGTGCTGGGAGACATGGGTGGGGGCCTGGTGGAGGGTGCCCCTGGTGGCTGGGGGGTGGGGGTGCTGGGAGACATGGGTGGGGGCCTGGTGGAGGGTGCCCCACAGTGCTGGGGGGTGGGGGTGGTGGGGAACAGGAGTTGGACATGGGTGGGGGCCTGCTGGCAGGTGCCCCACAGTGCTGGGGGGTGGGGGTGCAAGGGGACATGTGGCTTGGCTGGGGGCATGGCCATGGTGGATGGGCTGCCTGTGGGACATGACATGGGGTGCAGGGTAGTCCCCTGTGGTGTGGGATGCCTGCAGAGGTCGTGGAGGGGGTAGAGGGGAGACCTGGGAGGACCCACACTGCCAATTCACGTCTTGAACTTCCCGCACACCCACCACCCGCGCACCCCTGAAATCCACGTACCCAGGCCAATCGCGTGTAGACTTTCTCGCGCACCCCTGAAATCCACGTACCTAGGCCAATCGCGTGTAGACTTTCTCGCGCACCCCTGAAATCCACGTACCCAGGCCAATCGCGTGTAGACTTTCTCGCGCACCCCTGAAATCCACGTACCCAGGCCAATCGCGTGTAGTCTTTCTCGCGCACCCTTGAAATCCACGTACCCAGGCCAATCGCGTGTAGACTTTCTCGCGCACCCCTGAAATCCACGTACCCAGGCCAATCGCGTGTAGTCTTTCTCGCGCACCCCTGAAATCCACGTACCCAGGCCAATCGCGTGAAGACTTTCTCGCGCACCCCTGAAATCCACGTACCCAGGCCAATCGCATGTAGACTTTCTCGCGCACCCCTGAAATCCACGTACCCAGGCCAATCGCGTGTAGTCTTTCTCGCGCACCCCTGAAATCCACGTACCCAGGCCAATCGCGTGTAGACTTTCTCGCGCACCCCTGAAATCCACGTACCCAGGCCAATCGCGTGTAGTCTTTCTCGCGCACCCCTGAAATCCACGTACCCAGGCCAATCGCGTGTAGACTTTCTCGCGCACCCCTGAAATCCACGTACCCAGGCCAATCGCGTGTAGACTTTCTCGCGCACACCTGAAATCCACGTACCCAGGCCAATCGCGTGTAGACTTTCTCGCGCACCCCTGAAATCCACGTACCCAGGCCAATCGCGTGTAGACTTTCTCGCACACCCCTGAAATACACGTACCCAGCCCAGTCGCGTATGGAAACACCCGCACACCCCTGGAATACACGCTCCCAGCTCTGCGTTTGCTGCTGCCCTTTGCGCTCGGTTGGGGATTTTGATGGCTTTTCCCTGCGCGAGAGGCGTTCTTGGAGGCGTAACTGGCGCTGCTGCAGGGTCGCTGCGCAACTGTGCGCCACGGCTGGTTTTGGTGGCTGGTATCCATGAATACGCTGTGCGCAGAAATGGATTTTAGCGCACGCGGCTGGCGCAGGGATTCGAACGCGCACACTGTGCGCCAGCCGCGTGCGCCACTTGTGCGCTGAATTCTATGAATCGGCCCCTTAGTTGTTTCCTCCACGTTCACCTACACATGTATTATCTGTAGGTCTGGTACCAGTGCAGAAAATGTGCAACGAATAAGGGGAGCGAAGGGTAATGGCATGCAGAAACATATCTTTGTGTATGCTACATCTTTGCCTCCCCCACTCCAGCACACGTATGCACACACTCTAGACCGTTCATCAGCCTTACTACTGCACTAAAAGGATACATACCTGTAGTCTGTCTTGCAGTTTCATGATTTCACAGAACAAAAGACCAGCTCCAATTAAAACAAGAACGTACAGGAAAGTGTAGGGGAGGAATGGCCACGAGGCCCTCCTCACCTACAGCTCCCTCCCCAGGTGAGGACCATGGCTCGGTGGGAGCACCCTCATGCCACCCGGGCCCAGGTGGAGGGGGGTTCACCCGCCGACGACATTGCCCACACGCACCCTGTCTTTGCATTTACCGAAACTTAAGTTAGGCCTAGACGCCATCGTGCACAGCAAACATGGTGTGAGTTCAGCACACTGTAACGAGGCCCCCACCTTTGGAGGGCCTTTCATGCATCTCTGCCGCCTCAGCAGCCCTGGCAGATCCGCTGCGAGCGCGTTCCCATGAGAAAGTCGGAGATGAGCTAAACCCGAGATGCCAACACGGCAACATTATATTAGTAACAATGTGATATTGCACCCCGTATGACCCAGACCGCAAGGCCGGGGCAACGGGGAAAAAAGCTGAAGCATCACTATCTGAAGAAGGTAGAAAATAGTTCAAGTATTGGTGTTAATGAACTACCTCTGTTTAAAATGTGAACGAACCATAAAAATGTAACGTTATATGATATCCCTCCAGGTCTGGACTAATGCTGCTATAACCACGGAGAAAGATGTTGACCAAACGTGTAACCTCTATTTGTAAAAGTGTTTTTCAATAGTATGTAGAAACTTGAACTCATATATGTTTTGAATCACCCAAAGCGGCGAGCATCAATCTCTGTAGGCCATAACCTAGATATCCCTCGTATAACGTCTAATGTACATACAATACGCACACAATGTAGTGAACATAATGTTAGGTAATGAAAAGGTACTGGAACCGACTGTATTAAAGAAATGTGTAACGAAAATGAAATATATATATATATATATGTGTGTCTGAATAACGTTAAAATGAGGCAGAACAGTATAAAACTTCTGCATTCACTGATCAGCAACGCACGAGGAAAATACCTTTGTGAGTATATGCAAGGTCATTCCCTCTCCCACCCCACCAAGCCTGCCAGATAAAAAAGCTAAGACTTGTGCTGCGCTCCCTCACCTCCCCCAACCAAGCTGGCGTTACTTCAGAGAGTCAGAGGCCCCGGCGCCGCAACCAAGGCCACAGCCCGCCACCTGTGTTATTTACAGCACGGTAATAAACCCACGGATGAACCCACTGATCTACCAGCACCCTCTCATAAAAATCCCCACGAACCCCCCCAAGAATCCTGACCCCGTGTAAGGACGACCCCCATCATTGGGACAAGACACAGAGACCCATCTATATAATAACTTCTAACGCAGCAGACAGACATGTATCACTCGGCCCAGGTCCCAGAGCCCCGTCCCGTGACCTAAAATACCGGTCAATAAGACTCAGGTAAATCTCACCCCAACCAACAACCACCAGACCTCTCACGAGGTGCATTCCTCATGTGTTGTGTTTATTTTATAAGATAAGCTAGTGAAGCGATTTATTAATGAACGTAAATGTCATTTTCTGAATAACTGTAGTGTGCATGGCCTAGGGCAAATGAGACAGGAAAGGTATTCGTTATTGTCACAGGCTGCCCCAGCACATCAACACCGCATGGATGACCTCAAGCCGGCCTGCCAGGCCCAACCCAACCCACGAGGCTGACCAGTGACGTCGTCCCGCCAAGACCAACCCCGCGCCAGCAACACTTATAGTTAGTCGACACCACCCAATCCCAATTGACTTGTGCCCCCTATAGTGTTTAGGTGTTGATGACGTTTTTTGTATTAGAAATACGCCTGTCTTTGCTATTGTCAGGCAGAGCGCTCTCGTAGGTTGCAGAGTTCTTTGCATGCCTTATCCTTGGATAAACTCCCACTTACGCTCACCCGCACTCTGTCTTGGTCTTATTCCCACTACGGGAGAGTCCCTTATTGTCTCTCATTGCGGGGAGGATCGTGCTGAATTGGGGGCGCTTCCTTTCAGTGGTGACCCCGATAGCGTGATATCTCCAAACTATTTTTCCTAACTCCTTCTTAAACGACCCCCTTGTGGCACGAGAATCTCCGGTCGAGAAGGGATACGCACGGTGAGCCGTCTCCGGGAGGCCGCCCGCCAACGGCGACCGGCACAATAAGAAGTGCGCACTCAATGAGAAAGGGTACGGGATCCCGATTGGAAAAAAATCCCCTTTGAGTGCCGCTCGCCGGAGCCAGGGGCTGACCGTTGAGTTACCGGTGACGCCGCCTGGACGGACCCAGTTTCGGAGAGTATCGGTTCAAGACGGGCACGTGAGTACCGAGTGCGAGTGATCGTCAAGGGGAAAAGAAAGGGAATTGGGAATAACAGAACGGGGACAGGTAGAGGAGAAGAATATCGGGGGTCTACTACAGACGGGTCTTGAAATTTTCTTTATTCTTTCTTTTGCATATGGCCATTAGGAGTAAGAAATAAGTGACGTGGTAGAAGTGACGGAAACCTAGCTCCGAGAGGGGGTGGAAGGCGGCGCCGCATAGTGCTATCTAGACTAGTACTGGGAATATATGAAGAAGTGAGAAATAAGTTATTGGTGTCTAGCAAAAGGAGACACCGGGAATATTTTTTAGTGATTGTGCTCTCTCTCTCTCTATTTCTTGTTTTTCCATTTCCACGGGGTAGGGGGCGAAAATGAGAAGGGTATAAAGAAGTTAGAACATCTTAAAAAGCGGGGACTCAGTAGTGGCACGTACAGACGTGAACACAGTAACCTTAGCAGGAAAACAGGGACAGCTGGTTAGGGAGGAAAGGGAGGAGAAAGACAAAGAGTGTGAGTGGAAAGCATTGTGAAGGGTGCGCGCACCGTACGAGTGTGAGAGACGAACGGGTGGCCGCGAGGTGGTGTCAGAGAGTGTGGCCATAACCAGTACTTGATCAATTACAAGTGAGATCACATAAGAGTGCCTGGGAATGGGAAGGAGATGAGATATGGTGAGTGAGAAGAGATTTGTGCAGTGAATAACGGTGGGTGATAATTTTAAGAGGTCCGCTCTTGTCTGTGCCATAAAGGAATACATACGCATATTTACAGCTAATAAAAGGTAACGAAAGCGAACAAGGTAGCGCTAGCGATTTAAAGGATGGGGGCTGAAACTCCCTTGTCACACATTTGCAAGAGCTTGCCGGGATATGCTGAACGCATAAATAAATATCATGATCAATGGTTAACAGAATTGAAAGGGGAGGGGTTGCCCCAGATTTGGCCAGAAGGAGGGTCTTTTGACAAAAGCGTTCTTGATATGGTATGTACATGTATTCGCCTTAAGTATAAGGGAAAAAAATGGCAGAACAGGAAGGAGATATTAGATCTTTGGAGATTGTTTGAGGAAGTACCCCCACCCAAAGCTCCAGCTCCAAATATTGATTTACCCTCCACCACAGACAATCCACTAATGATCCCGCGAGAGGAAAAGGAACAGTTAAGTACAGAACAGCCTGCGGAAGTGGTTATGTTGTACCCAATATTACCTAAACCAGCCCCTGCAACAGGATATAGCGACCCGATTTATGTGCCTCCCCCTTCAACCAGCACGCCACAAAGACCAACTGCACCCCCACCATACGAAAACACTAGAGAGCACACCCAGGGAGGCACACAGAGAGTGGACATAGAGAAGTTAACGAGTGACTTAGAGTCGAGGCTTACAGTGGCACGAGATGAGCTCTCAAGAATAAAAGACATATGTGAACGCACAGCGTGCGCCCCCACACAATCTGGACGCACGTCTAGAGCGTCGAGCGAAAGTAGACAAATTGAGGAAGGATGGAAAAAGGGGGAAATACTGTTCAGAATTGAGGAAGAACCGACCAGGATAATAGAAGTAGGGACAGCAGAAGGAAGCATTGGTGATGTCTCGAGAGAGAGAGGGATCAGAGAGGATTTGTTATGTGATGTCAGAGGAGGGGGGGATGAGAGTGATAGATTGAGCATGGCAGTAGGAGGAGAAGGTGAGGAGCTAGATGGGGCATGTTCACTGGGGACTATAGAGGATGAATGGATAGGACGACTAAGAAATAGGGTGGGGAAGATGGCGTCATTAGAGTCAGCAGTGACTAAGGAAAAGGAAGCTGCAACGGCAAAAGGGAAATTACAACTACCATTACTCCACAGGGGAGGTGGGAGGCCGAACTATATACCGTGGGCTCAGATGGACAAGGCTAACTTAATGAAATTACTACCACAGCTGTCAGGAGGGGCAAGCAAGTGGATATATGCATTTGAAAAACATACCGCGGGTATACCGCTGGCAGTAGGCGATGTGAAAAGCCTACTAGTGTCCTCAGTAGGGGATCAGGCAGACAGAGTGTGGGCTAAAGCGGGTTTTCCAGCTGTAACTTTGGAGTGTGATCGCCATGATGGGGCTTCTTTTAACACCGTGCGAGCAAGGGTGTGGGACGCACTGCGGGAAACTTTCCCAGATACCCCTGATCTGCAGTCAGTAATGCAATGTACCATGAATGATGGGGAGGACGCTATGGATTACATTCTCCGGGTGCAGGAGATGTGGAGAGCGGAAACGGGTACGCCCTGGCACCAATCCACGTCTCTATTTTACTTCATCATTAAAAGAGGGCTCCCAAAGGAAGTGCAAAAGGCACTAGATAAAATAGCAGGTGTTGAGGCAAAAGGCTGGCCGGAGATCCAAAGCATAATAGTACACCATTGTAAACGGATCAAAGAAAGAGAGAGGGAAGTAGCACAGAAAAGGTTGGCGGACGAGGCGAAGTTGGTGCAATCAAAATTGGTGAAGGTCGCAGCAGCGGTAGCGGGACTCCCACTCATACGGGAGGGAGAGGAAGGAGAGGAGGGGCAAATAGCAATACAAGGAAGAATAGCAGCGAATTGGGCAGGACAAGGGCAACGACAGTGGACAGAGCAGGAGCAGAACGGAGGTCCAACGTGGCAAGAGTGGGCCCCAAGAGGAGGAAGAGGTGGGTACAGGGGGCGAAGAGGAGGACAAGGGTATGGAGGAATGGGAGGAAATGGGTGGCAGGGTCCCAGAGGTCCACAGGGGAGCTGTTGGAATTGTGGGAGATGGGGGCATTACTCAAGGGAATGTAGGAGCAGACAAAACAACGGTTTCCAAGAGATAGAACAGTACGGACACCCCCATCCAGGAAGCCCCTACGGCCTCCCCATGGGACAATACCAGCAACCAGACAATGTAGTACAAAGGAGTAACGCACAACTACACGGACATCAATACCGAACACAAACCAGCCCACAGAATAATGACAATGTGCACTACACGCCTGGTAATACTTTCGCCACAGGAGCTAATGGGGCACCAGCCCCCGCACCTTACAGTGGAGTGTCAGTAGTTTCGGGGAATATTTTCGATCAAGGGGGGGCAATGAGACACCCCGCATAGGACAGCCCACAGAGAGCACTTGCGTGTCCAGTACTGTCTACGACCCACAATGCATCAGAGGAACCATTGATAGGAGCGCAGATAGGAGACAAGCAATTCATATTCATGGTGGATTCGGGAGCGGAGAAATCATGCATTAGAGAGGGCCGGTTCCCGTTATCTAATAGAACGTTAGAGACGCAGGGGTTCTCTGGGGCTGTAATTGAAGTTCCTTACACAGAGGTATTGGATGTGACAGTGGGGGGTAAAACAGTGAAAGCACCCTTACTGTACTATGAAAACTCTCCCATCAACTTACTGGGGAGAGATCTCTTGAGCAAACTAAACATGACCATATCATTCACAGGGAGCGGCATCGTATGTTCAACGCCAGGCATATGCCCCCTCCGTATATTAGCAGTAATACACGGCCACACAACAATAAAAGAGATCAGAGGGGTACCAAGAAATGAGGAGATGTTTGTTGAAGGCATGAGAACATTGGCTCTCATAGTACCAGAACTAAAAAGGGTGGAGTGGAGAATACCAGCAGAATTCCTTTTTCGTCCCATAGCAAGCCCTGACACTGCTCTTGGGGAAGTACTATCATTGGATTTGCATGCAATACATGTATCAGCAAACAGAATATGCGTGATTGGTATTGACATGGAAGGGTGTGAGTGGCGGACAGTATTGTGTACAAATGCAAATATCCCCCTGAGAGAGCTCTCGGACGAGGAGCTATTTTCTGACACTGAGGGAGATGGTGAAGTAGTGATGGAACTGGCAATGCCCTGCGACATCGTAGTTACAGCCAGACAAACTAAAGTTGAACTAATGGCGGTAGTAGGAGCACCGCATACATTTTTTGATGAAGACATGAGTTCAGTACCCGCTAACTTATGGACTAATGGCCCCCACGATGTAGGGTTGCTACATGAAGTTCAGCCTGTGGTGATAAAAGTAAAACAAGGAGCAATACTACCCCGGGTGAAACAATATCCACTGTCGCGAGAAGCAGAAGAAGGGATCAGAGAGACAATAGAAGCACTGCTAGCACAGGGTATAATAGTGCCCTCAAACTCCCCATGCAACACATGCATTTACCCAATCAAAAAAGCGAAGGGGGGTTCATGGAGGATGATACAAGATTTACGCCCATTGAACGATGTGGTAATGAAGGAGTTCCCTTTAGTACCGAACCCGGCGACAATACTGTGCAACATTCCAAAAATAGCATCACACTTCACAGTAATTGACTTAAAAAATGCATTCTTTTCGATTCCCTTGGCAGAAGAGAGCAGGTACTTGACAGCATTTACATTGGGAGGAAGGAGGTTCGAACACTGCAGACTACCACAAGGATATTGCGAGAGCCCAAGCATATTTAACAGGGTACTACATGAAGATCTGGGGAATTTGTCTGTAGAAAGCACAGTGATTCAGTACGTTGATGATTTATTGGTTTGTGCACAGGCTGAGGAAGAATGCAGACAGGACTCGATAACACTCTTGACATTATTGGCAAATAAGGGGTACAAGGTGGACAAGGGGAAGTTACAATACTGTCTGACGGAGGTCCTATACTTGGGTCAGTTGATATCAAAGGATGGCAAGCGAATTATACCAGACAGGGCACAGGCGATTAGAACAATTGGGGAGCCCAAAACAGTAAAAGAGATGCAGAAATTTCTGGGTATGTGTAACTATTGCCGAGCATGGATATTGGACTATGCGGCGTACACAAGGCCCCTGCTACAGGCACTGAAAGAAGCACAACAAGAACACAAACACATAGAATGGACAGAGGTGACGAACACAGCATTTAACTCACTAAAAGAGCTGATATCAAGCGCTCCAGTACTAGCAAACCCAGATTATGGGCGCGAGTTCTTCTTATTTTCACACTGCAAAGGAACATTGATGACAGCAGTACTGACACAGAAAACATCCTTAGGGCACAAACCACTAGCTTACTACAGCGGCACCCTAGACGCAGTAATGCAAGGTCATTTCGCGTGCGAGCAATCCCTAGCTGCAGCCGCGTTCGCAATTGAAAAAAGTGCCACGATAGTAATGGGCTGCCCGGTGACACTGTTCGTGGAACACTCACTTTTTGCAATATTAGAGCGAACAAAGAGCACATTGACAACACAACGCGCCACAGCATATGAGATAATACTGTCCAGCGCTAACATCCATATAGTAAGATGTAAAACAGTGAACCCAGCCACATTCATCACAGAGGCATGCACCATAGAGGACATGCAAAACCACAACTGCGCCACGTACACAGGTGACGAAAGTAAGGATCAAGTGATTTTTGAAAATGCCCTGACCGAGGGTGAGGTGTATTTTGTGGACGGGTCAGCATCAATAGACATGGAGACAGGAGAAAAGCATGTGGGTATGGCAGTGGTACGATTAGAGGAAGATGAATATGAGATACTAGTACAACACCGCCTCCCATCACACTATTCAGCGCAAGCAGCAGAACTAATAGCGCTAATAGAAGCATTGCATGCCGCCAAGGGGTGCGCAGTGACCATATATACAGACTCAGCATACATGACAACAACAGTTCACGGCGGGTTGGCCCGGTGGGGGCGGAGAGGGTTCCGACGAGCAGACGGAACGCCAGTCCAGCATGCAGAATTATTGAAAGAACTGATTGAGGCCCTGCAAGACCCCACGGCAGTGGCCATCGTAAAATGTCAAGCTCATACCACCAATACAGATTTTGTATCTTTGGGGAACGCGGCAGCAGACGCCGCTGCCAAAGCAGCTTCATATCTACAAAAAGGTGAAATAGGAGAGTACATGTTGCACCACACAGCAAGCCAAGAAGTCCCCACAGGATACAACATGATGTCCACACAGGAGATAATAGAGCTGCAAGAGGGAGCTAGTGCAGAGGAAAAATTGCTGTGGACTAAGAGAGGATGCAGCAAATCACCGACTGATTTATTGTGGCGACAAGAGAGTTCAGGAAAAGTGGTAATGCCAATCACGCTGTTAGAAATAGCATTTCAACAACTACACTTTCCTGCACACAACACAAAGAAACACATAATGGCAGAGATACAAGAAGATTGGTTTACACCTTGCCTCCAGGAACACGTCACAAGGTTAGCTCTAGAATGCACGACATGTCAAATTTACAACTCAGGTATGACATTGCGTACACTAAGGGGTACGATACCAAAACCAAGTGGCCCATTCAGAGAGCTCCACATTGATTATGTAGACATGGGAGAAAGGTGTAACGGGGCTCGATACATGATTGTGGTTGTATGTCCATTTTCGAGGTGGGTGGAGGCAGGCCCTTGTGCCCGCCCTGACGCGAAGGGCGCCGCGAAGTTCCTAGTGCGGGAAGTGTTTCCGCGCTGGGGAATTTGCGACGTTATTCGCTCAGATAACGGGACGCATTTTGTTAATGAACTCTTTAAAGAAGTGACTACATTATTGGGAATAAAGCACAAATTATGTTCGATTTATCATCCTCAAAGTAATGGCGTCGTAGAAAAGATAAACGGCCTGTTAAAAAGCAGATTATCAAAACTTTGTTTTTCCCTTAAAAAGACTTGGATGTACTGCCTGCCTTTGGCCTTGTTTGAGCTACGAAACCAGCCAAGTAAGGATCACCATTTGTCCCCGCACGAGATCGTCACGGGAAGAAGAATGCACACAGCGCATTCGCCTCTCCGTGAGCGTTCTGATGCACACAGAAGCGCAGCCATATTGGGGGAGGAGTTCACAGAATACCTGCGAAAATTGACACGGGCAGCGCGCGTAATTTCAAAGCAACTAGCCCCCCCCTCGACAAGAGAGGAGGGGAACGCGACTGAACCAAACGGTTTGCCTGAAAAACCACTACAGCTAATGCCTGGGGACCTTATATATGTTAGAAGTTTTGTGCGGAGGTGGAACGCACCACGCTTCCATGGCCCCTATGAGGTAGTGTTTTGCACGCCTACAGCAGTAAAGGTTAAGGGCCTGCGATATTGGGTGCATTTGACAGATGTACGTAAAGCTTACAGCGCTGCGGAGAGTGAGGTGCAGGATGAGGCACAGGCAACAGCGGACGATGAAGTTGTGCGGAATGAATGATTTGAATTTTGTGTGCTTCATGAGATGAACAGTGAACACAATTAGCGCGCAACAAATGTCCTGGACTAAAACATGTACACATGTATATGTAAATTTTCTTTTTACAATTTTTGAAAGTTTTGCGTGGGGTTCTTTTTTTCCTTCCTGTACTATTTAAGATGTTTTTTATTATTGTTGTTTTTAAAAATGTCATGTTTTTTTTTATTATTTATATATATATATAGTAAGTTACGAATAATATTGACTGAAAGCTACCTTGTCTGTCAACAAACCCCCTTCCTCACCCAACCCTATATTTTATCACCGAAACGTTACAATGTGGAAATGCTTACATGTTTGTATTTAATGAACTTTTGTGTCTCAAACAGGATTTATCATGGCATCGAATGGGCAGCCTGCAACTAATAGATATGTTAGATTTAGAGAAATGTTAGTGGCTAGATTAACATATTCATTTGAATGTGGTTTATCAATGTGTGCTATCGTGTTCTTCATCTCAATGTTTTGTCTGGTGTTACACTGGATTATAGCGTTCATCTCTACCGAGATGAACGAGGGGGGAGGGGGGAACAACACCACCCTTGCTCCTGGAACGAAAACAATTCCGACTGTAGGTATCAAAGAAGGTGATTTCTTGATCTGGGATGGATCACACTTTGTGTGGGGATACTATACTACACCACCCACTGCTGTCCTCTCACAATGGAGAACCAAAAATGTAGATAATGACACAATGTCCCAACCTGGAACATACAACAACCACACGATCCCTCCCGCCCCAATTTCAAACAACGATCTCTTGTTTATTAATGAGGATGGAAAAGTGATTATGATGACAGAACACACGTCCCTATATGAAGAATTAGAAAAGGGGGGTGGGAGGGAGGAAGGGGGGCCTGGTTCTTCACCTCCTATAACGAGAAGATACAGAAGAAGGGAGAAAAGTAGGCGGAGAAGAGAGACTGGTGGAAAAGGGTATGATGAGTATTATGGGCTAGGGTTAGACAAAATGGAAGACCCACGACACCCTCACCAAGCAAATAAATGGTATGCAGATATGAGCACAACAGCTAAACAAACAACCAATGAGAGCTGTTATGTCTGCTCACTTATCCCCCATGCATCAGGCACACCTAAAGTATTGTTGCCACGAGAATTGCCCATTGTGGATGCCCAATGTCTCCTTCATCTCACGCTGTGTAGAATAAAGAACACTTTCCAAGCACACGATGTCTCTTTCAGAATGGTACAGAACAACAAAACGTGCTATTCGCAAGCGTCTGGAGTGATCTGCCTTAAAGAACCTTTCTTTGCAATACAAGGGACACTGTTTTCCGAAAGCAAATGGAAAGACGAAGAAGTGCTGTGCAAGGCAGAAGCACTGAAGGGTGTTCAACCGGAAAAGTTGCGGTGGATGGAAAGAACGTGCTTGCCAATATGGAAAGAACACATCCCTAAATTAACATGGGTAACAGCGATGGAAAAACCCTTTAAGCTACAAAGTGAAATACAAAACAAACTATGTTTCAAGGGAGAAGGAAAAATGGCAATAGGAACGAACAAGAACTGTAACAAAACTCTCACCATCCCAGATATGAAAAAAGGAACAGCAGCACTAATGGACACCTACTGGGTATGCGGGAACAAGGCGTACCTGCACCTTCCCCAATCATGGAGTGGTAGCTGCTCAATGGCCACTTTGCATTCAACACTAATGGTGATTCCTGAAAGCCATATTGACAGAAGTAACACGATGAACGAAGGCTTGAACCAGAATGCAGCGTCTCCAACTACACAAGCGCACCTTTATGTCCTGTCCTCCGGAGGGAAAGGAGAAGAGCTCTCAAGGAACAAGCGAGCCTCGAACTACATATCACAAGCATCATCTGATTTATTGGCACAGATCCCAGACAAGTATCGCCTGTTCAGCTCCGTGGAAACATTCTTTGCTTCACTAGTATCAAGTGTCCAAGCAAGAGCAAATGCAAAATGGCTCCAGATCACACGGTGGGAACTGATCCAGTTGGCCAATGACACTGAAGAAGGGTTCAACATAATAAAGGTGGAACTACGAGCTCTGCGATTAATGACCATGCAAAACAGGTATGTCCTAGACCTGTTAACAGCAATCGATGGAGGTGTTTGCCGAAAAATAGGAAGTGCATGCTGCACGTTCGTACCTTCTGAAGACGCAGAAAATGGGTCCCTGTCCCACGTTATTGAAGCAGTACATAACCTGGGCGAGAAGATGAAAATGGAAGGTGGAGCTGAGGATAGCTCGTGGTTCGACAATATCTTCTCCTGGGTTCCCTCATGGCTTGGAGTGACAATGAAGTTCCTGATACCAATAGTGGTGATCATCCTTGTGATGTTCTGCCTGTGCCAGGTGGGCCTCCGATGTTGTGCTAATGCAGTCCCTAACGGTGCAATGATGATGGTGACAATGGGCAACTCCGGTGGTACAATTAAAGCAACACAAGAAGTACATGTGCAGACAGGAACAGACAACACCCCCAGGTACCAGTTAGTGCCTATGTGCCGTGACAAGTACATAGTAGATAAGCTATGGCACACCACGATTAAAGAACCACGAGACGTAGAACTGGAATGGTATGAGGAGGTCTGGGTAGATCTGGAAGAGACCGGCGACTGTATATATTTGACATGTACACCAGACGAGTATGCTAGGAGAGGTGAGAGCTTAAGGGGGGTGTGCAGAGCATGGATGCCTATAAAAGGAAGCCCTGCATGGGATGGTGCAGTGTTAGAAGAACAAGAATGTAGAAGATTAGAAGAGCTAAAGAAATTCGTTACTTTAAGTAACGAAAGGGGGGAAATGTAGGGGAGGAATGGCCACGAGGCCCTCCTCACCTACAGCTCCCTCCCCAGGTGAGGACCATGGCTCGGTGGGAGCACCCTCATGCCACCCGGGCCCAGGTGGAGGGGGGTTCACCCGCCGACGACATTGCCCACACGCACCCTGTCTTTGCATTTACCGAAACTTAAGTTAGGCCTAGACGCCATCGTGCACAGCAAACATGGTGTGAGTTCAGCACACTGTAACGAGGCCCCCACCTTTGGAGGGCCTTTCATGCATCTCTGCCGCCTCAGCAGCCCTGGCAGATCCGCTGCGAGCGCGTTCCCATGAGAAAGTCGGAGATGAGCTAAACCCGAGATGCCAACACGGCAACATTATATTAGTAACAATGTGATATTGCACCCCGTATGACCCAGACCGCAAGGCCGGGGCAACGGGGAAAAAAGCTGAAGCATCACTATCTGAAGAAGGTAGAAAATAGTTCAAGTATTGGTGTTAATGAACTACCTCTGTTTAAAATGTGAACGAACCATAAAAATGTAACGTTATATGATATCCCTCCAGGTCTGGACTAATGCTGCTATAACCACGGAGAAAGATGTTGACCAAACGTGTAACCTCTATTTGTAAAAGTGTTTTTCAATAGTATGTAGAAACTTGAACTCATATATGTTTTGAATCACCCAAAGCGGCGAGCATCAATCTCTGTAGGCCATAACCTAGATATCCCTCGTATAACGTCTAATGTACATACAATACGCACACAATGTAGTGAACATAATGTTAGGTAATGAAAAGGTACTGGAACCGACTGTATTAAAGAAATGTGTAACGAAAATGAAATATATATATATATATATGTGTGTCTGAATAACGTTAAAATGAGGCAGAACAGTATAAAACTTCTGCATTCACTGATCAGCAACGCACGAGGAAAATACCTTTGTGAGTATATGCAAGGTCATTCCCTCTCCCACCCCACCAAGCCTGCCAGATAAAAAAGCTAAGACTTGTGCTGCGCTCCCTCACCTCCCCCAACCAAGCTGGCGTTACTTCAGAGAGTCAGAGGCCCCGGCGCCGCAACCAAGGCCACAGCCCGCCACCTGTGTTATTTACAGCACGGTAATAAACCCACGGATGAACCCACTGATCTACCAGCACCCTCTCATAAAAATCCCCACGAACCCCCCCAAGAATCCTGACCCCGTGTAAGGACGACCCCCATCATTGGGACAAGACACAGAGACCCATCTATATAATAACTTCTAACGCAGCAGACAGACATGTATCACTCGGCCCAGGTCCCAGAGCCCCGTCCCGTGACCTAAAATACCGGTCAATAAGACTCAGGTAAATCTCACCCCAACCAACAACCACCAGACCTCTCACGAGGTGCATTCCTCATGTGTTGTGTTTATTTTATAAGATAAGCTAGTGAAGCGATTTATTAATGAACGTAAATGTCATTTTCTGAATAACTGTAGTGTGCATGGCCTAGGGCAAATGAGACAGGAAAGGTATTCGTTATTGTCACAGGCTGCCCCAGCACATCAACACCGCATGGATGACCTCAAGCCGGCCTGCCAGGCCCAACCCAACCCACGAGGCTGACCAGTGACGTCGTCCCGCCAAGACCAACCCCGCGCCAGCAACACTTATAGTTAGTCGACACCACCCAATCCCAATTGACTTGTGCCCCCTATAGTGTTTAGGTGTTGATGACGTTTTTTGTATTAGAAATACGCCTGTCTTTGCTATTGTCAGGCAGAGCGCTCTCGTAGGTTGCAGAGTTCTTTGCATGCCTTATCCTTGGATAAACTCCCACTTACGCTCACCCGCACTCTGTCTTGGTCTTATTCCCACTACGGGAGAGTCCCTTATTGTCTCTCATTGCGGGGAGGATCGTGCTGAATTGGGGGCGCTTCCTTTCAAAAGGCAGTCAGAAATCTCTGGTCACAGAATGCTGTGCTCCACTTTTCCCACTGCACTACCCTGCCTACCCATCCCCTCTTCATATGGCTGCAGAAGCAGGGATGGTGTAGTTTCATGGGGACAGCTGGGATGACTTTTATCACTTTAGTACCCACCGCGTTTCTTTGACCCATTTTTGCTGCCTTGGCAGCTGGCCAGAACAGTCTGCTGAGAAATTGGGGCTTTTGTATAGTTAGCACATTGTGCTAAATTGTTATGTTGGTGCCAAAAAGGGCCAACAAAGGCCATCAATAATTTGACATACCGACATGTATTAATTTGACATACTCAAATGATAATCTACGAAAGACTTGATTGCGGTATTGACAATGACCCCTCACATTTTTTAAAGGTATAAGAATGTTGTAAGTTAATTTGATAATGATATTATGTATATGATTTTGGCAATTGGCTTTGGAAAGAGCGAGGTTTGTTTTCACATATTTGTGCACTCGTATAAGTTGTATGAGACACACTGTGGACCCGGTGGCTGGTGGTAATATGTTATATGCTTTCAATGGATGTATTGATTGATGCTGTGTATTACTAGTTAGTAATGTAGAAAAGTAATACACTTTTGTAATTGGAACAGTTAACTGTGTAAAGTTCTATTATTATGACACATTAGGTACAGTATAAACTAGCACAGTGTGGTTCTAAGGTGTGGGCATACTTGTAATGCCTGTATTTAAATACATTTGAGTTTTGATCAAATTGCCCAAAATGGTGGTATGGGGTGGTAAAAATAAGGGGACAACAGAGCAAGTATCCATATATTAATTAAAATAAATCTTACAACGGGCATGACGTTTCATTCCACTGAATTAGCATCCATGGAAACCATTGAGGCTAATTCGTTTATGATATGTATAGTCCATAATCTCAGAAAGGCCAGTAAGTATGAGGCAAAGCAGAGGCGTTGCTAGGGGGGGGCTAATGGGGCTATAGCCCCTGATCTTTTGGTTGTAGCCCCGGATAGAATCTCAGGAGCTACAGCCAAAAGGCTAGCTAGCCCCCAGTCCCGACATCAGCATAGCCCCGGGTCTTTTCCAGACCTAGCAACACCCCTGAGGCAAAGTCAGTCACATGTGACACATTCATAATACTGTCTTGGACATTGCACGATTCTGGGTTTAGTCAAATAATGCCACTTCACTTATCACATTTGTTTGGTACTTTGCATCAAGGGTAAAGCAAAAAAACAATGCCATGCCCCACACATCATTAATACAATGCCTGCATGCACACATTCTGAAAAATGAATACACCCACATAAATGCACACATACATAGACACACATAACATAAAAACACACTTACCTGCATGCATTGTCCATATGTGGCCCACTGCAGCAATGGGGAGGACTGGATGGCCCTTTCCTCCTCTCCAGGAAGTAGAAACGCTGCCTGATGGGAGAAAAGTCCCCACCTGTGAGTCAGTGTCAGTCAGTGTGTTCACGTTGCGGGTCTACGCAACAGATCTTCACAATGTGACCACGCTGACTGACCAGAGAGGATTCCTCTCTTGGCAGGCAACGTGTCTACTCTATTAGCTGAGAATAAAGAGCCAGCAGTGCCAGTCTGAAAATAAATGCCTTAGACCTGGACAGGAGGGAGCCGAGTGCTGGTGCAGAACGAACATGTCCATCATAAGTTAAGTCTCCCCTTTGAGCAATATCATGGATAAATGTGGCAGCAGTGCGCTCCATGATTATGGGAAGTGAACGTGTACCCTAGGTCACAAGGAACTCGTGTTTCTTTTTGAAAGAGACTGGGGAGGCTAAGCATCTAGAAGAACTGACAATAGAGTATAACTCACTAAGAAAGGGGACATCAAGATGCATCAGAAAGCATCAGAAAGCATGCCAAGGAGAGTGACATTTCAAGCATCTGCTGCTCTTTTGACCTTAACAATTTCAGAACAATTTATTTAAAAAACAGATATTTTTTTAAAACCGGTTTTGACCAAAAAAAGTTGTGATGACTTAATGTAGGAACTATGCATTTCTTTATTTTATGTCTTTCCTCCTTTTCCGCCTAAAAGTAGCATTGCACTGGTGCACCTACGGGGTAATTTTAGGAATATATTTTACCAGTATATTTCTTATTGTTTTCCTCACTTATTCCTACACTTATCATTGGTAAACCAGTCTCATAACAAATAGGTCAGTTTTCGCTTTCATCATTTTGTCCAATATGTATTGAATGCATATGTGCTCCAAAATAGACTATCTACTACTTTAGTCAAGATTTAGCATTTTCAGGCATGCGAGCGCCTGGGCTTCATTGAGAATTGCGATCAATGCATGTTTTGGGGTTATTCCAAGCAGTAGTTATTTAAATATTGTTCCCCCTTCTCAAAAATAGATAGCTATATCTCTGGGATAACAGAAACCGTTTTTTTTAGAAATTAAACAACCGCCATCTTGTTTTTCTCTCAATGTGAGAGCTATACGCATCTACAACCGGGAATATAGGAAAATGAAACGCAAGAAAAACTCTATTTGCATATCAAAAAACATGCAAATGCCAGCAGGCTCGAGGTGGGGGGCTGGTTAGAGTCACTGAGTGAAATTTGTGAATTGGAGGGGTCTAGTGGCTGAGTTTGCAACACAAACTTCTGTAGCCTTGGCTATAGCCTCAAATAGCCAACATATCATAGCAAACTGTGTCACAGAATCAGTGTGTGTTGTTGGGCGGAAGGGAGAGTGCAGAGGAGGTGAGAAGGCCATCTGGGGAATGGTGGGAGCTGACACACATGTGGACGGCACTTGCTGAGGGTCTGGGGGCAGGAAACTATTTTTTGTGTGGCTGTTTTGCCGATATTCACGTCTACATGTACCTGTGAGTAAGAGTAGTTCTGTGCCCACAGCTATACATTTTGGGCTGTCTGCGTTTAATTTCTTTTTGAAAGGTTTTTTTATAGGTATAGAGACATCGAGGGAGCAAAATCACTGTCCAAGGCCATGGTCAGTGACACGGTAGATATTTGGGAGTCTTATCTATTGTGGCTGTGTTTTCCGACTTTTGTAAATGTGACAGTGTGTAGAAAAACAGAAGAACATAGTTTAAAAATATGAATACAGAAAGGAGCCCCCCTACTCTAGTTTTACTTGCCCCATACACTGTTGTTCTGTCTGTGTATTGTCACTCATGCTATATCTTGTGCCTTTTAAGGGGCTGATTCATGGAACAAACGTCTGCCGAAAAAAGTGGCGCAAGCTGGCGCAGGCAGGCGCAAGCGTGCGATTCATGGAAGTCCCTGCACGTGTCTTTCTCGGGATGTGCGCCAAACCCGTGCGTGGCGCACACAGGCGCACACGTCATTGCAACATCCCGAAGGCGTAACTGGGGAAGTACTGCAGGGAAATACACGGAACGCCCACATGCACGCGAACAACCCGTATTCATGGATTCGAATACGGGAAACCCGCGCACAGCTAAAAAAGCGCAAAGGCGTCAACGCGTTCGCCACATGAAGGCAGACGGAAGCATCCCCGTGCACAGTATAAAAGTGTGCGCAAACAACAAACATGTATATACATCTACGATGAATGCCCCATTTGTCGCAGCACTGATCATGGGACACCGCAGGAGGAGGAGAATAGCCAGGGCCCGCATTTTTTTACCCCGGACCAGACTTTTTGGGATGCCTGATAAACACGTCTATGGGAGGTATAGGTTTCCACCTCATATCATCCTAGACCTCGTCAGGGAGTGGGAAGATGACCTTACATCCCCCACCCTGTGCTCCCAAGCATTGAGCCCCTTGGAGAAGGTTCTCAATGTCCTGCATGTTTTGGCCACTGGGTCATTTCAGTGGACTACTGCCATAGTGGGTGGGGCCCCACAGACCAGATCTGCCTACACCAGATGTTGGCAATCATCACTGCACGCCCCTCAGTCTGCAGGCACATATACATGCCCAGATCACCCACAGAAAGGCAGGCCGTGGTCCAGGACTTTTACAGGGTGGCACACTTCCCCAAAGTGCTTGGTGCCATAGATTGCACCCATGTGACCCTACATCCACCTAAGGCCACTGAGCACATCTATCGAAACCGCAAGCACTGGCATGTCATCAATGTGCAGGTTGTATGCGATGATAAAGGAATCATCACTTCTCTCTATGCAAACTACCCTGGCTCCACCCATGACAGTTTCATATACAGAATGTCTGCCCTGAGCCGGGCCCTGGAAGCTGGGCAGCATGGTGACACATGGCTCCTAGGTGAGTACAAATGCCTGTGCACATGCATGCAAGTCACACAGAGACAAATACCCAAACCCTAATAATCTCAACTATTATCACCTCCCCAGGGGACAGTGCCTACCCTCTGAGCAATCACATGATGACGCCAATCCGGAACCCCACCAGACCACCCCAGGTAAGGTACAACAATGCCCATATTGCAACCAGGGGCATAGTGGAGCGCACATTCGGAGTGCTCAAGTCACGCTTCCGCTCCCTTTACCACTCTGGTGGGCACCTACTATATACACCCCTAGTAGTGTGCAGGATCATTGTGGCAGCATGTGTCTTGCACAATGTTGCGACACGGCGGGAGGTACCGGTGGACATGGTGATGCCCCCACATCCCCAACCACAGGCACAGGCGCCACCCATGGGAGGGGACAGAGCACGTGGCGAGGCAGCCCGGACCCAGCTTGTGGCCACATTCTTCACCTAAACTCCCACCCCTGCGGAGTGCACACAGTCCTGGCACATACCAGGTGACAATCGATGATGACAAAGAGACAGTCAACTGTCACAACCTTACCACCCTGAGAATGTTGCCACGGAAGTGCTACATTGTGTACATCCCTAGCTACTTAAACATAACCAATCCTGTGTGACCAAAAGGAACCCATTGAAGGTGTGTATCACACACCCTTGCAAACCAGTCCATCACAATCCCTGGTATGTCACCCAAACCCTCCCAAACCACATCACCCTTGTCTGCTACACCATCACATGGCATGCAATAGCAAAAGGCCAACACATGACCAACAATATACAAAGGGATATGTCATAAATGAAAACTGGCATGAGACAATGAGGTCTGACATGGAATACGATAAAATGACTGACCAACAACCTCCCACACATACAAAGTCAGACACAAATTCTTTCCAACAGTCGTAGCATGAACACAACACTGAATGCCCGTTGACATGCACATTGGGCATGGCAAAATCCAGACTCCCGAACCCGTGTGCTGTGTGTGTCTCCTGCAACATACTGCTCAGCACACAGCACTTTGAGCAGCCATGTGTTGCAGATACACCTTGAGCATCACATGAAAAAGACTAATGAAAACTCGAATCAAATGACGCATGTACAGGATACCCAAATGGTAATAGATCGTGTGCTGCATGGACACCGCGGGCATGAGAATGCAATCTGTGTGCACCTGTGGCCATGGAATTGTGGATGTACGTGTGGTGGATCATTGTGCAACTGTGTGTGTCATTAGGGACATGCACTCAATATATGCATGTGAAATCAATTGACACTCAGTGTCCAGTACACATCACATGTGAACATTGGCCATGTGAACACCCCAGCATGTCAAACCACACCAATCCCCTGACACCTGAAAGGTAAAGACAACACAGGAACAGGCATTGAGCAGCACAAAACATCATGTACATAGTACCCCACAATTACAATGTCAGAGTGCCCAAAACACTGTAGGCCAAGCCAACTGTCCAACAACAAAATGCCCTCCCTTACCATCACCGTGACCTTCTGAACAACTGTCACTGGGGTATGTAGCCTTCTTCCTCCAAGTCCACCTGGCCACAGGATCATCCTACCCCTTGGTCTCCATGTTCGAGCTTGCATGTAAATAGGTTCCAGCCACTTCAGAGTCCACCTTGACTGCTAAAAATACCAAATCGCACAGAACTCCACATAAGCAAACCCACAAACCACGGAAAAAGGCTGTAAGCACCAAAACACTCTGGAAGAGTCTCCAGTAGATGACTTGAAGTAGCAGGAAATGTCAAAGCACATGTACAAGCACGATGATAGAACAACCAAGGTAGCACAGTTGAACAATGGTCCAACAGGATGTATACCATTTACGGTACATTACATACAATGATGATGCAACAACTGATTGGTAGTGTCACAGCTCTGTTGTCCAGGCGCAGGAGTAGCACAAACCAACCACCCCCTCCATGGTCTGGGCACCTGCAAGATCAAACTAACACAGGCCTCTGAGACCCCGGCAGGGAAGGAGGGTGAGGGATATGTTGCATGGACGAGCATTGTTATTCAGGATAATCGGAAAGAGGGGCAGGAGAGTGGATGTGGATTTGCAAGGGAAAGTAAGCAAAATACAACTACTCACAAAAACACATACTCAATTAGAGAAAACATGTTCATCGTGCATATTGTACCAAATTAGTCAAATGCAAGCCAAAGAGACACTTATCTCTTGGGTGAGTGCTGGCCTCCTGCCTGCACACTCTCAGGTCCGGTAACAGGAGCACTTCAATGCTGCAAAGAGAGGGTGAGTTACTGATCTGAATGTGTGTTTACAACACACACACACAACCCCATCCATGCCCCAAATAAGGTGACTTCTCCTCAAACAAACACCCCTGTCTGCTGCCATGTACCTATACGTTAGCTTGGGCCACCAAAGGTACATACACTGTCAATGCAGTAAGGCCGGTGCATGTGGCTGCACGGGAAATGGAAGACCAATGGGTCAAGAATCAGACATGATAGAATGGTCCCTGGGTGAGCTGCAAGAGGTGTATAGCAAGGTGCAACTTCAGTACAAGTTGTGTTTTGGCAACCGCAGATTTACATAGGCAGTGCATGTGGAAATTTGCACATGCAAATGACATGCACTCACCACGAGTCTGAGCCTCGCTGGTCATCCCTGTGCGCTGTATCAGTTTCTGGCTAGGAACGCTACTACCCTAATTACTCAGCTTCAATGGAGCAGGGTGTACTGGAGGATATGTTTGATGGCCCCTGCGTGTGCCCCTGAGAACTTGCAAAGGCTATTGGCATTTGGCCCTCAACGCATGTCAGCTGTACTGTGTGCTTCCCCAACAATGCCTGGCAAACCTCCCCAGCACTGGTGCTACTTAGCATCCATGTGCAAGTGGCCTGATGGAAGGTAGTCTGTATTGTGGGCCCTTGTGTTGCTCACCTTGGCAGGAGCTCCTGGAAACACGTCTGCTTCTGTCAGACGTCTGAGCACAAGCCCTGTGCATCTGCTTGCACACACATCCACACGTCTGCACCACCAAACGTGGACAGTTTCCTGGATTAGTCGTCCCTGTGTCTGCTGGCAAACGTAGTCTGGAGGATCATCTTCCTGCAGAAAGGGCATTTAACGAAGCAATACGGCTGGAAAGTTCCCTGTGTGTGTGTCTACATGCTGGTTGTCACTGGGCCAAGTGACAGAGCTACATCCAAACTCCTCCCACCATCAGTGTCACTTTGACAGGCCAAGGGTGCAGGCTACTGTCTACAGCATGAAGTGCATCAAGCACATATACAGGCAAGAAAATAACATACATCACAATCCACATCAATTAATGGAGAAATCAATCACATACTCACCCAAATTCATCACAGACATGGGGTGGATGAAACACAACCAATCCCCACTAGGGGTGTTAACACAAGTAGTACAGCAGCAGACAGGCCACAGTTATAAGGCAAGTCGAAAGCCCTTGTGTAATATTTTGTTACACTGAACCATCCTTGCGAGCCTATGGATAAGGGAAGCAGGAGTGGCCAATGTGAGTCAGGACTCCAAGCTGCAAACACATACACAAGACAAGCTTGAAGGGCCCAGATGGAACAGACAGTGGATGCTTTCAAAAGCCACAAAGCACCACACCGTCACATAAACGCACAATAGACAAAAACTATTAAACTATATTAACTAATTAAACTAACAATGAACAACCTGCATAACCTAATTAAATGTAAGCAAGTCTGCCGGACGGGTGAGCCTGGTTCTGTGTGGCAATGACACGCAGGTCTGCATGCAGAGCCTCCTGTGATACACATGCTTCCTCTTGCAAGGTAACATGTGTAACACAGAGTTCTTCCTGCGTGGTCTGGCTGGACAACTATGCACGTCCCGGCAAGCACATAGCTCAGCCGAGATGGTACGCTCAAGCTGCTCAAACCTCTCCTCTGACCGCACCCTCTGGGACGTCAAGAGGGCACCCAGAGTGGATCTGAGGGACTGATACTCAGCCCTCAGGGCCTCCATGTGTGCCTCTGCGGGAGCAGTAATTGCTTGACGCAGAGACAACATTTCAGCCTGGCGTGCCCTGTCAGAGGCTGCCTTGCCCAGCCTGAGCGAGCAGGCCGTGGACTGCGCCTCGTGCTGCTGGAGAAGCACCTGCCTAGCAGTGGGAAGCACGGATTGGGCCACACGTTCCATGCTCACAGCGATGTTATCAAGTGCTGCCCCCTGACGTTCTGAATTGGCAGTTATGTCTTGCTCCCACTCAGTATACCTCGGTGGTGCACGGCCACCGCGTTGCTGGGCCTGACACCTGCAGGACCCAAGGACTGGGTGTCCTCGTTGGGTTGGCACTGCCTGTGGCTGCATGACTACATGCCCCCGTCTACTTGATGCCCCAGGCACATCAGCGACTGGTGTGGAGGGTGACACTGTGTCCCGATCCACCACAGGTGGAGGTTCTACCACTGTCTGGCCCTTCAGTGCAGGTGTCGTGGTAAGAGGAGTGTCCACATCAGAATCACTCACCCCTGACGTATGGACCTGATGCACATACAACTCGACATGGTTGTCAGAGTGGTCATCTGGGCTGGACTCATTCCCAGCCAAAGACAAGAAGGACTGTAGCACACGAGGGTTCTTGTGGTCTACCACCCCACGACCCCCACTTGTGCTGGGTTGCGGTTGTGATAACAACCCTGTGCCTGGCATGACAACACCATCCTCTGCCTCCATTGTGTCATCATCTGAAAAGTGGAGAGAAAAGAACATTAGTACACATGTTATAAGCAGTTAACACAGTCACACATGGACATCACACAGACAGCCAACACATGAAGCACACATGTCACACACAAAAGAGAACCTGCCATGCATGCCTGGTCAATTTGACATTGCATCAATGAGTGCGCATGTAGAACGGTGTTACATGGCTCCGAAGTGGGTTGATGCAGTGCAGAACATGTGTATGTTACTCACTATCTACATGAAAAAGTACTTCATGATGTGCTTCAAAACACGTGAAGGCAGTGCATGGGAAAGTTCAGGCATCACGTGCAATGTGCATGCAATGGGTTGCATGGCTACAAGCAAACCCCGCTGCCTGAGTGAAAATGCAGGGATGCCTTGCATGGTTCCAAAAGGGTGACCAGAGACCTGTGTATTGGCAGCCAGTGTTGAATAGCATCAATGGCATCACCTGAGTCAACTGACAGCACAGCAGATGATGATGGGACAGTAAGCAGGACACATGACAAACCCTCAGTAGTACACCCATGCATGCACAACCCACTACACCAGTTGGACAGAGTCAGTGGGCCTGAAACTGGAGGAGGCTGTGCCCCACACAGACTGTGACACCCTAAACATGTGTGTGATGAAGGACTGGGCCAGAGTGGCCATGGAATGGATTGTGGAATGGCATGAAATGTCGGTCACCCTGGACACGTACTACAATGAGCATCCAGTCAAGGATACATAGGGGGACACGTGGAATGCACATGGAGCATGAATGGGTAATTAGGTCCCTGCGGAGCATCTGCCATCTGCACAGTCCAAGTGAGACACCCTGCATGAAGGACAGATGATGTACCCCACTGCATGTGTCTGGCAGTTTGGCTGGTGGAAGTTAGCATGTACACAGAAGGCTTGAACAGGCCATTGCAGTACTGCAAAATGATGCACAGCAGTGCAATAGTGAAATTGGAGTGCAGGGTGGGTGGAGGGGCAAGGGAGCATGCAGACAGGAGACACATGCACATCAGTCATGCAATGACATAGTCCCAGTGCTGACAGGAAGGACACCCCAGGCTACATGCAGAAGGGCCAGTGAGCTGGAACATGGACTGGAGGGGCATCCGGGTGACTAGCATGTGAGCATGGTGCAAGTGTGGTGATGAGGACAGTCCCTGTCTGCTCAACATGTCCACCATCCTCCACAGCAGGCACTCATCAGTGAAGCATTGCATGACTTGCACATGAAAACGGTTCTAGGTCAAATGTTCAAACAAAAACGATCGAATGACCAAAGGGTCGAAACAAAAGGACCAAAAAACCAAAGGGTCGATTTTTTTTGGCCCAATAGTTCAGGGCCCCCCTCCAACCCCAGTTACTGTAGCATAAACCACTTTTATTTTTAACTACACGAAAACCATTAACCATATATATTCTGTCTAAGAATTTCAACCCTTTTGTCTAAGGTCCAATTACCTCTACCCTTTCATCATTCAATCGTTTTTGTGTTGAATCTTTGACAGGACACCCATGAGAACCATGTACACATGAGATGTAGTGGCAGTCATGCCCAACACATGACACGAGTAAAACAGACATGGCCTCTACAAACACGCAGCAACACTCACTGGACTGGGCATCAAAGTCCTGCATCTCTCCCACTCCTTCAACCAATTATGGTGGTATGAACTCTGCAACGAGTGACTCATGCGGATTGAGGTCTACCTCCTCAGTTGCCGGCCCACTGCCAGTCACCAGAGTCATGTTGTAATTTGAGGGACGCTCCGCCTTAGTGCTGCGTTTGAGGTCATTCCAATGCTTCTTGTACTCTTGGGCTGTGCTCACCTCATGGCTGAATGCACTCACATCTTCTGCAACTTGCTTCCAGTGGGTATCAAGATGGGCAGCCGTAGTCTGACAATTCGGCCCCATTAGCATGTCACGGTTGTGGTCCCGCAGGTAGTCCACGAGGCAGTCCAGTTCCTGCTTGCAGAAAGCCTTCTTCCTCGACGTGCAGGAGGCTGTAGCTGTGTCTGGGGTCCCAGCCTGTGCTGCAGATGCAACCTTCCTCCTCTTGGACTGTGGCGCAGACCCTGGCTGGCTAATGCCGCCCTGACCAGTATGGCCAGTGGGTTGGGTGGATTGAGCCGAGGGAGTGGCAGGTGGAGGGATGACCAAAGGCCTGACTTGTGTCAGTGGCAGCTGGGTGCCCACTAATGGACTAATGGACTAATGGTGTCCACAGCTGCACCTGCAGCTACCACTACCCTTGGGCCCGTGGCAGTCGATGAAACGGACTGCCAGGTCACACGGGTGCCAGAACTGCATCTCTTGGAGCCACAGGGGGTGGTGACATGACTGCACCAACATGTGGCACAACATTGTCCAGAGCTGGCGCACCCCTGCCTCTTCCCCGTCTGCAGCCAGCCTGGACACCCTGGAGTCCCCCTACTCCCTGGTCACCCAGCCACGTCCCTGACCATGCCTGCCACAAGGAGTACGCCCAGCTGAGGTGCCCCTCACCTTTGGTGGCCTCCCAACCCTGGCACAGAAGGAGTAGTGCTGGCACCGATGGAGAAGTGCCAATGGGAGGTACAAACAACAATTGTCCTGGGCAATTGGGGTGAAGGGGGTGGGATACAAGATGTTATAAGCACCCCTGCACCTGCAAGGCTGTATGTGACCCTGGTGATTAAGTGACAGGTCACGCAACGCTCAAGCACCCCAAAACTGCAGTAAAACTGTGCATGCACCCCGGTAGCCCTTGTGTGTGGAATTAACCTCCCGTAGTACGCGGTGGCACCCAGGGACACGAAAAACACATATGCATGGGACATGCAGGCTACGATGACCTTGATAACGGGTGCGCGATACACAGGGGCACCCGCAGTTGGAAAAATAGCATGCGCGACTCACCGTCAGACTAGCGTGATAATGAAAAACACACATAGCCAATACCCCCGCCAAAAGAAGAGATACATCCTTGATGCCATGTGAAGTAGTGATGGTGCGCGAAACAACACGAAGTAGCAACACACTCGTCGGTCTCCATGAAAGGCACGTACAGCGAACTGCCGGGAGCCGCTCACCTTTAACCCGTGCTGAGGGAAACGGCCGCGCGCATCATGTCACTTACGCGCGTAGGCCCTTTCCTCGGGTTATATGCATTAACACGCGGACGTGCAGTTTTTTCACGTGCTGATTCACTATGCACCCATCACGAGGGGAACGCCCATGCGCGTAACGTCACAGATGCACTTACGCGCTAAGGTCCTTTCCTCGATTTACAAGCTGACATGCACTTTTTTCACCTGCCAAATCACTCTGTGTCAAGCTTGCCACGTAACAACACACGGAAGACCACGCTCCTGTCCAAAAGGCCATTTTCCTGCCCCCAAGATCCCCAAGCATGCTCCCACCTGCCATCTGCTGCTGCCTGCCTGCTGCCCACGTTCCCTGCTATTTGGTGCCTGCACGTCAGCCATCTGCAGGGGTCCAGTTGCTGTGTCCACCCCTGCTGGAACAGAAGACTCCCGACTGGGATACCATCACTCCACAGCCCAGCCCCAGGACCCAGTTGCCCACCCACATCTGCCGCAGGAGTCGTCATGTCGGGGCAAACACCATCCAAGACCACTGGCGACCCCCAGCCAGAGAGGCAGAGGGCCATCAGCTTCAGTGAGAAGGAAGTTGGTGTCCTGGTGGAGCAAGTTCTGGGGCATTATGATGCCCTATTCACACCTTCCCGCGCCGACAAGGAAGGACGGGAGAGGATCTGGGAGGACGCAGTGGTTGCCATCAACACGGCAGGGGTGGCAACCCGCAACATCAAGCATGTCTGGAAGCGCTGGGAGGACTTCAGGTCCAGGACCCTCAACAAGGCCCGGTGCCTCATGAAGGCAGAGGATGCAGAGGGGTGCCGGGTCAGCCTGACCAACATCCAGATGAGGGTCCTGGAATGCATAAACCCAGTGCTCCACGCCCAGATCCTTCGGAGGAAGACCCCTCTGGAGTCGAGCGGTAAGTGACCATGCATTGCTGTGTGAAACAGGGCACGTTGCAGTGTGCTGGTAGTCAGCTACTTGCCTGTATGTGTAACATATGCCATGTATGGATGTGTGTGTGCAGGGACATCATGGTAATGCATGTGAGACCAGTAATGCGTGAACCACATGGATAGTGCATGTGTTCCAATGCAACATGTTGAGCAGCATGCAGAATGCACACATGAATGCATGCCTGTCCCTGTTTTTGGAAATGGATGGGGGGTGAGAGGTGGGTGCTGCTCTCATGTACATGTATGGTGTACATGTCTGTGTGTCTGAGAAGTGTGTGTGTGTGACTTTGAAATGCCATGGATGCATGACACATGTCTGTGACGATATATAGATTCACTTATGCAGTCTAGTCACCCTTGTATCCACTGTGTCTGTTGTGTACGAGCCATGATGCATGACCCTCCGGTGATGTGTGTGCATGGGATCAGTATGAGCCATGATGCATTTGAGTTTTAAGGCAACATTTATATCAATAGAGGCCCTTGTACATGGATGATGATGTTTATTGCAGGCGCCGTGCCTGTTTCTGCATGTGTGTTGCCTGCATTGACCCATGTGTTGTAGAGGGACAGGATGGAAGTTACGTTTGACAGTGCCACTCATGTGTTATTGCTTCCTGTCTAGGGGACTATTGTACAGTACCCTGATGCTTGTGTTCTATGTCTCCCTCTACGCAGCGTCGAGTGAAGAAGAGGGCAGAGACGGCGCTGTGGAGCTAAGCGGCAGGGATGCCTCCACCGGGCGGCGACGCAAGGCCCAGCCACCCTCCCAGGAATTGCCATCATCCGGGAGCGAGGGGACTGGTGCAGCGTCTGCCACTACGGCTGTAGCGGAAGGGCCAGGTGAGCCCCCAAAGAGGCTTGCAATGACGGAAGACGGTGCAGAGACATCCAGGTTGGTGGTCTCTACAGAGGAGGAGGAGCCTGCTGGTGAGCTGCACATGGGGCCTGGTGGGGGTAGTACCACTGCTGCAAGTGGTGCAGTCCAGGGCCAGGGTCAGTCGGCAGCACAGGTCGCCGCGAGGGGCCTGTGCATGTCGCTGTCCCTGACCCTGTGACTGCACCACCATGCACCAGCAGGGATACCCCGTCCCAGGCCCGTCCGCAGGTAGGGGGGAGGCCCACGTCATCTGGCTCTCCACTACCTGCGGATGACCGTATGGGCTCCGTCCTGATTGGTGTCACGTTGTGAACGCGTGTCATTCGTGGTGAAGTGCATGCTTCCTGGGGGGACCACGCACGCCATCATGAAGAGCTGCGTGACAACATGGCACAGTTGGGAGGGGCCATGGTCGGTGGGTTCCTACATGTGTCGCACACTCTGGCGGACCTCTCCTCCTCTGTGGAGACTATGTGCCAGTCGTTTTCCCTGCCGTATTCCGGGCCAGATTCCACCAGGGCCCCCTGTGGACCTGGCCTGACCAACACAGCCAGCTTGGTGGAGATCCCATCCCTGCCACAGTCGGGAGTCGGCGGTCCATCAACATCAGTGGGGCAGGCATCGGCCAGAGGGCAGGAGGACCCTGGAATGGGTTTGTCTTTCGTGTGGCTGCAGTTGGGCCAGCGTATAGATGCGGAGCGACGGCGGGCGGAAGAGGCGTAGCTCACCATGGTCAGGGCGGTGTCCTCCATGCGTCGGGCATTGAGGTGGGCTGAATGCCTCGAGGCAACTCGCAGGGAGTTTGAACAGGCCATGGATGCATTCTTGCAAGACCTCGGGGCCAGGGCAGAGGCTGACCTCCAGGAGATTGACATGGAGTTCAAAGATGCCCTGGCCCACAACATCACAGAGTGAGCCATAGGACTAGCCCGCCGCCATTGTATATAGTTAGTTATTGTTAGGTTTCCTTTCTCTTTTTTTTCTTTTGGGACTCTTGGACAATGCCCCACGTTTTTGTATATAGTTCTTAATTATGTAGTTTTTTTTATAGGTTTCATTTCATTTGTTGGGCTCATGGACCCTGGTTTCAATCTCTGTACATTGTTGACTGTGGATTTCTGCAAAAAGTTATTATTTTTCTTATTTTTCTTCACCACGGATCAATGGATTTTAAAATGTAGGTTTCCTTTGGATTTGCTTTGGTGGAGAAGGAGTTTTCACTTACTTTATTTTGGATGACTTTGGATTGTGGGGTGGATTGGAAACTTAATTGTGTCTCAGGACTGGGTTGGCGAGCAGTGGGATTTTAGTGGACATGAGGCCCATGAATGTGCATCTTTATAACATGTTTGGTGGGGACATGTGTCGGGGCCTGCTGGCAGGTGTCCGTCAATGCTGGGTGAGTAGAGGTGCAGGGGGACATGTGTCGGGGCCTGCTGGCAGGTGCCCCTCGATGCAGGGTGGGTGGGGGTGCAGGGGACATGAGTCTGGCATGCTGGCAAGTGCCCCTCGATGCTGGGTGGGTGGGGGTGCACTGGGACATGTGTCAGGGCCTGCTGGCAGGTGCCCGTCAATGCAGGGTGGGTGGGGGTGCAGGGGGACATGTGTCGGGGCCTGCTGTTAGGTGCCCGGTTATGCAGGGTGGGTGGGGGTGCAGGGGGACATGTGTTGGGGCCTATTGGCAGGTGCCCCTCAATGCCGGGTGGGTGGGGGTGTAGGTGGACATGTGTCGGGGCCTATTGGCAGGTGCCCCTCAATGCAGGGTAGGTGGGGGTGTAGGGGGACATGTGTCGGGGCCTGCTGACAGGTGTCCCTCAATGCAGGGTGGGTGGGGCTGCAGGGGGACATGTGAAGGGCCTGCTGGCAGGTGCCCGTCAATGCTGGGTGGGTGGGGGTACAGGGGGGCATGACTCGGTGCTCACTGGTGCATGGTGACAAGTGAGCTGGCTGGGCGGCATGGCCAGGGTGGATGGGCTGCCTACGGGACATGACCAGGGGTGCAGGTTAGTCCGCTGTGGTGTGGGGTGGCTGCAGGGGCTGGGGAGGGGGTACAGGGCACACCTGGGAGGACACACACTGCAAAATCACGTTTGGAACTCCCCGCACACCCCTCAGAATAGACATACCCCTTCTCCACACGCACCCCCGAGATACACGAACCCTGCTCGCACAAGGCATGTCGCGTGTGATTCTCCACGCGAACCATAGAAATACACGTAACTTGCTCGCAAAGGGCCTATCGCATGTGATTCTCCATGAGCACCCCTGAGATACACGTACCCCGCTCGCACAAGGCCTGTCGCGTGTGATTCTCCCTGCGCACCCCCGAAATACACATACCCCGCTCGCACAGGGCCTGTCACTTGTGATTCTGCACGGGCACCCCCGAAATACATGTACCCCGCTCGCACAAGGCCTGTTGCGTGTGATTCTCCACGTGCACCCCACTGCGAGCGTGGTTCGTGTATTCAGAGGGGTGCGCAGGCAGTTTTACAGACGTTTTCGTGGTTGGGGGCTGTATGCTGGTCCACTGGCCTGTGCGCCATGTACAGGATTTGTGTGCTGTTCATGGCGCACGGGGTGGGGTTGGGGCTTAACTGGCGCTGCTGCAGGTTCGCTGCGCCACTCTGCGCCACGGCTCATTATGGATGTTAGAATCCATGAATATGCTGTGCGCGGAAATGGATTTTGGCGCACGTGGCTGGCGCAGACTGCCGCATGTGCACACTGTGCACCAGCCGCGTGCGCCACTTGTGCGCTGATTTCTGTGAATTACCCCCTACATGTTTTCCTACCTAGTTTACTGTCATGTATTATTCTCTGCTTTGTTTAACTTCACCTACTTTACATGACTACATCAGCTGTGTTGTATTGTTTTGATCTTTTAAGTTCTATTGTATTTTAAAATCTGAAGTGATCCCTCACCCCGTTTAACTTACAATTTATATAAGCAGTTATAATAAAAGTCAATCAACAGTACCCTTAGGTATAATAAAAAATTGTTTTTCATTATTATTTTATTGTATTTGTGTATTTATATGTGATAAGTAGTCCTTAAAATGACAGTTTTGGGGTACACCAATTGTAGCATTTTAGCACATAACCAGTAGTGTTTTGATGTTATGAAGGAACACTGCATTTTCTTCTTTGGTTTGGTGTACTCATCCATGTCTATAGAAATTGGCTATGTAGGACAGTATGTTGTTTGAAATCCATAATTGGTTGTGTTCTCTCATGAATGCTGAAACTACTTTATTATCATTTCTGCGTGATTTCTCAATTTTACCATTTAATCTAGTTGTCCATCTCTATTGTTGCCTCTGAGTCAAATTGGAAAAGATAAACATGGTGTGAGGAAATGGTTCCATTAGTTTTCCCATGTCTTGTTTAATCATTAAAGTAAGGGACAAACACGTATATTCACCAAATCATTGCCTCCACAATGAATTAGTATAAAGTCTGAATGCCCTGTACTTCTCAGACGAAAATTGTTTGAATGTGGCTTTAAATATGTCAAGTCTAATGATAGTTTGCAGCTAATAAATGCTTACATGATTTAGATGTTGGGAAATGTTATTTTTATTATTTGTGTTAGTTTATGGATTCAGCTATGTTATAGAGAAATTTAATTTCAATTGGTACGATTTCAGTGAACATATCTTCGCTTTAGAAGTGGTTGGGGATTTGTATTCTGAAGTTATGGTTACAGTATGTCAGGTAATTACTGAAGACATATTCAGTGGGATGGGGGTACGGGCATTATTATTTTTTCTTCTTTATTGTGTATTTTAGTTATGCAACCTTTACACAAGAACATATTTTATCATGACACTATAAAAAACACATTTCATTAAAAGACAGGCATAGTTTTCTTCAATTTCAAATAATAATCATTATAAAACATCGACATAAACACAAGTTAAAAGAGATTGTCAAAGATAAAATGTCGGATTAAAAAGCCCAACTGATGAGTTCGCTGTTAGCCCTAGAGACATAGGAATATTTAAAAGCAATGTGATCAAACCAGTACAATCTATCCTTAATCAGGTTCCATATGTGGAATGCTGCTGCCGTGATCACCAAAGATTTGACACAGTATACAGAGATCCAGAATTGGTCCGACCCATAGTCCTGATATTCCACATAGCATTTGCTGTATAGGGGAACCAGAAGGTTACAATTGGTGAGCACATGTCTGGCGGTTTCTATATCCCTTTTAAAGAGTCTACATAGGCGATTCTCCCTTGGGACACCAGTCCAAGCCCCAGTGTTGACAAATACAGGTAATAGCTCAAGTCTCAGATAAATAATAAATCGTATTAATGGAGGAGAGTAGCTCTTAACTAAGAGAGCTTCAGGGTTTATCAAGAAAGCCGCCTTCTCGGGCGTATCTCACATACTTAGATTTACCTGAGAGCTTAGTTAAAGATTGGATTCGATCCCATTCAATGGTCTTTTTGACATGGCCAGCCAGATAAATCTCAATGAGGGTCTCATGGAGTTTGGACACCCAATTTCGATAAGGTGGTTTCCAACCATAGGGTCAAGGTCTGCAGACCAGCTGCTTCGGGAGCTCCATGAGTGATGGACCGCAACATACCTCAATAATGGGTTACTGACCTCCTCCGTAAATGTGATATTAGCTCAGAGTCTGCCTGCAGCATTTTTCCAGCAGGACATTATAGATGGCAGGCCCAACTCTAATCTGATGGCCTCAACTGGACTGGCACAGGGTAAACCCAAAAGAGAGTTGCTGCTTCGTATAACGCTGTCGAAGGCACCTGAGTAGTCCACAAAACATGCGTATAGATGGGAGTCAGAGTAATGCCAAGCGTCTGATGTGAGGGTCTGAAGAACCCAAATCAGACGGATAGTGTTATAATTCTTTCAAAAAAACGTTTTATGAAAAGTGATAAAGACCACTCCCTTCTGCCCAAGTTGGCAGCAGTTTGAAGAGCATATATGAAAAGATTTTTGATGAACTGTCCAACATGGCTAGCATTTGAAGGTTTGCTGGAATATCGCGCAAGTCAGATTTATGGACCGGCACAAAGACAGAGTAACCCCATGTCTCTTATATGATACCAGTTTCACAGACATGAGAAAAAAGAAGGTAGAGAAGCTTGGTCCAGAGAACAGGGTCGTTATTAAAGACCATATTACTCATGCCATCAGGTCCTACAGCCCCAGAACATTTCATTTTACGCATCAGTGACTCGTAATCTAAGTCTTTAACTTGGTGTCATACCCATGTGCCTGTCATAGATTATTTTGGGATTGTGTCGAGGACTTCTTTAGGGTTCCAGTAGATGTTTTTTATTTTTTCAAGTGTGATACCCAGCACCCCTCAGGAATATAGGTAATTTCTCTAGTAGTGGACCCAGCCAAAGTGAAGTGAATTACACACCAACATTTTTTGGAATCATTTGTCAGAATCAGTTTGTTAATGTAAATCCAGTTTTCATTGGTGTGGCCCGATGGTAGCTACCCAGGCACCGTTTAAAGTGGGATCTAATGTGCCAAATCTTTTCATTCCTCACAGCCACCTCTAGACAATCATCTCTTTGAAGACGTCTCAGTGCTTTGTTTTTCTCCCGCTTCCTTTTATCATTCTCCACGTCATAGATCAGGCCAGTAATGCTTCGTAGCAGTTGTTTTCCAGGAGTATGACCAAACATCCTCACCATGCCATTCAATTGCCAATAATTTGCCACTAGTACCTCCAATTGTAATTTTTCAGTGTTAGCCACTTTACTATTAAACTTGCCGATATTGGAGGCCGTCCATCGAAGATGATTATCATGTAATTTTACCACGGGGATGGACAATAATTCATCCTTAGGCTTGGAACAAGAGGATGAGATCATGGAAAAGATGGTGCGGTCACTTAAGTGCGCTGGAAGAACTTCCAGCTCTGGAATGAACTGCTGCAGGATGTTATTTATGAAGATGAAATCAATTCTTCTAGCATGTAAACTATTAGACCACATGGGTCTGAAACCTCTGTCCTTGGGGGGCAAAGCATGCATGTCAAATTCCAAGAGTCTATCACACCCCTCAGTACCCAATGTCTTCCTTTGTGACTTGGGATCTCTCCCTAAAAAAGGAACAGTCCTAGCCAGGCAGTCTATGTTGAAATCACCCGCAAGTATGATTATGCCCTTGAGATTTTGGGCATGTCAACCCTGCAGGGAGCCCTTCACCAGGCTCTGAGTGTAGATGTGCAGCTACCATCCAGGTGGTCATGAAGGGTCAGCAGCAATGAATGGCGTTCATCAAAGGGGGGATTATGCAAAACCCCACAGAGGAGATTACTATGCAAGACATTGCTTGCAAGGGGCTTCAGTTTGTAAGCAGAGTTGACACCCATACAAATGCCACCTTTAGGACACCCCACTACTGGATTCTTGGACAAGCTAAAATGCAGGGTATAACTATCTAACTCAAATGCACTAGTCAGCCAAGTCTCCTGTAAAAAGATTATGCTAGCATTCTTTAATTGTGCAAGGCCCTCAGAGTTGGCCATAAAGAAACAGTGACCCTATGTGTTCCAAGAGATCAGACATGTTACTGGAGATGGGGGGTAGGGGTCTTATGTTACTGCAGGGAAGGAGGGATGTTTAGCCAAGTTCCGGCCACTCGAGCTTCATTCCTGAATAGTTCCATTCTTGTGATGGCAGAGAGGACACCTCCCTGGTGACCCTTCGGCCTAAATTCATAGTCATTATCCAGCAAGGTCTGAATATTGAGACCTCAGAACCTAGCTCAGTGAATTCCTTGGTGTGTTGACAAATTGCCTCTGCTGTTTTGGCAGAGGCCATGGTCACCAGAACCCAGTTAGTAAGACTTTCCACACAAGGTAATTCAATAGAAGCGATGTCTGTTGCAATCAATTTGTTTAGAGACGGTATTAGCCCAAACAATTGAAAGAGCCATGACCGATTTAGGAATGGGCAAGGCTCTGTGGGACATCTTTACACAATTTTGATGAACGGACTACCCTTGACCTTGCTGTTCTTTGAGCCTTTTTGTCAATTCCACATAATCAAGCCAGGATGGCCAGCTGTTTGTGTCACTTTTTTTGGTAAGATCTATTGTGTATTGCTGCAGGTAATGTTCTTGAAGTCAGATTGATCCTCTCTGTGGCATGTACAGGTTTTGCCTCCTGTTGGCACGATCTCACTAACCAATTCTTGTGTTCATCCAGAGTTTCATGTCTGTTGCTCATTCGTTTATCTTTATCCAGGCTATTGCAGCCTTTGTCTGCCTTGTTAGCCTTCTCAGAGATGATCGGTAATATGATGTTAGAGTGGAGTCTGCTGTTTTTTTTCCAACACCCCCTTCATGCCATGAACATAATCCTTTCAACGATCTTCTTACATGGGTCGCTCAACTCTCTCATTTCCATCTAAGCGCCCTCTTTTGCACCCCTGCCTCACTGTGTCATCACCCAAGTCATTTGTGATGGTGTAGTAGACAGACAAGTGAGGAAGATTGTGATTGGCTTTAGGCTCAACTGTCTGCTCACCAGGGGTGATGGATTTGTTCAGTGATAGTCTGCTAGAGTCCTCTTTGTCGGGAGTCATCATCAAAGGGCTATTTAACATCAACATCTCAACACATGGGGCTTCGAGAGCATGGTCCTCTGAGTGGGCCACGATATTAACAAGGCCCTGTTCACTTCCAGGGTTCTTTGGTGGCTGTCTTGACTATGCAATCGTTAACATTGGGGAGGGATTACTAACTTTGCCCCTCTTACTTCTATGCAGTTTAGGCAGGACAGTCTGAGAGCTGCTGACTTTGTTTAAGGGAAGGATTTTTTCCAAATGGGATCGCTCATCTGCGACCAATCTCTGCATAACAATATCCAGAGGAGAGGTGGTATTGGATTGATGTTCTGCTGCCAGTTTGATAACTAGCAGGAGAGCGCTTCCAGCTTGCTCGGATTCTATGGACTAGATTGCTTGCAGTGTGACTCCTAAGCCCCGCCCTTTCTAGGGGGATCAGTGTCTTTACAATAGACTGACTCTTCATCTGAGTCGCTATGGTTGTCTTCAGTGGAGGACATTGTGGCAAATTTGGCCGAATCTCGGGTGCCCAACAGATTTGGAACAGTGGAATGCCATCGGGACCCAGGGATTTCCTCCTTAGATGCTCACATAGTTTAAGTAAGGACCTGTTGTTATCGATGGTGAAGGAATGAACCAAGGAAGGGAGTTGTGTCATTCATGAGTGTAGGTGATACATGCTAACTTGGTTTTGATATTTGCAAATGTAATATTTTTGTTTGTGGTAATTCATGGATTCTGTCATCTTACTGAGAAAGTTAATTCTAATTGGTAAGTTTCCAGTGAACATTTCTTCTCTTAAGAAGTTCTCCTCTTTCATCACCTTCCTCATGAATTAAGGACGCAGCAGAGATGCATGAATGGTAGGTTGGTACATCAAAGCAAAGCTGTGTAACAGATTATTGTGCAACACCTTTATAAATGTGAATTAAGAAGTTATGACATGTTTACTGTGCATAGCCCAAAAATGCCCAGCTTGCATCTTTAGCTTATAGTGATCAATGAATGTAGAGAGAGAAGAGCATGTGCCTTTCTTTCAAATTTCTGGTGAAGGATTGTGTTGTGTTTAGTACGCTGACATATTGTTTGTAGGATAGCTTTGGAGAAGTGTGAAACCAAAATCTAGATATGTGGCAAAGCATTTTTTGAATAAACTTAAGAAATTACTTAAGGTGACTACACCATTCTATACAAATATTGAAAGATTTCATGTACTTACACGTGACAACTTTTGTGACGTGTTTAGTGGAGAGTGGAAACACTTATCATACAGAAAGATGTTTTAACGAGGAGAGCTACATTCAAGGGAAGAATGTTGCCATAGCTACTGATGAGAGTGGAGGTAGCTATGAAGTCTGAAATGATGTGATTTCTTAAAAAGAAGAAATTCTAAGGTCAGTCTAAAATAAAAACCTAAAAAGCATTGTGGGTTATGGATGTGCAATCTTGTATCCAATATTGATAAGCTTTCTTGTGAAGTTTTAAAGCAATGTTTGCAAGTTTTGCACACAAATAATAATGTTCAAAGACAGATAATGATGCTGCAGAGAATATATGACTGTAAAGCACGAAAGAAAAGAACACTTCTGTGTCACTCTAGCTTGTCTTGATGAAAGTAGATGTAAGAGTCAGTTTGGGTGTCCAATCATATTTTCGAATACAATATTTTCGAAAGTCAAAATGCCGAAAATATTTATTCTAAAATAAAAATGTCGAATTACAAAAATGTCGAATTTTTTTCGAATTAATGTTTAAATAAATAATTAATTAATAATAGTTTATTAAACATAATTTTTTAAATAATTAAAGCTATATCCATGGTGGGTGGGGGGGATGGGGAGGAGGGGGGGGTTGGGGTAGGGGTTTGGGATGGGGTTTTTTAATAATTAATTATTTAATTAATGTTTTATTAAATATGTTTTTAAAAAAATTAAAGGTATATCCATGGGGGTGTTGGAGGGGATGGGGAGGAGGGGGGGTTGGGGTATGGGTTTGGGATGGGGGTGTTGGGGGGACCCCCCCCATAAAAAACGTTAGTTTTTGTGACATTTTACAGTTATTTTAACATTGGTTTTTCGATTTTTTTTTCGACATTTTATTTTCGAATGAATGACTTTTTCTATTATATGTATGTCTTTTCGACATTTTTGAATTCGACATTTTTGAATTCGACATTTTTGTAATTCGAAATTATGTTTTCGATATTATGACTATAAACCGTCAGTTTGATCATATGTGGATGCTGGCTGCATAGCATACTACAAAGGGATACCTTCTGGTTAAACTGTATGAGTGCAAAACACCAAGTATGGCTCTTGCACTTTTAAATCAAACACTTCTGACTGGAACTGTAAAACATGTAGTTTTTACAATGCAAATGATAAATCTCATGCATTTAAAAGCGTATGTGTACATAGGTGAAACACTTTCATGAAGCGGAAATTATAATCCTATGCTTTCAAAGGATCTGATTTTTCAACAGTATAGAAAAATGTTTGCAATTGTTGAGTAATCTTCTACTGAATGACCTGACATTGTTTATACATCTTGTCAATGCACTTTTTATAAGTCTCAGGTGCAACTAGTGTACTTTGAGAACATTAAGCACAGTGTACAAGATGTTTGGAAATACCTTTATCTGTGTTTGCAGAATAACAATTTGATGCAAGTGAGACACATTGGGCCTCATTACAAGTAGGGCGGTAAGGGTTAACGGGCACCGGTAACTGAACCCGTGACGTTGAACCCCTACTGCCCTGCTATGAGTTCCTTTTGTGGGTCCTTCCTTAACGCCTGCTTTAGCAGGCGTTAAGGACGGGACCCGCAAGTGACTTTAGAGCTAATAACGTTACCGTAATTTACGGTACCGTTATCAGCGCCTTCCCCATTCCCATTGAGCCCTATGGGGGCTGAAATGGGAATAGGGAAGGGCCCTGGTGAATGGGGAATTACCGGTCTCACCAACCTTGGAATGGACCGGTAATTGCTCCATTCACCAGGGCGGAATCGGAACAGGTTTGGAGGCAGCCATGCCGCAATAGCGGCGTGGTTACCTCCAAACTTGGAATGAGGCCCATTATGTTTGTAGACACTGGGCCTCATTACGAGTTTGGCGGTAGCCGTGCCCTTATCAAGGGCACAGCTACCGCGAAACTCGCTACCGACCCTTGAACCCGCGAATGGGCCATTACCGGGCCATTACGAGATGGATGGGCTGGTAATTGCCCATTCGCGAGTGCCGGTATGGCCGGCCTCCCATCCCCTTCGTGGCTGAATGGGGCTCAGGAGCATGGTTGCACCAGCACCATTAATAACGGTGCCGGTGAAATCACCAGTTCAGCTCACAGGTGCTGGTCAGACCCCACGTTCAGTCTGGCACCGGCAAGCAGTACTCATAATGTGGTGGAGAGGTAACAACGGTGCCGGTAGCACTACCAGCACCACTGTTGCCTTTCCAACACATTCGTAATGAGGCCAACTGTGTTGGGTTTTATACTCAAAGAAGTATTCCTCCTAAAGTGTCTTGAACAGTGCCTGATATCCCTGTTTTACTTCAAAAAATTGAACATGTTTGAAGTGATTGCATTGCACACTGCTCCATCCTTCCAAGTTATTGTTAGATGTTATTGTTAGATTGCAAACAAAGATGTCAAATCTGCCTAAACAAATCATTAGTGCAAGGTGTGAGAGGTAAAGTTGTGTATTTACCTCAAAATTCTGAAGAAAACGTGAGCACTCTAGGAGTGAAGCATGACATAGCAGATTATTTCTTTGTTTGAGTAAATGGCGATTCCACTAAAGATAAGAGCATTTGGCAACATCGTATAGATATTGGAAAGGTGAAAAACACATTGATATTTCTATTGAAGCACAATGATTTATATAAAAGCAGTCTTCTTGCTGAACCTGCATTTCTCTAGAAAGGCACAGAGGTTCATAACATCACCCCAGGACAAATATTCTGAGGTCGTGTTTAGCATTCTCCCACTAAGTGCATCTGCCTTCCTATGGCACGTTGTGGGCGAGTCCATCATTCTCTCGGTCTTGCATACTCTGGATCTCTGGTCACTTCTGGTAGTGTCTTTCCCACTCCCTTTGGGGGTATCTACAAATCATCACAGGGTTCCTTCACTTCTGGCTCACGTTCCATTAGGGGTGCATCAAGCTCTTTCTTGTTATTTCCTGGGTTGCATTCTGTGCCTTCACCATGGACCCTTTGAGGGACGTTACCCTGAAGGGGCTTGCCGAGTACCTTGCATCTGTCTTCCTGTTTATTGTCTGTCTCACCAGGACTTTGTCCCCTATCAGGAACTCTTTGGGCACTGATCTCCTTCTGATGTCTTTGTCATGCTTGGCCCGTTCTTTCCTAATGGTGTTTCTCAATATGACTTCTTCGTCAACTCTCTCTTGATCGTCTGTGTTTCTCACAAGCCTGGTGTTAACTTTGTAGCGCATCATTATTTCCAGTGGTGACTTGTTGTTAGCTTCATGGGGAGTATTTCATTAGTTCCTGAGCATCCTGCTTAAGGCCTGAAGTGAGTTTGTGGCTTTGATGTATGATCTTTGGATGATCTTCTTAGTTGATGCCATGAAGTGTTCCACCATCCCGTTGGCTTGGGGTAATCTAGGTGTGATTTTTTGATGGGTGAACCCCATGTGCTTTGTGAATGCTGTGAATTTATACTCGTTGAATTGTCAGTCAATTGTCTGACTTGATTGTGTGGGATATGCTCCCTTCACTGAGTACCTCGTCGAAAACGGTGGATACCTAGGGGTATGCTGTTGACGCCACTTTCTTCACTATGGGGAATCATGAGTATTCATTGAAGAATGATATTAAGTTGTCTCCTGACGCCATGGGTCAATAGAAATCAATGGCCACTTGGTCCCACGGTTGATCTTGTATGTGTGTTGTCTGCAGTGGCATGGGGGATTCCGCCCTCGCGGTGCATTGATATGGCAAACAGCTCTTCACCCAGCTGTCCGCTAGTGAGTGCCTGAGTGGGAACCAGACGTTGCATCTTAACTGTTTCTAAGTGTTATGGGCCCCTCGATGTGCCTCACGTGCTGTTTTGATAACTTAGTCTCTGAATGTGGTGGGGATAACTAGCTTGCACCTACTCAGCAGTATTATGTGATCCTTGACCGCTAGTTTGTTGTGTACTTTTGCTAGTCTCTCTATTTCTTCTTTGCTCACCCCCGGGTGAATCTTGATGGCATGGAGGTAGTCACTCCACTTGTTGTTCTTGAGGGCGATTGCCAGGGCCATGGATGGGTCCGCTGCCGACGCATTTGCACTGGACCCCAGTGACAGTGCGGGTGGCAAGGAATTGGCTGCAATGTAATTGATAAATTCTATGTCCCCTTTCCTCATCATTGGGGTACTTGACGAGTGGCGTGAGATGTAGTCTGCAGGGTTCTGGTCCCCCCCTATTCTGTGAATAATTGTGTAGTCATATTCCTGTAGTCTAATGCCCCATCTTTCAACCCTGGGTGGAATTTCACACGAGGGTTCCCAAATAAAGAGAGCAAAACCTGACAGTCAGTTATCAGTGTGAACCTCTTGCTGATGATGAAGTTGTGGAAATGCTCACATGCCCAGACCGCAGCAAGGCTTTCTTTTTCAGTCTGAGAGTAAGCTGATTTGTCTGCAAAAGGGCCCTGCTCACGTAGGCAACTAGGTGCCTGGGGTGTGTATCTTCTCCACTGGTCTGGGTGAGCAAGGTCCCCAGTCCCACCGGGCTGGCATCTACGAGAATTCTGTGTTCCACGTGGAATCAAAATATGCAAGTCATCAAGCTTCTGCCTGTGCCTTTTTAATGTTTTCGAAAGCAGCTTGTCACTCATCATACCAGTGGAAATCAGTGGAAGTCAGTGTCCTTTTGTAGTAGCCTTCTCAAGGGCTATGTGTGGGTTGCATAGTGTGGGATGTATCTACCATATTACCCGGCCATGGCGAGAAACTACCTCACGTCTGCCACTTTGGTCAGAGCTTGAAGGTCAGTGATTGTGTTGACCTTCCCAAGTTCCAGAATCATCCCTTTGTCTGAAAAGATGTACCAGACTTCTCTATGCCTGATGTTGAGTCAAAAAACAAAAGCAGTGATGGTCAGTTCTAATATCTATCTGTTGCAGAAGGGAATACTTTGTATGAACATCACACTATTCAACCTCTACACTCACGTGAAGTCATGGGTGACAGTTTAGAATTGTATAAATGAAAGCAACGAAAGGTGCACCAATCAGTGTCTGGGAAAAGACATTAGAAGCTTGTTGTTTCTCTATGCTTTTTCCTACTGGTACAAGAGGTAGATTGGATTATTGAAAGGTTCCAATTTCTTCTTCAGAATAGTGTTGTACAAGAATATATTCTGAAGATTCCAGATTCTGCACCAATGTTGAATATATTTTTCATTTATTGTATGAAAGTGAATATTCATCATAATGTTATGTTGTTTCTCATACACTTCAGCCCAGAACTAGATTTCAAAATCTTTCTGCATGCTAGATGCTGCAACAGGTGAAGCAAAAAAGTTTTAGAGGGTAAAATTACCAATGTTCTTGCTACAATGAGAGGAACCAAGGAATATTGGTATAGGAGACACTCCGAGGTTAGATGCATGAACAGAAACTTGGGCCCTCCAAGAGCCTGATTTATGGAACCTTTTCCTACGGGATTGTGCCATTATAAAACTCTTCCATTAATCAGTTTGTGACTTTCAGTTGCACTGATTATAGTTGGGATAATCTTGCAGGGTATATTCATGAAAGTAATCCACAGAAAGAAGACAGTTAACACATGACACCAGGAGAATTGTGTTACATGGACCCTGTAAGTGTATCATGGTTCTTTCATCACAGATTTTTGGATATGTTACATGTATATGTAACAAAGAAAATGGACTATCCTGTTGTGGATTAAAGATGCTCCTCAGTTAGGTAAAGAAAACGATGGCTGTATGACGGGGTAAATAGAAAAATGTGTTACTTGTTCCATTCCTGTTCCTGCTCAGCATGTGAATGCTAATCTATGGAACACAGTTTGTTTGTTTGTTTGTTTGTTTGTTTGTTTGTTTGTTCATTTAATATAGCACAAAGCCAAGACCCTCAGGTAACTGGGTGCAAACATTACAAGAATACTTAAGAAGCTTAGTTACAGAACAATACAGGATACTTAGGAGGCTAAGTTGCAAAGGTAGGTACATACAATGAATGATGACAGTTATAAGCAGTGAAAACATAAATAAAGTCATGAGATAACAGTGACCAAGTGGTCCCGGTATAAATGCAGGATACAGGCTGCGGGTGCTAAAAGGTATACAGTTGGCATAGCACTCCTTAGGGGGGATTCAAGAATGGGAAAAGCAGACGAGGAGTCAGATAGGGAGTGAGGCAGTCAGGTTATACTTTGTTACAGTATGGTTGGTCAGTTCTAAGATCTAGAGGGAGTCCATTCCAGGATTAAGCGGCTATAACAGGGAAGCTAGAGCCGCCGGCAGTCATACGTTTGTATCTAGGCACCTCTAGAGTGTGGGCATTGGACATTCTCGTGGGACGGTTAGAAGTTCTCTTGTTTACTCTTTCTACAAGGTAGGGAGAAGCTCTATTGTTAAGACATTTAGACGTGAGGAAGAGTGTTTTAAGGGAGATCATATCCTTAATTTTGAGCCAATGGGCATCTCTTCTAAATGCACAGATATGCTCTCTATTCAGGATATTTAAAGCTGCTCTAAGGGCATTGTTTTGGAGTCTTTGTAGTTTATCAATAATATATTTATTAGATCTCGCATATAAGACATTGCAGTGGTCCAGACTGGATAGAATGAGTGCATTAGGTAGTGTAATACAACTATTCTCGGGCAGGAATGGTCTGCAGGCTCGGAACAGTTTGCATGTATATGCTGTAGAAAATGCTAAAGAGCTAATTTGCTTTTTGAAGGTAAGTAAAGAGTCTCGACAGAATTCTAGAGTTTTAACTGCAGGCATCACTTTTATGACATTGTTATCGATGTTAAATGAGGCGTAGCTGTGGGTAAGTTTTTGATGGCCATCTCTGAGCCAAGGATCAGTAGCTCCATTTTGTTGTCATTCAAGCAGAGGCCGTGTGATGCCATCCATGCCTGAATGAGGAGATATATCCGATTTATTAAAGTGGAAAGGTTTCAAAGGCAATCATGTGGAAAGTACTGCCAGAGAAAATACAAAAGTACTACACTCAGTGCAGATTTGGTTTTCCAAGGTCTGTGACACCAGTTGCACATGTGAATAGTTTGAGGTCATCTGTTCGATACCATGTTATGGGTAAGTCAGCAAGAAATACATAGCATTTAAAAAGAAATAAGGAAAGCCAATTCATTAATGATGACAATCCTGTAGTTGCTCAGCTTTGGAATACAAATACTGATCTAGAGTATGATGCTGATGATACAACAGCTGTTGCTCGTTATGTTACAGCATACATGACAATAGCTGAAAGAGCAATGCAGCTTGGGTATGGGCAGATTTATCAGCAGATAAAAGTCTTAGTCAAAAACATCTAAGCTTTGGTCTGAAGATGCTCTCACATAGAGAGTGTGGTAGCTACAAAGCTGCAGAATGGCTAACTAGTTTGTCTCTGTACTTTGGTTTAGACTTGGCCCAGCTAGTTCCAGAAATCGGGTACTGAAACCTTTCAGGGAAATTCAGCAGTTAGCTAAAGCAGCACCTGACAGTACAGAGATTCTGAAAACCAACTTGATTGATACATATTATTCAAACCGATCGGTAGCGTTGGTGGATCTATGTTTATATTAAGTAGCAGAATGCTACTCAGATCGAAATATTGAAGCAAACAGTGACAGAGGATGTTTTAAAATACATGGATGTACTGGTTGTTTATTGAGACATGAGAATGCAAGTCTAATCAACCACATGAAACTGTCTTGCCAACCTGCAGAGAAAAAGGAATTAATTTATTTTTGTCTTTTGCAGTTGTTCTTCCCATGGCATGCAGAGAGTGATTTGCTTGGAAGTTTTTAAACTTTTTAAGAATTATTTTTTGCTAAATGAAAAGCTTAATTACATATCCAAAACATGAGCAGTACCTGGAGTTACTTGAGAAAGAACTATGGCAAGAAGAACGTTTGGTAGCTGAATTGGCACAAGAGATTCCTGAGGGAAGTCAAGATTCTGTAGAAGTCAAAATGTGCTTGGTGAGCCAATTATTCAAATTGATGTTGAGCTTGCAATGGAAGAAGTTCAAAGTGCAATACAACAAACTCAAGACATAGATGTGAATTGTGATGAAATAGTAAATTTAATGTAGAGCAAAAAAAAGTTATTAAAGGTAGGTTCTTACATGGCTTACAGAATAATAAACATGAATGTTCTTGTGTGCAATACAAACCTGAACTGTTTTATGTTAGTGGACAAGCAGGAACAGATACATCTTTTTTTAATTCATGCAATAAGAGTTATGATCCAAAATGTAACGGATTGCTCTTTGTCATGTATTGTAACTGTTCCAACAGGCTTAGCATCATTCAATGTAGGAGGTGTTACTTTACATCGACTGTTGATGCTACCAGTGGAGCATGACAATAAACTAGAATACCAACAACTTGTTTCAAGTGCAGCACAATAAGTAGTATAAGTTCTAAGAAAATTAAATACCTTCATTATAAATGAAGTAAGTATGGTGTCTAACTTGATGCTAGCGTTCATTCACTTGTGAATGCAAGATGTTTTGAAGACTGACTACAACCTTTTTATTTGGAGGTAAAGATCTACTTGTTTTTGGAGACTTGTTACAATGAACTCCTGTGAAAGTTCAACCAGTTTTCAAAAGACTGCAATGTAAAGATAGTAAAAAAATATAGTAAACAAATATAGGAAGTATTGGAAATGTTAACCTTTTGAATTGTTTTGAATTCTAGAAACTTACCATTAATATGAGGCAATCTGCAGACTTAGAGTATGCATACATGCTTAATGATATTTGTATAGGTGTTCTTGAGGAGAATGTGAAAGCAGTGTTAAAGGAAAGACTGATTTCTAATATGTTTCATGCAGATTGCAGTCTATCTCATGTCATGTTGACTCTTAAGGAAATAAACATTTCTTGTGTTGCTTTGATGTGCACACTTGCAGAGTGTAACAAGGTTAACTCTATAATGCTACTGTCAGCGAAGCAAAATATTGTGGATATGAAATCATTTGGTGTTTTATATGGTCATGTTATTCCATTAGTGTTGGACAAGAGAGCAACATCTTGATTAGGTTAACTAGAGATTTCAAGTTCTAAAACAGCAAATCTACAAGCAGTTTTAAAACTGTGCATCAATGCATGAGTAATTTTAAAGAGGAATTTGAACGAAGGAATTGGTCTAGTCAGTGGAGCGATGGGAAGAGTGACTGCATTTCACACTTTTCCTCAAAGTACAAATAGCATGTGGAAATGAAGTTTGATCAAGTAGCAGAAACTAATTTGATTTCTCACGTTTAATGCTTTTAAGTATATGCTTTTGTGAAAAGGGCAAAGTTTTCATTGTGAGGTAGGCAAGGAAGGATCACCCAGGGGCAACATATTTGTCTTGGAAGCAAGACAAGCAGCGCCACACAGGTTTGAATCCCAATCCAGCGCTTAGAAACCACAATGCTGATATTAAGCACTTTATAAATGAGCAATTAAATAAATAAATACATACAATTTTGCTATGCATATGCAGTCACTATTCATAAATCACAAGGGTTGACTTGAGAAGCAGCAAATATGGACATTGGTCATACAGTGTTTAAAAAAGGAATGTCATATGTAGCTATGTCACGTGTTAAAAATATAGAAGGTTTATTTTTAATACATTTTGCTGAAAGAAAAGTGACATCTGACATGTCTTCCATTGAAGAATTTAATAGGTTATGTGTACGATATGCTCCTCACCTGAACAGTATACCTGTACGTGCTAAGCTCTTAGCCAGGAAACATAAGGAGTCAGTGAAACTTCATTTAGAGCAAATCATTTATATTAAGACTAAAAACAGAGTCTACCAGAGTTGGAGAGTTCTTCAAGTATAGCATACTCTCATTGCATATTTAGTAATGACACAGGAGTTTAATGCTATTGTAATAGAGCTGTGGGTGTGTTGTTTCAAATTCCTCCACGGATCGAAGAAGTAGCTTCCACAGCAGACAAGCAGCTATGTGAGGAACTTTAATTTATTTTAAAAGTCAATCCAAAATGTATTAGCTGTTACAAGTGGAAATCAACAATTTCCTCAAAATACACAGGACGATAGTGAAGAATTCTTAATGAATGCCTTCAATTTATTAGTGCAGAAAAGTGTTAGTTTAGATTGGTATGTAGGAATTATTTACAAGTGGAATCATATGTGTCCATAATGTAAGAAAGATTTCACTTCTGAATATCTTTCTGAAAGATTTGTATATGTTCCTATACCTGATCAGAAAAGTGTAAACTGTTCTGATCTTCTAACTACATCATTACATGACTTGACATGTAGTGACTGTGGTTGTAATTTACAATCAACACTGCAAAATCCTGTTTTTAAAAAGTATGTATTGGTTATGTTTCAAAGATACAATGTAGATGGCAGGAAAATTAACACGTCAGTAAGGAATTTTGTAAATAGTCAAGTTTCTAATAGTTATTAGTAAAAGAACCTTTAAGACATGTGCAATTATTTTCCATGAGTGGGAAGCCATTCACTGTGGACATTTCACAACATGGGTCATACAGAAGTAGATTAGCTTGTTTAAATGACTCTATAGTCAAACACCAAGCTAGATTGCCGAAGGGATGAACAAATGATTACTTAATGTGTTAGAACCAAAGTTTTAAAATGTATGCTTTGTATTCTTTGTGAATATAAACCTGCAATATAAAAGTTCAAATTTGAAGGAGTGGGTAATAAGTGTTGATTGTAAGAAGAAGATGAATTATTACTATTTTTTTTTTTAAAACAGTACAAAATAAACTTAGATGTATGATTCTGATGCTTACATAAAATAGAAGAGAGAACAGCATTCTGCAATATTCAACTTCTTTTTTATTGTGTAAAACATTGCATATTCTAATATGTACAGGTGTTTCCTATAAGTACTAGGTTACATAAATGGTTTGTGTCATGCCCACATGTGTGTTGCCCCTTCCATGTGTCCCTTCCCGACCTTGTCCTAGACCGGGTACTAGTTCTCACGTTCAGCCACCCTCCATTCCCTCTGACAAGATTAGATCTCCTGCTGGTGGAAGGAGTTGGGGAAGCCATCGAAGAATAGGTCAGGTGAGGGTCCATTGCTTCTATCACAAATGGTGACTCCCCTGGTGTATGTCCACACTGCAGAATCGGGCCGCCTCTGGCAGACAACTTCTATGGGCGCCGAACCTGCACGATAACCGGAATGTCACCGGGCCACGAGATATGGCTCCCACCACCCGTTCTCCAAAACAACATCACAGCACAGCATCGCGGGTTGCCGTGGCAACGGCCATACCCCTTTTGACTACCGTATCCCCATTGAACATTGGATCCAGCAATACACAAGCCTCTACTAACCAAAGCAATGATCACATGACGCGTAACGCGTCCCTAGAAACCACGTGATATGTCTCCCAGTATATAGTGAGCTCCATATTGCAAGACGGTGCTTCTCAACTGTTCGCTTAGGCCGTTTGGGAGCTCTTTCTTCATTCTTGTTGTCTTGATCTACTGTTTTGACCACGGATTACGTTTTAAGGACTCCTTTGCTATTCCCTTTTGGTACTTTGCTTTGGAGTCTCGGCTTTCTTGGAAATACTGACCACGGACCGTCTCTTGGATAAGCTTCAGTTACCTCCTTTGGCAAAGTCATACCCAGACTCGCTTTTGATATCCTTGTGTTCCAACTTCAAATCGCCAGGAACATCCTACTCAGGTGCTTCCAGTGTGGCAATCTCTCTCTCCTCCCCTGGCTTCCCTGATCTCAGCCCACTGAGGGAACAGGTATTACCTCACCATTCCGGCTTTCCCTCTAGTGGTTCCTGGTAGGTGACACTTCTGCTTCTTGAGATTCTGTATTGTTTTGCCCTGTGTGATCTTGACTTTACCTGTCCCTTTTTCCTTACAGCAGTCATCTGGACCACATGGGTATCCTGTTTCTCCACCTGTGGTCCTAATCCTCGAACAGCAAGTGACTATTTTCTTGCTGTTGGTTGCTTAGGGACAGAGGTATTCTTGTTCCTCACGACTATCAAGTCTTCACAGTTCCATGTACATCATTTTTAAGTTTTAGGGAGTGTAGAAGGTGATGACCGTTTACATTTGAAAAAAAAAATAAACAGTAGGTTGTAGATACAAAACAAGAAAGTACAATGCTTGTTAAATAAATGAGATATAACTACCAACAAACAGTTTTAGGGAATAATTTAGATATACTGTGTTTGGTTGTGTGTAGGTGACCAAAAAAAGGATGCACACCAAATTAGAAAATAAGTATTGTAATGGCAATGTAGATATATTTTTTACACTTTAGAATGGATTTGGATATCATAAACAAGTATTGCACATTACACACAACTTTCTGTGGCAATAGAAGTTTAAATAACAATTCCTAATTTTAAAAATGTTAAATATGATGGTTATATTTTGAAATGTCATTGTGCACTTGTCATGTGTGTAGGTGGCCAAACAAAGGGTGCACACAGATTTTACAAGAAGCAGGGATATTACATTTATTAGGTTATAATGTTACACTGTTGGTATGTCTTCATTTATTTATTTGTACAACTGAACACATAGTTATGCTATATGTATTGGTTTCCTGATTAAGAAGATTAAGATTGTATGAATGAATCTGTCAATTTGTCATCATTTAATATTAAATAATGTTTGTGCAGTATTTTATCATATTTTCATTGTAGTGAAATGTCTTTATAGGTACACAAACTATGGAGATTGTGGGCAATTGTTTTTAGAATTTGCTGATGCAAAGCCATGTTGGTAATTACATGGTATAATTGAGCTAATCATACTGCATTCTTTTCAATACTTACTGTGGCAACGGTTTCTTTTTAATGTGTGATTTTATACAATTGTTTACATTTTATTTACCATGTTATATAGATTTACTTGTAGAAACTGAGATAGTGTATAATGTCTATATGCATATAGGAAAACCTTCAAAAAGTACAAGCTGCATCACTTTTCTGTGAGAAGAAACCCATACCTAATAAAGGCGCTCCTAAGGAGCAGACATCAGAGGCACAGCCCAATAATGAAGTGACACTTCTAAGAGAGTTGGAGAAGCTACAAAAAAGAGAGATTAGAAAATGGTCGGAAGAATTCCCTCTGCAAAACTATATCGATGTAGGACGTATTCCCAGAGGTCTACGTATCCTCACCACACCCTCATTCGAAGAACAAGACCCTGCCATGCTACAAGAATGGGGGGAGTCCAGCAATGATTGTTCTGTCAACTTCCTCAATATTTTGATTAAATATGCCAGAATGGACAGACATAAAATACTGGATAAAATACATGAAGTTACAGAACAGTTGCAGAATTTAGAGGAAAGTGAAGAGGGTAACAGGCCGATTCATGGAATAATTTGCGTGGCGCAAGTGGCCAAAAACGTGCGATTCGCAGTGGAATACCGAAAATCGCAGTGCAAGTGCGAAATTCGCATGAAAAGCAGCGCACATCGATTCATGGAAGGCCGTGTGCGAGAAAACCATCGGATGTGCGCTAAAAAAGTGTGCGGCGCACGTTGGCGCACAAGCCATCTAACAGCGTGCGCCAGGTCACAGCGAAAATCGCACAGGCCACAGCGAAAATCGCACATAGCACGGCGCACACAACAAAAGTAGGCGGAACACGGGGCGTAACACTCGGAATGGGGAACAACTTGCCAAAATGTGGGCGTCACGGGGGAAGTACAGGGTGCAAGTGCGCGGAACGCCCACACGCTCGCCTACAACACGTATTCATGGAATCGAATAGGGCAAAACAGCGCACGGTCAAACCAGCGCACAGGCACAAACACGACTGCCACAAGAAAGCAGGCGGTAGCGTCTCTGCATCTGTAATAAATGTGCGCCAAAAGGTGCGCCAACAAATAGCACCTATATACAGCTATGATGAATGTCCTATACTGTGGCCCTCCAGGACAAATGACGTGCAAAGGGGTACCCACAAACATGGACACCCGCTGACTGAAAAATAACGTGTGCGTGTATTTCGGGGTGCGCGGGAAGTTTCACACGCGATTTGGCAGGGTACGTGGATTTCAGGGGTGCGTGGGAAGTTCCACACGCGATTTAGCCGGGTACGTGCACGGGAATTTCCACACGCGATTTGGCTGGGTATGTGGATTTCAGGGGTGCGCGGGAAGTTTCACACGCGATTTGGCAGGGTACGTGGATTTCAGGGGTGCGCAGGAAGTTCCACACGCGATTTGGCCGGGTACGTGCGCGGGAATTTCCACACGCGATTTGGCTGGGTACGTGTATTTCAGGGGTACGTGGAAAATTCTACACGCGATTTGGCATGGTGCTCCCAGGTATTCCCTGTACACCATCCACGGCCCCTGCAGGCAGCCGACACCACAGGGGACTACCCTGCACACCTGCTCATGTCACCCAGCACCCCCACCCCCCAGCACTGTGGTGCACCCTCCACCAGGCCCCCACTCATGTCTCCCTGCACCCCCACCCCCCAGCAGTGCAGGGGCAGCCTCCACCAGGCCCCCACTCATGTCCCCTATCACCCCCACCCCCGAGCAGTGCAGGGGCAGCCTCCACCAGGCCCCCACTCATGTCTGACACCACCCCCACCCCCCAACCACCAGGGGAAGCCTCCACCAGGCCCCCACACATGTCCCCTATCACCCCCATCCCCCAGCAGTGCAGGGGCAGCCTCCACCAGGCCTCCACTCATGTCTCCCACCACCCCCACCCCCCAGCCACCAGGGGCAGCCTCCACAAGGCCCCCACTCATGTCCCCTATCACCCCCACCCCACAGCAGTGCAGGGGCAGCCTCCACCAGGCCCCCATTCATGTCTCCCACCACACCCACCCCCCAGCCACCAGGGCCAGCCTCCACCAGGCCCCCACTCATGTCCAACTCATGTCTCCCTGCACCCCCACCCCCCAGCAGTGCAGGGGCAGCCTCCACCAGGCCCCCACTCATGTCTCCCATCACCCCCACACACCAGCAATGCAGGGGCAGCCTCCACCAGGCCCCCACTCATGTCTCCCACCACCCCCACCCCCCAGCAGTGCAGGGGCAGCCTCCACCAGGCCCCACTCATGTCTCCCACCACCCCCACCCCCCAGCAGGGCAGGGGCAGCCTCCACCAGGCCCCCACTCATGTAGCCCACCACCCCCACCCCCCAGCCACCAGGGGCAGCCTCCACCAGGCCCCCACTCATGTCTCCCACCACCCCCATCCACCAGCCACCAGGGGCAGCCTCCACCAGGCCCCCACTCATGTCTCGCACCACCCCCACCCCCCAGCAGTGCAGAGGCAACCTTCACCAGGCCCCCACTCATGTCTCCCACCACCCCCACCCCCCCAGCCACCGGGGGCAGCCTCCACCAGGCCCCCACTCATGTCCCCTATCACCCCCACCCCCCAGCAGTGCAGGGGCAGCCTCCACCAGGCCCCCACTCATGTCTCCCACCACCCCCACCCCCCAGCAATGCAGGGGCAGCACCACCAGGCCCCCACTCATGTCCCCTATCACCCCCACCCCCCATCAGTGCAGGGGCAGCCTCCACCAGGCCCCCACTCATGTCTCCCACCACCCCACCCCCTAGAAGTGCAGGGGCAGCACCACCAGGCCCCCACACATGTCCCCTATCACCCCCACCCCCCAGCAGTGAAGGGGCAGCCTCCACCAGGCCCCCACTCATGTCTCCCACCACCCCCACCACCTAGCAGTGCAGGGGCAGCACCACCAGGCCCCCACTCATGTCCCCTATCACCCCCACCCCCCAGCCACCAGGGGCAGCCTCCACCAGGCCCCCACTCATGTCTCCCACCACCCCCACCCCCCAGCAGTGCAGGGGCAGCCTCCACCAGGCCCCCACTCATGTCTCACACCACCCCCACCCCCCAGCCACCAGGGGCAGCCTCCACCAGGCCCCCACTCATGTCCCCTATCACCCTCACCCCACAGCAGTGCAGGGGCAGCCTCCACCAGGCCCCCACTCATGTCTCCCACCACCCCCACCCCCCAGCCACCAGGGGCAGCCTCCACCAGGCCCCCCCTCATGTCCCATATGACCCCCACCCCACGGCAGTGCAGGGGCAGCCTCCACCAGGCCCCCACTCATGTCTCTCACCACCCCCACCCCCCAGCAGTCCAGGGGCAGCCTCCACCAGGCCCCCACTCATGTCTCCCTGCACCCCCACCCCCCAGCACTGTGGGGCACCTGCCAGCAGGCCCCCACTCATTTCATCCACCCCCCCCAGCACTGAGGGGCAGCCTCCACCAGGCCCCCACTCATGTCCCCTATCACCCCCACGCCCCAGCCACCATGGGCAGCCTCCACCAGGCCCCCACTCATGTCTCCTACCACCTCCACCCCCCAGCCACCAGGGGCAGCCTCCACCAGGCCCCCACTCATGTCCCCTATCACCCCCACCCCCCAGCAATGAAGGGGCAGCCTCCACCAGGCCCCCACTCATGTCTCCCACCACCCCCACCCCCTAGCAGGGGAAGCACCACCAGGCCCCCACTCATGTCTCCCACCACTCCCACCCCCCAGCAGTGCAGGGACAGCCTCCACCAGGTCCCCACCCATGTCTCCCACCACCCCCACCCCCCAGCAGTGCAGGGCAGCCTCCACCAGGCCCCCACTCATGTCTCCCACCACCTCCACCCCCCAGCAGTGTAGGGGCAGCCTCACCAGGCCCCCACCCATGTCTCCCACCACCCCCACCCCCCAACAGTGTAGGGGCAGCCTCCAACAGTTCCCCACTCATGTCTCCCACCACCCCACCCCCCAGCAGTGTAGGGGCAGCCTCCACCAGGCCCCCACCCATGTCTCCCACCACCCCCATCCCCCGGCAGTGTAGGGGCAGCCTCCACCAGGCCCCCACTCATGTCTCCCATCACCCCCACCCCCCAGCATCCAGGGGCACCCTCCACCTGGCCCCCACCCATGTCTCCCATCACCCCCACCCCCAAGCAGTGTAGGGGCAGCCTCCACCAGGCCTCCACCCATGTCTCCCACCACCCCCACCCCCCAGCAGTGTAGGGGCAGCCTCCACCAGGCCCCCACTCATGTCTCCCATCACCCCCACCCCCCAGCATCCAGAGGCACCCTCCACCGGGCCCCCACCCATGTCTCCCATCACCCCCACCCCCCAGCAGTGCAGGGGCAGCCTCCACCAGGCCCCCACTCAAGTCTCCCACCACCCCCACCCCCCAGCCACCAGGGGCAGCCTCCACCAGGCCCCCACTCATGTCTCCCACCACCCCCACCCCCCAGCCACCAGGGGCAGCCTCCACCAGGACCTCACTCAAGTCCCCTATCACCCCCACCCCCCAGCAGTGCAGGGGCAGCCTCCACCAGGCCCCCACTCATGTCTCCCACCACCCCCACCCCCCAGCCACCAGGGGCAGCCTCCACCAGGCCCCCACTCATGTCTCCCATCACCCCCACCCCCCAGCATCCAGGGGCACCCTCCACCTGGCCCCCACCCATGTCTCCCATCACCCCCACCCCCCAGCAGTGTAGGGGCATCCTCCACCAGGCCTCCACCCATGTCTCCCACCACCCCCACCCCCCAGCAGTGTAGGGGCAGCCTCCACCAGGCCCTCACTCAAGTCCCCTATCACCCCCACCCCCCAGCAGTGCAGGGGCAGCCTCCACCAGGCCCCCATCGATGTCTACCACCACCCCCAGCCACCAGGGGCAGCCTCCACCAGGCCCCCACTCATGTCTCCCACCACCCCCACCCCCAGCAGTGCAGGGGCAGCCTCCACCAGGCCCCCACTCATGTCCCCCTGCACCCCCACCCCCCAGCAGTCAGGGGCACCCTCCACCAGGCCCCCACTCATGTCCAACTCATGTCTCCCACCACCCTCACCCCCAGCCACCAGGGGCAACCTCCACCAGGCCCCCACCCATGTCTCCCACCCCCCCACCCCCCAGCAGTGTAGGGGCAGCCTCCACCAGTCCCCCACTCATGTCTCCCACCACCCCCACTCCCCAGCAGTGTAGGGGCAGCCTCCACCAGGCCCCCACTCATGTCTCCCATCACCCCCACCCCCCAGCATCCAGGGGCACCCTCCACCGGGCCCCCACCCATGTCTCCCATCACCCCCACCCCCCAGCAGTGCAGGGGCAGCCTCCACCAGGCCCCCACTCATGTCTCCCACCACCCCCACCCCCCAGTATCCAGGGGCACCCTCCACCGGGCCCCCACCCATGTCTCCCATCACCCCCACCCCCCAGCAGTGCAGGGGCAGCCTCCACCAGGCCCCCACTCATGTCTCCCACCACCCCCACCCCCCAGCCACCAGGGGCAGCCTCCACCAGGCCCCCACTCATGTCTCCCACCACCCCCACCCCCAGCAGTGCAGGGGCAGCCTCAACCAGGCCCCCACTCATGTCTGCCACCACCCCCAACCCCCAGCCACCAGGGGCAGCCTCCACCAGGCCCCCACTCATGTCCCCTATCACCCCCACCCCACAGCAGTGCAGTGGCAGCCTCCACCAGGCCCCCACTCATGTCTCCCACCACCCCCACCCCCCAGCCACCAGGGGCAGCCTCCACCAGGCCCCCACTCATGTCCCCTATCACCGCCACCCCCCAGCAGTGCAGGGGCATCCTCCACCAGGCCCCCACTCATGTCTCCCACCACCCCCACCCCCCAGCCACCAGGGGCAGCCTCCACCAGGCCCCCACTCATGTCCCCTATCACCCCCCCCCCACAGCAGTGCAGGGGCAGCCTCCACCAGGCCCCCATTCATGTCTCCCACCACCCCCACCCCGGGCCACCAGGGGCAGCCTCCACCAGGCCCCCACTCATGTCCAACTCATGTCTCCCTGCACCCCCACTCCCCAGCAGTGCATGGGCAGCCTCCACCAGGCCCCCACTCTTGTCTCCCACCACCCCCATCACCCAGCAGTGCAGGGGCAGCCTCCACCAGGCCCCCACTCATGCCTCCCACCACCCCCACCCCCCAGCCACCAGGGTCAGCCTCCACCAGGCCCCCACTCATGTCTCCCACCACCCCCACCCACCAGCCACCAGGGGCAGCCTCCACCAGGCCCCCACTCATGTCTCCCACCACCCCCACCCCCCAGCAGTGCAGGGGCAGCCTCCACCAGGCCCCCACTCATGCCTCCCACCACCCCCACCCCCCAGCCACCAGGGGCAGCCTCCACCAGGCCCCCACTCTTGTCTCCCACCACCCCCATCCCCCAGCAGTGCAGGGGCAGCCTCCACCAGGCCCCCACTCATGCCTCCCACCACCCCCACCCCCCAGCCACCAGGGTCAGCCTCCACCAGGCCCCCACTCATGTCTCCCACCACCCCCACCCACCAGCCACCAGGGGCAGCCTCCACCAGGCCCCCACTCATGTCTCCCACCACCCCCACCCCCCAGCAGTGCAGGGGCAGCCTCCACCAGGCCCCCACTCATATCCAACTCATGTCTCCCTGCACCCCCACTCCCCAGCAGTGCATGGGCAGCCTCCACCAGGCCCCCACTCTTGTCTCCCACCACCCCCATCACCCAGCAGTGCAGGGGCAGCCTCCACCAGGCCCCCACTCATGCCTCCCACCACCCCGACCCCCCAGCCACCAGGGTCAGCCTCCACCAGGCCCCCACTCATGTCTCCCACCACCCCCACCCACCAGCCACCAGGGGCAGCCTCCACCAGGCCCCCACTCATGTCTCCCACCACCCCCACCCCCCAGCAGTGCAGGGGCAGCCTCCACCAGGCCCCCACTCATGCCTCCCACCACCCCCACCCCCCAGCCACCAGGGGCAGCCTCCACCAGGCCCCCACTCTTGTCTCCCACCACCCCCATCCCCCAGCAGTGCAGGGGCAGCCTCCACCAGGCCCCCACTCATGCCTCCCACCACCCCCACCCCCCAGCCACCAGGGGCAGCCTCCACCATGGCCCCCACTCATGTCCCCTATCACCCCCACCCCCAGCCACCGGGGGCAGCCTCCACCCGGCCCCCATTCATGTCCCCTATCACCCCCACCCCCCAGCAGTGCAGGGGCAGCCTCCACCAGGCCCCCACTCATGTCTCCCACCACCCCCACCCCCTAGCAGTGCAGGGGCAGCACCACCAGGCCCCCACTCATGTCCTCTATCACCCCCACCCCCCAGCAGTGCAGGGGCAGCCTCCACCAGGCCCCACTCATGTCTCCCACCACCCCCACCCCCCAGCCACCAGGGGCAGCCTCCACCAGGCCCCAACTCATGTCTCCCACCACCCACACCCCCAGCAGTGCAGGGGCAGCCTCCACCAGGCCCCCATTCATGTCTCCCACCACCCCCACCCCCCAGCCACCAGGGGCAGCCTCCACCAGGCCCCCACTCATGTCCGCTATCACCCCCACCCCACAGCAGTGCAGGGGCAGCCTCCACCAGGCCCCCACTCATGTCTCCCACCACCCCCACCCCCCAGCCACCAGGGGCAGCCTCCACCAGGCCCCCACTCATGTCCCCTATCACCCCCACCCCCCAGTAGTACAGGGGCAGCCTCCACCAGGCCCCCACTCACGTCTCCCACCACCCCCACCCACCAGCCACCAGGGGCAGCCTCCACCAGGCCCCCACTCATGTCTCCCACCACCCCCACCCCCCAGCCACCAGGGGCAGCCTCCACCAGGCCCCCACTCATGTCCCCTATCACCCCCACCCCCCAGCCACCAGGGGCAGCCTCCACCAGGCCCCCACTCATGTCCCCTATCACCCCCACCCCCCAGTAGTACAGGGGCAGCCTCCACCAGGCCCCCACTCACGTCTCCCACCACCCCCACTCACCAGCCACCAGGGGCAGCCTCCACCAGGCCCCCACTCATGTCTCCCACCACCCCCACCCCCCAGCCACCAGGGGCAGCCTCCAAAAGGCCCCCACTCATGTCCCCTATCACCCCCACCCCCCAGCAGTGCAGGGGCAGCCTCCACCAGGCCCCCATTCATGTCTCCCAAAACCCCCACCCCCCAGCAGTGCAGGGGCAGCACCACCAGGCCCCCACTCATGTCCCCTATCACCCCCACCCCCTAGCAGTGCAGGGGCAGCACCTCCAGGCCCCCACTCATGTCTCCCACCACCCCACCCCCCAGCCACCAGGGGCAGCCTCCACCAGGCCCCCACTCATGTCTCCCACCACCCCACCCCCCAGCAGTGCAGGGGCAGCCTCCACCAGGCCCCCACTCATTGTCCCTATCACCCCACCCCACAGCAGTGCAGGGGCAGCCTCCACCAGGCCCCCACTCATGTCTCCCACCACCCCCACCCCCAGCAGTGCAGGGGCAGCCTCCACCAGGCCCCCACTTATGTCTCCCACCACCCCCACCCCCCAGCCACCTGGGGCAGCCTCCACCAGGCCCCCACTCATGTCCCCTATCTCCCCCACCCCACAGCAGTGCAGGGGCAGCCTCCACCAGGCCCCCACTCACGTCTCCCACCACCCCCACCCACCAGCCACCAGGGGCAGCCTCCACCAGGCCCCCACTCATGTCTCCCACCACCCCCACCCCCCAGCCACCAGGGGCAGCCTCCACCAGGCCCCCACTCATGTCCCCTATCACCCCCACCCCCCAGTAGTACAGGGGCAGCCTCCACCAGGCCCCCACTCACGTCTCCCACCACCCCCACCCACCAGCCACCAGGGGCAGCCTCCACCAGGCCCCCACTCATGTCTCCCACCACCCCCACCCCCCAGCCACCAGGGGCAGCCTCCACCAGGCCCCCACTCATGTCCCCTATCACCCCCACCCCCCAGCCACCAGGGGCAGCCTCCACCAGGCCCCCACTCATGTCCCCTATCACCCCCACCCCCCAGTAGTACAGGGGCAGCCTCCACCAGGCCCCCACTCACGTCTCCCACCACCCCCACTCACCAGCCACCAGGGGCAGCCTCCACCAGGCCCCCACTCATGTCTCCCACCACCCCCACCCCCCAGCCACCAGGGGCAGCCTCCAAAAGGCCCCCACTCATGTCCCCTATCACCCCCACCCCCCAGCAGTGCAGGGGCAGCCTCCACCAGGCCCCCATTCATGTCTCCCAAAACCCCCACCCCCCAGCAGTGCAGGGGCAGCACCACCAGGCCCCCACTCATGTCCCCTATCACCCCCACCCCCTAGCAGTGCAGGGGCAGCACCTCCAGGCCCCCACTCATGTCTCCCACCACCCCACCCCCCAGCCACCAGGGGCAGCCTCCACCAGGCCCCCACTCATGTCTCCCACCACCCCACCCCCCAGCAGTGCAGGGGCAGCCTCCACCAGGCCCCCACTCATTGTCCCTATCACCCCACCCCACAGCAGTGCAGGGGCAGCCTCCACCAGGCCCCCACTCATGTCTCCCACCACCCCCACCCCCAGCAGTGCAGGGGCAGCCTCCACCAGGCCCCCACTTATGTCTCCCACCACCCCCACCCCCCAGCCACCTGGGGCAGCCTCCACCAGGCCCCCACTCATGTCCCCTATCTCCCCCACCCCACAGCAGTGCAGGGGCAGCCTCCACCAGGCCCCCACTCACGTCTCCCACCACCCCCACCCACCAGCCACCAGGGGAAGCCTCCACCAGGCCCCCACTCATGTCTCCCACCACCCCCACCCACCAGCCACCAGGGGCAGCCTCCACCAGGCCCCCACTCATGTCTCCCACCACCCCCACCCCCCAACCACAAGGGGCAGCCTCCACCAGGCCCCCACTCATGTCCCCTATCACCCCCACCCCATTGCAGTGCAGGGGCAGCCTCCACCAGGCCCCCACTCATGTCTCCCACCACCCCCACCCCCTAGCCACCAGGGGCAGCCTCCACCAGGCCCCCACTCATGTCCCCTATCACCCCCACCCCCCAGCAGTGCAGGGGCAGCCTCCACCAGGCCCCCACTCACGTCAAACCAGCCACCAGGGGCAGCCTCCACCAGGCCCCCACTCATGTCTCCCACCACCCCCACCCCCCAGCCACCAGGGGCAGCCTCCACCAGGCCCCCACTCATGTCCCCTATCACTCCCACCCCCTAGCCACCGGGGACAGCCTCCACCAGGCCCCCACTCATGTCCCCTATCACCCCCACCCACCAGCAGTGCAGGGGCAGCCTCCACCAGGCCCCCATTCATGTCTCCCACAACCCCCACCCCCCAGCAGTGCAGGGGCAGCACCACCAGGCCCCCACTCATGTCCCCTATCACCCCCCCCCTAGCAGTGCAGGGGCAGCACCACCAGGCCCCCACTCATGTCTCCCACCACCCCCACCCCCCAGCCACCAGGGGCAGCCTCCACCAGGCCTGCACTCATGTCTCCCACCACCCCACCCCCCAGCAGTGCAGGGGCAGCCTCCACCAGGCCCCCACTCATGTCTCCCACCACCCCCACCCCCCAGCCACCAGGGGCAGCCTCCACCAGGCCCCCACTCATGTCCCCTATCACCCCCACCCCCCAGTAGTACAGGGGCAGCCTCCACCAGGCCCCCACTCACGTCTCCCACCACCCCCACCCACCAGCCACCAGGGGCAGCCTCCACCAGGCCCCCACTCATGTCTCCCACCACCCCCACCCCCCAGCCACCAGGGGCAGCCTCCACCAGGCCCCCACTCATGTCCCCTATCACCCCCACCCCCCAGCCACCAGGGGCAGCCTCCACCAGGCCCCCACTCATGTCCCCTATCACCCCCACCCCCCAGTAGTACAGGGGCAGCCTCCACCAGGCCCCCACTCACGTCTCCCACCACCCCCACCCACCACCCACCAGGGGCAGCCTCCACCAGGCCCCCACTCATGTCTCCTACCACCCCCACCCCCCAGCCACCAGGGGCAGCCTCCAAAAGGCCCCCACTCATGTCCCCTATCACCCCCACCCCCCAGCAGTGCAGGGGCAGCCTCCACCAGGCCCCCATTCATGTCTCCCAAAACCCCCACCCCCCAGCAGTGCAGGGGCAGCACCACCAGGCCCCCACTCATGTCCCCTATCACCCCCACCCCCTAGCAGTGCAGGGGCAGCACCTCCAGGCCCCCACTCATGTCTCCCACCACCCCACCCCCCAGCCACCAGGGGCAGCCTCCACCAGGCCCCCACTCATGTCTCCCACCACCCCACCCCCCAGCAGTGCAGGGGCAGCCTCCACCAGGCCCCCACTCATTGTCCCTATCACCCCACCCCACAGCAGTGCAGGGGCAGCCTCCACCAGGCCCCCACTCATGTCTCCCACCACCCCCACCCCCAGCAGTGCAGGGGCAGCCTCCACCAGGCCCCCACTCATGTCTCCCACCACCCCCACCCCCCAGCCACCAGGGGCAGCCTCCACCAGGCCCCCACTCATGTCCCCTATCTCTCCCACCCCACAGCAGTGCAGGGGCAGCCTCCACCAGGCCCCCACTCACGTCTCCCACCACCCCCACCCACCAGCCACCAGGGGAAGCCTCCACCAGGCCCCCACTCATGTCTCCCACCACCCCCACCCACCAGCCACCAGGGGCAGCCTCCACCAGGCCCCCACTCATGTCTCCCACCACCCCCACCCCCCAACCACAAGGGGCAGCCTCCACCATGCCCCCACTCATGTCCCCTATCACCCCCACCCCATTGCAGTGCAGGGGCAGCCTCCACCAGGCCCCCACTCATGTCTCCCACCACCCCCACCCCCTAGCCACCAGGGGCAGCCTCCACCAGGCCCCCACTCATGTCCCCTATCACCCCCACCCCCCAGCAGTGCAGGGGCAGCCTCCACCAGGCCCCCACTCACGTCTCCCACCACCCCCACCCACCAGCCACCAGGGGCAGCCTCCACCAGGCCCCCACTCATGTCTCCCACCACCCCCACCCCCCAGCCACCAGGGGCAGCCTCCACCAGGCCCCCACTCATGTCCCCTATCACTCCCACCCCCTAGCCACCGGGGACAGCCTCCACCAGGCCCCCACTCATGTCCCCTATCACCCCCACCCACCAGCAGTGCAGGGGCAGCCTCCACCAGGCCCCCATTCATGTCTCCCACAACCCCCACCCCCCAGCAGTGCAGGGGCAGCACCACCAGGCCCCCACTCATGTCCCCTATCACCCCCACCTCCTAGCAGTGCAGGGGCAGCACCACCAGGCCCCCACTCATGTCTCCCACCACCCCCACCCCCCAGCCACCAGGGGCAGCCTCCACCAGGCCTCCACTCATGTCTCCCACCACCCCACCCCCCAGCAGTGCAGGGGCAGCCTCCACCAGGCCCCCACTCATGTCTCCCACCACCCCCACCCCCCAGCCACCAGGGGCAGCCTCCACCAGGCCCCCACTCATGTCCCCTATCACCCCCACCCCACAGCAGTGCAGAGGCAGCCTCCACCAGGCCAACACTCATGTCTCAACCACCCCCACCCAAAGCAGTGCAGGGGCAGCCTCCACCAGGCCCCCACTCATGTCTCCCACCACCCCCACCCCCCAGCCACCAGGGGCAGCCTCCACCAGGCCCCCACTCATGTCCCCTGTCACCCCCACCCCACAGCAGTGCAGGGGCAGCCTCCACCAGGCCCCCACTCATGTCTCCCACCACCCCCACCCCCCAGCCACCAGGGGCAGCCTCCACCAGGCCCCCACTCATGTCCCCTATCACCCCCACCCCCCAGCAGTGCAGGGGCAGCCTCCACCAGGCCCCCACTCACTTCTCCCACCACCCCCACCCACCAGCCACCAGGGGCAGCCTCCACCAGGCCCCCACTCATGTCTCCCACCACCCCCACCCTCCAGCCACCAGGGGCAGCCTCCACCAGGCCCCCACTCATGTCCCCTATCACCCCCACCCCCCAGCCACTGGGGACAGCGTCCACCAGGCCCCCACTCATGTCTCCCACCACCCCCACCCCCCAGCCACCAGGGGCAGCCTCCACCAGGCCCCCACTCATGTCCCCTATCACCCCCACCCCACAGCAGTGCAGGGGCAGCCTCCACCAGGCCCCCACTCATGTCTCCCACCACCCCCACCCCCCAGCCACCAGGGGCAGCCTCCACCAGGCCCCCACTCATGTCCCCTATCACCCCCACCCCCCAGCCACCAGGGGCAGCCTCCACCAGGCCCCCACTCATGTCCCCTATCACCCCCACCCCCCAGTAGTACAGGGGCAGCCTCCACCAGGCCCCCACTCACGTCTCCCACCACCCCCACCCACCAGCCACCAGGGGCAGCCTCCACCAGGCCCCCACTCATGTCTCCCACCACCCCCACCCCCCAGCCACCAGGGGCAGCCTCCAAAAGGCCCCCACTCATGTCCCCTATCACCCCCACCCCCCAGCAGTGCAGGGGCAGCCTCCACCAGGCCCCCATTCATGTCTCCCAAAACCCCCACCCCCCAGCAGTGCAGGGGCAGCACCACCAGGCCCCCACTCATGTCCCCTATCACCCCCACCCCCTAGCAGTGCAGGGGCAGCACCACCAGGCCCCCACTCATGTCTCCCACCACCCCCACCCCCCAGCCACCAGGGGCAGCCTCCACCAGGCCCCCACTCATGTCTCCCACCACCCCACCCCCCAGCAGTGCAGGGGCAGCCTCCACCAGGCCCCCACTCATGTCTCCCACCACCCCCACCCCCCAGCCACCAGGGGCAGCCTCCACCAGGCCCCCACACATGTCCCCTATCACCCCCACCCCACAGCAGTGCAGGGGCAGCCTCCACCAGGCCCCCACTCATGTCTCCCACCACCCCCACCCCCAGCAGTGCAGGGGCAGCCTCCACCAGGACCCCACTCACGTCTCCCACCACCCCCACCCACCAGCCACCAGGGGCAGCCTCCACCAGGCCCCCACTCATGTCTCCCACCACCCCCACCCATCAGCCACCAGGGGCAGCCTCCACCAGGCCCCCACTCATGTCTCCCACCACCCCCACCCCCCAACCACAAGGGGCAGCCTCCACCAGGCCCCCACTCATGTCTCCCACCACCCCCACCCCCCAGCCACCAGGGGCAGCCTCCACCAGGCCCCCACTCATGTCCCCTATCACCCCCACCCCCCAGCAGTGCAGGGGCAGCCTCCACCAGGCCCCCACTCACGTCTCCCACCACCCCCACCCACCAGCCACCAGGGGCAGCCTCCACCAGGCCCCTACTCATGTCTCCCACCACCCCCACCCCCCAGCCACCAGGGGCAGCCTCCACCAGGCCCCCACTCATGTCTCCCACCACCCCACCCCCCAGCAGTGCAGGGGCAGCCTCCACCAGGCCCCCACTCATGTCTCCCACCACCCCCACCCCCAGCAGTGCAGGGGCAGCCTCCACCAGGCCCCCACTCATGTCTCCCACCACCCCCACCCACCAGCCACCAGGGGCAGCCTCCACCAGGCCCCCACTCATGTCTCCCACCACCCCACCCCCCAGCAGTGCAGGGGCAGCCTCCACCAGGCCCCCACTCATGTCTCCCACCACCCCCACCCCCAGCAGTGCAGGGGCAGCCTCCACCAGGCCCCCACTCATGTCTCCCACCACCCCCACCCCCCAGCCACCAGGGGCAGCCTCCACCAGGCCCCCACTCATGTCCCCTATCACCCCCACCCCCCAGCCACCAGGGGCAGCCTCCACCAGGCCCCCACTCATGTCCCCTATCACCCCCACCCCCCAGTAGTACAGGGGCAGCCTCCACCAGGCCCCCACTCACGTCTCCCACCACCCCCACCCACCAGCCACCAGGGGCAGCCTCCACCAGGCCCCCACTCATGTCTCCCACCACCCCCACCCCCCAGCCACCAGGGGCAGCCTCCAAAAGGCCCCCACTCATGTCCCCTATCACCCCCACCCCCCAGCAGTGCAGGGGCAGCCTCCACCAGGCCCCCATTCATGTCTCCCAAAACCCCCACCCCCCAGCAGTGCAGGGGCAGCACCACCAGGCCCCCACTCATGTCCCCTATCACCCCCACCCCCTAGCAGTGCAGGGGCAGCACCACCAGGCCCCCACTCATGTCTCCCACCACCCCCACCCCCCAGCCACCAGGGGCCGCCTCCACCAGGCCCCCACTCATGTATCCCACCACCCCACCCCCCAGCAGTGCAGGGGCAGCCTCCACCAGGCCCCCACTCATGTCTCCCACCACCCCCATCCCCCAGCCACCAGGGGCAGCCTCCACCAGGCCCCCACTCATGTCCCCTATCACCCCCACCCCACAGCAGTGCAGAGGCAGCCTCCACCAGGCCAACACTCATGTCTCCCACCACCCCCACCCCCAGCAGTGCAGGGGCAGCCTCCACCAGGCCCCCACTCATGTCTCCCACCACCCCCACCCCCAGCCACCAGGGGCAGCCTCCACCAGGCCCCCACTCATGTCCCCTATCACCCCCACCCCACAGCAGTGCAGGGGCAGCCTCCACCAGGCCCCCACTCATGTCCCCCACCACCCCCACCCCCCAGCCACCAGGGGCAGCCTCCACCAGGCCCCCACTCATGTCCCCTATCACCCCCACCCCCCAGCAGTGCAGGGGCAGCCTCCACCAGGCCCCCACTCACGTCACCCACCACCCCCACCCAGCAGCCACCAGGGGCAGCCTCCACCGGGCCCCCACTCATGTCTCCCACCACCCCCACCCTCCAGCCACCAGGTGCAGCCTCCACCAGGCCCCCACTCATGTCCCCTATCACCCCCACCCCCCAGCCACCGGGGACAGCGTCCACCAGGTCCCCACTCATGTCCCCTATCACCCCCACCCCCAGCAGTGCAGGGGCAGCTTCCACCAGGCCCCCATTCATGTCTCCCACAACCCCCAACCCCCAGCAGTGCAGGGGCAGCGTCCACCAGGCCCCCACTCATGTCCCCTATCACCCCCACCCCCCAGCAGTGCAGGGGCAGCCTCCACCAGGCCCCCATCCATGTCTCCCACCACCCCCACCCCCCAGCAGTGCAGGGGCACCCTCCACCAGGCCCCCACTCATGTCTCCCACCACCCCACCCCCCAGCAGTGCAGGGGCAGCCTCCACCAGGCCCCCACTCATTGTCCCTATCACCCCACCCCACAGCAGTGCAGGGGCAGCCTCCACCAGGCCCCCACTCATGTCTCCCACCACCCCCACCCCCAGCAGTGCAGGGGCAGCCTCCACCAGGCCCCCACTCATATCTCCCACCACCCCCACCCCCCAGCCACCAGGGGCAGCCTCCACCAGGCCCCTATTCATGTCCACTATCACCCCCACCCCACAGCAGTGCAGGGGCAGCCTCCACCAGGCCCCCACTCATGTCTCCCACCACCCCCACCCTCCAGCCACCCGGGGCAGCCTCCACCAGGCCCCCACACATGTCCCCTATCACCCCCACCCCCCAGCAGTGCAGGGGCAGCCTCCACCATGCCCCCACTCACGTCTCCCACCACCCCCACCCACCAGCCACCAGGGGCAGCCTCCACCAGGCCCCCACTCATGTCTCCCACCACCCCCACCCCCCAGCCACCAGGGGCAGCCTCCACCAGGCCCCCACTCATGTCCCCTATCACCCCCACCCCCCACCCACCGGGGACAGCCTCCACCAGGCCCCCACTCATGTCCCCTATCACCCCCACCCCACAGCAGTGCAGGGGCATCCTCCACCAGGCCCCCATTCATGTCTCCCACAACCCCCAACCCCCAGCAGTGCAGGGGCAGCACCACCAGGCCCCCACTCATGTCCCCTATCACCCCCACACCCTAGCAGTGCAGGAGCAGCACCACCAGGCCCCCACTCATGTCTCACACCACCCCCACCCCCCAGCCACCAGGGGCAGCCTCCACTAGTCCCCCACTCATGTCTCCCACCACCCCACCCTCCAGCAGTGCAGGGGCAGCCTCCACCAGGCGCCCACTCATGTCTCCCACCACCCCCACCCCCCAGCCACCAGGGGTAGCCTCCACCAGGCCCCCACTAATGTCCCCTATCACCACCAACCCCCCAGCAGTGCAGGGGCAGCCTCCACCAGGCCCCCACTCATGTCCCCTATCACCCCCACCCAACAGCAGTGCAGGGGCAGCCTCCACCAGGCCCCCATTCATGTCTCCCACCACCCCCACCCCCCAGCCACCAGGGGCAGCCTCCACCAGGCCCCCACTCATGTCCAACTCATGTCTCCCTGCACCCCCACTCCCCAGCAGTGCAGGGGCAGCCTCCACCAGGCCCCCACTCAAGTCTCCCACCACCCCCACCCCCCAGCCACCAGGGGCAGCCTCCACCAGGCCCCCACTCACGTCTCCCACCACCCCCACCCACCAGCCACCAGGGGCAGCCTCCACCAGGCCCCACTCATGTCTCCCACCACCCCCACCCCCCAGCGGTGCAGGGGAAGCCTCCACCAGGCCCCCACTCATGTCTCCCACCACCCCCACCCCCCAGCCAACGGGGGCAGCCTCCACCAGGCCCCCACTCATGTCCCCTATCACCCCCACCCCCCAGCAGTGCAGGGGCAGCCTCCACCAGGCCCCCACTCATGTCTCCCACCACCCCCACCCCCCAGCAGTGCAGGGGCAGCACCACCAGGCCCCCACTCATGTCCCCTATCACCCCCACCCCCCAGCAGTGCAGGGGCAGGCTCCACCAGGCCCCCACTCATGTCTCCCACCACCCCCACCCCCTAGCAGTGCAGGGGTAGCACCACCAGGCCCCCACTCATGTCTCCCACCACCCCCACCCCCCAGCCACCGGGGGCAGCCTCCACCAGGCCCCCACTCATGTCCCATATCACCCCCAGCAGTGCAGGGGCAGCCTCCACCAGGCCCCCACACATGTCTCCCACCACCCCCACCCCCTAGCAGTGCAGGGGCAGCCTCCACCAGGCCCCCACTCATGTCTCCCACCACCCCCACCCACCAGCCACCTGGGGCAGCCTCCACCAGGCCCCACTCATGTCTCCCACCCCCCACCCCCCAGCAGTGCAGGGGCAGCCTCCACCAGTCCCCCACTCATGTCTCCCACCACCCCCACCCCCCAGCAGTGCAGGGGCAGCCTCCACCAGGCCCCCACTTATGTCTCCCACCACCCCCACCCCCAGCCACTGGGGGCAGCCTCCACCAGGCCCCCACTCATGTCCCCTATCACCCCCACCCCCCAGCAGTGCAGGGGCAGCCTCCACCAGGCCCCCACTCATGTCTCCCACCACCCCCACCCCCCAACAGTGCAGGGGCAGCACCACCAGGCCCCCACTCATGTCCCCTATCACCCCCACCCCCCAGCAGTGCAGGGGCAGCCTCCACCAGGCCCCCACTCATGTCTCCCACCACCCCCACCCCCTAGCAGTGCAGGGGCAGCACCACCAGGCCCCCACTCATGTCCCCTATCACCCCCACCCCCCAGAAGTGCAGGGGCAGCCTCCACCAGGCCCCCACTCATGTCTCCCACCACCCCCACCCCCCAGCCACCAGGGGCAGCCTCCACCAGGCCCCCACTCATGTCTCCCACCACCCCCACCCCGCAGCAGTGCAGGGGCTGCCTCCACCAGGCCCCCACTCATGTCCCCCTGCACCCAGGTCATCACAATCCCCAATGATATGCGTTATGGTCAGCCTCCACAGCCAAAATGCCCTACCAAGTAACCCATTCACCCACATGGAAATGGAAATTACATGTTACACCCCCAATGTTAATAAAGCAAAAGAACCCATGTCCGTCACACACAATGGTTGCAATTGAATGGGAAAACACCCAACATGACATGCATGAAACTAATGAGATGATTCCACACAGTGAAGTATGAAAACAAAATTGTATTAAAAAAAATTGAATGCAAATGAAATGAAACAAACTACAATGGCAGTAAAAAAAAGATAAGCTGCATGTCCGTCAAAAAAAATTAAAACTACAAATCCAAATTCAAAAAAATGTCCAAAGTCACATTAAAAATAAAATCAATCCAAGAGAGAGAAATAAATGCAAAGACCATTGCTCCATGGTGAATAAACAAAAACACAACAAATAAAACAATCCAATGAAGAACTATGTACAAAACATCCAAGGGTCCATGAGCCCAACTGAACAAAGGAAACCTTCAAAACACCCTAACTAAAATGCAACTAGATACAAAAAGTGGAGCAGTGTCCGTCGACTCCAAATCATAAGAAGAAACAAAGGAAACCTAAAACTAAAGAACTATATACAAAGGCGGCGGGCAAGTCCAGCGGCTCACTCCGTGGTGTTCCGGGCCAGGGCATCATCAAACTCTTCTTCGATGTCCCGGAGGTGGTCCTGTTCCATGGCCCCGAGAGTCCGCAGGGACGACGCCATCTGCTCCTCCAACCCCCTGCGGATTGCCTCGAGGCACTCGGCCCGCCTCAGGGCCCTCCGCATGGAGTTCTCCGCCCTGACCATCGTGAGCCGCGCCTCTTCCGCCCGCCGCCGCTCCGCACCTATCTGCTGGCCCAACCACAGCCACACGGAAGACACTTCCCGTCCTGGGTCCTCCTGCCCTCCGGCCGATGCCTGCCCCTCCGATGTTGATGGCGCCGAGCCATGATGCCTCCCACGTTGACTCTGCTGCTGCCTCTGACGCAACCGCCTCTGCCAGCACAACGGCATCCAGGCTGATGGAATCCTCCGACGCCGTCGTGCACGTGCCCTGCATGATGATGCCGGCACATCCTCCATCTGCTGGGGTACAGTTGCTGTGGTGTCCACCCCTGCTGGACCTCCGACTCCCGACTGTGCCAGGGATGGGATCCTCACTGAGCTGGCTGCATTGGTCAGGGCAGGTCCACAGGGGGCCCTGGTGGCATCTGGGCCGGAAGACGGCAAGGAGAACGACCGGCGTATAGCCTCCACAGAGGAGGAGAGGGCCGCCAGATTGGCCGACACATGCAGGAAACCCCCGAACATGGAAGATCCCAATTGGGCCACGTCGGCACAGTGCTCTTCGTGATGACGTGCATGCTCCTCCCGGGAAGCACGCACGTCATCACGAATTGCACCCGCGCGCATCGGGACCCCAATCAGGACCTTCTCCATACGGCCACGGGTCCCCTCGTCCACAGGTGGAGGGGAGTCAGGTGACATGGACATCCCCTCTACCTGCGGACGGGCCTGGGACGGGGCATCCCTGCTGGTGCATGGTGGTGCACTCACAGGGTCAGGGACAGCGACATGCACAGGCCCCTCCACGGTGACCTGTGCTGCCTCCTGCCCCTGCCCCTGGACTGCACCACTTGCACCAGCAGGGATGCCCCCACCAGGCCCCATGTGCGCCTCAGTGGCGGCCTCCTCCTCCTCTGTGGAAACCACCAACCTGAATGGCTCCTCACCGTCTTCTGCCGTAGCAGGCCCCTGTGGGGGCTCACCCACACCTTCCGCTGCAGCCGTGGGGGCATCCCCGCCGCCTTGCTCCACAGCGCCGTCTCCGCCCTCTTCTTCACTAGCCGCTGCGTAGAGGGAGACATAGAACACAAGCATCAGGGTACTGTACAATGGTCCCCTAGACAGGAAGCAATAGCAGATGAGTACCACTGTCAAAGTGCACTTCCATCATGTCCCTCCACAACACATGGGTCAGTCCAGGCAAAACACACACAGTAACAGGCATGGTGCATGCCATGGACATTTCCATACATGTCCAATGGACTCTTGAAACATACAATGATATGGAACTCACATGCATCATGGGTCATGCCTATCACATGCACACACTTCACCTCAGTCACATCCATCTGGCCTCATACACCCCAAACACAGCGGATACAAGATAACTAGGCTGCATCAGTGAATCTGTGCATTGTCACAGACATGTGTCATGCATCCATGGCATTCACAAGTCACAGACACGCAGGTCAGGCACACAGACATGGCTACCATATATGTACCTGGCATCAGCACCCATCCCTCACCCCCACCCATGTCCAGGAACAGAGACTGGCATGTTCTCATGTGTAAAATCTGCATAGGGCTCCCCATGTCACATTTAAACACATGCAACGACCATGTGGTTCACACATCACTGGTCGTACATGCATTACCATGATGTCCCTGCACACATACATGTGTACATGGCCTATTTCACTCATACAGGCAAGTATCAGACAACCAGCACACCGCAACATGCCCTGTCTCACACAGCAATGCTTGGCCACTTACCGCTCAACACCAGATGGGTCTCCCTCTCAAGGATCTGGGCGTGGAGCGCTGGGCGTACGCGTTCCAGGACCCTCATCTGGATGGAACTTATGCGGCCCCGGCCCCCCTCCACGAGGCGCTGGGCCTTCACGAGGGTCCTGGACCTCAAGTCCTCCCAACGCTTCTTGATCTTCTGGACGTTGCGGGTTGCCACCACCTCCGTGTTGATGGCAACCACACAGTCGGCCCAGATCCTCTCCCGTCCTTCCTTGCTGGCGCGGGACGATCCAAAGAGGGCATCATACTGCCCCAGGACATGTTCCACCAGGACACCAACTTCGGTGGCAGTGAAGCTGGTGCCCCTCTGCCCCTCTGGCCTGGGGTTGCCACTGGAGCCAGATGTCGAAGTGCCTGACATGACAACCCCAGAGGCAGGAGGTGGGCAACTGGGTCCTGGGGCTGGGCTGTGGAGCGATGTTATCCCAGTCGGGAATCTTCTGTTCCAGCAGGGGTGGACACAGCAACTGGACCCCTGCAGATGGCTGATGTGCAGGCACCAAATGGCAGGGCACAGTGGCAGCGGGCAGGCAGGCAGGCAGCAGCAGATGGCACGTGGGAGGCTGCTCGGGGCAGTAATTCAGCCTTCTGGGCAGGAGCGTGGACTTCCGTGTGTTTTCGCGTGGCCAGCTTGATACGGAGTGATTTGGCACGTGAAAATCCTACACGTCAGCGTGAAATTCGAGGAAAGGCCCTTAGCGCGTAAGCGCGTCAGCACGCATACGCGATTCTATTGGACCAAAGGCCCTCAGCGCGTAAGCGCGTCTGTGACGTGACCCGCACGGGTGTTTCCCTCATAGCACGTGATGACGGAGCACACGTGGAAAGACTGCACGTCAGAGTGTCATCGCGTGTAATTGGACAAAAGTGCGCATACACGCGATTGGCCTATGTACGTGTATTTCAGGTGTGCGCGGGCACTTACACACGCGAGTACATCAGCGCACGTGTATTCCGGGGTGTGCGGGAATTTCCACACGCTATTGGCCTGGGTACGTGGATTTCAGGGGTGCGCGGGAAGTTTCACACGCTCGCCTACAACACGCGCAAAGAAACACGTACGCCAGTAGGAAGCAGGCATACGTCGACCCGCGACGCATAAATTTGCGCGCAAAAAACTAACAAGCTCAGACGCCAGGATGAATATACCGTTCCTAGCAGCAGTGGCCGTGGGCTACCAAAGGAGGAGGATGATAGTCAGGGCCAGAATTTTCACACCCAGAACCAGCCTTTTTGGGATGCCTGATGACCAGGTGTATGGGAGGTACAGGTTTCCACCACACATAATACTGGACCTGGTGAGTGAGTGGGAGGATGACCTCACATCACCCACCCTGTGCTCCCAAGCACTCAGCCCCCTGGAGAAGGTCCTCAATGTACTGCACTTCTTAGCCATTGGATCATTTCAGCGGACAAGTGCCATAGTGGGTGGGGTGTCACAGGCCACGCAGTCACGCTGCCTACACCAGGTCTTGAACATCATCACTGCATGCCCATCAGTCCGCAGGCACATATACCTGCCCAGAACACCTGCAGAAAGGCATGCTGCCGCCCTGGATTTTTACGGTGTGGCACGATTCCCCAAAGTGCTAGGTGCCATCGACTGCACCCATCTGGCTCTACGTCGCCCCAGGGCATCTGAGCACATCTATAGGAACCGCAAGCACTGGCATTCCATCAACGTGCAGGTAGTATGTAATGCCAAGGGAATCATCACCTCAGTATATGCCAACTATCCCGGGTCCACCCACGACAGCTTCATTTAATGAATGTCCACCCTAAGCCGGGACCTAGAAGCTGGGCGGCATGGCGATACATGGCTGCTTGGCGAGTATGAATGCCACTGCACATGAATGCATGTCAGATACTGATCAAGGTCACAACCCCACCAATGATAACCATCACCACCTCCACAGGGGACAGTGCCTACCCTCGCAGCCCCCACATGATGACGCCAATTCGGAACCCCACCACGCCACCCGAGGTAAGATATAACACAGCCCATATTGCAACCCGGGGCTCAGACGCCAGGATGAATATACCGTTCCTAGCAGCAGTGGCCGTGGGCTACCAAAGGAGGAGGATGATAGTCAGGGCCAGAATTTTCACACCCAGAACCAGCCTTTTTGGGATGCCTGATGACCAGGTGTATGGGAGGTACAGGTTTCCACCACACATAATACTGGACCTGGTGAGTGAGTGGGAGGATGACCTCACATCACCCACCCTGTGCTCCCAAGCACTCAGCCCCCTGGAGAAGGTCCTCAATGTACTGCACTTCTTAGCCATTGGATCATTTCAGCGGACAAGTGCCATAGTGGGTGGGGTGTCACAGGCCACGCAGTCACGCTGCCTACACCAGGTCTTGAACATCATCACTGCATGCCCATCAGTCCGCAGGCACATATACCTGCCCAGAACACCTGCAGAAAGGCATGCTGCCGCCCTGGATTTTTACGGTGTGGCACGATTCCCCAAAGTGCTAGGTGCCATCGACTGCACCCATCTGGCTCTACGTCGCCCCAGGGCATCTGAGCACATCTATAGGAACCGCAAGCACTGGCATTCCATCAACGTGCAGGTAGTATGTAATGCCAAGGGAATCATCACCTCAGTATATGCCAACTATCCCGGGTCCACCCACGACAGCTTCATTTAATGAATGTCCACCCTAAGCCGGGACCTAGAAGCTGGGCGGCATGGCGATACATGGCTGCTTGGCGAGTATGAATGCCACTGCACATGAATGCATGTCAAATACTGATCAAGGTCACAACCCCACCAATGATAACCATCACCACCTCCACAGGGGACAGTGCCTACCCTCGCAGCCCCCACATGATGACGCCAATTCGGAACCCCACCACGCCACCCGAGGTAAGATATAACACAGCCCATATTGCAACCCGGGGCATAGTGGAGCGCACATTCGGAGTGCTTAAGTCACGCTTTCGCTCCCTTGACCGTTCTGGCGGGCAGCTGTTATACGCTCCCCCAGTAGTGTGCAGGATCATAGTGGCAGCATGTGTCCTGCACAACGTCGCAACACGCCGGGGCCTGACCGTGGACATGGTGGTGCCCCCACATCCCCAACCACATGCACACGCGCTGCGCATGGGAGTGGAAAGGGCACGGGGGGAGGCAGCCTGTACACAGCTAGTGGCTAATTACTTCACATAGAAATCATACCCCTGTGGAGTGCACACTACCCTGCACATACCATCTGACAATCAATGATGACTCAACCTGACAATGATCCTGAATGTCTGGAGAATCAACCGTCAAAACCATATCAGCCTGAGATTGTTCACCTGGAAGTGTTACAATGTGTGCATCCCTACCTACACAGACACCACCAATGCAGTTTCGTGAAAAAACACATTCATGCAGCTAAAATGAATACCCACTTGCAAAATGCAACATTAGGACAGTGCCATGTCACCCAACCCATCCCCAGCACCGCCACACGACACACCATGCCATGTCATGCTATGTGCGGGTAAACAAAGTAATCCCCACAACATGACACAAGTGTCACAATGTACAGTGTCCCTAATTGAAACTCGCGACACCTGAAATGCTCACAGTAATGCAGGACCAACAACACACTTGAGCAGGTATTTAGCAATAACACTTATCAGCTACTGACCCTCAAAACTACCATTAACACGACATTATGAATGTAAGAAATTAGTAGTCTCACCACCTGGAAATGCCTGCACTCCCACCACTTCCAACTGTACAGTGTTGCCGCCATGTAGAGTTGTAGGTGCACTGCTGCCAACATGGACTCCATCTCCAAAGTAGAGGGCCTTGTGTAGACATGAGGAAAGGACCTGCAAATTAGGAGGTAGACATGGATGATGAGTTACACATCTATGCAACATGCAGTGTACAACACAACAGCAATATGCACTAGGAATGTATACACAGTATTGACTAGACTACCCACACATGTAGTGGGAGTCCAACGTCAACGTGTAAGTCAATGGCCCTCATTACGACCCTGGCGCTAAGCGTAAAACGATGGCGGTAAACGATTACCGCCATCGTTTTCTGCTAGGGCCGATTACGACCCCTGACCGTTAACTACGATGCCATTAGCGGCATCGTAGTCAACGCTGCCGCTAACTGCGCCAAGGGCGCGTGCACGCGACCTCCCACACCGTAACTAGCGCCATGGCGGTAAGGTACGCGAATGCCGACCCAAGCGGACATGCACCTTACGCCATCACCCAGCCCGTAAAGTACCTTACCGCCATGGTGCTAACAACGCCATCGCGAATCAACCGCAAAGGGACATGTTAAGTGAATGCAGCTGCCACAGGTGCACAGAAACAGCACAGGTGAAGGCAATACAGACACAGGAAGCACAAAAAGAGCACACCCCACCTCTGCCCACACCCAGCCACACACCACAATGCTACCGATAGGACTAGCAATGTTGGGGCTGGAGGACCTGATAGCAATGCGAGTGCTACAACAGCAACTACAACAACAACAACAACAACTACAACAACAACAACAACAACAACTACAACAACAACAACAGGCTGCACAGAGGAGACACAGGAGGAGAAGGAGGGCAAGGCAGGCCCAGCATGCCCCACCAGCACAGCCAGTGCTACCACGCAGGCAGCCCCCAATCCCACCGTCAGACCCAACCCATTCAACCTCACCGCTGAGCAGATCCACACCCTGTATCGACTGGACCGGGACACCATCACCACCATCGTGGACATGATACACAACGACATCGCCAGCATGATTGAAACACCCACCGCCACCCCCCCCCCTACTGAAGGTAGTGTCCGTGCTCCACTTCCTGGCCACAGGCACCTACCAGCACACAGTAGGGCACTTGCATGGCATATCACAACCATCGTTTTCGCGTACACTGACGCAAGTGCTGGATGCACTCCTCAAGCACACAGATGACCACATCTCACTACCACGGACTGCCCAGGAGATTGCCAACACCAAAGTGGGTTTCCATGCACTAGCTGGCATACCTGGTTGCATCGGTGCCATCGACTGCACCCATGTGGAATTGACGGTCCCACGTGCCCAGGAGGTACCGTACCGGAACCGCAAACAATTTCACTCAATCAACGTGCAAATGGTCTGTGACTCCAACAGTATCTTCACACATTGTTGTGCCCGATTCCCCGGATCAACCCATGATTCAATGGTCCTGAGGAACTCAACATTACCACGCTACATGGAGCAACAGGCAGGGCCCAGAACCTGGCTACTCGGTGAGTCCAATGTCATGGGCATTGAAATGTGAAGTGGGTGGGTAATTGACATACCAATGCAGGGGGGGGAATGATGCATACTCCAACTGGCGGGAAGGGGGGGGGGAATGATGCATGCTCCATCAGGCTGCGACTAGCATTAGCCACAACACACCCTGAGGCAGCACTCACGTCACCTGACACCTGCATACATGAGGCCTGACCTAAGAAGACCTGACATGTCAATGAAGGTGTCACCCAACCCTGACACAACCACCTACAAGTGCATTGACCATACCGTGACCACATACACTCCAAAGAAATGTACGTCCATGCACGTCACCAACAGCTCCTACTGAAAGGCCTGTTCCCCATGACTGTGCCCAAAGGAGGCACATGATGGACTGGAACAACAATGCACCAAAACACAGACAGCAAGGCCCACAGACTGTCCCCATGGGCAACAGTCTTGTTCACTGGGGTAATGATGAGCCAGACTGCATTCCCGCTATCATGTGAATGCAACCCTCACGGGACACGTGCCAGGTCACCTACAGAAACAGCCTGAACGGACGCAGTGGATCGGCACTCACAAGGCACATGTCACCCCTGCATACCTCGTGCCTTGGAATTCAAAAGCGGCACATGTGAGACATGTGGCACACTCTGTGAAAGTCGATTATAGAGGTATATCCAATAGACGCTCCATAAAGTTGCACCTAGAAATGTACCCAATAGCCTCTAGATAACTGAATTTAGAAATGCTCCCAATAGCCTTTCTGGAATATTGATATTACAAGTGCGACCAGTTGCCTCTCTGTGGAAAACTCAATTTAGAAGTGTGCCCAATAGCCTCTCTATGGAAAATAGTATTTAGAAAACCGCCCATTAGCCTCTCGTGGGAAAATGAATTTTGTAGTTTGCCCGGTACCCTCTCTGGGAAAAGTTGCATTTATAAATGTGCTCATTGAAAAAGCATATAACCCATCAAATCACACCACCACGCTTACTCTCTCCTTTACATCACCACTCAACTAGAACACAGAGATACTATGACACCATTCGCTATAACTGTTCCCATACTAACACCGCCTACTCCACATCAATCTATGTAAACACTGCTGGTTTCACACCCCCAGCCAGGCGTTTTCCTCAGGCCTAACGCAGCCACATCCGTCCTGGATAAATCCTGCCAGAACGAACACATTATCCTGATCTCTCAACCACCACATCTACCGCTAAGAAGCAGCTATTACACAAGTACCGCACGAGCTGCACACATACCCGGTGCTCACACGCACCTTTTGACTCTCCCTACTCTCTCTACTGATCTGAACTTCGGTTCCCAAGGACGTTCAACCTACCAGCGCCTTCAGACCATACCAATGGTATATAAGGCGCTATATAAGTGCAAAATAACAATAACAATAAAAATATAGCGGTTGCACGGTGTGAAACCAGTAGCACAGAAGAAACTGGTGCAAAATCAATGTTCAATGCAATTCATGGTGGCATTTCATGTACATCACTCAAGCTCATCCCTGACGCATACATTCTTGCCCACATACAGGTGATGCAGGCTATCCCCTGAAGAGGTGGTTCCTTACACCAGTCCGAAACCCACAGAACCAGCATGAGGAGGACTTCAACCGTGCCCATTCCCGTACGCGTGTAGTGATCGAGCAAGCTTTTGGCCTACTGAAGGCACGTTTCCGCTGCATCAGCAGGTCTGGCGGGGCACTCCTGTACCGGCATGAGAAGGTTGCAAAGGTCGTCATGGCATGTGTCATGCTACACAATATGTGCGTCAGAAGAAATGTGCCCCTGCCCCCTGACGTAGAATTGCTACCACCTGACGATGAGGATGATGAGGGTGGGGATGGGGCACCACCTCAAGGAGGCAGCGATGCACAGGAGGGGCGTGTAATGCGTCAGACTCTCATTGACCAATGCTTCTAGCACACACAGCGTATGCGTGTCACATGGAGACGGCACTCGGCGCACTGTGTGTGTGTGGGACATGCACACTGTGGACTCTACAACAATGTAGCACATGGACGCAATAAAGATGTCAACACATTTGGTTTGTGGTAATGATAAATGTGTATTGCAACAGTGAAATCTTGTGACACACCCCCTCCCCCCTCCCACCTCCCCCCTGAACACCCCAACACACCCCCAACCCCCTCCCACCTCCCCCCTGAACACCCCAACACACCCCCAACCCCCTCCCACCTCCCCCCTGAACACCCCAACACACCCCCAACCCCCTCCCACCTCCCCCCTGAACACCCCAACACACCCCCAACCCCCTCCCACCTCCCCCCTGAACACCCCAACAATGGTGCAGTAGTGTCCGTGCTACAAGGTGCGGAGTAGTCCTGCTGAACAGGCAAGTCAAGGATGTGTATCCCCTCCCATGGCCCCTGGGGCACCCCTGGCCGTGCTGCGGAGAGTGCGCCCAGATCTACGGACGGGGCTGCTCTGTGCTGAGCTGGTGGTTGATGAGGCTCCACGCCCCACATCCGGTCGCATGTCCCTGATGGTGTGCACAAGTTCACTGAGTTCATTGCGCACAGCCGCTAGCTCAGTGCATATACTCCTTGTGGAGTTCTCTATGGCAGCTGTGACACGGTCAGCTGACCGCTCCATGGCATCCCTTGCCCCACCACACTGTACCACATGTGCATTGAGGAGGTCAGTTAGTTGTTGCTGCCGTGTTGCAATGTCCTGTAGTGCCTGCTGGTTCTGCTGGCCTATGGCCAGTGCCATTTGCATCTCCGGTGCGATGCCCACCTCAGGCTGGGGGGATGGGGTGGCTGGCCATTCGTCGGAGTCGGACTGCCCCTGTGTGGCATCCGCCTGCAGGGGGCTTAGGGAAATTGCGGGGGAATGTGGATGGGCAGTGGGCCCTTCAACATCAATGTCCTCAATGCTGCCTGGCCCGCTGTCAGAGTCTGCCGCTATGGCTGCACTCTCCCCAAGGGTGCTGCTTGCGGCAGAGGCTGTCCCCTCAGTGGCCACAACTAGTGGCATGGCTGCTGCTGCTGCTGTGTCTGTGTCAGCAGTAGTGGGGGCTGGCACTTGCCTGTCCTCTACCCCAGGCAGGGTTGGTGGCTGCCGGTGGGTTCCCTTCCGGACGGCTGGGGTGGATGCCTGCGGCCTGGCCATTCTGGAGGAACAGGATGCGGTGTTGCCCTCTTCCTGGGGCTCTGTGTCGGAATCTGTGGTGGAGCAAAGGAGGGATGTGTTATTGATGGGTCCGCGGACATTGGTCATGCATTAGGGGATGACATCTATACAGTCGGTGCATGCAGCGCATTTCATACAGGTTTGGTGGCTTTTGTGTGGAGGTAGCATGGTGCTATGTGTGTTCCAGCAGTTAGGGTGTGCATGCTGCTTGTTTGCAGGGTGGTGTTGGGATGTGTCTGTGCACGTTCACCTGTCGATGTGTTGCATGAGCACTATGGGGCGACTGGGTACTTCGCACAGTGGGGCTTTGTTGAGTGTGGCATGCATAGCTCTGGCCACCTACCTGCGTCTCCTGGGGTCGGCACTCCTCTCTCCATGGCTCCGACACCTTCAATGCTCTCCATCCCTATGGTGGATGCGCATATTTCCTCCCACGCCTGGAGCTTGATAGGTGATTCTGAGCCTCCGCCAGTTGACATGGCTAGGTTGCGGTTAGCCGAAATGATGCTACGGACACGGAGCCTCAGATCGTCCCAGCGCTTCCGGCACTGCTGGCCTGTGCGGGGTGCGGCCCCCACTGCACTCACTCGCTGTGCCACTAGGACCCATATCGCCTTCTTCTTCATGATAGCCGCCCTTGTCATCTGTGTCGAGAATACGACTTCCGCATTCTCTTGCAGGGTCTCTGCCAGCATGTTAAGTTCCTCCTTGGTGAAGCGGTCTTGGCGCTGCCTGTCACATGCCTTTTTTACAACTTTGGGCATGTTGGATGTGGTTTTGGGGTGGGTGATGGGTGTGGATGGTTATGGGGGCCGGATGAGGTATGGTAGTGGAGGATGGCGATGGATTGTGTTTTTAAAGATGGCCGCCATGCCATTTCCCGTTCCTGCGCGATGGCGCTATTTCCGCTTCCGCCTATTTACGGTGACCGCTAACTGCGGTGACCGCTAAGTAAGGTGACCGCTATGGTGTGCGTGGCGGTAGTGCTCCATGGACGGTGTGCGATGGCGGTAAGGGCCGTTTTTGGCCCATTAGCGCCATGGCGTACTTTACATTACCGCCATGGCGTAAAGCACGTGCCCGATGGGTCGGAATTAGGTGCTATTTACGTCTTCGCTACTCGGCGTTAACGTAATTTACGCCATGGCGGTAATTTACGGAACTTACCGCCAGGGTCGTAATGTCACTTGGGGACACCCTTTGCAAGCCCATGGAAACGGGAAGCAGGAGGGGTGTGTGTTTCACAAACCCAAGCATCTAACCCAAAATCAGGACAAGCCTGCACGTGCCCAGCCACAATACAGCGGATGCCCACGGGAGCCACACAAGGCAACACACTGTAATAAAAAAATATGAAAAAAAAATAAATAAAATAAAAATAAAAAAAAATCAAAAATGGCCATGAATGGGCCAGGGGGGTTGGGGGAGGCCACCCAGGAGGTCCGAGGTCAGGATGCACACCAGAACCCACCTGTGTGGATTCTGGGGAAAAAAAACACCTCCATGGGCTCGTGGCCGACGCGGCTACCCTATTGTGAGAGAATCACTGTGGTCGCTCTGCAGCTGCATCAGGAGGTGGTGGCACTATGGGAGGCAGCCCACGCAAAGCCCTAGTCTGCTCCTCCATGGCAGCAAGCATGCGAGTGTGGAAGGTCTGGTTCTGGAAGATAATCGTGCGGAGGTCCCCATGCAACAACTAACGGGATGACCGGACCTCCACTCGAGTTGCCTGCATCTCAGCTGAGAGCGTGCGTGTGAGACGCTCCAGCTGCTCTTCTGTCCTTCTGTGTGTTGAAGCCTCAAGCTCAACAAGGGTCGTCCTGATCTGACTGAGTTCCACCCTCAGGGCTTCCCTGTGGCCCTGGGACTCTATGGAAAGGGAATCCTACAGAGTCGCCAGTGCCGCCCGCCTGTCCCTGTTGGACGCCAACATGTCCTCCCTGTGTGACTGGCTGATGGAGTCTGTTGCCTTCTGCAGTCGCTCCATCAGCCTTTCTGGGGGGACAATGGAAGTGGCCACCCTATCCATGGCCTGAGCCATCATCTCTGATGATGCTGCCTGTTAGGTAGCCATACCGTATATGGATTGCTCCCATGCGGTATTGCCAGGTGGCGTACGGCCACCACGTCGGCGGGCACCACACCTGTCTGAGGCAAGGCGAACTGCGCCTTGCTGTGCCGGCACTGCCTGAGGCTGCAGGACTGCATTCCTCCTCTGATCTGCTGGCTCAGGAACAGGATCAGATGTTGCGGAGTGTGACCCTGCATCCGTAACCACCAAAGGCGGACCTGCCAACACTGACATCCCCATTGAGGGTACTACCCCTGGTGCAGGTGGGTCGGACAGAAGAGAATCCCTCTCAGGAACACTCACCTGCGATGCCACATAGGTCTCATCATCCCAATCGACACCTGAATACAGCTCGGGGGAGGTGCACCCAGAGACACCCCTTGAGAGCACGACCTGCAGCAGTTGTGGGTTTTCACCCACCACCACACCACGTCCCTCACTGGTGGTCGGTCGGGCCTGAGACCCCTCCTGGGTCTGCACCATCTCCACAACCCCAGCTGTATCAAGTGCGTCATCCCCTGCAAATACATGAAAGAAAAGAAATGGAAACAGGCATTAGCACTATGGCACACAATTATGGCTGAGAAGCCACAGAACCAGCACTTGATTGACACATGTCCCACATGACTAAAACCCTCCCATGCATGCACCCTCACTGCGTATGAAGGGGAGGCAAATGGCACACATTGATGACACCAAGATGGAAGATCAACACATTTGCTGCATGCTGCCTAGCAGTGGCATCACACATTGGCCTGTGATTTCCAGGTGAAATACACATGCCATCACACAGATGGCATGTACCATTGCTATTGAGTGAAGTTGGAGAGGAGGGCAGCACTTATTCATTCAGTCCAGTTCCCTCATGTAATAGCTTTTCTAATTCAAACATGTCTGATTTTTCACCTGGAGCTGCCAGTCCAAAATGGTCCGATTGCACAGGGCCATGTCTAAACAAATGATATCCAGGTAACAAAGTCACTCCACTTTACCATAGCCATGTCAGACATGTGACTAGAGGACTGAGAAATGCCTAGTAAAAGTGGTGGAATGCAAACAATCTGCCTGAATGAACAGAGAAAAATAAGCAACAATGTTGTGGCAAGGTGACACTTCAAGGGCAACTGGCGTGCTGTTGGGCTAGATGTCTACTGTTGGCAGAAGGGATACTGCTATGGCCAAATGCTGCTGCGCAGAATGTATTGGATGAAGCACATGGGTGACCCAAACAACTCAGGCGCACACACCTCACCTGGCACACAAACAGAAGCCCTCACACACACACCATGCACATGGATGACACACACATGCATGTGCACTCACCGGACAATGCCTCATAATCTGGCATATCTCCCACGCCTTGGATCTGTTCCTCCGTGACGTAGGTCCCAGCGACTGACTCATGTGGAGTGAGTTCCATGTCTTCTACTGGAGACCCACCTCCAGTCAGTAGAGTTGCGGCATGACTTGAGGCCAGCTTATTCTTTGCCCTGCGCTTTAGGTCATTCCAGCGCTTATAGCAATCATTGGCTGTGCGCCTCACGATTCCAAGGGCACTTACGATGTCTGCAACGGTCTGCCAGTGTGCCTGGCGTTGTGCAAGTGTGGTCTTGGATCCTGCAACGATGACCATTTTCGTTATCATGTGCGGACACATACTCGACAAGTGCATTCAGTTCGGCATCCGTGAAGCTGGGCTTCCTCGACGGGCCGGACTGTGTAGCCGTGTCTGGGGTATCAGCCTGTGCCGGACGAGCACTCTTCCTCTTCCGCTTGGAAGGTGGTGGGGATCCTGAGTGACCTACGCCGCACTGGACACTAGGGGCAGGAGCCCAGGTGGACTCTGTATCAGGAGTGTGGGATTGCACATTCAGCATGGGAGTTGGTGCAGGCATTGGCTCAAGTGTAATGGTGTCGGGGGAATGTCAGCGGGATGGACTAGGACCGACACTGTCCTGGCTGTGTGTGTGAGAGCTGGGGTGGATGGAGCCGCAGCTGCCCCTGCAGCCTCTTTACCCTGCCTACTTGGGGCATCAGATGACCTTGCTGCCCCTGATCCACATGGCCTGATGACATCAACGTGCACCAGCGCACGTGTCATAGGCCTGCTGACCTGGAAGTCAGCCATGGAGTCAGCCAGGTCTGGTGCCACAATGGGCTGGTCCAACAAGGGCTGAGCATGGATGGTGTCAGCCACATCACCCTCAACCAGGGAGGGCGGGGGGGGGATTATGGGTGCCCTTGACTGGTCCTCCACACATGGGGGGACGGGGTCACCCTGCAAGTAACGACCACGTCCCCTACCGGATCCACCACGGCCACCACTTGTGGTTCGTCCACCTTTGCCACCCTTACGGATTCCTCGCCTCCCAACCATGGCACTGATGTTAATGTGCGTATGGGAGTGGCTATAAACTATTGTCCTGGGCAATTGGGGGTCAAAGGGGTTGGGTACCAGATGGTAATCGTACCCTAGTGCTCTAGCAAGGCTGAATGTGACCCCTGGGTAAAGATGACGGGTCACGCAACGCACAGGAAGCCCAAAAAAGGGAGATAACGTGCACGCAACCCCTCCTAGACCACGTGTGCGGAAAAATAAACCTGCACTACGCTGTGGCACCCAGTAACACAAGAATGAACGTATGCGTGTCACACGCAGCATAGAATGACCTCTGAAGGGGTAGGCTACACACGGGGCAAGCACAGATGTTAGATACGTGCGTGACTCACCGACTGCCAGGAAAAAGAGTGTGAAAAAGAAGCGCGTGTGCGCATTGGCAACACCCCCGCCAAAAGAAGAATTGTACGCTGTCTGAGGAGACAGGACAACAGTAGAAGGGAACGCTGTTTGAGGGAACAGGCCCAGGAAAACCAGAAAAAGAGAAAAAAGAGTAAAAGCTGTCAGAGGTAACAGGGAGTACGAACTTGAAACGCCGTGAAGTAAATCGCGTGTGAAACGACAAGAAGTACAGATTTCACCCACTCGCTCTCCACGAAAAGCACGTACGAGGAAATGGTGTTCTACACGTACCTTTTATGCAGGCCCACACGTTCAGCGTCACTTCCGTGTGTACGCGCTAGGGCCATTTCCACCAATTACACGCTTTGTCACTTCCGCGTGTACGCGCTAAGGCCATTTCCACCAATTACACGCTTTGTCACTTCCGCGTGTACGCGCTAAGTCCATTTCCACCAATTACACGCTTTGACACTCGGACGTGTCTTTCATTTTTTTAACACGCAACATTTCAAATGTGTGCCATATTCAACGTGCACGTGACTTCATAGAAGCACATACGCTGGTGGCCTTTGGGCCAATAAATGTACAGACGTGTGCTGACGCGCTTACGCGCTAAGGGCCTTTCCTCGAATTACACGTAGACGTGCTGGATTTTCACGTGCAAAATCACTCCGTATCAAGCTGGCCACGCGTTCACACACGGAAGACCATGCTCCTGCCCAGAAGGCCGAATTACTGCCCCCCCAGAGCCCTGAGCACGCTCCCACCTGCCATCTGCTGCTGCCTGACTGCCTGCTGCCCACGTGCCCTGCCATTTGCTGCCTGCACATCAGCCAGGGGTGCTGTTGCTGTGACCACCCCTGCTGGAACTGAAGACTCCCGACTGCTTTTCCATCGCCCCACAGCCCAGCCCCAGGACCCAGTAGCCCACCCACTCCTACCTCTGGGGTTGCCATGTCGGGCACTGCAACATCTGGCACCAGTGGCAACCCCCGGCCAAGGAGGCAGAGGGGCACCAGCTTCACTGCCACCGAAGTTGGTGTCCTGGTGGAGCATGTCCTGGGGCAGTATGATGCCCTCTTCGGAAGGTTGCGCGCCGACAAGGAAGGACAGACTCGGATCTGGATGGACAACGTGACTGCCATCAACGCGGAGGAGGTGGCAGTCCGCGACTACGAACGTGTCAGGAAGCGCTGGGAGGACTTCAGGTCCAGGACCCTCAACAAGGCCCGGCGCCTCCTGAAGGCAGCGAATGCTAAGGGGCGCCGGGGCCACTTGTCGGAAGATCAGATGAGGGTCCTGGAATGCATATCCCCAGCGCTCCATGTCCAGGTCCTTGAGAGGCAGACCCGTCTGGAGTCGAGCGGTAAGTGTACATGCATACTGATTGTAAGCTGTGCGTGTGGTGGTGTGCCAGGAGTGTGCAGGTTGAACATGTATTGTTATGTGGGCAAGTGGGGGGGGTGTACAGGGCTGTGAGGGTGACACATGCGAGGGGTCTCATGTGTGACACATGGATGGTGCTTGGGTGTGTGGGCTTGCATGGCACAGGATGTGGAGGAATGATTGTCAGGTGTGACATGGATGTTGATCGGAACACTGCGACAGTTGGCGAAGGTGTACACATGCATGCAAGTTTGGTGGTGTGTGTGCATGTGTAGTGTACTCCCTATGTTGCATGTGATGTGTAGATGACCTTTGGCTGCTCATGCTGTTGTATGTTAATGGATGGTGCTGGCTGTTGCAATATGGCTGTGGTATGGCTCATGTGTGCAAGTTGAAATGACATGTGTGTTGGGGATTGTGATGCCATGTCTGAGGTTTACCAATGCCACTCATGTATAACTGTCATGTGTGTATGAGTCCATTGTACAGTGCCCTGATGCCTGTGTTTTCTTTCTCCCTGTCTGCAGCGTCAACTGATGAAGAGGGCGGAGAAGGTGCTGTGGAGCACAGCGGCAGGGGTCGCACCACCAGTCGGAGACGCAAGGCCCGGATCCCCTCCCAGGTTCTGAGCTCGTCGGGGAGTGAGGAGTCCGGTGCCGTGTTCCAGGCCGCAGCTGCCGAGGGGAGGTCCAAGAGGCGGAGGTTGGAGTTGGACTCCTCGGCAGCAGAAGGGGCAGCTGGGACCCCACAGGGCCCAACGGAGGAAGATGGCACGGAGTCATCCAGGTTGGTGGGGGGTTTGGAGGAGGAGGAGGCCGTGCAAGCGACAGAGGCGGGGTCTGGAGTTGGGGATTCCACTGGTGCTAGTGGTGCAGTGCTGGATCAGGGACAGGAGGCAGCACAGGCCGCCGCAGAGGTGCCTGTGTGCAATCCTGTCCCTGCTCCTGTCACTGCATCATCTTGCACCAGCGGGGATGCCTACCTCCAGACCCGTTCTCAGGGAGGGGATTGGCTTACAACACCTGGCCTTCCTCTCCCTGTGGATGTGGCTATCCTGCACCAGGTTGAGCCTGTCCAGGGTGGGGTGGCGTTGCGTCAACGGGCCATGAGAGCTGACCTGCAGTCTTTTCATGATGAGTCTGCACGTCTTCTCGCATGGCTCATTGACCGCGTTGACACACTGGGACAGCTCACCAGGGCTGGATTCCTCCGTTTCCTGGACCTTGTTCCGACCCCCTCCTCCACAGAACCCCCTATGCCCCAGTCGTCATCCATGCCATCTTCCCACCCATGTGTCACCTGGGTGCCCTGTGGAGCTGCCTCCGACCGTGCGGCCAGGCTGGTGGACAACAGAGCTCTGCCACGTGTCTTCAGTCGGGAGTCGGACGTCCAGCAGGGGTGGCCACATCAACGACTGCACCCCAGCTGGAGGAGGATGTGCAGGCACCATCGGACAGGGCACATGGACAGCAGCAGCTGCAGCAGCAGGAGACTGTAGGTGGGAGCCACGATAGCTCGGGGCCTTCAACATTGGAGGGGCAGACATCGGCCGGAGGGCAGGAGGACCCTGGATGGGAAGTGTCTTCCGTGTGGCAGCGGTTGGGCCACGCCATAGATGCGGAGCGGCGGCGGGCGGAAGAGGCACGGCTCACGATGGTCAGGGCGGAGAACTCCATGCAGAGGGCCCTGAGGCGGGCCGAGTACCTCAAGGCAATCCGCAGGGCGTTGGAGGTGAACATGTCGGCGTCCCTACGGACCCTCGGGGCCATGGAACAGGACCGCCTCTGGGACATAGACGAGGAGTTCGATGATGCCCTGGCCCAGAACACCACTGAGTGAGCCACTGGACTGGCCTGCCGCCATTGTATATAGTTATTTAGTGATAGGTTTCCTTTATTGTTTATTTTTATTTGGAGTCGACGGACACTGCTCCACCTTTTGTATATAGTTCCATTTTAGATTAGATAGTTTTTTTGTAGGTTTCATTTCTTCTGTTGGGATGATGGACCCTGAATACTTTGTACATAGTTGGACTTTGCATTTGGATATTTTATTTACTATGAATATTTTTTTCCATGGAGCAATGGTTTTCTATTTCTTTTTCCCTTCATTTCCTTTTTATGGACTTGAACTTTGGAAGACATTTTTTTGGATTATCATTTATTGATTTTAATTTGAAAAGGGACAGCCAGCTTAATTTTTTTTTTTTTACTTGTGTATTTTGTTTAATTTTGATTGCCATTACTGTTGTTTTTAATACATTATTTAGATTTTTTCATTCTTCAATGTGTGGTTTCATCTCATTGTTTTCATGCATGTCATGATATTGGTTTTCAGGTTCACTTGCAAACAGTGTGTGTGTGTGAGACACATGTGTTCATTTACATTGTTTCCATTGGAGTAGTATCATGGGAGCATGTAATACTTGGTTGTGTCTTTGGGCTGTGGTGGCTGGCCATGAGGCCCATGCTTGAGGATTGTCAGGGCCTGTGGGCAGGGGAACATGAGTGGGGGCCTGGTGGAGGCTGCCCCTGCACTGCTGGGGGGTGGGGGTGGTGGTGGACATGGGTGGGAGCCTGGTGGGGGCTGCCCATGGTGGCTGGGGGTTGGGGGTGGTGGTAGACATGGGTGGGAGCCTGGTGGAGGGTGCCCCACAGTGCTGGGGGGTGGAGTGGGTGGGAGACATGAGTGGGGGCCTGGTGGAGGCTGCCCCTGCACTGCTGGGGGGTGGGGGTGGTGGTAGACATGGGTGGGAGCCTGGTGGAGGCTGCCCCTGCACTGCTGGGGGGTGGGGGTGGTGGTAGACATGGGTGGGAGCCTGGTGGAGGGTGCCCCCACAGTGCTGGGGGGTGGGGTGGGTGCTAGACATGAGTGGGGGCCTGGTGGAGGTTGCCCCTGCACTGCTGGGGGTGGGGGTGATAGGGGACATGAGTGGGGGCCTGGTGGAGGGTGCCCCACACTGCTGGGGGGTGGGGGGAGGGGAGACATGAGTGGGGGCCTGGTGGAGGCTGCCCCTGCACTGCTGGGGGTGGGGGTGGTGGTAGATATGGGTGGGAGCCTGGTGGGGGCTGCCCATGGTGGCTGGGGGTGGGGGTGGTGGGAGACATGAGTGGGGGCCTGGTGGAGGCTGCTCCTGCACTGCTGGGGGGTGGGGGTGGGTGGGAGACATGAGTGGGGGCCTGGTGGAGGCTGCCCCTGCACTGCTGGGGGGTGGGGGTGATAGGGGACATGGGTGGGGGCCTGGTGGAGGGTGCTCCTCAGTGCTGGGGGGGTGGGGGGTGGGAGACATGAGTGGGGGCCTGGTGGAGGCTGCCCCTGCACTGCTGGGGGGTGGGGGGGGAGACATGAGTGGGGGCCTGGTGGAGGCTGCCCCTGCACTGCTGGGGGGTGGGGGTGATAGGGGACATGAGTGGGGGCCTGGTGGAGGGTGCCCCACACTGCTGAGGGGGGTGGGGGGAGGGGAGACATGAGTGGGGGGCTGGTGGAGGCTGCCCCTGCACTGCTGGGGGGTGGGGGTGGTGGTAGACATGGGTGGGAGCCTGGTGGGGGCTGCCGATGGTGGCTGGGGGTGGGGGTGGTGGGGGACATGAGTGGGGGCCTGGTGGAGGCTGCCCCTGCACTGCTGGGGAGTGGGGGTGATAGGGGATATGTGTGGGGGCCTGGTGGAGGGTGCCCCTCAGTGCTGGGGGGGGTGGGGGGTGGCAGACATGAGTGGGGGCCTGGTGGAGGCTACCCCTGCGCTGCTGGGGGGTGGGGGGGTGGTAGACATGGGTAGCAGCCTGGTGGAGGCTGCCCCTGCACTGCTGGGGGGTGGGGGTGGTGGTAGACATGGGTGGGAGCCTGGTGGAGGGTGCCCCACACTGCTGGGGGGTGGGGTGGTGGCAGACATGAGTGGGGGCCTGGTGGAGGCTGCCCCTGCACTGCTGGGGGTGGGGGTGATAGGGGACATGAGTGGGGGCCTGGTGGAGGGTGCCCCACACTGCTGGGGGGGTGGGGAGTGGGTGACATGAGAGGGGGCCTGGTGGAGGCTGCCCCTGCACTGCTGGGGGGTGGGGGTGGTGGTAGAAATGGGTGGGAGCCTGGTGGGGGCTGCCGATGGTGGCTGGGGGTGGGGGTGGTGGGAGACATGAGTGGGGGCCTGGTGGAGGCTGCCCCTGTACTGCTGGGGGGTGGGGGTGATAGGGGACATGAGTGGGGGCCTGGTGGAGGCTGCCCCTGCACTGCTGGGGGGGTGGGGGTGGGTGAGAGACATGAGTGGGGGCCTGGTGGAGGCTGCCCCTGCACTGCTGGGGGGTGGGGGTGGTGGTAGACATGGGTGGGAGCCTGGTGGGGGCTGCCCATGGTGGCTGGGGGGTGGGGGTGGTGGGAGACATGAGTGGGGGCCTGGTGGAGGCTGCCCCTGCACTGCTGGGGAGTGGGGGTGGGTGGGAGACATGAGTGGGGGCCTGGTGGAGGCTGCCCCTGCACTGCTGGGGAGTGGGGGTGATAGGGGCCATGAGTGGGGGCCTGGTGGAGGGTGCCCCTCAGTGCTGGGGGGGTGGGGGGTGGGAGACATGAGTGGGGGCCTGGTGGAGGCTGCCCCTGCACTGCTGGGGTGTTGGGGTGGTGATAGACATGGGTGGGAGCCTGGTGGGGGCTGCCCATGGTGGCTGGGGGGTGGGGGTGGTGGGAGACATGAGTGGGGGCCTGGTGGAGGCTGCCCCTGCACTGCTGGGGGGTGGGGGTGGGTGGGAGACATGAGTGGGGGTCTGGTGGAGGCTGCCCCTGCTCTGCTGGGGGGTGGGGGTGATAGGGGACATGAATGGGGGCCTGGTGGAGGCTGCCCCTGCACTGCTGGGGGTGGGGGTGATAGGGGACATGAGTGGAGGCCTGATGGAGGGTGCTCCTCAGTGCTGGGGGGGCGGGGGGTGGGAGACATGGGTGGGGTCCTGGTGGAGGCTGCCCCTGCACTGCTGGGGGGTGGGGGTGATAGGGGACATGAGTGGGGGCCTGGTGGAGGGTGCCCCTCAGTGCTGGGGGGGTGGGGGGTGGGAGACATGAGTGGGGGCCTGGTGGAGGCTGCCCCTGCACTGCTGGGGGGGTGGGGGTGGGTGGGAGACATGAGTGGGGGCCTGGTGGAGGCTGCCCCTGCACTGATGGGGGGTGGGGGTGGTGGTAGACATGGGTGGGAGCCTGGTGGGGGCTGCCCATGGTGGCTGGGGGGTGGGGGTGGTGGGAGACATGAGTGGGGGCCTGGTGGAGGCTGCCCCTGCACTGCTGGGGAGTGGGGGTGGGTGGGAGACATGAGTGGGGGCCTGCTGGAGGGTGCCCCTCAGTGCTGGGGGGGTGGGGGATTGGGAGACATGAGTGGGGGCCTGGTGGAGGCTGCCCCTGCACTGCTGGGGTGTGGGGGTGGTGATAGACATGGGTGGGAGCCTGGTGGGGGCTGCCCATGGTGGCTGGGGGGTGGGGGTGGTGGGAGACATGAGTGGGGGCCTGGTGGAGGCTGCCCCTGCACTGCTGGGGGGTGGGGGTGGGTGGGAGACATGAGTGGGGGTCTGGTGGAGGCTGCCCCTGCACTGCTGGGGGGTGGGGGTGATAGGGGACATGAATGGGGGCCTGGTGGAGGCTGCCCCTACACTGCTGGGGGGTGGGGGTGATAGGGGACATGAGTGGGGGCCTGGTGGAGGGTGCCCCTCAGTGCTGGGGGGGTGGGGGGTGGGAGACATGAGTGGGGGCCTGGTGGAGGCTGCCCCTGCACTGCTGGGGTGTGGGGGTGGTGATAGACATGGGTGGGAGCCTGGTGGGGGCTGCCCATGGTGGCTGGGGGGTAGGGGTGGTGGGAGACATGAGTGGGGGCCTGGTGGAGGCTGCCCCTGCACTGCTGGGGGGTGGGGGTGGGTGGGAGACATGAGTGGGGGTCTGGTGGAGGCTGCCCCTGCACTGCTGGGGGGTGGGGGTGATAGGGGATATGAATGGGGGCCTGGTGGAGGCTGCCCCTGCACTGCTGGGGGGTGGGGGTGATAGGGGACATGAGTGGAGGCCTGGTGGAGGGTGCTCCTCAGTGCTGGGGGGGGCGGGGGGTGGGAGACATGGGTGGGGTCCTGGTGGAGGCTGCCCCTGCACTGCTGGGGGGTGGGGGTGATAGGGGACATGAGTGGGGGCCTGGTGGAGGGTGCCCCTCAGTGCTGGGGGGGTGGGGGGTGGGAGACATGAGTGGGGGCCTGGTGGAGGCTGCCCCTGCACTGCTGGGGGGGTGGGGGTGGGTGGGAGACATGAGTGGGGGCCTGGTGGAGGCTGCCCCTGCACTGCTGGGGAGTGGGGGTGGGTGGGAGACATGAGTGGGGGCCTGCTGGAGGGTGCCCCTCAGTGCTGGGGGGGTGGGGGATTGGGAGACATGAGTGGGGGCCTGGTGGAGGCTGCCCCTGCACTGCTGGGGTGTGGGGGTGGTGATAGACATGGGTGGGAGCCTGGTGGGGGCTGCCCATGGTGGCTGGGGGGTGGGGGTGGTGGGAGACATGAGTGGGGGCCTGGTGGAGGCTGCCCCTGCACTGCTGGGGGGTGGGGGTGGGTGGGAGACATGAGTGGGGGTCTGGTGGAGGCTGCCCCTGCACTGCTGGGGGGTGGGGGTGATAGGGGACTTGAATGGGGGCCTGGTGGAGGCTGCCCCTACACTGCTGGGGGTGGGGGTGATAGGGGACATGAGTGGGGGACTGGTGGAGGGTGCTCCTCAGTGCTGGGGGGGGCGGGGGGTGGGAGACATGGTTGGGGTCCTGGTGGAGGCTGCCCCTGCACTGCTGGGGGGTGGGGGTGATAGGGGACATGAGTGGGGGCCTGGTGGAGGGTGCCCCTCAGTGCTGGGGGGGTGGGGGGTGGGAGACATGAGTGGGGGCCTGGTGGAGGCTGCCCCTGCACTGCTGGGGGGTGGGGTGGTGGTAGACATGGGTGGGAGCCTGGTGGGGGCTGCCCATGGTGGCTGGGGGGTGGGGGTGGTGGGAGACATGAGTGGGGGCCTGGTGGAGGCTGCCCCTGCACTGCTGGGGGGTGGGGGTGGGTGGGAGACATGAGTGGGGGCCTGGTGGAGGCTGCCCCTGCACTGCTGGGGGGTGGGGGTGATAGGGGACATGAGTGGGGGCCTGGTGGAGGCTGCCCCTGCACTGCTGGGGGGTGGGGGTGATAGGGGACATGAGTGGGGGCCTGGTGGAGGGTGCCCCTCAGTGCTGGGGGGGTGGGGGGTGGGAGACATGGATGGGGGCCTGGTGGAGGCTGCCCCTGCACTGCTGGGGGGTGGGGGTGGTGGTAGACATGGGTGGGAGCCTGGTGGGGGCTGCCCATGGTGGCTGGGGGGTGGGGGTGGTGGTAGACATGGTTGGGAGCCTGGTGGAGGGTGCTCCACAGTGCTGGGCGGTGGGGTGGGTGGGAGACATCAGTGGGGGCCTGGTGGAGGCTGCCCCTGCACTGTTGGGGGGTGGGGGTGGTGGTAGACATGGGTGGGAGCCTGGTGGAGGCTGCCCCTGCACTGCTGGGGGGTGGGGGTGGTGGTAGAAATGGGTGGGAGCCTGGTGGAGGGTGCCCCACAGTGCTGGGGGGTGGGGTGGGTGGGAGACATGAGTGGGGGCCTGGTGGAGGCTGCCCCTGCACTGCTGGGGGTGGGGGTGATAGGGGACACGAGTGGGGGCCTGGTGGAGGGTGCCCCACACTGCTGGGGGGGTGGGGGGTGGGAGACATGAGCAGGTGTGCAGGGTAGTCCCCTGTTTTTTGGGCTGCCTGCAGGGGCCGTGGAGGGTGTACAGGGAACACCTGTGAGGACCCACCCAGCCTAATCGCGTGTGTAACTTCCCGCGCACCCCTGTAATACACGTACCCAGCCAAATCGCGTGTGATAATTCCTGCGCACCCCTGTAATACACGTACCCAGCCAAATCGCGTGTGATAATTCCCGAGCACCCCTGTAATACACGTACCCAGCCAAATCGCGTGTGATGATTCCCACGTACCCCTGTACTACACGTACCCTGGCTAATCGCGTGTAAAACTTCACGCGTACCCCTGTTATACACGTACCCTGGCTAATCGCTTGTAAAACTTCACGCGTACCCCTGTAATACACGTACCCAGCCAAATCGCGTGTGATAATTCACGCGCACCCGTGTAATAAACGTACCCAGCCAAATCGCGTGTGATAATTCCTGCGCACCCCTGTAATACACGTACCCAGCCAACTCGCGTGTGATAATTCCCACGCACCCCTGTAATACACGTACCCAGCCAAATCGCGTGTGATAATTCCCGGTTACCCCTGTAATACACGTACCCTGGCTAATCGCGTGTAAAACTTCACGCGTACCCCTGTAATACACCTACCCTGGCTAATCGCGTGTAAAACTTCACGCGTACCCCTGTAATACACTTACCCTGGCTAATCGCAAAAATGGGAATGGGGAAGGGCCATGGAGAAAGGGGGAATTACCACCCCCCAACCTTGGAATGGGGTGGTAATTCCCCTTTCCTCCATGGTGGTACCGGTATGGTACCGGCGGCAACCATGGTGCTACCGCCTACCGTGTAATGAGGTCCTGTGTTCAACTTACTCTATTTTTGTAACTTAAAGGGAGGCCCTTAAAATGGCTGTTTTGGGGGAATGAAAGAGGGGGTGGAACAGTGGAGGAAAACACATAAGGATGAAACATTTTCAAACAAATTCAAATAAAAAAACATATTTTTTGGTATTTTCTTTGTTATTCTTTTTCTTTTGTCAAAAAAAGAGGGGGGAAATGGCCACTAAAAAACAATTGAGGACAGTTAATTCTCAAATGTGCTACTGATTGGAAGCATCGTTCACAGAAGACTCATCACATAGAGCTTGGGAGTCTGTAAAATGTTAGTAACTGCAGTTGACACTGGTTTAGAAGTTGAGCCTTCATTCAGTGTTGGTGATGTACCACTGATGGATGCAGGTGTTGCTGGTGGTGCTGATGTCCGTGCATGTAATTCATGAAGCCCATTCATTTTTATTTTGTGGTGCTCATGCGATTTTTGATAGGAATCACCCACATCATCCTAGTGGACTGATGTGGCATGGGCAACATGTGATTGGAACATTTGTTGATATGATTGGTTGGCGCATGAGGCACAAAGATGCATAGCCGCATTAGATGTGTAGCCTTGTTGAAGGAGTTTGACATTCTATTGGCTGACTTTGCACGGGAGGGTTTCATCAAACGGCATGAGCTTCAGCACTACATAGTATTGGCTGGCATATCATGTGCGACGATGCAAAGCCGTGTTGAAGTAGCTCGACGTCCTATCGGATAATTTTGCTTCCACAGGTACTCATTGACTTGATCAATGACGTGTCTACTGAATTCATAATGGGATTGGCTTTTAATAAGAGGCGCCAAGTCATGTAGCTGCATCAAGGTAATTTTGAAAGTGATTGGGCCTTCCATTGATGCAGCTACTGCCTCGTGCATGCGGGACTCCTCATTGGGCGATGTGAGTGACCAATCATTTAGGTGTGAATACGTCATTGCGCTTTAGTGTACCTGCATGTATGGAAACCATATTCTGGTTCGCTATATCGTGTAATCGCCATTGCACCACTCTCCCAAACACTACTATAATTTTTTCTGTCATTACTTTTGGTCACTTGGTGGGTGAACTTCATTGTGAGCCTTCATGAATTTTCAAAAGCAGTACTTTGATTTATCCATTCCTTTTTTACCTTCTTGTTCCTACACCTTTGTCCTATGTCTTCTGCTTTGCTTCTGCTTTATAGTTTGTCCAACAAGGGGCGCAAAGTTAATGTCGCTTTAGCTGAATTTCAGGGGTTTCATTCCGTTAAGTTTTCACCTTAACGTCACAACAACTAAAGTTTTTTCCTTGAATATATAGGGAACAAACATGTTTGTGTTTATTTAAGTATCCACGTTTGCTCATGCTCCTTCAATCTCACCCAATTAACAGTACTACATGAAACAGATCTCTTATTGGTAAAATCATCCAACAATAAGCCTTACAGAAGCCGATCCATGATGTTACTGGTGTTTGCAAATGCACGTGGATAGATTCACAACATTGTACAAGTGGTAACAACAACCTGAATAGGTATATGGACAGCAAAACACAACAAAAAATGTAATTGGCATAATAAATGGTGTCACAAAACACACACTCATATGTCTTTTGTAGTGTCTGTCCTTGTACAGCATGCATTCCTGGGCTATATATGTTTCAGTCCCCTCCTGACTCTGGGTCCTTTTTTAAGGGTACAGTGTTGGGGATGCTTAGTAAGATACATATATAGGGCAGTGTGAATAATGGAATTATGAAATTCATTATACTTTTGGGGAAGCATTTACTACTATATCAGAGAGTGTCTATTCAGAAGATAACACATGTATCATTTAATTGGGAAATGTCACATTCAAAGATATTCTTGCTGTCACCCACTGGGCATATCTAATGCGGCGGTTGGTCTGGTGTGGTACAAAGAGGATGTATTTCCTGATTAAATTTAAGAATATAGAATATAGTAGATACTAAGAAAAGAAAAGTAACCTCAAGGAAACTCATTGTTGATCCTGAGCCAGCTCAGCATGAAATGGGTAAACCCAAGACTGTCTGCGTGTCACAAATGGGACAAAAAGTGGCATAGCAGATTAGCAATATTAGAATAGCAGACATGCTGTAAAATGAACTGTTGATTATTTAGGCTACCTTGTAATACCATTGCATATATATCTACTCCATATTCCTTCTTTTGTTTTGTATTAAATACATGCAGATAGAAATATGAGGTGACCAGGTACTCATCTCAATGGGCCTCATTGCAAGTTTGCCGGTACTGTAACAACAGTATGGGGAGCATTTTGTACCGGCTCCCAGGAATGGGCAATTACTGGGTCCGTTGGGGCCGTAATGAAAAATGAAAAAACTACTCCAGTGACAGCCGTACCAGTTTTACCAGCACGGCTACACCAAAGTCGTAATGAGTCCCAATGTGTTTAATCCCATTTCTTTTATGTCATTTCATAACACTGTGAAGCCTCAACCTCGCCTCTTGTCTCCCTTTCACTCTCCTTCCCTAACTGCCCTTCCATGCACCCATTAATCCACATTCCAATTCACACTTCACCATTCTATTCTCCAATGTAGCATACCACACACCCTTTTCCCCTCTCTTAGGTTCACGTTTCTCCTCTTTGCATCCCATCATTTTTATATATTCTACACATGTCCATCCCCCATCTTGACAGCATAATGTTAATTCCATACCACTTGTATTGGTTTTTACCATGAACATCTAACTTTCCACAATTGTTGTGTACCTTTACCCAAACTCATGATCCTACTCCTACTCAGAGAGAATCATGGACCACTATCCTGTCATGTATCTCCCTGTTCGGTTCTTCTCTCAGCCTAATGATCTCATCAAACATTTCTCTATCACACTAGGGGACTCTCACTTCTCAAACAAGTTGGTCTCAATTTAGTTTGTGGTTTTCTTCCCCTGCTATCTTCAAATGCCGATATACCAGTTGTGGAATGTGGTGTAAACCTATATTCTACTACGATGAATCTTCTCCATTGACCCATGCCCACCTTATGGTATCCTTTAGGCCCTTGTTGATTCTTTCTACGAGGCTGGTAGTTTTGAGATGGTATATTGTGCTAGTGCAGTGATCTATTATTTCCCTTCTGAATATTTCTCCATCTCCTTTGATGTAAATGTTGCCCATTATCTGTCAATAATGTTTTGGGATAGCCTTCTCTCTGAAATACCTCCTTGAGAGAATAAATGATCCACTGTGTGGTAACATTACGCATTATCTCTAATTCCACCCATTATGTCAGGATATCCATTAACACCACCTAATATGTTTGATAATCACCCTAATAAATACACAGCAACTCTGATATATGTGTCTCCTTCATTGGACACTTATGTATTATACATACTTGATCACTTCTTTCACACAACACACATTCTCTCACAGTTCTCTCTACTTGTAGATCACAACCCAGCCACCTGTATCCACGCAAATATCTGCTGCTTGGTCTTTGTTATTCTCTGTTGTCCTTCATGTCCCAGATTTATAATGTGTAATGTCTTTTGGTAGACTAATCCTGTCTGCGCTCTTGAGTATATACCTCTGTATATATAGTGCACCCTTGATGTGCCACAATGCATCCATTCCTATATCCGCTAGTGTGTTGTTATCCAACTGGTTTTCTTTAATCCAGTTTATCACATTATTCAGCTTTTCTTCTCTTCTCATTGCCCCTGCCTCTTCTTTCTTCTAGATTACTTCTTTTGTTACAGGAAATATCTGATCCACCTTAATCTCTTCATTTGGTTCTTCCTTATCAGTCAATCTGTGCAAGGATACAGAAGTACAAGTCTGACACAGAGGTGGCATATTTGTTGGCAAAGACTTTTATCAAAAGTAAAAGAAAAGAAAACCAATCTGGCCCTATTTCTAAGAGGGGTTTCGCTACTTCAACAAAAAGACTAAGGACTCTGTAAAATATGTCCAATAACATATGGTGTCCACTGTCATGTGTTCAAACCTATTTCCATCCCTCACAGTGTATATTAACTAAAGAAAACTGGGGTTTTCTTGCTCCAGAAGGAGGTTTCTCTCATTCTGGACTCCAATTGAAATATTCAATTCTGAATGTTCAATTCTTGGCAAGAAAACACAGTTACCGAGGGTCAGAGGGAAGTCCTCCACTTTACAAATGTCAGGTTATCATGTCATGTTCTTTCTGGAGAGGAGCCCCTGCTAGCTTTTTTTGACATATTTGCAAGGAACTTGGGGTTGGTCACCCTGAGTTACCTGGGGGCAACCAGACATGGACTCCCTGCTCACTGTGCTCAGAGAGGCACTGATTCACCTCACTGATGAGGCCCAACAAGGCTGAAACACATGTATGGGGTTGCAGTTGGTACTCTTGTTCAGAGAGGAATTGCCATAGCATTTCGGTGCTGGACTGCCCATGTGGGTGGGACAAAGACTGATATGCAAATGGATATTTCACATCTGTGAAAGGTGCAGTGAGCAAACAGCATGTGCTGCAAACTCTCATCTCAGAGCAGGTTATCATGCCATGTTCTTTCTGGAGAGGAGTGCCTGCTAACTTTTTTTTAAATGTCTTATCAGGTCTGGTTCACTATCCTGCCAGACTTGATTGTGGATCCTTCTTCTTTTCTACAGTAGTTGTACTTTGCAAGACAATCACTAAAAATTAAAGTTTGCAAGTGTAGCTTATATCTTCTTCTTTCCACCAGAAGTTGTATTTAAAGCAAAGTTCACTAGTGTAGTATGAAGTCTGGTTTACTATATTGACAGACTTGACTGTATCTTCTTCTTTCCTCCCAAAGTTGTATTTCATAAAACATCTATTATCGAGTTGAGGAAACTACGGTCCAATTTATAAATGGAAAATTGGGTGAGCCAAACGTTTGTACGGAGGGACTATAATTTAAGTAATAAGGTGGTAGGACTCCTAGTGGTCTCTATTGCAGTGGTTAGGATATAGTTTGGGAGCAAACCAGATTTTATGGGGTTCACGTATCCTTAAATTGTAACACCTTTATGCGTGAAGAACCAGATTTTATTGAGTTACTATTAAATTGCTATAGTTCATAACACAATGATATTTCATATTACATACATTTAGATAAAAACTTTTCCAAAAACGCACCATTTTCATAAAAACATATATAAAGTGCTGTAGTGGCTCTACTAATTCCTAAATATGTATATATATATATATATATATATATATATATATATATATATATATATATATATATATATATATATAGAGAGAGAGAGAGAGTTATGTATTTGTTTATAATCTAACAATAGATTTTTACAAAAAGAAGTAGAAGATAAAACATAACAGTTCATTCACTCTTTCAAGTCAGAGATCATAGATCACTTTGTTTGGAGTCTAAAAACGTGCGAGATCTTTGAGCGACTCTAAAGTTTTTGTTGTGGTTGCAATCAATAGAGTTCTACTGAGTGGCTACTGCATCACAGGTGTTAAAGGAAACAACTCTTTTACTATATGTTGCATAATGTTGATCGTAGCCCATAGCCATGATGTTTTGTCCGCTCCTATCAGTTTTTGCCAGCAAAGATCTTCATCCATAAGAGTAAAGTACGATAAAGTGCCTGATAGATATTTAAAGCAAATACTTTGAGTCGCTGGACATGTCAGGAGCAGGTGGCGGATTGCTTCTTTAATGGGACATTACACAAGCATCAGAAATTTGTAGCTGCTAAACCTCTGATTGCCAATATTTCTTTTGTTTCAAGCAAGTTCAGCCTAATTCTCATAAAGGTGTTTCGGGCCAGCCTGTTTGGGAACAATTTGATGTAATTTTGCAAGTCGTCCAGTCTGAGGGAGATGCTTGGTTAGTTTATTTTTATTAGCAATGTCAAGTGTCGATATCCAGTCCAGTTCTCATATCTTTTTATGGCTTTTGTCGGGTTGTTTAATAGTTCTTCCTCAGAACTCTCTGCGTCTGCTAGAAGGGCCAGGTTCTCTGTCTTCCATCTGGTTAGCATAGCACATGGAGAGTGTGACATTTCCTGGTTTATCAATTTGTAGACATATGTAGTCTCCGGTAGTCTGCATTTCCTATACAGCATAAGGCAGCGACAATTTACTGTGGTCTCTAACCAGGTAAGGCTGAGTTCTCGTCTGATCGATGCTAGTAGGGTAGAATTTGGAATGCCTAGCACCATCCCCCAAAACATTGCTTCTAATTTTGGCCAAAGGTCAGTAGGTAAATTAGGCATAGCATCCATGCCATATGTGAGGACTGGTACCACCTTCTTTTTATAAAAGCCGTGGACCAGGATAGTCGAGAAGCAGCCGTACTTGGTGTCAACAGCTTTCCCTTTGGCAGTGAGGTTTTTTATTTTCCTATAGAGAGTATTTTGCATGGCTTTTTCTTTCCCAGTATTGTCCAAAGTTATCCCTAAATATCTAAAATCACTGACTCTTTCAACTGTGGTTGTTCCCAGGCGAAGGATCATCGTTTCTTTTTTCATAGTTGTTTTTTCAAATATCATCATTTTGGTTTTGCCTTCATTGATATCCAAGTTGTTCTCCATCATATATTGCTGTAAGTTGTTTAATTGGCGCTGTAGGCCTATTGGTGTAAAGTCTATGAGAATTAGGTTGTCAGCGTAAAGTGACTTATCGTCTCAATACCAATTCTTGGAGGAGAGGAACAAATTGCTTTTTCCACGTCTTGAAAATCACCTAAATAGGTCCAAAACAAGACTGGGGCCAGAGGGCACCACTGCTTCACTCTCTGGCTGTTGTGATCTTCGCCGAAAGGGACCCCTGATGGTTTATACGGACTTGCATCATAGTGTTAGTGTATAAGCTTCTGATTGACTCCAAGATGTTATTTGGGCATTTCCAGCTAAACAGTTTCGACCATAGTCTGGTTCTATCGATGCGGTCGAAGGTCTGGGAAAGGTCCACAAAAACTACAAACAGACTAGGACTGCCTTCTAAGACCTTACTTTTAAGGGTACTCAGAGTGAGAATGTTAGCGTCCGTACCCATGTTCTTTTTAAATCCCGTTTGAAGATGGTCTTGGCAAGTGACGTAAGATGCCCAAGTTATAAAATGGCGAAGGAGTAGGGATCCAAATACTTTGCCTACTGGGTCTAAAAGGGCAATGGGGCGGTACATTCACTGAATCGTTCTTGTTGACCTTTTTGTAAATTAGAATTACGTTTGCCATATTCCGGGACGACGGGATCGTTCTCCAGTCTGCGCATCTACCAAAAATCTTGCTTAGTAGAGCAGCCCACGCTTCCGGGTGGGTTTTCAGGTCGAGGTTGGATATACCATTGGGTCCATACTGTCTATCCTGTATTTATAGATCAGTTTGCTACAACTGTATGGTATCGGTTCAATCTAGTTTTATTGACCCGTAATTCACTCTACATGTTTCTGTTCTTAAATACTTAATTGTAAAACATTACGCAGGAGCTTATTTCTGTGTGTCACTGTTCATATATTCATTTTCAAATTTCTTAGAGAAAATACTGTTGCTCCAAACAACTATTCCCATGCACTGCAAACAAAACCAATATATTTATGATTAGCTATCAATTCTACTTTGTATATTAGGGAGTATAATGCATCCCTTTTTTATGTTTTTTAATTACCCATTGAGGGGGGCATTTGGCGGTCTTATCTTAGGTTCTGTAAGTCAGAGAATATTCCAATTAGGGGTCTCATCCATCTATGAGTAGAAGTACACCAAAATGTATATTAGAGCCTTTTTCTTAAAGGTGTTACTTCAAAACTGAATCAGTGTGTTTCTGACTATTACTCACCATTCTTTTTTTTATTTTTCATATCAGTGAGATTGCTTCTTAGCTTCTATTCCTGACATTGGTATTTATAGTGTTCTACCATCCCTCACTCAGGCCTGGTATCTAGTAGGCAGTAAAGTAGATTATTTACATATCTTTGTACCTTTTTGCAATGTCACTCAGTTGTCTCTAAATGATTTTTTTAGATCTGCTATGCTTGGTTTTATATATCTAATTTATGGATATACAATTATTTCAAAACTAGTCCAGTGATTATATTTTGCACTCGCTATGCAGTCAACACCTTTAGATTCAGGTTCTTACCGGGTATATGTATTCCCTTGGTTTCACTTGTATCCGACACAAGTGGCATTGACAACGTTCTTGTCTGTGGATCTCTCTCACTTGTTCATGGTCTAAGACGTCCGCTGCATGACTGCGGAGAAAGCGGGGGCAATTATATCAGTTTAGGGTTCTTCTTTTTTCATTTGAATTGTTGATATCATTTTGTTTTGTGTTTCTAAAAGGTGTGTAGAATCTACCATATTATTTCACAGCAAATCTTTTGCTGGAGCTTACATCTTTGCTTTTCAGCGTCCTAGTTTATTTGTGAGTTGTTTGAGCCCTAGTCACAGTGTTGGTTTTTGTCTTATTTAAATTGCTGTTTTCAGCACCTTCGTTTTTGCACCTATGCTCACGGCCATATTGGAATAGTATTCAACCTTGTGTTTTTTTCATGCATGTTGCTTTAATTTAATAACATATTATGATTCGTAGTGGAGTGCACTGTTTTATCCACTTTGCAACTATTTTGTTTAAAGTTGCTATCCTGCAAAAGTTGTTTCTTGCTCTCTACTCATGCTTAATGTACAGCAGCTAGTTTCAGTCCCTTTGTTTTGTCGAACTATAATGTTGGACATTTTGGACTAGAATTCTTCCTCGTATATTTTCTTTATGTTACTAAGTTTTGTGAGCATATTGTAGTATGCTTTTTTATCCACTCTGCTGTTATTTTGAATAAAGTTCTAGAAAAGGTTATTTCTTGCGTTCAAACACATGCTTAATATTAACATACCTTCATTGATATATAATTACTGTCCATCTTAGTTCTAACCTCAAGAATGTTATATTCTTCTTATTATAGATGGTAAAATGAGTTCCATGCATGTTTAAGTTTATTTAATTTTATGCCACTCAACCGCTTCATAAGGCCTCTTTTGTCACTTTGTGTCAGGAATATAAGTTCTTGTTCTCTCCTCATCAATTAATTTTCTTTCTATTTCTAATTGCTGCTACATTTTTTTTTAATCATGGTCCATGTGAACTCTTCCCATCCATTATTTTTTCTCGATAAAGTGCTTCACCATTGGTGCTTTTTCAATACGATTTCTCAACCAGCTTCTGTGCTTTAATATGCATGTTTTGATTTTTCTATTTGACTTGCCAAAATATTTGTGTCCACATGAGCAGGTGCCCATGTAAATAATGTTGTCTGAATTACAATTAGTTTGTGTTTTTTGTAGCTGTGGATTTTTTTTTACCCCTATTTCAATTGTTTTGGACTTCTTTGTCAGTGTACACAAGCCTCAGTTTCCAAATCGGTAGTGACCTATTATAGTGGTGAATCCCCATGTCTCCTGTAGTGTTCCTGTAGTGTCTCTATCTTCAATCTACTTTTACTGACAATGTTGCCTACAGCAGTACTTTTAGGATAGGCAAACATTGAGCATTCAGCAAGGACGCTATTTTTTTCAAATATTCACAAGTGTTGGCACATGATGTTTTGTATCTTCAATCTTAAGTTACTAAATGTATAAACATACACTAGTTTATCTTTTTCCCAGATTTTGGTGTCATTTTTACAGCAGTGTTTCTATGTTGGCAGTACCTTTGGTTTATTTTAATTTTATTTTTTACATGTGTAAAGCACTCAAACCAGCCCTCAGGCATCGTGGCACTCTTACAAGCAAGGCTTACTTAGTTACAGGAGACAGAAAAAAACAGCCTGACTGTGGTTCGTGGTTGCATTGAACCTAATACTAGATGGGTAAAGGTTAAATGTGCAATATTGCAGTGAATGGGGGCTCTGCGGTTAGAGGATTATGGGAGAACCGGGTACAACTAATACCGACATGAACTTTGGTATCGAAGGTGAGAGCACAAGGGTGTAGGCTGAACTCGTTGAAGAGCTTCTTTTTGAGGGCTTTGCGGAAGGACAGGTGCAAAGTCTCCTTCCTTGGGCTATTTGGGAAGGAATTCCATTGTTTCAGAGCTATGAATGGGAAGCTGGTGCCACCCGCTTTGGCATGTTTGATGGTGGGGATGTTCAGTTGGTTGCAGTAGTGTGATCATTTGGGTCCAGGGAACTGGCTCTGACTACTTTCTCTGAGAGATAAGAGGCGGCATTTGTGGGTTATGGCTAGCGTGTTAAATATGATGTGTTCTTTGACGGGGAGCCAGTGTTCAGCATCCATAGCACAGGAGATATGCTCCCTCTTGGGAAAGTTCAGGGCTGCTCCTAGCGCATTATTTTGAATAATTTGCATTCTGCTGAGATAGCAGAGGTGCTAGCAAAGAGAACATTGCAGTAGTCAAGTTTTGCACCAATAGTGACTCTGGCTATTGAGAGACAGTTCTGAGTACATAGGTAAGGTTTGACTGCATTGATCAATTTTGTTGAAAATGAGGCTGAGGAGAGGAGATAAAGGTGCTAACTTGGCATGTCATGGAGAGTGTGAAATCGAGGTACACCCCCAGAGTCTTTACTGAGGTTGAGACAGTGATTTGTGTGTTGTCTATAGTGAAGTAGTTGTATTATTTATTAAGTTTATTAAGGGTTTCCTTGGGACGACTGCAAGGATTTCGGTTTTGTCACTGTTAAGGCAGAGCCCTTGGCTGCCATCCAGGCTTGGATGGTGGCATAGGTATTGTGCAGTGGTTTGGCATATTTTTCGCATGAGTCAGAGAGTGAGAGGAGGACCTGAGTGTCGTCCACATAGTTTGTGTATGCTATGCTGAGAGTGTCCAGCTTGTCAAAGAGAGGTTTGGTAAACATATTTTACAAGGTGGGCGAGGTACAGGAACCCTATGGGACTCTGCAGAGAATGATGGTGGGTGCCGCGAAGACCTGATGGGAGAAGACCCTCATGGCTTTCCCTTCAAGGAATCCCACCATAAATCCTTGACCGGTACTCCTTGACTGCTCCTTCTCATTCACCTGCTTTTCTCTTTCCTCTGTCCTCCAACATCTTTAGTCAAATGTTCATATTCTCTACCTCCTTTCCACACATAGTATGTCATCCAAAGCCAGATCATATTTGACCATACCCTGTCTCTTACTTTACTGTCCCGGCACTCCAGCATACACTGGTCTCCTTATCTTTCATGTGCTGAGGCACCAAAGTTACAAGTGTGGGCTAACCCCATAAATGCAGTGATTTACTGTTCTACAGATTCGCCTTCTTGCTATACCCTCTTTCTGAAGTAACATGTTTCCAGAATAGTGATGGTTCTCTTTTCGTAGTGTGGTTTTACCTTTTTCACACATTTCTTGTATTCCTTTAGGTTTTTAGTGTTTTCACCAGACAGTTTGGGTTAGTCCTCCAATCTGTCTACCCTGCCGCGCCCAGGCAGTGGAGTTATAGGGAATTGATTACCTTTGCGTACCATAATTTATTCAACCAACTACTGTTGCGTAGTGTTCAACTGCATTGATCCACCTTTACCATTGGATTGTAGGTTACCCAGCATCTGGTCCGAACAAGACTAGAGGTGGAACACACTGCATATATCTGTATCTACAACAGTCTCCTTCATCTGCCACTTTTGCTTGTTTATTATTTCAATTGTCACTACCTTTTTTTGCATTTATCTGTCTTACCTTTTTTTCCTACCTCCTCCCCTGGGTTGTTTCGTTTCTTTCCTCTTGGGTACCGAAACTGAAGGCTATATGCATGGTGGTGTTTACTTTTGGTCTTTTAGCAACCTGCGTAACCGTGCATCATGTTTGTAACAACTCCTCGTTTTTTTTGCTGGATGCAAGAGCTCACAAGTTTCCACCATTCCGTACCCTCTCCTGCTCGATTTGCTGCATCCAGCCTTCTCGGGTTCCAAAGATGAGAGTCGAGCAGTCCTGTGGTATGGAGTTGCTGCAGCAAAGCCTGTTGTTCTCTTCTGGTTCGTTTGTCTCCTCATCGCCAGTAGCAGTGACTAGGTACTCAGTTGATTTCATGACACTGTAAAGGCTCTGTCATGCTGCTTGTCTCCCTTTCACCCTCGTTTCCTAACCTACGTTCCTTGTGCCTTCTTATCCACATTTCAATTCCACACTTCACTATTCTTACGTAGGATACCAGAAAAGCATATTTGTACCCTCTGTTGGATATCATTCCAGAACAGAATTGTGATGGTTCTCTTTTCATAGTATTTGTTGACCTTTTTCGCAAATTCATTTAGGTTTTGAGCATCGTCATCTGATAGTTTTGGGTAAATCCTGAAATGTTTCCTGCCCCTCTGTGCCCAGGCATTGTAGTTATAGGATTTTTTATTTTTCCTTTTAGCATTGAAATTTGTTTCACACACTATTGTAGTGTTTAAATGCCTTGATCCACCTTTTCATTGGATTGTAGGTTCCACAGCATCTGGTAAGAACAAGTTTGCAGGTGGAGCACATTGAATATATCTGTGTCTATAAGAGTCTCCTTTAGCTGCCTCTTTTGTTTGTTTATTATTTCAGTTGCCACTCCCTTTCTTGCAGTTATCTTTCTTATTTTATTTTGTTCTACCTCCTTCCCAGTTAGCTTCCTTTCTTTGCTGTTAGGTACCAAACCAGCTGGCTGGATGCAAGGTGGAGCCTTGCAGTATCTTGCTAACTTTTGGTCTCTTAGCGACCCGAGTAATTGTGCATCACATTTGTAACAACTCCTTCATTTTTTTGTCTGGCGCAGCCCTCCACACGTCTCACCCTTCTGCACCTTCTCCTCCTTGATTTGCAACATCCAGGTGTCTACGGTTGCAAAGATGAGTGTCGGGCAGTCCAGTGGTATGGAGTTCCTGCTGTGGAACCTTTCATTGTCTTCTTGTTCCTTCTTCTCCTCATCACCAGTTGCAGTGACCAGGTGCACATTTAATTTCAAAATACTGTAAAGGCTCTGCCTCGCTGCTCGTCTCCCTTTCAATGTCCTTCCCTAACCAATGTTCCACGTGCTCTCTCATCCTCATTCTAATTCAATACTTCACCATTCTGTTCTTTCTCAGAGGATACCAAAAAAACATCTTTTGGAGGGGCCATGATTCACCATGAAAAAGCTAAATACTATTGCTTAAGAGTTTTAATGAAGCACAGTAAATTGAATTGAGCGTGAACAATGTTGCACTTAAAAATAGAAGAATATCCTTTCATTCTCAAAAACGAACACTATAACATTTGCCAGCAAGCAGTAATAGATGGAAATGTAATAACAAATATGAGCAACAGGCACATGCAATCTTCTTTATTCATCAACGTCTCAAAACTAACCCTGCCGTTCTGAGCTGTCTCTTCTTTCATTTACCATCATTTCTGTTCTGCTTCTCTCCAATACAGTGTGTACCTCTTCATAATGACATGGAGAGGCTTTCATACTAGACACTGCCATGCAGAGCATGCAAATTGAATCTGCAATGTGATTTGACAATGTGAATTTGGGGGTAGCAAATTATGAAACAAACTCTACTGACCCCCTAATTCAGTGATCCATAGGAATGCTATTTTCCCATTAAAGGCTATGAAATGTGTTTTAGTTTTGAATAGCAATTATTTCAAGCGATGCTATTTTCGCTCAGGGGTTTCATCTGGGATCAAAGTGACAAGAAAAAAAATGAAGAGAAACACTTTCCATAATCTCTACAGTGTTTTCTTTTGTTAAAACAATAGCGTTACTGTTCATAGTCTCCAAGTTTCAATTATAGTTGATTGTGAAGGTGGCAAGGGTGTTTTAATATTTGTATGGGCTAATTTTTTTCTGATTATATGCACTTTTTCTTTACAGTGAATAATGGTTGCTCTAATTTAGATGGTTCTGACTGTAGGATGTCCCAATTTATGGAAAAATATAAACCTGTTTGGTATGATCTTGCTCTCTTTACCCCATTGTTTAATTTTTTTTTTACAAGATTTGGAGGGTAGAGTTTCTGAGTTTTTTAATTGGTAGTAGCAATATTGTTTGTTGTCTCTGAGTGATTTTGGATGATTGCTGTCACACCTAAGCAATGAGTTTCTAACTGTTAGTTCTAAAGAAGGTTGTACTTTCATACATCTGTCATCGGGAAGAAATGGTGATGTCAGTTTTTTAAATTTCTTTATATTAATCTGGATCATAAACTTCATTATGGTGTTATTCATCTTCTGACATTTTACGATTTAGAGTTTATTTTTCTTCAAGAAACCCATCCAGACGGTTATTACTGTTTTGAAATATTAGCAATACAAGGAATAAGGTACAGCCTGAGCGAAGGTCTCATTATTCATTATCTCGAAGCAACGAGCTGGGGGTAGATCTCTCTCCGCGGCAGGGGCCTCCCTCTGGAACAGCCTTCCTGCCTCCCTGAAACTTGAGGAGAACCATCTCTGGTTCCGGAAGCACCTCAAAACCTTCCTCTTTGCTTCTGCTTTCTCTCTCCCTCTCCCCTGCTGAACAGCTAATAGTCCTCACTGAAACTGCACTGATTCTGCAACTGGACCACTCTTACAGCCTCGGTCCTGGGCCCAGCCACTCTCCACTTGCACTGATGCCTTGGAACCCCTCTGCACTGCGGGACTGTCTCTGTATCCCTACAGCCCCCCCCTTTCCCAGCACTTGTTCTGCACCTACCTTGCACTTGCCACCAGCTGGCCCTATTTATTTATTACTTTACGCCACTTACCTTGTACTGCACTTCCCCCCTCCCCTTCCCCTTGCACTTTTTCCCCCTCCCCCACCCCTGCACTTGCGCGATCTGAATGACACCTGGCCTAGTAGGATCGTTGTCTGTCTCCCCTTGTTCCTCCCCTCCCTGCCTCGTCGCGCCTTGAAACACCTGTGTCTAGGCGCGTTACAAATGCCATATCATATCATATCATATTATTGTTTTGTACAACTCATTGGTATGAGAGTACCTACCTTTGACCCAAGCAGAGACAGTGTGTCAGGGATAAGGATAGGGAACAAATCATTGACTACAAAGGAGGAAACATTGTTGATAAATGTATATTGGAACACAGAGGTATATCCAAGGTGTTATTTAAAGATTTGGATACACTGTTAACAGATTGGTATGAAGAGGGCATCAGGAGGCAATCATTTTATCAGGAGATCTTAATAGTTACTGTGAAGCTGTGGGAGGTATTCTCGGAGGGACACACATGTGTTGATAGGGGCTTAGACCACCAAGAATACTCACAGGATGGTTTGTCTTGCCACCCACCAACTGGAGGCATGGGATCCGTTTTTCAAATCAATAATAGATTATTTCTACATGTCAAGTTCTATTTCAAATCTCTGCTCATCCCTCGTTATTACTCATACCCAACATAGCAATCACACTTGCTTAACAACCTCTGTAATCCTACCGGTTTACAGTTTTGATGAAGTGAGACAGCTGGCCTGGGTAGTGCCAAACGATAAAGGAAATAATATGATCTGGCATCACAAAACACTGGAAACAGGATTAGTGAAGCTTATTTGTAACCAGTTCTCTTCAATGAAGCGATACATAATCTAATTGATCAAGTCCCTAAGAAAGCGAAAGTTTATAAAAATAAAGTTAATTTATACTTTTATGATAATTGGGTAGTTATGGAGAAAAGCCCATCATAGGGCTCTAGGTGATTCTACAGCAAATGAAATACCAAAACTACCTAAAACCGAATGCAAAATAAAGATTATATTATAAACACAGTAAATAGGATATAATGTAAAGGATAATATCCCAAAAATGTATTACTGCTTGCAGTATATAACGAATAGGTAGAGTTTATGATGGGAAACTGACCTAAATGCGAAAGTCGAAGGAATAAACAGCATCAATTAGAAAAGAATGCATCAAAAAAGTTGGCAAAAAAGAAGACATTTCATACCTGCAGAGTGTTGATTTTAATTTAAAATAGTAGATTACGTAACAACATTTCATCCATTGAAGAAAATACAGAATAAAAACAAACCAATAATACTTATGGTTTAAAAATTGAAAATTCGACTTACCCTATGTGAATTCCAGTTCACATATTCCAAAAAGAATTCCAGAAAGAAAGTTCAAAATGTGAAAGTGTTGAAAGAAATTCATCTAAATCCTGAAAACCATGAGTGATTGTAGATACCAAAAAGAAAAAGAAACATCTCAACCACAGAAGATTTAAGGCAACAGCAGAATCACGAGGAATCACCAGGAAACCGAAACACCAAAAACCCAAACAAATAAAATCCTGGGAAGCGAAAGATGAAGAAATCCTGCATAAAATGGGAAAAAAAGAAGAAAAAAAGGACGTGCCACACACGCAACCGATGACACGATGAATGCAATCCAAAAATGGTATTGTAGAGTCTCTGCTTGAAGTACATTGCAAAATGTAATATCGCAAGTGACATATACTGGTGAAAAATGAATTAGGAATCAAAATGAACATTTAATCGAAAAATAAGAATACACATATTAAATATTTATTTAGAAGTTTTTTAATTCTCATACCTTACCTTAAAAGTATACTGATAAATGAGTTATGTATGTATGGAAATAATAATACATTCAGTAATTAATATTCAATAAGAATGTGTTCAGTATTTTTTGATTCAGTACAATCACTGGATACCCATTGGAGGACTGTATATAATCAATGGGGATAATTCAGAAACTCCTCAGTTTACACTCACTCTGCAGGGCACACCCTGGATGTTCTGATCTCCTCAGACCACAACCTCTCTAATCCTCTCACCACTCCTCTCTATTCGAGTGACCATTTCCTCCTCTCCTCTCACCTCTCTCTCTACCCCACAGGCCAAGTTGTCGCTAGCACTGCCACAGACCTTCTCAGTCATCCGACCCATGAAGAGTGTCAGTGGAGGCTTTCACAGCTACGTTCTCTCCTCCCACACCTTTGGCTGACTCGCACACCGACACAACCCTCTCTAAACTTCATCTCTCTATCTCTGACATCCATGCCACTGTCATGAGGATCCGCTTGAAGCCCACTTCCAAATTCAACTCTTGGTACAATTCCGACCTTGACACCCTTAAACACAAGTGTAGGATGACTGAGAGGAAATGGAAGGTATCAGGCGCATCCTCTGACTAACAAGCCTGCTGACTGCTCCAAAATCAGCACAGCCTCTCTGTCCTCTCTAAGATGAGAGTCTACGTCCAAGTCCGTGTCTCTATGGCATCGAACAAATTGGGTGAACTTTTCAAAATCTGCATGGAGCTGGCCAATCCTGCTCCAGTGAAGGACCAGAAGCAGGAAGTTATTTGGTATGGGGCTTGTGGAGGTTCCTGAGGCAATTGCTGCAGCCAGAACGATATTTGGGAATAATGCTGAGGGAATTACTCTCCCTAAGGTAAGAATATCAGCACAAAATGTCCCGGTCAACCATGAGGAAACCCATGCTCACTACCCTAGGCCCATATCTGTATTGTGTGGGCTTGAGCAGAATTCCACAAATTCTGCTGTCCAGCTAACCTGTGGGTTAGCCACATTTTCGGCTTTCTCCTTGGCACCCTGGTAGCTACACCCACACATGTGAGGTACTGTTTTTGTCGAGACACCTGTCTTTTTCGCCACATTTCGGAATTTGCCAAGGTTTCTTAGTAATAAATTCTGGGCTGATTTGCGCAAGTCAGACTTCTGCGGATTCCCCCGGGGGTCCTCTTTTGGGAAATGCATGGGGTTCCCTGTTTTCCTTGGTGGCTTGGACACCCTAGGCCCATATGTGTATGGTGTGCGCTTGAACAGAATTCCACAAATTCTGCTGTCCGAAACAACTTGGGGTTAGCCGTGTTTTCGGCTTTCCCCTTGGCGCCCAGGTAGCTGCGCCCACACATGTGAGGTACCTTTTCTGTTGGAAAACTTGTGGGAATGCGGGGAAGCTAGGCCATGTGTGGTTGGCCGCATGTTTCTGTGGCCGAGCTTAGTGAAATGTCCGGAAATTGTTTTTTTTTGGCACATTTCGGATTTTGCCAGGGTTTCTGGGTAATACATTCTGGGCCGATTTGTGCAAGTCAGACCTCTGCAGATTCCCATGGGTGTCTTCTTTTTGGAAATGCATGGGGTTTTCTGTTTTCCTAGGTGGCTTGGACACACTAGGCCCATATCTGTATGGTGTGTGAATTCCACAAATTCTGCTGTTCGAAAAGAAGCCACATTTGCCACATTTTCGGCCTTTCCCTTGGTGCCCAGGTAGCTGCACCCACACATGTGAGGTACTGTTTTCATCGGGACACCTGTGGGAATTTGGGAAGGTATGATATTTGTTGTGTTTGCGTGGTTTTCGATCCATTTGCTGGTGCCCTTTGTCACTCAACCTTTTCATTTCCCAAATGTGTCCTACATTTAGTCGCTGCTTTAGGCACCATACACATTTGTAACCTGCACAAGTCAGCTACCCTTGAAAATGTCTGCCCATGCTCTTTCAAATCCATTTGCTGGTGCCCTTTGTCACTCAACCTTTTCATTTCCCAAATGTGTCCTACATTTAGTCGCTGCTTTAGGCACCATACACTTTTGTAACCTGCACAAGTCAGCTACCCTTGAAAATGTCTGCCCATGCTTTCAAAAAATGTATGCTTGCCCTTCCTCCCCAGATTGGTTTTCCTGATTTACACATGCTAAGTACGTCTGTTGAGACCATAAGCATAAAACCCCTGTGTACCGTGTACCGTGGCTCTGTTTTTTGGCTTGTGGTAGTCCTTGTTTTGTGAAACACTACAAACAATGTGTGATTTCCTAACTGCAAGAGTCTGGGGGATGTAGCAGAACATTTATTTTTCTCAAAATTCATAGAAGCCATTGCCGTACCAAGCCAACCATGTCCACCACATACCTTTTTTTTCAGTCATATTCCTGCTTTTTCCCCAAACTATGGAATTTTCCCTACCTAGTTGTTGCCTGACTTGTGCAAATCACCCCTTCCTAAACTTGAAATTGTGTCTACTTTTCAGAAATATATGCCTTTCTGTCCACCAATTCGGCTTTCTTACCCTTTTCTTCCATTCTGTCCACGCATGTCCAATTGGCAAAAATGGCCGAAATCGCCTATCTCTCACAAAATGGGTGATAACCAGATCAAAATAATGTTCTTTCATTTCCACTGAACCTGTTCCTGAAAGCCAGTAAATTGGGGAATTCAGCACAGCAACCCATTTGTTCCTTGCTCTTACAAGTAAAAAACCACAGGCTTCTTTGTACATCATTTTATTGCCATTTTTTGAAAAACCCAAATGTTTTGGACTTTTTGGTTACTCTCTCTCACCCCCCTACAGCAACCTAGGATTCCTGTGTGACGTTATGAATGCCTACATGTGGGGAAAAACGGGGCCAAATTTGTCTGAGATATCAAATGTAACAAAAAAGTAACAAGGCATTGAATGGCGACATACCAAAATCACCAAAAAAGGCCTTGGCACTGGGGGGGGCATGGCAGTTAAAGGGTTAAAATGTTTCTGCATTTTGTTGAAAGTTAAAAACGCATATGTGCATTTGCAGGAGCATTGTGTGTAACATTTTGTAAAAGAAAGTAAAAGCAGATGTAGAATAAAATGTGTAGAACATTTTTTAGGTGGAAGCTGTGTGGAAGTTGAATATGTTGGCAGTACATGTAAGTAACTGTCAGTTGATGTGACCAGGTGTAGAATGCTGCAATAGATAGCATTTGATAGCATAGATAAAAAAGAGAATCTTATTGCAGGGTAGGTGGCAGCAGCGCTGTATGTACATGTTTGTAAAAGTGTTGAAAAAAGATACTTTAAAAAATATAAACATACCTGTACAATACTAGATGCAGATGTTGTTGAATGTGCAAATATACATCTTGAAGAGTTTCACAGTATTTTGTGATGCAGGTGGCTGTGAGTAACATGAGATATGCACTCTGAGAGATCAAGAGTACATCTGAAGTGTAGGACTCAGATGACATGGTTTCATGTAGAGTTTTTGGATGTGATTGGTGGATGGATTTGTGATTGTTTGAAAACAGCCAATAAGAGAGTGTTACAAATATAAAAGTAAAAAAGGTTAGAAGGGCTGCTTTGTGCAATGGACGCCCATGGATATCAGCGGATTAAACAGTCAGTTTCCTGGTTGTGGTTAACAGGAAGACAGGGTAGCAAGAGTTATTTTTGTTGTGTGCAGTGAAGACGGTTATGGCTTTGCGGAAGGAGAGTGTCTGGATAATGGGTGATTCTTGGATTGATTGGATAAAGGTGTAGTGTGAGCGGTGTGGATTCCCTGTGAATCTTGAATTTGAAAAATTAGAAGTTATCTGGTATGGGGTCTGATGAACAAAGTGGGCAGAATGGCTTCTGTTTTGTTAGAGTATGGTTATTTTGAAGCATCTGTATATAAACCCCCAAAACATTTTTTTTAAAAAAGGTTCTTTTAAGAGCCGACATTTTTGAATGAAAAACAAGTTTATTGATTTTAATTCCTCTACCCCATGCCTGGAAATGTCCATGTGTCCATGGACTATTGTACTGTCCGCAGACTTTGCAGTGTGCAAAAGGTCCTGAGATTTTTATTTTTAGCTCTATTTTTTACTGTGAAAGGTGGCTCCAAAAGGAACCATTTTATTTGTCTTTCTGGCTTTTATATTTTTGGGCGATTCATTTTGTTGTAGGAGAGGCAAGGAAGTAAGGAGGGGAGGGAAGTGGTACGACAGATGACAGATGGACAGGGAATTTTGGCCAGACCTTAAATTTAAGGTAGGGGCAGTGTTTCTCATGCTCCTTGACCAAAGACTTGAAAGCACTCCTAAACTGCCCCCCACGGCAGAGCGTTGGGTCTCAATACAAACAGAAGACTATGAACCTCGAAAGGTAAAGATCTTCAGTGTCATGTATGGCCTGCAAAGCAGCCAGTGGGATAATCTGCCACAGAGGAGTACCCAAGGTGGTGGTAGACGCAGTTGAGGAAACAGGGTAGAGGACGTTGACCTGCTTCTCCTTGAGAAATGAACAGCCTTTCTCAGAGCACCCAGATGGTTGGATCTAGTGTGGTGGCACATGGAGGTGGCCCCAAAAGAGTACTGCCCATGTTTCCCCAGATTGACTATGACCCCACACTCAATGTATTTCACCTGGACAGCCCGAGAATGTTGGTACACCCCCAACAGTGGCATAAAACACCACACCCATGACTCACTCTGAGTGCTGGAGGTAGGAAATTCTTTGACCTCTTCTTCCTGTTCCTTATCATCATCCTCCACATCACTACACCTGTTTCCCTGTCCAGGCCCTTCAGCTGGTGGTTGTGGTTGTAGTTTTGGCCCTTGGGAAGGAGGGATGGCTTTTTGACAGATGCCATAGGAGCAGGTTATACATGTTCTGCAAAGCAGGTACTCTCCTGTTGCTCTCGCCTGGACAGCCATATTTAAAATGACTAAAAGTAATGGGTGGGTCCCTTCATAGCAATCATCCATGGACTGTGCGATTGTCTGTGGACTACCAAGCCAAAAACAGGTTTTGTAAAGTTGTAAAAAGTTCACAGATCAACAAAGAATGGGTCTAAGAGCCCTGGAAGTGTAAATGTTCAACTTGAAACATCCTAGATCAGCCAAAAGGACAGTTTCAAACTCCTCAGTGATGGACTATGTTCTTGGACATGCCATCATGCTGCATTTGTATGGTCACATGATGATGTCCGGGGATGTCTGCAGCAGCAGTGGGTGTCCGCGGACCCCGTGAAGCAGGAGATGCTGGACACATACGCATGGATGTCCGCAATAAGGTGTTCTGTTTTCAGACTCATTAAAAGTGCATCATGCCAGACCAGACAGTCTGCAGACGCCCCTTTTTTGTGGACAGACCTCCCAAACAGTCGTATAATGCGCCTATTAATTGGAATTTAAACAAATAATAACAATTTTCACAGAATAATGTGCACGTTTTTAAATTTACATGGTTTTAAAGAATATTTATATGTTATATGTGTGTGGTAGTATGGATATATTGATAGTAGAATGTGCTAAGCACTACTGGTGTTAGTAAGTAACAGAGTGGTGGTCTGATGGAATAAGTAGAAGCATGATGGGTTTAGGAAAACAGTGGTTGGTATAATGGTGTGATTTAGTACATAGATATGATGGTTGTTTGGGTGTAATTGAAAAGGGGTGAAGAAGTGTATGTATGTGTGCACATGTGTGCTAGTGATAGGGGTATAGAAGAGTAAAGAAAATAAATTGTATGCTGTGTTTGTAATGTGTTTCAGTGTTTTTTTTTTTTAAAGAATAGGGAAACTGTGGCCTAGTGTTAATGAAATTGTAATTTGTAGATGGAGCATTGTTGGAATCCTTTTCCTCCTCACCCACTAATGGTGGCATTAGGTGGGAAGTACTCCTGGCATACTTCTCATCCTCAAGGTGTATCATTAATGTCTATCATAAGAGCACTATCATGGTCCAAGGCTCTCAGACTACTCTCCCCTTCTCGATTGGCACCTGCGCTCACATTAACTTCCTCCCTTCTCCTGTCATTCCTACTTCCTCCTCTCCTCTCAACTCTCCTCTACCACCAACGGGAGTATCACACCCCTGTGGCCCTCCTCGGAAAATGTTCCAAGGTGGCAATCAGCTTCACTTAGCTACTCGGAATGCTCACTTTGCTGTCAAACACTCCTCTGACATTTGTATCCTCCTTGAATACTTTGAACTCAAAGTCCTGGCCCTTACTGAGATGTGGTTCAATGCGAGCTCTGTCACTGCTCTTGACACACTGCTCCCTGAGGGCTACAGAATTCTCTCCAAATCTAGACCCAACAGGCCCAAAGTTGGAGTGGCCCTGATCTTCCCTGAGTGGGTCCCTGCCTCTATAATACCTACTCAATGTTACTCCTTCTTTGAATGCATTTTCTGTAGGCTTGGTGTGTCTTATACTCTCTCACTCACCTTCGCTACCATCTACCAGCTCCCCCAGTCCTACCTATCCCTTCCTATCTGAACTCACCTCCTCCCTCTTGACCCTTCCATCCAACCTCCTCCACCTCTGGGAATTCAATTTTCACCTCGACTCCACCGATTCAGCGCCTCACAGTTAAGTGATATCTGTGTCTCCCTCTCTCTCACTATTCTTCCTTCTGGTCCGATCCACTCAGTCAGACACACTCTGAATGTCTTAATCTCTAAAGACATCACTACCTCTAACCAGGTCAATACCCCCCTCTCCTGGTCCAAGTACTCTCTCCTCCCACTTGAGGCACCTTGGCCGTCTGCCCAAGCCTCTCCCTCCACTGCCAGCCTCCTTTGTTGTCATTTGACCGATGACTGTCAGTTGCTGCCTTTGCTTCAACCTTCACCCCCCTCTCTACCCTGCTTATGACTCCCCTCTCTGAGTCTGTCCTTGCTAACCTTCACCTCTCCATCTCCAACACCCTTAACATCCTTGCCCCTGTCATGAGGATCTGCCTGAAACCTTCCCCAAAGTGCAAGAGCCTATATGAATCTGATCTAGCATCCCTGAAATGGAAGTGCAGAGATGCTGAATGGAAGTGGCAGACCTCAGGTTCACCCACTTCTCATCAAAAACTCTGAACATCCTGTCCTCACTCTCCTCCCCAACTTCAATCCCACTCTATCTCACTAGCCTCCCTTGGCTCTTTTCCTCCACCCCTGCACTTTCCCCCCTCCTACCCACAACACCCAATGAGGTCTCTAAAGTTGTTCATCCAAACAGGTGCACCACTGCTCTTCTAGAACCATTAAGGACAACATATCTATCAAAGCGGCTTTTGCCGACTTCTGCAACCACTTCCTTGCCACTGGCTTTTTCACTCTTTGCCTGAAACACTCCCTTCAGCACCCTTCTAAAACAAAATATGTCTGCTGACCCCTCCTGCCCGGCTAACTATCAACCTATCTCCATTACCTCCTAGCTGGGTAAACTCTTGGAGAAGTTGGTCCTTCCCCAACTGAACCTTCACAATGAACTTGTTTGTTGCCTCCATGACCACCAATCTGGATTCCGAGCATCCAGAGGTATGGAAACTGCTCTCCTGAACACCCATGAAGACATGCTTTGAAATTTTGACTCTAACTCTCCCTCTGTTCTCATTCTCCTTGATCTTTTTGATCTCTCTTCTGCCTTTGACCTGGTCAACAACTCTAACTCTATCCTCATAAAATGGCTCCACAAAACCCTCAACATCACGGGTTGGGCACTGGATTGGCTGACCTCTTTCCTCAAAAGCCATCCTTCCTAGTTGCGACTGGGCTCTTTCTCCTCCTCCACCTCCACCACCTCACTCTCTACCTGTGGTGTCCCTTCTAAAAAAAAGATGTCTGCTGACCCCTCCTGCCCGGCTAACTATCACCCTATTTCCATTACCTCCTAGCTGGGTAAACTCTTGGAGAAGTTGGTCCTTCCCCAACTGAACCTTCACACTGAACTTGTTTGTTGCCTCTATGATCACCAATCTGGATTCCGAGCATCCAGAGGTATGGAAACTGCTCTCCTGAACACCCATGAAGACATGCTTTCAAATCTTGACTATAACTCTCCCGCTGTTCTCATTCTCCTTGATCTCCATGATCTCTCTTCTGCCTTTGACCTGGTCAACAACTCTAACTCTATCCTCATAAAATGGCTCCACGAAACCCTCAAAATCACAGGTTGGGCACTGGATTGGCTGACCTCTTTCCTCAATAACCATCCTTCCTAGTTGCTACTGGGCTCTTTCTCCTCCACCACCTCCACCACCTCACTCTCTACCTGTGGTGTCCCCCAGGGCTCTATTCTTTCACTGTGGTTCTTCAACATCTATCTAGCCCCTTTTGCTCATCTGATCTCCTCCTTCTCTTCTCATTTCCAGTGCTATGCTAATGACACAGAGCTTTCCTTCTAACTTCCCTCCACCACCTCCTCCTCCTCCCTCATCCCCAATTGTTTGATCGACATCCAGGCATGGTTTGCGGCTAATGATCTCTGTCTCAATGCGAGTAAGACGCAGATCCTTCTCATTGGGACACCTTTTCCCTGTTTCCCTCCTACCCTCTTGCCACCCTCCTTAGGACCTCTTCCCTACCCATTCCGTGAGGCCAAAAATCTTAGGGTCATCTTTCACTCTGCTCTCTTTATCACCCCTCACATCTTGGAACTTCCCAAGTAGGCCCACTTCCAGCTTTAGCTCCTTAGAGGCATTCTCCCTTTCCTCACATTTCCCCAGAAGCACTGGTCCTCTCTAGGCTGGACTTCTGCAATAGCCTATTCCTCAATCTCCCCCTTTCCTCTCTACTACCCAATCAGCTAACTCAGAATAGCACTGCAAGACTTATCCTTGGCTACAAGTCCAGGAACTGTGTCTCTCCAGCCCTAAAATCTCTCCACTGGCTCCCGGTGGCTGAAATGATCAAATTCAAGAACCTCTGTATCATACACAAGGCTTTCTGGGGCCTGGGCCCCTGCTATCTCCAACTGTACCTCCCGAAATAAATCCCTGCTCGAGCCCTCCACTCCTCAAACTGCAACTCTTTGCTTGTCAAACGTGACTCCAAGCACAGAGCGCGGGGCAGGTCTCTTTCCTCGGCTGGTTCCTCTCTTTGGAACAGCCTCCCTGCCTTCCCCAGACTTGAGCTGGACCTTCTTAAATTCCAGAAACTACTAGAAATGCTGCTTTTTTTCTATTTCTTTCCATCTTTCCATTCGCTGCTAATCACCTCACTACTGCTGAGACTGGCGGCCTTGTCCTCCATGAGTTTCAGAAGTCACCAGGCCCTCTACCCAGTTGATATCAGTTCCCCCTACCCCTCAGCACTGCCCCCACAGGACCCATGCCTGGCAGCCTTGCATCCCAACCATGGGAACTTGCCCTAACCTTCTCCCTTCCCCCCTCAAAGCCCTCCTTCCCCTCCATATCTACTGCATTTCTGTTCACAGCACATGCATGTCTGAATGCCACTAGACCCAATAGGACCACAATTGAATATGTACTGTTTTGCTACTGTTATTTACTCTCCTGTTCCCTCCCCATGTAGCCTTGCGGTGCTGTGAAACACAATTCTGTTGTAAAGTCGCCTAACAAATGCTCAAAACATAAATAAATAAATAAATAAATAAATAAATAAATAAATAGTAGCGCTTGGAAAAGAACAAAACTTTATATGTGAGGAGAAGTGCTTTGTCAGTATACAAATATATGTCAGCAGGTGGAGTATGGTTGCACTATAAGGGATATAATGAGAAAGATTGGAAAGTATGACATTTATATTTAAGGAAAAATGGAAAATGATGTGCATTTCAAAATGTTTCTTTTTTGGAGCATTTAATTGAAAGTTAACAAATGCATATCTGCATTCATAGCAGCACTGCGTACAAATGTTTTGTATAAATAATCAAAATGCTGATGCTAAATATTTCTACAACATTGTTAAGTGGTAGTTGGTGTGTGCACATTTCATACGTTGATAGGGTTACATGTAGAGGTTTTGAAAGTGATAGATGGATGGATGTGGGACTGTTCGAATGCAGTCAAGGGAGTGTTACAAACATAAAAGTAAGAAGAGTAGATGGGCTGTCCTGTGCGATGGTGTGCATGTGCCATCCGGTTCTTTTAATGATGCCTGCCCTGGAAAGTGGACTGCGGAGACCACATATAGTCATGAAGATCCATGAATTATGATCCTTAGTGTATGCTAGAGAAAAGCATTTGTTGTTGAAAATAGTTTCTGCTTTTTTTTTCTTTTTCTCTGATATACAATTGTCCATTACTTTCATTAGCATAGTAGAAAATGTGAATGCAAATGTTGGAGAATCTTATTGAGTCAAAACACTTTTTTGAAAAATGTAAAGCAGATGAAGTCTATAGGATACATTATTTGTAATTGTATTGTTTAACTGTGAAAGGTGGCTCTGAAAGGAACGTTTTGTTTGTGTTTTGTGTGCAGGAAAGGCCAGCCAGTAAAGTGGGGGAGGTACATGAGGGACGGAACACCAACCACAGATACGGAGGGGCAGGTGGACATGGGAAGATGTTAGGCATGCTTTAAATCTAAGGTAGAGGGCAGTGTTTCTCATGCTTCTTGATTGCAGCCTTGAAAGCACTTTGAAACTGCTCGCCTCTGCAGAGTGGTGTGTTGCAGGTATACAGAGTACTATTTTCTTGGAATGATAAGGATCAACTGCCTCGTTTATCGCTTACAAGGTAGATGGCAGGATCTTCTGTCCCACAGGAGTAGCCTGTGTTGTTGCAGGAGCAGTTGAGGAAGATGAGGTAGAGGAAGACAGTCTATTACTTCCTGAGAAAGGAACAGCATTTCCTCCCAAACTTTGTTCACATTGAATGTGTTGACAAAATACATTGAAACACATCCACATTTGTCTCTGAGCTATCCGAGAACAAATTATTTTTGAATGTGGAAGGTTTCATCAACTTTCCAAATGTATCCTTCATTGTAATGAGATTCCGGTAACATAGCCCAAACTGTTCCCTACACAGTGAACTACAATGATGTCCGGATGCTTCAAGTGAACCATATTCTCACAAAATAGCAGGAATTCCAAACAGTTCATTTCGCGAACTCCATACCATGTAGCTTGAAATTCATCGAAACCAAGATTCTCAGACAATTCACAGTGTTCAGAATATACCTTCAGTCAATGGATCAAGAGTCGCCCAGGATCCATACACTCTGCTTCCTCAAACACATAGCCATAGCAATATTCAGTCCACACAATAAACAAAACTCCTGCTACCCTCTTTTCCTGTACACCACACCCAGCAAACCTGATTGACTTATCCCTCGATGTCCACAAACATTCACAACAGTCTACGTTCTTCGCAGTCCCCTTTCCATGCCAGGCATCCTTAAAAGACCTGGGTGGCCTGTGCGGTGTCTGTGGACATCCGCAGTGACCGTGGACACCGTAACACAGGGCAGCCCTTTTAACCTTTCTATTCTCATGCTTCTAACACTCCCTCATTGGATGCTTTCAAACAGTCACACATCCATCCACCAATTACATCCAAAAACTCTACATGTAACCCTGTCGTAGTTCAACACATCAGATGTACTCCTGAACTCTCAGAGTACATGTCTACTATTACTCACAGCAACCTGCATCAAAAACTACTGTAAAACTCTCTAAAAATGTTATTTGCATATGCAGATTCATCAACATCTGCATCTAAGAACATATGGTACAGGTATACTTATATGTTTTTCAGTATATTTTCAACTCATTTACAAATATATATATACAGGGTTCCTACCACTTAGCCTGTAATAAACTTATCAATAAGCATATTCTCTGTTTTAACCACTCTAGCAAATGCCATTAAGTAAAAGTGACATACACTGCTGTGTGTTTAAACATGTGTCTTTTTAGAAGCGTTTTCAAGAAATTTTAAAAATACATATGTGTATTTATAGCAGCACAGTGTGTAACTTTGTTTTTATAAAAGAAAGGAAATGCAGGTAGGAAAGATCTGTCAACGATTCTAAAGTGGCACTTGGTGTGTGCCAGTTTAATATGCTGCCAGTACATGCATACATTCCAATGTGACCCATTCCAAGCTATAGCTGCTTATAAAGTCTTGGTGTGTTTCTTTTCATTCTGTGACTTGTAATACCACTTCTCCCATTACACAACTCAAACACAAATGTCAAAAGGCTAAAAAATAAATAAATAAGAACGCCTGGACTGCAACATTCAAAAGTGTTGCATTTATATTAATTGAAAAATGCAAAATGCTACACCTTTAGAAATATTTCTTTTTAGGAGCATTTTCACAAAAGTAAACAAATGCATATATACATTTACAGCAGCATTGTGTGTAACTTCTTTGTAAAACTAAGAAAAAACAGATGCAAAACATGTTTGCAACATTTGTAAGTGCTTCTTAGTGTTTGGAAGTTTAATATATTGACAGTATATGCATACTTGCTAACATGACCCATTCCAATCTGTAGGTGTTTATCCAGTCTTAGTTTCTTGATGCATTCTGGGACTTGTAGTCCAAATTCTCTGAAGGAAAATGCAAATGCAACTTCCTAAGTACCTACATATTGCAATGGATCATGTTGGCAAGCATGCATGTACTACCAACATATTAAACTAACACACACCAACTGCCACTTAAAAATATGCTACACATATTTTCCATCTGCTTTTACACACAGTACTGCTATAAATGCACAACTTCATTTTGTGTTTACTTTCATTAAAAATCTCCTAAAAAGACACATTTTGAAACAGTCAGCATTTTCCATTTTTCATTCCATATACATCTCACACTTTCCAACTTCACTCATTACATCCCTCACATTGCCACCATTCTCCATCTGCTCACAAATACATGTATGCTTCCAAAGTATTTATATACAACACTTCAACACCAGAAGGTACTCTTCTTTCTGAACCTCTACTATAAAACACCAAACACTGCTGCAACAACAATCTGCCATTGCATTACCACTAGGCCACAGCTTCATATTCTTTAAAAACACTGCAACATATTACAAATACATTACACCACAAACACAGCACTTCTATTCAAATCAGCAGCACAAAAATATCCTACATATGCACCATTTTCTCACACCCATTTTTGCCCTGTTCCTTCTAATGTGCCAAACAGCACTACTCGTACTTCAATTGATTTAACACTTTCATACCCCACCCATGAAACAACTTTATTAACTCTTTTTCCAAACATCTCCTCCTACCTTCATAAATAACAAACCTGCTTACTAAAAGTACATCACCATTAGCACACATACCCACTTATTTTCCTTTACAATTAAAGGAAAGAAGAAGATTGTCAAAGACAGCTACCAAACAAAGAACACTCTTCTCATCCTACAAAGTAAGTACATCAATATAGCGTGCATATTTCATAATTGGAACAATGTACTTTAACTATAAATTAGCATAGAGTATGTTTTCGAATCAATAGCATTTATTTCACTCTTATTCATTATATTGCAAAATTCACATGCTTTATATTCCATCTAAACACCACCATTGCAACAACCATGTTTTCCTCAAAACATCATAATGTCCCTACTTATTCAATCACACAACCACTCCATTCATCACTAGCACAGGCTCATCACACCTGCACACACTCTTAGTCACAGAACCTTCCCAGCTACACCTATCATATCCCACTACACAATCACACAACACTCTCTTCATCTAAAAAATCACACCTACAAACCCATGCACAATACATGCACATACATTCCACAACTTTTAAACACAAACTTTCTTTTTTGCCAACAGACAGAACAGAATGTCTACTGAAAAGCAACTCTGTTGAAAACAAAGAGAAACTAGAGAAGATAAGAAAAAAAAACAAGCCATATAGTCATAACCTCTAAAACAATTAAATCATGTTTAACTAAAACATTAAAATAAAACAGCTAATAACTTCACTCAACAAAACTAAACCAGCGACCACAAAAAAAAGTATGGCCCATCTTCCAAAAACTATGGGCCTCATTAGGACCCTGGCGCTAAGTGTTTAACGGCGCCGTAAAAGACTGCGGTGCTGTTAAACACTTAGCGCCTTACTACGAGGTCCCTTTGCGAGACCCGACCTGAACGGCTTGTCTAGACCAGCCGTTAAAGTAGGGACCCGCAAAGGGAACTTGGTGCTGAGTACAGTACCGCAATTTGCGGTACCGTACTTAGCGCCTTCCCCATTCCCATAGAGCCATATGGGTCGAAAATGGGAATGGGGAAGGGCCCTGGTTCAATGGGGAATTACCACCCGCCAACCATGGAATGGGGTGGTAATTCCCCATTGAACCATGGCGGACCCATTACAACACCGGCACTAACCATGGTGCTAATAGCGCCATGGTTTAGCGCCGGTGTTGTAATGAGGGCCTATAAGTATAAAAAGGTGAACAAACAAATGTAGACCTACTAATGAACCTAACAGGATTTCTATCGATGTTAACATAGCCGCAGTAAAGCATTCCCATATTATTTTTTTACAAAAAATAATGTTCCAGCGTAGAGTTCTTCACAATCTTATAAAGACAGCTGAACAGTCATGATTCAACCTTAAAAATGAATCCTCAAAGCTTTTATTGACAGTGCATTTCTACTAAAGAGAAGGTTGTTGATATTAAACAGAATGAAACGGCGGAGTTGGCTGCTGAGTTGCTGCATTCTGTGGCAGTCTACTCTCTTCTACTCCACTGAGACCTGAATCTCTCTACAGTTCCTGCTTTTGTGGGTGGACCCATAAAAACTCTCACTATCCGCGGAGCGGCCGCGGAGTTGGCTGCTGAGTTGCTGCAGTCTGTGGCAGTCTGTGAGCAGGCGGGGAAGGCCCCCACCACCAGCATGGAGGAAAAACGGGGTGATATGCCCTCCACACCGCCATCGGGAGGCGAAGACGAGGAGGTGTGATGGATGAGAAGCTCAATGGTTGCCCACCACAGATTCGATCTCCCCCGCCCCCCGTCGGTTTGTCTCTCATCAAGATCCAGGTTTCCATCAAAAACGGGGTCTGGTTATGCCAGTCCCTCCCAACAATTCCAACACACAGCCCCTTTTGAAGAATCGCCCCAGGTCGCTGATGAACTTTTAATGACCTGCTCAGGAAAGGACGCGGCCATCGACAAAGACTTGCCAACTCGTTTCGCCCCTGCCAAGAACCCATTTGTACTGGACCAGGAGGTTTGCGAGTTGAAATCGGTGCGGGAGCCGGGAAAACCCCCTGCGGACAAGTTCCTGGTGCAACCGACCCGAGGGTGGGCTGCGAGGGAACTGCATGGGGCTCCCCGGCCCGGGACGCCTGCAACGCACCAAGAGGGCACACAAAGAACTAACCCGACTTGCTTTCCATCACTTACCAGGAACGCGGAGTTCCGCACAGCGGCGATTACACGGGACCATGTGACTAGTCCCAGTCAGGCAACCCCTCCGCGTGGACACGAAGAGTCGCCTTCGCTCGGCTCCCCTGCTTCGAGCTCACAGGGGACCGTGGCGGGAGCCCCACTGGCTCCGAGCGCATCGTCAGAGAAGAAGGAGGTGCACGCCCTAGTACACGCTGCCGAGAGCGAGGCTCCACTTCCTCAAGGGGGTGGAGCCAAGGATCAGCACAGCAAAGGGTCCAGGTCAAAAGACAATGAACAACCTATTACACCGCAAACTCAGCCGAATGAAGAAAGCAAAGTACTTTTAATTGACTCTCTGCCTACATTTACCTTTCCCAAAAAAAAAACGCTCTTCAAAAAACTAAAAATAATCAAAATATTCACAGGAAAAAGAAAGGCACAGTCGGCCAGTCATTACATAATAAACAAAATAAATCTTCAGAAAAGCTCCTGGCCAACTCGATTTGCAACTCTCTAAAAGCATACTTTGCCAGCCAAGGAAAACGGAAATATGACGTCCTCCTTGAACTGACAGACGCAGAACTGCTGGATGCGACGTCTGACCTTTCTGGAGGTCCACAAGCCTGCAAGCTCCCCTACACACCAAAAGAGGGAACCCCACTTGAGCCAAGATCTTCCCACCCCGGCGATCTTGAAAACACCCTTCCAGACTCTTCTCCATCCCAAAGTTCGAAAGCTGGCTCACCTGTACCACCCGAAGGCTCGTGAACCGCTCCCCTCAAACTTTCCTTAATGGGGCTAGCTCCCACCTCTTCTGAAACACCTTGGGCGTTTAGTCCCATGGGGTCTTTGCGCCCCCCTTGCACCACAAACTACTGATGATCACCCAAACAACATCACAACAAAGGAGGGAGCTGAAGACCCTCATGCTCAGAAGCTGGATACCCTTCTCCCTGGGTCCCCAGTTAAAATCCAGTTATCCCCCAACCCTTCTGCCTCCTTGCTGGGTAAAGAGCAGTGCTCTCCTAAGACCCAACCACAGCTATCTACCCCGTCCAGCCGTCCTCATATTTCACCTCGAAGGAAGAGCGGAGGGGCGTGCCAAACAGAAGAAGCTCAAAAGGATACACCGCCCAAAAATTAGACCTAACAATATTGATGTCAGCATTTACGATTGCGCTTGCTCCATTTGGAAAATTGTATGAAGCCATAAATGACACTCTGAAGGACCAAACTACTCTGATCGCAATTACCCATATTAAGATGACATATTTTGAGGGGTATATAACTGCTAAAGAAAAAGTAGACAGTGTGATATACAACAAAATTATAGGAGACCCAGCACGAGCCAATCTTGCCACTTCAACTCCTCTGCCCCAACCAATTCTAATTAAAGACTCAAGAGATAGTGCGTCTCAAACAGATTCTATTACCCCAAAAGGAACAGACCTGCGGGACCAGACACAGTCAGCAGATAAACTGCCTTCCAACAAAATTTGTTTTGATTTCGGAAAAAAGCAAACAAAAAATCAAAAACTGAAGGAAAATACTGAACCCCCTGCCAATTCTTATGTGAAGGGGCCAAAAAGGGAGCGGCTAAATCATGCTTGAAAGAATTTGTTCAAAAACAAACACATCTGCCTTTTATGGTGAATTCAGTCAAAGGTTTGACAAAAGGAACACCAGCCCAACTAACTAAGCCAAACAGGGGAAATAAAAAAAAACAATCTTCAAGAACCGGCACCAGTTCCTTCAGGCCCGGCACTGGGAAATGACCCAGACCCCCAGCTGAGGAATAGAGAGTTGGCTCCTAAACCAAGTGAGTCCTGCGGATCCTCAAATTCCCCCATCCAGGATTGTCATTTCGTTAGAAGTCCCTCACAGACTTCACCAGTACATTTGCCAATAACTGCGGAAGACTTCCTGAGAGACGAAGCTTCCATGAACATTACCCTCCACTCATCTCCGCGGAGCTGTACCCAAAGCCAAAATGACGAAAATCAGCGCAAAAGCTCGTCCTCGAACACCAACCGTGCAACATCCCCAATATCAAAAAAACGAAGGAAGAACAGTGAAAACAAGAAGATGGACTCGCGAAGACCTAACTTGAGATATCCCAGAGGGCCGGAACTCTCCAGAGTGAAACCTGTGACATTAAAAAAAAATATGCAGAAATAAAATCACCTAACAAAACTGACAATGATCGAAGAGACAGTCCTAACTCGCACAAAAGATCAAAGGAATCCATTGAACGGAAAGAAAACAACCACTTCAGAGACAGAACTCTGACCCAAAAAATAGCAAAACAAGAAAGGCTAGCTTCGGCTACAGTTTTCAAGCTGGAACAGATCCCGGAAAACTCGGAGAAGACAACCTTAAACAGGGGAACGGTTTTAAAAATCTTGAAATGCATCAGAGACCTTGAGGATCTGACGACAGAGGATCTGATACTAGTAGAACCCTACCACAAAGACCAAAAAGCAAAGGCCCACCTACATGTGAGAGCAAAAGCTAAAGGCAGATGGTCCAAAGAAGGTAAAGCAGACCTCCTGAAAAGGGGCTACTACATCACAGAGGTAAAAAGAGTATCGAACAACCAGCTATCTCAACACAGGGGGAACACTTACCCAACTGGGAAAACCCACTATAGATCAAAAACAGAACTCAATACTCAAAATCTGACCCAAACACCCAAGCGGGACTTTGTCTGGATGCCGGCCAATACTGGCAAGTGTGAGAGTCGGCACTCTCCGACAAGGAGACCCACTGAAAGAAACTTGTACAGACCAAGAGAAATTCAAGAAGAAAGATCTCTCACCAAGAGACGGATCTCGTCTCACTCAGAAACTAAGATCGAACAAAATCTGTCTGACAGAAACCTCAACACCTTAAGACACCTGGAGTCTTCTACTACCCGGAACAACTTGTCAACATTTGCACCAATCAGCAGCTTTTGGCATGGCTTCCGAAAACCTCATCAAGCCACACGAAGAAATAGCAACAAATACCATCCAGCGAAACGCCGAAAACATTTAAAGACGTAACAAGCTCAAAAGATCTCAGTTCAGAACCAGACCATCAAATCCGGATGCTTAAAATGATGTCTTGGAACACCAGGGGTTACACTCACCTCACAAAAGTGTGAGGAGTAAACCTGGGGGAATTTGACATCATAACCCTTCAAGAAACGTGGCTTCTTGTCCCCCCTACAATCGACAGCTTTTCGGTTGTGGTTTCACCAGCAAACAAAGGCCGCTTGGGCCGTCCTTCAGCTGGTCTCCTTGTGGCAGTTCGATCCAGGTCAGGCCTCTCAATCCAGAAGAAGCTCGCTGCTACTCAAACGCACCTAGCAGTACTAGTAAAGTGGGAAGGACTGGACGCCGAGACTCATTCTATGACGTCCTCTCTCATCACCATAATTACAACCTATTGGAACCCTCAAGTAATCTCAGACAGGCTCTTTCTAGCGACCATCGAATCTGAGATCGACGGCATCATGACTGCACAAAACAATCCTCTTATAATTTTAAGTGGGGACCTGAACGCTAAATGCCCGAACGGACTCCCAAGAAGCATTCCATCACGTCTGACAAGTCAGGTGAAATCACGTGGCAAATTATGGCAATCCCTCATGGATTTTAGAAATCTCTATAATATCGACCACTCCCTACCTCTGGCCTCCTACATTCCGACATGCGAAAGAGGGTCACAAGAAGGGACGATCGATTACATATTTGTATCGGAACCAATGCTGAGTCGGATCTCATCTTTTGAGGTCATGAGGGCCGAGGCAAGCAACCATAACATCTTGAAAATCGTCTGGCTGACTGAAGGAGGAGGCAGACTTCAAATGCTTGAAAAAACTGAATCCAACGCCCAAGGAAATCGCCTAAGACTTACGGCGGAGCGAATTAAAGAACTCTCAAAAAACTACGCAACACACTGCTCACGGAAAGAAAGAGGGGCAATAAATTCAATTGACTACCAACCCTTACTGCTTCCACATCAGATGCACAGGAAGTTAAACCCAAAGGGCAACCAGCAACCATTACACACTTATGACAAGGAGTTGGTAATGAAACGTCGTATCATGCGAAAGCTGAAGAAACAGGCAGCAACCTCTGAATCAGATGGTCCAATGAAAGCTTGAAACCTGAATGAACAAAAACTGTACAAATCCTGGTTAAGATTCCGCAGAGCTCTCCTTTATCAATGTGACGCAGAAGAAATTTTGAGAAAATTGGCAGATAAGAACTCAGGGGCATTTTGGCAGCTGATTAGGAACTCAGAAGACGGCTCAACTGCACCAGGGTCAAACAACGTCACAGAAGAAGTCTGGAAATTGCATTTCTCCAAGATATTCCAGCTCCCCAGGCAAACTAGACCCTCCACTGGGTCTGAGCCAAAACCAACAACCTGGGAAGACTTTTCAAATAAAGAGGACATTGTGATGGCCATCAGGCGTCTTAAATCCTCCAGAGCTCCTGGCCCCGCCGGAAATACCAACATAGACCTAAAAAACCACCCGGAGGAATGGGAGAGTTTCATCGGCAAGGTGTTCAAAAAATGCTGCCTCACTAAAACGATCCCGAAGTCCTGGTGTTCTGCAGTTATTGCCCCTATCTACAAAAAAGGCAACAGAACTGATCCGGTGAATTATCGCCCCATTGCGCTTCTGGACACAAGCGGCAAGTAATACGGATCATTTCTCTTAAAGAGCTTCCAAGCCTGGGCTAAATCAGCCCCGTGCCAGGACCCTTTTCAAGCACGGTTTATGAAAAATTCAGGGACCACAGCTAACATCATGATGCTAAGTGTCATAAAGAACAAGCTTACGCCAAGGCCTGGGAAAGTATACCTGGCGTTCATAGATCTCAGCCAAGCTCTGATCAAATAGACAGAGCTCTGCTGTGGTCCAAACTGGAACAATGGAAATGTCCAAGCAAACTTCTTGACCCAATAAAGGCTTTTCACAACATGACGTCAATCAGGGTCAAGTTAAACCAAACAGGCACACTGTCCGAAGAAATCCCAACGCTCAACGGGGTAAAACAGGGCTGCCCGTTGACCCAGCTCTGTTCATCTCTTTTCTTGGAGACCTTAAAGAAAATTCCAGCAACACAAGATCTTTTCCTCCGAAAGTCGGCGAGACTTCTGTGGTCCATCTACTATACGCAGATGACATCATCCTTCTTGACCAGACTGAAATTGGCCTTCAAAGGGCCTTCAAAGACAGCTTGATAATCTGGCCAAATACATCTCCAAAAACAACATAGAGATAAATAAAGGGAAAACAAAAATCCTGATTTTCGGACAACCTCCAAAAAAGAACACAAAAAACTTCAGATGGCACATCGAAAACTCAACCATAGAAGTGGTGAAGTCCTTTAAATACCTGGGTGTGATGATGGACAACTCAAAGTCCATCCAATAATTGACAAGAAATATGGCAGTTTATCGCTCTTACCAGCCATAAACTTCTATAAAGGCAAAGTAGTTCCGAGCTTGGCATATGGATGTGAGGCAATGCCATTGATTCCCACGACAATATTGCCAAAATTGGAGGCCTACTTTTGGCAGAAAGTCCTTCAGCTTCCCAATTCCACATCGGTCTCGGTCATTAGAAGAGAACTGGGAACACTCTCCTTGAAAGCTGCCATATTTGAAGCAGCTGAAATGGCTCTGTTCAGGAAAGTAATAATGCAGGACTCACCTCCCCTATACAACATAATCAAAATTGAAATGTCAGCAGGAAGGGGCAAGGCTCTCAAAACTTGGGCGGCCAAGCAGCGAGCCCACTTGGACGATATTGGATGTCCTGAAGATGAACTGATCCGAAACCCCACAAAAATAAAACGGAAAATGGACCAATTGGACTGGATAGAGACTTTAACATCAGCAGAAAAAAACAAACTTCTCACTCATCTAAATTTCCAGCCCAAAAAATTGCATTCAACCACTGAAGTCCTAAAAAGGTTTACAGACAAGGCCCTAAGATCCATCTTTCTGAGGTCTTGTCTCAACCTACTTCCGACCAACGAAATAAGGGCCATTAGGGGCCAGTCGCAAACAAACCATTGTCGCTTATGCGAAACTGAACATGAGCCCGAATCGGTAAAGCACCTCCTGATGCACTGTTCTCAAACGAAGAAATGGAGAAGAGCGTACCTGGGCCCACTGATTCAACCTAGTCTCTTGTATGAAGAAGAAGTCTGGTGGAACCGCCTCCTGAGTGGATCGAGGACAGCATGGTCAATATCCTCTGCTAAAGTTCTAAAGGCAGCCCTAGAGAAATGTGCTTCAAATCCAATGGAGACAAGCAACCAGGTTAGACCAACTAAAGGTTTTGAACTTATCTTGAATACCAGAAATCAAAAAAAGATGGGGAATTTCGAAACGTACATATGGTTGGACAGAAAACTTCAAAACTTCAAGAAACTTCAAGACTTTCTCTTTGCAAAATCATTGATTTGATAAAAGCAAATAAAAAATGTTTTAAAAAACGAAAGTACTTCTAAACATGTGCTATGTCAAGATAGATACCTTTTCAAACTTCATTGGAGGTAAATCGATTCACACAAGCAGCACAGAAACATATTTAAAAGAAACGGCTTATGAACAAGAACAAAACAATCCAATTGCCATTGGCAGTAATGTCCGAGGGTATGCAATGGTAGGAGACGACATTGTGGCAAAGGAAACCCTAAAAGACAAAACTAAAATTAAAACTTTACAAACCATGGACTCTCGTCCAGTACACTGCCACACTGGGCATCAAGGACATTCATTATCCTCTATTTAAGGAAATGCTTGCAAAATCACATTCCTCCACATACACATTTAGAAACACACCATAAGTCTATACAGTATCTTGTGCATAAACTATATTATGCAAACAGTCTTGCTTTAGATCTTCAGCATTTACATAACATTCTCTTTCATGGAATAGCCAAAGAACTCCTTTGAGAAATAGAGCACACCCAAAGCAAATTCTTTTTAACTGAATTTGGCTTCGGAAATTCATTAACTTCAGAAATACTCCCCTATTAATACCAATAACTACATACCCTTATTCCGATGCCGACCCAATGGACATGGTACCACTCTACAACCAAACCCTCCTTGACGCCATTAACAAAATTGCACCTCTGAGCAATCGCAAGTCCAAACCAACAACCCACTGAAACTCCAGGTTCACTTTTAGCTTCAGAGCTATGAACCGCAAAAAGAGGTGCTGAAATTACTTGGGGAAAAAACATTGTCTAATGCGGACAAACAGCACTTCAACACCCTGACCATAGAATATAAAAAAGCCATTATCCAATAAAATGGCAACTCCGACAACGAAAGAATCACACAAGCAAACTCAAGAGAGCTCTTCGTGATCTTACATTAGGATCCCCCGCCCCCATACCAGACCACTGTAACAAAGATCTACCTTGGTGTATAAACATTCAAAATGGTCTCCCTGGTAAAATCTCTTTGCTCCAAAATAAAATCTAAAATAGCCTCAGCTTCCCAGACCAGGGATAACAACCAACACTGCCCACACCATTGCTGAGATTCAAATTTACCTCTATAACTATCACAGAACCCTCCAAAATCATCAATGGCCTGAAACCGTTCAGATGCTAAGGAGACACCTCTCCAGCCTCTCTCATCAAAGATTGTGCTGATGAGCTTGCCCCTTTCATCACAGCCTTAATCAACAACTCATTCTCCACCAGCAATGTACAAAAAAATCTTAAGGAAGCATGGGTACTCACACTTCTCAAATAACCAACCCTTGTCCCCAACATCCCCACCAACTACCGCCCCATAACGACTGTACCCTTCCTTTTGAAAATTCTGGCTAGGGTAGCATATATGCAAATACAAAAATACTTGGAAACACACAACCTGGTCATGTAACAGAAACTGACCTCTTGGATCTCAAAATCCAAATGGATGAGATTAAAGACAAAGGCAATATGGCCATACTGTTCCTACTTGACCTCTCAGCAGCCTCTGACCTGGTTAATCATAATATACGAGGATCGAATTATTTTCATCCAACAACACCATGAGAGTATTTTCATCCACTGCTGTGGCCCCTCTAGCCCCGGTTAACTTTGGAGTCCCCCAAGGCTCCTGCATCTCGCCAACACTGTACAGCATCTTCACCAAGCAACTGTTCAACCTCTCAGACAAATTAGGGATAATTTACACTAACTACGTGGATGATACCCAAGTTCTTCTTCCCATCACAGGCAACCACAACACAGATTCCCGGGTACTGAACAAAATCTACCTAACCATCCAAGCTTGGATGATGCAAAAAAATGAGCTGTGCCTTAATGACAAGAAAATATAATTACTCCTAATCGGCAGTCAATCCCGTCTAAGTAACCTGTCTGACTCTTACAAAACATTCACCACTGACGGCAACATTATCACCAAAGTGAAAGAGGCAAAAACCTTAAAAGTTTATCTAGACTTGTCACTCTCCCTGGGAAAGAAGGTCAACACTATTGCATCCGCAGTAGCCTACACCGACAATCTGATCGCTGCCAGCAGACCCTTCCAGGTGACAGGCAAGTGCATTACCCTGGCTAGAGCACCTATGCTGTCAAGGATTGACTACTGTAACTTACTCTTTGCAGGATCCAACTCCCGGAACATTAACAAACCATAGATCATCCAGAAAAACATTCCCAAAAAAGATCATATCTCTACAGCCAGACGCAAGATCCACTGTCTCCCGGAACGTATAACATCCAAAACACTATCTCTAACACATACATGTCTTTCAATCAGTGCCCCAATCTGTCTAGCTAATAACATTTCCAAAGTGCAGTGCAACAGACCTACCCAATCTGCTTATTCTTTCCACCTTGACATCCCTCGCTAGAGATGCCAAAAAGCTGGAGGCTGCAGCTTCCCAGTGATTGCAGCCAAACAATAGAATGCCATGCCCTTAGCACTTAGATCAGATCCCTCCCCCTGAAAGGCCTCAAAACGCGCTCTTCTGCCAAAATAAATAAGAAGGACAAGTAATATATACGTTCTTATCCTTAATTGTAACTACTACTCAACAAAACAGTTGAAGTAACTCATTGTACTATCTAACCTGATGTAACATGTAATGATTGCAACCAAAGACAATACTAAACTACTGCAACCGTCAATATTATGTAACCAGCGCCTAGAGACCTCCAGGTAAGGTGTGTTTAACAAATGTAAAAATAAATAAATAAATAAATAAACAGCACCACTAAATAGCTTAGAAACATGTATCTGTAACACAGCTGCATTATACAAAGTATTAATTATATGTATAAACTGCAGATTAATTGTAAAACGTTACCTTGATTTAGGTTTTGTCAATGGAGGAATTTGTACAGTTCTTGGATTCCAAAAATATCCACATTACAAAAACATTCAGTTTGTCAACATCCACTTTGACAAACTTGCAGTAGTTAAACAAAATTGACCGCACAGTGCATGTTTCCTTCTTTTCAAAGACATGTACCTATGTAGAGAACAATTCTCTCTATCTCTTGCATATTCTGTCACTATTCACAAATAACAAGGTCGAACCCTAGATCACACATTGATTGACATTGGCAGCACCGTCTTTAAAGAAGGTATGAATTACATAGCACAATCACGTCTGTGTACAATCAATGGTCTATTCCTAGTTAACTTTGGTGCAAACAAAGTTAACAGAAAGATTCCTTGCATGCAGGAATACAATAGACTACCTGCATTGTACACCCCCATCTAGATATCTACCCCATATCTCAAAAAAGAAAACCTTTAAAAAGAAAACAAATAAAAACAGAACCTATTACAGATCTCCCAACAATACCATTATAGAAACAACCACCTGCTTCTCCATCAAATAATACAACAAAAAAACTATCTAGTACAAACTCAACTACACGTCCATCAGAAATCAACAAAACAAATTTCTCATCTCAAAAAATAACTGCAAGCCCATCAAAGGATTCAGATACGCAGCTCTCTCATCCATTTAAATTCAGCAACACTACTGGAGTAAATTGCTATATAAATGTAACAATCGATCTTCTCTTCCAATTGACACCAATTGTTCACAATATCTACTTAAATGGCTCAGACCAGTAATGTTTGCAACTGCTCATCCTTCATAGAAATTGCTCAAATAATCCTTACAACACTTACAGTGTCTCAGGTTTCAGGCAAGAATTGTAATACTGTGCACGAATGGTAGCATTTATCATTAAGACACAGGAAGATCCACAATAATTTCTAGTTTACTTACTACAAGTACTGGGAACCAAAAGCATCCCTATGAATGAAATATTTCAGATTGTATATACGTGGAAACATACATGCACTCTCTGCAGCCATGTTTCATAAGAGCACATTCCTAATAAATGATTTGTATATGTATCCATACCAAATTGTGAATCCATTCCATTTCACCAGCTTCTGTGGAATGCACATCATGGCAATCATTCCAGCATACAAATAAACTCTAAGGTAAAATACAGATGATACCAAAAATAACTGTAATCTCACGAGCTTTACACACAGCCGAGTATCACTTGGCAAGAAAACCTTCAGAACAGTAGGCATAATATACCACACTAGTACCTCAACCACTTCCGGCCACTATACTGCATGTGACAAAAAAAGAAGTGGTTGGTTTGAATGTAACAACACCTCCATTACTCTAAAACAGAGGTTGCCAGCAAATCTAACAAATGCCTACTTAATATTCCTTCAACCAAAATGTACTCGCTCACAAAACTGTAGCACAATAAACAGTTAGAATATGCCAACAGGTATCTAACTACATTCATTATATTAAAATAGCACTAGTCTAGCTACTTAGAATACGCCAACAGGTATGAAACTACTTCAAAAATACCCTTCATTGCAATGCGCTTCATATAAACCATCACAGTGCTTGTTATTGCACAACTACTTGTAAAGTTTAATATAGTTAGAATATGCCAAACAAGAATCTAAACTACTTTAAACATTCCCTAATTACAACACATTTCAATCAATCATACATTTTTAAAAAAAATCCTTTAAGGATGTTTCCCCCAATGACCCAATGATTATTTTGTATCAATACAATAACTGTAGCACACACTAATGATGTGCCAAAAATAGTACACAGAATTTATGAGGGTAAATAAAATTACATTTATATGTAAAATTGTATGCAATTAAGGCTTTTAAACTATCTTGTTTAACACATTGTACTGTTTCTTTTTTTCTCACAAAAAAAGAACCAGGGATTCCAGGTTTATTACTGTATGCACCTAAGTAAACATATGAAATATACCCAAATACATATTCCATAAGCACTATGCTCATTTGTACTACAACCATAAATAATATATATGATATAATAAGTCTTTTATAACGCGCCTGTACACACGTGTTTCTAGGAGTGTCAAGCAAAGGAGGGGGTGACAAAGGGAGAACAAAACAATGAATGGTAGAAGTGCCAGGGGGGAAGGGAAGGGAAGGGAAAAGTGCAGGTAATGCAACAAGTGCTGCCAGAAAGGGTGGCTCATATTTGCAGAGAGAAAAGGGACTGTAGGGTTGCAGATACAGACCCTTACGTGTCGGGGGAGCATGGAGGCAGTGCAAGGGCAACTGGACATGCAGGAGCCTGGGCAAGAGTTTCAGTGGGAGGCCAGGTGACTAGTGTGCACAGCAGTCAGGGACATCAGCGAGGGAGAGGAATAGAAAAAGCAGAAGTGAAAAGTACGGTCCTGAGTTGCATCTGGGAACTGGAGGTGGTTATGCTCAAGTTTGAGAGAGGCAGGGAGGGTGTTCCAGGTGGAGGCCACAGCAGAGGAAAGAGATGTACCCCCCACTCTCTGCTTAGCAAAGCGTCTGAGCCTCAGAGAGTTGGAGGCGGATGAGCAGAGGGCTCCAGATAGAAGACTTTTAGGAAGAGAAAGTTGGAGGTAGTCTGGTCCAAGGTCCTAGAAAGCCTTGTGGACGATGCAAAGGGTCTTGAAATTGATCCTTTCAGACAAAGGAAGGCAGTGGAGAGATTTCAGAGCTGGAGGGATACAAACCCTGGGCTTGAGGCCAAGGACAAGTCTTGTAGTCCGGTTCTGGATAAGGTGTAAAGGTCGAAGATTAGAGAGAGGTACATTTAGAAAGAGGCTGTTGCAATAGTCCAGCCTAGAGAGGACCAGGGGTCTTGAGACAGTGAGCTTCCGGGGGAAAGTGAGAAAAGACAGAATACCTCTGGGAGGTTCAACTGTGACTTCGTAGAGACATCAGAGATGTAAGGATGAAGGAGATGGTGGAGGTGAAGATGACACCAAGATTCTTAGCCTCACAGGAAGCAGCAGGAAGAGGACCCAGAGTGGGTGGCCATAGAGAGAGAGGAAAGGATGGAGCAGGTGTCCTGACGAGGAGGATCTCTGTCTTACTGGCATTAAGGCAGAGATCATTGCAGCACACCATTCCTAAAGTGGGGCCAGATATTCTGATATGAGAGAAGGAGCAGAGGTGACTGAGGTGAGCCGGAGGGAGAGCTGGGATTCATCTGCATAACACTGAAAGTTAAAGCAGAATGTAGCGATGCAGTGGGAAAGAGGTGCCGGGAAGTGGTTGAAAAGCCAGGGAGAAGGATTAGACCGCAGAGGAACACACCAAGTAGAAAGAGAGACGAAGAGAGGAAACAGCCAAGTTGGACCTGGGAGGATCAGTCGGTGAGAAAGAAGGTCAACCAAAGCAGGGCCTGACCAGAGATACCCAGGTTGTCAGGGTGGCAATTGAGGAGAATGCCATAGTTGACCATGTCAAAAGCAGAGGATAGATCGATGAGAATGAGGCCAGAAGAAAGTGTAGGGTCAATATTGCACAGCAGGTCTTCACTAGTGATCAGCATAGCAGTTTTTGTGCTTCTGGCCGCTCTGAAGCAACACTGGTGGTTGTGGAGACAACCAACAGATTCAGTATGCAGATTAAGCAGGGAGATGGCCAGCATTTCCAGGAGTTTGCCCAGGAAAGGAGTGATGGAGTTTGCCAGAGACGAAGGATCAGCAGAGGGCTTCTTAAGAAGTGGGTGCTCAAGGGAGTACTTAAAGGGGAAAGGGTAGGTTCCAGTGGCAAAAAGTGATTGCAGAAATTGGCCAATGCTGGACCAAGGGTGTCGATGTAGTACTTGATGATTTTGCATGAGCACAGGAAAACCTGCTTTGACAAAACATTCATAGATTGGACATGTCTAGAAACATTGACAGGGATAAACAGGAGAAAGGAGGAGCCGAGACGGCTGAGGAGGTGCCAGGGGTGGTAGATGAGGGAACACTAGAGGTAGAGACTGCGACAGGGTTCGCCAGCTCCATGCAGATTTTGAAAAGTTTGGCTGAGTTGTTAGAGGCCACAGAGATGCAGCTTGGATAGAGGCTCTCTTCCTAGAAAGGACAGAGAGTCTGTACTGCTAATAGCGTAGGCGGCATGCCTGTCTGTCAGAGGGTGCACTTCATGACCTCCACTTCCTCACACCCACCTTACACTTGCATTTAAGGGTGTTGAGGTTGGACTTGTACCAAGAGTTGCACTTGGATGTGGACTTCAAACGGATCCTCATGACAGGGTCAAGGATGTCAAGATTGTTAGATATAGAGAGATAAAGGTTAGAGAGGGCTGTGTCAGAGTGTGTGTTAGCCAAAGGTGTAGGATGAAGAGAGAAAGTAGCAACAAAAGCCTCCACTGACACACGCTTCATGGGCCGAGGGAGGAAAGAAGAATGTGGTCACTCCAATAGAGAGGAGTGGTAGGAGGGTTGCAGAGGGGAAGGTCTGAAGAGATCAAAACATCCAGAGTGTGCCCTGCAGAGTGATTCAGGCCAGGGGGAAGAATAGAGAGAGAGAGAGAGAGAGAGAGAGAGAGAGAGAGAGAGAGAGAGAGAGAGAGATTCTCAGAGGTTGCGAAAGAGCCCTGAAAAGGGTCGAGGCCGAGTTTCAGTTCTACGAGGAGGAGAAGTTGAGAGTCATAGGCAAGGAGGGAGTAGGAGAGGTCAGCCCATTCAGATAGGAAAAGTACAATGTGGCCAGGTGGCCTGTAGATAGTGGCCACGGTGAGAGAGAGGCCACGAGAAATAGGGAGCCTGCAGACCAGGCATTCAAAGGAGGAGTATTCCTGAGTTGGAATGACAGAAGCAGGGATCAGCTCTTGGATCAGACTTGGCTCACAGTCAGCTCTGTCACGATTTTAGCACTCTCCTTCCTGGTGGCTACAAGATCTTCTCTGATCCCAGAGCCAACCATCCCAGTGGGGGTGTAGACCTCAATGATGATATCACAGATCACATCACTGATGACATCACTAATTACATTATTTATAGCAGATTACATCAATAATGGCATTAAACATAACATGATTCATACAAACGTTGATTTTCTTAATAATAATTTAGGCCATGGACTTGGACATGATGAAGGCTATGGTCATTAGCCGTTACCAAACGCCATAGCTAGTGGTCAGTTAGTGTTGAAAAATACCAATGTGTATGGTTATAATCCATGAATAGTGGCCCGTCAATGTTTTAAAATATGCAGTGGGTAATGTTGAAAGCTGTAGTCAGTGGCCATAAAGGCCATAGCAGGTGCCCATTAATATGTTAGAATATACAGTTGGCACTGCCAAAGGACATGGCCCCTGGATAGTATTGTGTTGAAGACCATGGCTACTGACTGGTTAGTGTATGAAATATACAGTGAGCACGGCTGAAGGCCATGGATATGGTCTGGTAAGTGTTGTTTAATACACAGGGCCTCATTCCTACTCAGGCGTTAAGGGGTTTACGGCGCCGTAAACGGCGCCGACCCTTAACGCCTGATTACAAAGTTCCCTTTGCGGGATGGCTGTTTAACGCCTGCTTTTTGCAGGCATTAAAAGCCATGCCGCAAAGGGACCTTGGCGATAATTACGGCACCGTAATTTACGGTGCCGTAATTATCGCCTTTCCCAATTCCCATTATGCCCTATGGGGCAAAAATGGGAATGGGGAAGGGGCCATTGGTGAATGGGGAATTACCGCCCCACTCACCTTGGAATGGGGCGGTAATTCCACCATCCACCATGGCGGAATTGCAACCTTAGCGGCATGGACCATGGTGCTAATAGCACCATGGTCCTCCGCCAAGTTTGTAATGAGGCACACAGTGTGCTTGTCCGAAGTCCACCGCTTATGTCATGTTAGTATTTTAAAATATACAGTGGACATGGCCAAAAGATGTACAAACTGCTCATGGTCAAAGGCCATGGCTCGTGGCCTATTCATATATTAGAATATGAAGTGGGCACAGCCAAAGATTGTGGCCACTTGCCAGTATTGTGCTAAAGCCCATGGCTAGTGGCTGAGTAGCTTATATAATATACAGTGGACACAGCTGAAAGCGGTAGCCACTGGTGAAGGCCAAAGTCTATGGTTGGTGGTGTGTTAGTGTTTTAAAATATACAGTGCTCAAGGGAAAATATTGTGGCCAGTGTCCATGACTGAAGGCCAGAATTAGCACCCATGAATCTGTTAAAATATATTTCGCCATGCACACTGACCATGGCTGAAGGCCATCCTTAATGTCAGTCACTATTGTAATGTAATTAGTGATGCCATTAGTGATGTGATCTGTGATGTCATCATTGTGGTCATAGGCTGTGCAACAGGGTGCGCGAAGTTGAGGTGCCTTTAGCTGAATTTCCTGGTTTTATTGTGTTAAAATCTCACCTTAACATCCCTACAACTAAAGTTTTCTCCATGAATTTCAAAGTTGTTTTTTTTAGAATGTATTGCTCACCTTAAAGTCCCTGGGTTTTGTAATTCCATAGATAATTGACAGTAATAATACAGATAATTGGGCTAATGAAAATGATGTACCATGTGTAGAAAGTAAAATAACAAGAAGTCATGCAACCACATCCCCCCCAAATAAACCTGTTCTTAAAAAAATGTGTTTGCATATTTACTTAACTTTTTAAAGTGTTTATGTTTATATGTACTATTGATGAATAGTAAGTTATTAATGAGTTACAGTAACTGTGTACAAAGACTACACCCAATATATATTATAATAAAACTTTACAAGACTACTGCCTACATATATATCTATGTAGATATGGTTATTTCTTTTTAATGGTTTTATAGCCGTGTCTATCATAAATGCATGGCAGCTAAGTGTGACAATGACTGGGAGGATCGTACCTGCGGCTCCCACAGGGGATAACCGCGGCTATAATAAAATACATAAGGGTTTGTATTTTTTTTAACACACACTGTATTGAAAGGATCAATTTAAGGTATTTGATCCATATGTACAGTATATGTTTGTATTGTCTATTTTTATAACTGAAAAGTTGGCAGTGAAAAGAACCATTTTGGAGGATAAGGAAAAAAGAGGTAGGAACTGGGAAAGGAAAAACACTAGCATTCATACATATAACAAAAGTTTTTTTCACATTTTATATTTTGTACATTTTTTGAGCTTTAGCATTCTAAACAATGGCTCTCATTACAATACTGGCGCTAAACCATGGCGCTATTAGCACCATGGTTGGTGCCGGTATCGTAACGCCAATGTTCAATGGGGAATTACCACCCCATTCCAAGGTTGGCGGGGCGGTAATTCCGCATGGAACATTGGCCCTTCCCCATTCCCATTTTTGCCCCTTAGGGCTCAATGGGACTGGGGAAGGCGCTAAGTACGGTACCGCAAATTGCGGTACCGTACTTAGCACCAAGGTCCCTTTGCGGGTCCATACTTTAACGGCTGGTCTAGACCAGCCGTTAAGGTCGGGTTCCGCAAAGGGACCTCGTAGTAAGGCGCTAATGGGTTAAAGGCGCCGCAGCCTTTTACGGCGCTGTTAACCCATTAGTGCCAGGGTCGTAATGAGGCCCAATGATTTTAAAAAAAATAGACGCTTAAAAATATTCCTATTGTTTGCAATTGGCCGTATGCTCTGAATGATCCTTACCCACATGATCCAGGGTGCCACCTCTCTCCTTGATCAAGCTGTGACAGGTTTAGCACATCACCAAAATCTTCGGGTACAAACAGGATGGGCTGAGGTTGGGTGTTATATGGTGGAAAACAAGTAGTGATAGTATTGTAACACTGTGGCGCAGATCATAAATACTGGTGTGCTGATCTTGCTGCAGGCGCTTTGACCTTATGTTTCACATGAGCCTTCCAATACAATTCGTCCACTTCATCCCAATGTTCGCAGATGTTGAATTAACATTAAGGTTCCCAAACTTTGCAACCACTTTTTTGAGGGCCCCCTCTGCAAAACCTTACCACAGAAGTTGCACATCACTTCCTCAATCTCCTTCTTGCTGTGTTGGTCCTTTACCTGAAAATATTGCCAACTGTCAGCAATTGTTTTCTGGGCAAATTGCTTTTTCCGTCGAGGTAAAGCCGAAGCCACTCACACCACCTCATCATCGCTGCTGGTCTTAGTCATCTTAAAATACAAGACCGTGAAGGAAAAATGAAAACTGTAAAAATACACAACACAGAAAGGATTCTGGAACTTAATATTGAAAAATAAAAAGCTAAAATAACAAACCACAAAGCACAAGAAAAAGGACAAAGGTATAGGAAAATGAAAAGTAAAACAGAAATGGATAAATCAAGCTACTGCTTTTGAAAAGTTCCTGTAGGCTTACAATGAACTTCACCCATGAGAGACAAAAAGCAACAACAGAAAACAGGAAAGAGGTGCTTGGGAGACAGGTATAACCTTGGTTACGCAATGTCACCAGCTGAAATGTGTTTTCCATACATGCAGGTACGTCCAAGCGCAATGCTGTGTTCATACCAATCGCATGGTTCAATGAGAAGATGCGCCTGCACATGGCCATAGCCCTGTAGAGGGAAGGCCCAATCACATTCAAAGATGTATTGACGTGGCTATGCAGTTTTGTGCATGTTCTTGACAGCCAATCAGATCATGGGATGCAGTTACCCACTAAGTCGTATCCCCGAGTGGGCCAATCACATGCTGTGATTTATTGATGTGGCCATGCCCATGCCCTGTGGCGGAATCCACACATGTGAAAAAACACAATTGGATGTTGTGCTTCTTCATGCGGCTTTTTGTCTCTGCGCCTGTAGTGCCAGCCAATCAGATCACGTGCTGCGGTTTTGTGCCTACACATGACTATCGCCATGTCAACAAATGAACCAATCAGATGTTGCAGTGTCTCAACGTGGCTACACCCATGCTGCATGATGAAATCTGCACGTGCGGAATGGCCCAATTGTACATCGTGTTCTGATGATGCAGGTACGTGTATTTTCATCTGTCATGCCAGCCAATCACAGCTCCTGTGATCTTGCAACGCCTAAATAACTCACTAGTCTCGAACAACAGAGGAGCCTAGCAAAGGCTGTTTCTACACCTAGAGCCAACCCAGATTTCATCAACATAATATATCAGCCCTAGAAATATAATCCATATAATCCAATAGATCAGCCTCAGAAGGGACTCTTTCAGCTACAAACTGTACTTTTTTGCACATTGAGGCCTATAGCCATGGGTATGGTCCAACAAACATGTGGCTATGACCCTCTCCAGTTGTTGCTGCGGTTAACCATGTATCCACTATTCAACACCCCATTGGGCTACACCATAGCCGCGGTTATTCATCTAGGTTTAAAAAAATAATAATAATATCCTTCTATCTGAAAATAAAGGAAACATAATCAGTTAGAAAACACACACGCACTTTAGGAAACACAATTTAATACACAAGTTTATATGACCATCATATCGTGTGTGCAGTGGATCACATAAACTTCATAAGATACAGCAATTGTGTATACAGCACTGTTGTTCTCTTCCAACATACTCATCATTGGGGAAACAAATCCAACTTGGATGAAATAAAATATTCAAAGGTGGGTCTCAGCAGTGTTTGTGCATAATCAAACTCCCCACATTAAAGGTCCTGACCCAGCAACAATCATCAGAAATGCTAGACACCTTCAAAAAGAAGGCTTTTCATAAACTGTCTACACTTGTGCTGTTCCCATCTCCAGCAATACCATTATGTTTCGAATATAGGTTGAATTTTCACAAAGGTTAACTGTCCAACATCTCGTGCAAATCCACTCAGATGATCAGAACAATACAGCAAAAAAACATTACAAACATACAAAATGAGTAAAGGGAACTTCCAAAACACCATTAATTGTACTACCTCACAGAAAGTTAAAAACAGTTAAGAGTAGTGCATAGCTGAAAATGCATTAAAATTACAATAACTACAATCAAATGAACATTCAGCCTCAATAACATGAATATAAGAAATTAAATGCCTACATATAAATGTCATAGATTGACAAATCTAACTTTGTAGGTCCATTTTAGTGAAAGTAAAAAAATATATTAAAAATGCATGCCACACCATCAGAGCAGATGCAAATAATTACAATAATCACCATCTGAAAGCAGTAATTAATAAAACTAACAGACACAAAACTGTAAATAACACACCAAACATGCAAATATTTATTATCACTTACATTCACATCATCCACACTTCTTCCATGTGCACAGTGAGAGTTCTGGAATCAGAAGGGTACAACTGCAGAACATGGGGGCTTTTATACTTTCCAAAATGAATACCAAAAAAGGAGGAGTATATATCAATACAACTACTAAAAAGGATGACACATGTTCACTACAACCAATCACAAAGAGCTACACAAATAAAACAGTAACAACAACCAATAACAAACAATGAAACTCACAGAAATCAATTATTTCCCCATCCAGCCTCTTTCATAGCTGCAACTATTTGACATGGCTGCAGACCTTGCTTTGTATCCGCAGCTACATGTAAATGGTTCTGCAAACCCAAAATCAATCTAAATTGGCCTCAAACATTTAAATAAAACAAGTAAACTAAGTAACTATAATAACAAAACCAAATAAAATTCTGTACTGTATCATTCATATAAAAATATCATTATTGCACAGAAAATGTATGGCCTTAATGCCAAGTCTTGCAAGCTGTTTCAAATTCAATGAAATAATGTTAAGTAAAGAAATGCAACCAATAATGGACGTCCCATTTACCATGATATAGCAGTGGCTCCAAAACAGTGTCACATTTACCCACGGGTAACAATGCTGTGCACAGAGAGGCTGCTGCATAGTCACCGATGAGCTCAACAGTACCATCAACCAATCAAAAACTTCAAAACACACAAATCAAACACACCCTGCCAGGGACTGAGTTTGCAACACAAAGCTATCAGTAGAATTGGCATCTGAAAGTAAACTGCGTCACAGAAACAGCATCTGTTGTGGGGTGTTGTGGGGTGCAAGGCAGAAGGCAGGGGAGGTGAGGAGGTCATCTGGGAAGTGGGGGAGCTGGCACAGATGAGGGGAGCACTTGGTGAGGGCTTGAGGCAAAGGAAAGGATTTGACGCTTAATCACTTTCTAAATTTCTAACAAATCTTTTCAAAACTTTGCATGTTTTAAGGGGTTCCTATAGGAGTCCGACTCACCTAAATTGTAGGGCGCCAATTGCCGTCCTGTAATTACATGGGTGCGGTAGCGTCCATGTAGTTATGGTTAAGTTGGTGTTTCCATAGGAAGAGCATTTTTTGGGCGGCTTAAAACTTTGCTCCCTCTGGACGAATCCTCACCAAACTTTGCATACAAAGTATATGGCCCACTCTGAATGTTTTTGAGAGGTTTGGTCCAGGGGGAGCAAAGTTATAGGGGGGTCCCAAAACTTGTGTTTTTCCCATAGACATAATGGGAAAAAACTTTGCGCACGCCTACAGCCCAAACCGCTGGATGGATTTACACCAAATTTGCAGCAGGAGCGGGGGCTTGGTCCCAAAATCGTGCTTTTGCAAATTTGGTGTAAATCCGTCCAGTAGTTTTTTTTAAAAATGACCAAAATGTAAAGCAAAAAAATTAGTGATATCTCCGTTTGCTTTGTGGACGGACTTCCCGGTTCGCTCTGCGGACAGTCCCCTGATTGGCCGAGCGGCTTGCGCAATGTCCGCGGACATCCGACGTGTTCGCTGATTGGACGGCGTGGGGCGTGGAGCGCGTCAGATTTTTGGTGGTGCCCGACATCTTGCATTCGTGGACGACCGCGGACAGCGAGGTGAAACTTGGTTTAAACATTGTATTTAGTGAAGTGTGTTGGTGTGTAAGAGTGTTTGGGGAGGGTGGGAGAGTATGAGATAGGTGCAATGTTGTATTTTTTTTATGTGCTAGACGCTTTTGTTGTGTTCGATTTGTCTGCGGACAACACAGCTGTTCTGAAATGTTTGTAAATAAACATAATGGATTCGGTGTCAAGTTGAAAGTGTTCTAAGAAGACGCGTGGGGTCCTGGAATGTTCGCAGGGGGGTGTCCTGAAGACGTTGTCTGTATTGTTTGTTGTCAAGCTGAAAGTGTTCTAAGAAAACACGCGGTATCCTGAAATGTTTGTACATAAAGAAAATGGGGGTGTCCTGATGACGCTGTCCGTATCGTCCTCTGGCAAGTTGAATGTGTTCTAGGAACTTCCTTGTGTCCGCGGACATTAAAATGGTTGGCCATGCACCCAAGACTCTATGCCCTGGCCACAACCACCGCAGCATATCACACTCATATGCCATGCACTCAAGAGTCCATGCCCTGGCCACAAGCACCGCAGCATATCACAATCATAGTGGCTTATAACTTTGGGTCAAAAACAAATTTATAAGGAACAATGTTATAAGCCAGTATGGGTGTGATATGTTGCGATGGTTGTATTTATCATGTTATACTTACTATTTGGTTTAGTAACAGGAGTCCATATGTTTCTTGTTCATTTCTGTGATAAAAGAAAATAGCATGCTAGTATTAGTATTTGATAAAGACTTATTACATTGTACAATCACAATTTTTTCTTTTTTTTGACCCTCATATTTAGTAGATGACAAACCAGAGTACTGTGCAATTTGCTCAGTTTCTGTGTTTGTTGCTAAATCATAGGGTCTTTGGGAGAAAAGAAATCCATGTTGTTATGCGACAGTTTATTTGTTTGTTTGTTTTCAGTGTTTACTTGTTGGCATAATGCTTTATACATTGGATTGTTCCAGTTTTTGGGAGCAGTAAGATATTAGGTATTTGTTTGGATATTGTAAAATTTTGGAGCAGTTAGATACCAGTTGGCGTATTCTAACTGTTTATTTTTAGTATATAATTTCGTGGTATAGATTTATCTATTTGGATATTTCTAAATTTTGGGACAGTTAGAAACCAATTGGCGTATTCTGTCTATTTTTTGCTCCATTTGAGTGGTATTAATTTATCTGATTAGTTGTTGTAGCATCTTTGGGCAGTTAGATAGCTTTTGGAATATTGTGACAGTTTATATTTTTTTACTACAAGTGTACTTAAGGTTAAAGTACAGTTTAGTTATCAAATTTTGGTTTTAAGAATTGTAAGATTTGCTGGTAATCTCTGCTTTAGAGTAACAGTACTATCATTACATTCAAACCATCCACATTTCTTTTTTATATATGCAGTGTAGTGCACTGAGTTGGTTGTGGCTCCTGCGTGATAGATTATACCTATTGTTGTGAAGGTTTTCCTACCAAGTGATATTTTACCATGTGTGAATCCAGTCAGCTTGCAGTTCTTTTTGGTACCATCTGCATTGTAACGTAGAAGCATTAGTATTACGTATTTACTGTGTTTGTATTACTAACGTGGAGCGATTATCTGAATTGCAGGTCGAACATAATCTACTGTGGTTTGCATTTTGTACAAGTTGCTGAAATGGAACGGATTCACAATTAGGTATTGATATATACACAAAGCGCTCATTGGGGATTTGTTCTTGTGTCACATTGTTGCAGAGAGTGCATGTATGTTTGCACATGTATGAAATCTGGAAGATTTCATTTATAGGTATGTTTTTGTTCTCCAGTACTAATAGTAAGTACATTAGAAATTCTTGTGGATCTTCCTGTGAGTTTATAGTGAATTTCACCATTCCAGCACAGTAGTCCAATTGTTGTCTTATTCCATAAAAACTATACGTGTTGTCAGGATTGTTTGCTGCATTTCTGGAAGTACTAACATTTGCAAACACAATGGGTCTGTACTGTGTAAGTAAATGTTCTCAACAATTGGTGGTAATTGAAATACAATATTCTTTGCTACATTTGCGTAGCAACTTACACCAACTATATTTGAGAGTTCAAATGGACCAGGTAGTTCTGTATCTGACAGCTTTTTTTGGAGTTTGTCTTCCTTCTTTGAAGAAGTACCTGGTTTACTTTCCCTAATTGATTCTTTTTTGCTTGTGGCACTTGATGAAGTATTACTTTCTTTTACTCCCTTTGGAGGATTTGCAGTGACATCCTGTTGCTTTTCTGTTTGATTTATTTGTCTTTTATAATGTTTTACTTTTTGTGGAACAGAATATGTGTTTAGATGGGGAGTGTATAGTGAACAAAGTCTATTGTATTCTAAAATGCAAGGAATATCAGCGTTTATTTTACTTGCATCAAAGATGATTAGAACTAGACCGTCAAGTGTACGTAAGCGTGATAGTGCTACGTAGCTCATGCCTTCTTTAAAGACTGTGTTACCAATGTCTATCATTGCTTTGTCTAGGGTAAGACCTTGTGATTTATGAATGGTGACTGCGTATGCAAGAGTTAGAGAAAATTGTTCTCTGCGTACATACATGTCTTTGAAGAGAAGGAATTGAGCTGTTGAGCGTCCTATGCTTTTTGTTGTGGCTTGGTCACACATGGGTAGTGTCATTCCATGTACATCTAGTTTGTCTGTGGCGCTAATTTCCATTATTGGTTGCATTTCTTTACTTAACATTATTTCATTGAATTTGAAACAGCTTGCAAGAGTTGGCATTAAGGCCATACAATTGACATTTTTTTGGGCTAATTGTCCCATAACATCTGTAGCACATGCATTATCACCATAAAGTGCATGAATGTGCCGGGTGTTCAATATTGCTTCTGCTTCTTTAGAAAGTATACCAACTCTGATACTTTTTAAGATGTTGGCATAAGTGAGATCTGCAGATTGGCGCATGTTTTCTGTTAATTCTCTGTATTGGAAATGTTGCCAAAGGTTGACATTTCCAATGCTGCCAACAGTTTTACGGCAGAGTAGTGCCCTAATGTTTTGAAAATAGGTTCACCTTTTACTGGTGTCAATTGAAGAAGATCTCCGAAAACAATAATGTGTTTTCCTGCAAAGAGCTCTTCATAGATTGTTTTGAGTACTTCTTGTAATCTGATGTGAATCAAAGCCAACATTAGGTTGGACACTATGCTCACTTCATCTATTAGTAGCATTTTCATTTGTTTCAATACTCTGCGTAGTTCCATTGCAGCTTCTGCAGAACGTTTGTAAAAATCTAATTTGTTTTGGTGTTCTACTGGCAGGAGTAGTAATCGGTGTAAAGTGACACCACCTGTGTTGTAGGCAGCTAAACCTGTGGGGGCAGTGACAACAGCTGACAGTTTGTTGTTTGTTAATTGTTGAAGGAACTTATTGATGATTTTGATTAGGAATGTTTTGCCAGAACCAGCTTCACCACTAACATACAATACTATCGGTTTGTAATTTTGACAGGTGCATTCTTTGTTTTCATGTTGTACACCATGTGCAATTTCTTTTGTTACTTCTTGAAAAATGCTACGTTGCTCATTGTTTAGCGTTGATTGTAGTATAGTTAAGTCTTCTTTTTCTTCATGACACATGGTGTTTTCTACATCTATCATAGCTAATTCTGCCTCATTTGTTATTAGTGGGTCTCCCAGTGGTTCTTGGCTTCCTGTGACAGAAGGTTGACTACTGTCAGGAGTGTACTTGTCTAGTTGGGCCTGGAGTTCTTCTTCGTGTTGCTGTTCATTGTGCAACATTGTTTTGTACTGTGCAAAGTTTACATCAGTTATACTGCTTTCATTTGCTTTGAAAGTGTCTTCATATGAGTCATAGTTATCTAGTATTTCTTCTTCTTTTCTCCATGGTTTAAAGAGTTGTAGCAGGGGCATGTAATATACTTCTTTATGTTGAGGAGTCTTTAATGACAATTTGATATGATTAATTAAATTTGATTTGGTCAGTTTTAATAAGCTGCCTTTACAGTTTGTCACTTTGTATTTACGGTTTTATTCATCAGGTTTTATATTATTTTTGTATGTGTAGTTTTGGGCTATGTGGTATAGACACATGGTTTCCAAAGTGGTACTCCTGTTTGGGTAGTATGTGTCCAATAAATTGTTTTTTAAAATGTCTTGGCTTTTGGGATCATGTTTGGCTATTGTTTCTATATCTTCGTATGATTTTAGAACTCTTTTTCTAGATTTAGCTGGACCAAGACTTAGCCATACTATATTTGCAGATTTACCATACAATGCAGTACCATTTAATCGATCAGATCAGCTCCTTCATAGTATCCACATTCTCTATGGGACAGTATTTTTATGCCCAAGCTGTATAATTCTTGAGACATTGTTTTATCTGATGACAGGTCATTCCAGAGGTCTTGGAGCTCTGTCTTTTCTGATTTGGTTAAGTATGCTGCGACATATCGTGCAACTGCAGTAGAATTGTCTGCAATGTACTGAACGTCTATGTTTGCATTCCATAAGTGGGCAATGATTGCATTGTAATCATTGATATATTTTTCTTCTTCTTTTCTTTTTATGCAATATGTATTTTTAGGTGACTTACCTTTTACACTATGGGCCTCATTACGACCCAGGCGGTAAGTTACCGCCTGGGCCGTGACTTTACCACCATGGCGTAAACTACGTTTACGCCATGGTGGTTGGCGGACTTACCGCCCCATTCCGACCTAGGCGGGGCGGTAAGTCCCCAATCCCCATTTACCCTTCCCCATTCCCATTTTTGCCCCATAGGGCGTAATTAACTCCATGGTCCCTTAGCGCCATGGATTTTAACACCTGCTAAAAGCAGGTGTTAAAAGCACCATGGCGCTAGGGGACCTCGTAATTGGCGGTAAGGGGTCGGCGCAGCTAACGCTGGCGTTAACCCCTTACCGCCAGGGTCGTAATGAGGCCCTATGTCTAACTGAAGACATGAGGTTGTTCACTTGACCTGCATTTGTAACCGGTCTAGGGAAACCAAATCGGCATTTGGTGTAGTATTTCCCTTTGTTTTTGTATTTGCGACGACAATATTTGCCACATTTGTGTCTTTGGAATTGTAAAATTTTTGCATGAAGATCACTATTTGCGGATTCTGATGGAATTTCACAAGTGACATATTTTTCAATAAACTGTAAAACAGTGGCATCACTGTCTTGACCAAATTTAGGAGCATCTTTAATCCATAAAAGCATGTGGATATGTGGTGCTCCTCTGGCTTGGTATTCTTTTCTCTAAGGGGAGGAACAGTTTTATTACAAATAAAATGTACCATAGCAATGAAGCGATGGTGAAAATATCTAGAAACATTAACAGGATCCTGAGAACAAAGTTATATCTATGTTTGTTTTGTTTTTGTTTGATATGCGTAGGAAAGCATGTAAATCTTCCCATGCATATTCTGTGCAACTTAATGTAACAAACCAAGTGGGTGGGCCAAGGTTTCTGATCATACAACGTACATCTCCATGGCGTCGAAACCAGTACTCTTTAGTACCTCGCATATTTGCTAATAGATTTGTAAGATTTGCCTGTAAAACCTCATCTTTTTGTTGATCTTTTTGTAATAATTGTGTGGCTGTCATATTTTGAAAGTGTGATCCTGATTTTAATATGTGTGCAACTCCGTAACATAAAGTTGCTAGTTCACTTTCAAAGAGTAGGTGGAATATGTATTCCACATTTTGTCGAAATCTGGGATCTTCAGAATACATTCGTAATGAGCGATATTCTGATGCTGATATTTGAACAGGTCTATCATCGTATCTTCCTCCTTTGCCAGTAGGAAAGAGTAGAGGAAAAGCACGTGCTTCTATACTTTCTTCCCATATGCTGATTGGTGATCCTTTTGTTTGACGCATTTGGTACGTTTCAAGGGCATCTTCTATGCTGTCATTAGAGTGCAATGGGTGAATTGTATAATGGTCTAAAGTGTTTGCTATTGTAGCAGGATCTAGGAGCTCAAATTGACCAGTTTCTTGTGTCTCTTGAATTATTTCAGTTGTATCTTTCAAGTTTTCTTCGATATTAATTTCTTTGTAATAATCATTATTCTCTTTGAGATATTGCAGGGCTTCTCTAACTTTATGTAAATCTACCAGTTATTGCCAAATGTTTTTGTCTTTTGTAGGTACGCCATTTACCAAGATAATTAAAGATTGTTGCATTGGACGTTGCACTCCTAGAGTGTGCACATTTTCTTTTAGATCTAATGGTAAATACACTACTTTTCCACGAATACCTTTCACTAATTCAGAGGGAGGTAATTTTGCAGTTTTTGGTTGAAGGCGTATTATTGCTTGAAATGGATGAACTGTTTGAATTATGATGCTCTCATATAAATTAAGTTGTTGAAGGAGTTTTGGTAGTGGATGTAATTCCAAGTTATTTGAGATAGCACATGAAGGAGTATGGTTGTTGTCAAGTTTGGTAGTGCAGTAACTGCAAAGTATTATGGGGTCAGTTATTTTGTATTTGTTTTCTGCTATAAGCTAGAGAGCTAATTAAAACAATTTAGAATGTTCATTGTCTTCTATTTTGTATGAAAGGTCTATAGTTTTTGTGTTACTTTTATAAAACGTTCTGCGGCAGCATACACACACGTGGTTTGGTACTTCAGCTGAAGTGCTTTGAAATTTTAGTATTTCTTTTTTGTATGTGTGTAGTGAAAGGTTGCCATGTGCAGATTTGTTAAGAAGTTGGTTGACAGCTAATTCATCTTGTAAGTGGGTTTCATTTCCAAAATATTTTTTTCTGTATATACTCGATTTCTTCTAGTAGGTCTTTTGGTGTACCATGTAGAAGAATGTTATTTAAATTGGCTAGTGCTAAAGCAGGACTTTTTGCATAATACAGTTTATAAACTAGATTTCTTATACTTGCATGATGTGTTGATATCCTTTTGATATCATGAAAGGTTGTTTTGCAAGTAGCTCCTGATATGCAGGCCAACAAATGTCCTTGCAGTCCTGTGTGCTTGTGTACTGGACAAGCATCCATACTTTGCAGTATTTTAATTTTGATTTTGTCTTTGCTTTTCACATATTGATTGAGGAATAGGCGTAAAGATTTGAACATTTTTTTGGAAATGTTACACATTGACGTGCATGGCCATGTGTAAATTAGATGTTCTGATTCAGTGGAATGGAGGGGTAAATCTAAGTTTTCAGGGCATATTTTTGTAAGGAGTACTTCTTGTTCCATTATGGTATTATTAACTTTTTCATAACCTCGACCACTGCTATGTATGGCAATTGTATTTGTTTGCTTTAGATTGTACGCTTCTTCATTAAAGTATGGTTCTGTGCTTGTAGTGTGACTCCATTCACCTCCACAGATATTTAAGAAGTTATTTCTGTTCACATTTCGTTTATTGAGAAGTCTTTTTTGTAATTTAGTTATTAGTTTTGTTAGTGGTTTCATTTTGTTTAACACAACAATAAATAACTTTCTTTTGAGATGAATTGCACTGTCTATGAACGCTTCTAAGATTAATTTCCTATGATAGGTTTTAAGGGTTGAACCTGGTTTCTCTCCTGTTTTTATAAGATTTTGAAGGACTCTGTGACGGAACATTTTGGCTAAAATACTTTTCTTGTATGCTTACTTTGAACTTTATCAAGATTTATAGAAGCAGTTTTATCTGTAGTGATAGGTTATTTTTTGTTAATTGTTTTCTGGTTTGTTTTACATTTTGATAGAGGAGGCACAGTTTTTCCACTTGAAACTTCTTTTGTTTCACTAAATGACTGTATTAGCTGTTTTTTTTCAACTTCTTTTACAAATTCCGCTAGATATGGATTCTTATGTTGGACACTTTTATTTTGATTTGCTCTACTTCTGCGTTGCTTTCTACGGACTTGACTTTTGGTAGGCATTCTTTAGGGTCTGTTGAAAAAAATAAAGAAGGTATGGTTTGGGGTGTTCTCCAATGTATGTGTGCTGTGTGCATGAGTGTTTGAGTAAGATGGTAAAGATGTATGTAATGGTGTGTGATTGTGCATTGGGAACTACAACTAGTAGGGATGGGTATTCTTGAATTTATATGCTACTAAACTGGGGTTCAGATGACAGAAAAAAGTAAGCTACTAGTGGAGAAGTACAAATAGTAATTATAATGTATACAATTAGAACAGTTGTTTGTTCTATAATATCCATATCCAAATATATGTATCTATAATATATATGTTCTATAATATCCAAATTGTAGCGGTTGAGTTGGGTAATTTGTGTGTCCAAAAATAGGAAATTGTGGGCCATTCTGTCTGTAAATCACTGTTTAAGACATGGGGATTTTTGGACAGAATGGTGCACAATCTCTTTTTTAGGCACACAAATAGCATGAATTAACTTTACAGTGTGTTTCAGTAATAATACAAATATTATTGTGATATTCTACTTACTTTTTTTTTAAATGAACAGGCTAATTCTTAGTTAATTCTTAGTTCTTCTTTGTTCTTCAAATTTGGTTGCTTCTTTTCAGGAGAATGGTCTTCACTGCAATTGTAAAAGAAACAAATTAGTAATTTTGTTTGTATATAGCGCTGTTTTTAATTTAGACATTGATTCGTTTTTATTGAAATCCTCAGCGCCTTCCTCAAAACCATTAAAACGATCTTATTTACATAAGATAAGTTGCACAAGTTCAATACACATGATATGTTCTTAATGAACAAATTGTATTGTAATGACTAACTTTAGCAAACAAAATATCTTTACTATGTTTGTGAAATTCATAATGTACCATTGAATACCACTATTTCTGTAACTAAGCTCTTCCAGGTAATAGTGTCTCAATCTCATGCTTAAATTAAAGTAATTGAATAAATAAAGAAATAAAACAAAAATATTAAGTCAGTTTGAAAATGTGTTCATGTATTGTACAGAAAATATGCATACCTGTTATTTGTGTTCATGCATTTGGATATGCCTGGAGCTGCAAGTAGAAATCTTGGAGACTTGTACAGTATTTCTTGTAGATGGTGCTTGCCAATGATATGACACTTGAACTCAGAAAGATTCACAGTACATTTGCAGTGCTGATCTATGATGATGCAGTTTGATGTAGAGGTCTTGAATGTGATTGGTAGATGGTTATATTGACTTCTTAGCTACATCCAATGAGGGAATGGTGCAGAAAGTGAAGTGGAAATGGTAGAAGGGATGTTCATGTTACGATATGTCCGCAGACATGGCGGTAGTTCGCGGACATCGGGTGTTACATCCGGGGATTTTTGGGTTCAGAAGTCATGCACATGAGAATGAGCACTGAAAGGGATTGGTCAGTAAAGTTTAGTGGGTGTGTTGTGCCAGGAGAGAGTTTCTCAGATACTATTTTTGCTGAGAGAACAACAGATAGCTATGGCTGTGTGTTTCAGAAAACAGATTGCTTGGATTTTGGGAGATTCATGGATACATTGGTTGAAGGTGCACGCAGAAAGCTGTGGAGTAGCTGTAGATCTTGGATTTCCACATGTGGAAGTACACTGGCATGGAGTACGTGGAATGAAGTGATTGGACTTGCTACCTCTTTGTGCTAGTTTGGAGACAGAGCAACATCCAGACATAATTGTAATTCATTGTTGAGGGAACAGTTTAGGACATGTGTCTGGAATTTCTTTGCAATTTTCTATGAAAGAAGGACTTGGGAAGGTCATGAACATGTTCCCTAATTCTCAAGTAATATTTTCACGGATTGCACAGAGACAAATGTGGCTTTGTTCTTCTTCATTTGGTCCACAAATGGAAAAAGCAAGGTGCAATGTTAATAAGGCTGTTTGTGCCTTTCTAAGAGATTTTGACATGTCTTCCTTTCACAATGAAAGTATTTTGTTTCGTAATACATACATTTTTCGCAGAGATGGAGTCCATCTTACTTTTGTTGGCAATCAGATTTTTTTGAGAAATATACAAAATGCATTACAACCTTTTTTAGAATTACAGCATCCATTTTGAAGTAGGTGTTAAGTATTTATAATTTCTGACATACAAACACCTCCCAAAGGCTCTTTTCAGAGCCACCACTTCCTACCAGAGAAAATTGCAATGGTTATGATAGGATAGCAACCCAATTTTTTAGATGTCGGCAGACTGTTCGCGGACTTCTAAAAAATACAAAGGACCCTGCTTCATTTATTTTCACTTCTATTTTTTAACTGTGAAAGGCGGCTCTGAAAAGAGCCTTATTTTTTTGATTTTTGTAATTTTGTATTTTTTTGATTTTTTATACACGACACACTAGGAGAGGAGGGGAAAGGAGAGTAAAGGGGGGACACCAACCACAGGGATAAGAAAGGGCGAGATGAGGGATGAAGATGTAGAGTGGGTTTTATTTGGGTAGTGAGCAGGTCTTCTCATGCTCTGAGACGATAGTCTCAAAAGCACTGCAAAGTCGCTCCTCTCTGCAGAGTACTGTGTCACAGTACATACATACAACTGTGACCCTCAAAAGGTAAGGTCATCAGAATTCTGTATGGCCTGTGAGGCAGCTTGAGGAAGACGCTGTCCCACAGAGGTGGTCCTTGTGGTGACAGAATCAGAAACGGAGGATGCAGTAGAGGAAATCAACCTACTATGTTCTTCGCAAGGTACAACCCTGCGAATAGCCCCAGAGTGAAATGACCTCAGGTGTCGCTTCATGGTAGTGGACCCAAAGCTGTACGAACCATGCCTCCCACGACTGAGTATCATTTTGCACTCATTGCAGGTGACACGGTTCGCACGAGCCTTAGGACCATTCCCATGAATGGTAAACAACCGCCACACCCAAGACTCACGCCTAGTGCGGGTAGTAGGGATTTCCACTACCTCATTCTCCTCATCCTCTTCTTCCTCCTCTGCATCCTCACTCCTGTTGCCCTTTTCAGGCCCTTGGGGAGGTGGTGGTGGTGGAGGGAGTGGGGGTGGTGCTGAGGCAGACACAGCACCAGGTGGCAGCAGTGGAGCCACAGAAGCCATCAGGTTGAAGATGGAAATCTGCAGGATGCAGCAAAAATCTATGTGCTCTGTAGAATAGCCAGAAACACAATGAGAATAAGCTCTAGGGTGTGGTCTTTTATAGGGGTGCTTGTGCGCGGTCCGTGGACCTGCGCGGTGTCCACGGACAGATCAAACACAAAAAAAGGTTCAAAAGGTTTCAAAAAGTATGTATAAATGTATAATTAGTAGATGGGAATTGTGCTATTGTGTGTTTTTATTGGAAAATATTGTGGATTACTTGAAAATGTACTTTTAAATTGTTCGGGGACACGAACAGTGTCCGCATTCAGAACACAGGATTAGCGTGGGCGCGGTCACATGGTCTCTTCGCGAACATGTTCGCGAAGGAAGCGGCTGTCCGCAGGACACCAAATGCACGGGCATTGGTTTGCGCATGTGCGTTGATGTTCTATGGACACTGTTCGGGTCCTGAAGTAATTAAAAGTGCCTCAGACGTCAAACGAACAGTTACGGACAGGCGCTTGTTCTTAGAACAGTTTCAACTTGCTAACGAACAGTACAGACAGGTATAGTGTTGTTCAGGACACCTCCATTTGCATTTATTTATGAACATTTCAGAACACCAATTGTGTTCTTAGAACAGTTTCAACTTGCTAACGAACAGTACCGACAGGTATAGTGTTCTTCAGGACACCTCCATTTTCGTTTATTTACAAACATTTCAGAACACCAGTTGTGTTCTTAGAACAGTTTCAACTTGCTAAGGAACTGTACGGACAGGTATAGTGTTCTTCAGGACACCTCCATTTTTGTTTATTTACGAGCATTTCAGGACACCGCGTGTGTTCTTAGAACAGTTTCAACTTGCTAGCGAACAGTACGGACAGGTATAGTGTTCTTCAGGACACCTCCATTTTCTTTTATTTACGAACATTTCAGGACACCGCGTGTGTTCTTAGAACAGTTTCAACTTGCTATCGAACAGTCTGGACATGTATAGTGTTCTTCAGGACACCTCCATTTTCGTTTATTTATGAACATTTCAGAACACCAATTGTGTTCTTAGAACAGTTTCAACTTGCTAGCGAACAGTACGGACAGGTGTAGTGTTCTTCAGGACACCTCCATTTTCGTTTATTTACAAACATTTCAGGACACCGCGTGTGTTCTTAGAACAGTTTCAACTTGCTAGCGAACAGTACGGACAGGTATAGTGTTCTTCAGGACACTTCCATTTTTGTTTAATTACGAACATTTCAGGACACCAATTGTGTTCTCTGAACAGTTTCAACTTGCTAGCGAACAGTACGGACAGGTATAGTGTTCTTCAGGACAGCTCCATTTTCGTTTATTTACGAACATTTCAGAACACACGCGCTGTCCGCGGACACCTACATTGTTTTTAAAAAAAAAAAAAAACAGAAACTAATTACAACTCAATATAAACATTTAACTTTATTTAACATATATTAAAAATGTATGACAGAGAAGGTGAGGCAGAAACGGAAACCAAAAATAGGAGAATTAGGGGTTTCAACATGATTGGTACCAGGTGAAGAAGGGATGGAAGTCTCATCAAAACATTTTGGGTTATGCAGAGGGTTTGGGGATAATTGACTGGGATATGGTGAGGGGGACAAGTACATGTGGGGCAATGGCATGACGTTTTTGTTTTAAAATGATCTTCAACAAAAGTTTTCAAATTATTTTGTATGAAAGGTCTATAGTTTTTGTGTTACTTTTATAAAACGTTCTGCGGCAGCATACACACACGTGGTTTGGTACTTCAGCTGAAGTGCTTTGAAATTTTAGTATTTCTTTTTTGTATGTGTGTAGTGAAAGGTTGCCATGTGCAGATTTGTTGAGAAGTTGGTTGACAGCTAATTCATCTTGTAAGTGGGTTTCATTTCCAAAATATTTTTTTCTGTATATACTCGATTTCTTCTAGTAGGTCTTTTGGTGTACCATGTAGAAGAATGTTATTTAAATTGGCTAGTGCTAAAGCAGGACTTTTTGCATAATACCGTTTATAAACTAGATTTCTTATACTTGCATGATGTGTTGATATCCTTTTGATATCATGAAAGGTTGTTTTGCAAGTAGCTCCTGATATGCAGGCCAACAAATGTCCTTGCAGTCCTGTGTGCTTGTGTACTGGACAAGCATCCATACTTTGCAGTATTTTAATTTTGATTTTGTCTTTGCTTTTCACATATTGATTGAGGAATAGGCGTAAAGATTTGAACATTTTTTTGGAAATGTTACACATTGACGTGCATGGCCATGTGTAAATTAGATGTTCTGATTCAGTGGAATGGAGGGGTAAATCTAAGTTGTCAGGGCATATTTTTGTAAGGAGTACTTCTTGTTCCATTATGGTATTATTAACTTTTTCATAACCTCGACCACTGCTATGTATGGCAATTGTATTTGTTTGCTTTAGATTGTACGCTTCTTCATTAAAGTATGGTTCTGTGCTTGTAGTGTGACTCCATTCACCTCCACAGATATTTAAGAAGTTATTTCTGTTCACATTTCGTTTATTGAGAAGTCTTTTTTGTAATTTAGTTATTAGTTTTGTTAGTGGTTTCATTTTGTTTAACACAACAATAAATAACTTTCTTTTGAGATGAATTGCACTGTCTATGAACGCTTCTAAGATTAATTTCCTATGATAGGTTTTAAGGGTTGAACCTGGTTTCTCTCCTGTTTTTATAAGATTTTGAAGGACTCTGTGACAGAACATTTTGGCTAAAATACTTTTCTTGTATGCTTACTTTGAACTTTATCAAGATTTATAGAAGCAGTTTTATCTGTAGTGATAGGTTATTTTTTGTTAATTGTTTTCTGGTTTGTTTTACATTTTGATAGAGGAGGCACAGTTTTTCCACTTGAAACTTCTTGTTTTTCACTAAATGACTGTACTAGCTGTTTTGTTTCAACTTTTTTTTACAAATTCTGCTAGAGATGGATGCTTAAATTGGACACTTTTATTTTCATTTGTTCTACTTCTGCGTTGCTTTCTATGGACTTGACTTTTGGTAGGCATGTACAGGATCCACACATGGTTATAGATCATGTGCTGCAGGGACACAGTGGGCCCCAGAGGGCAAACTGAGTGTACATGTGGACTTGAAGGGTGGTTGTACATGCTGTGGATCATAGAGCGAGTGTGTGTGTCATTAGGGACATGCACTCAATACATGCTTGTGCAATCAAGTGACCATCAGTGTCGCCAACACATCACATGTGAACATTGACCATATGTACACCCCAGCATGTCAAACCACAACTATCCCCTCACACCTGAAAGGTAAACACAACACATGAACAGGCATTGATCAGCAGAATACAACATGTACATAGGATACCACAATTAAAATGTCAGGGTGCCCATCACACTGTAGGGCAAGGCAACTGTCAACAACAAAATACCCCCCCACCTCCCTCACAACTCACCATGACCCACTGAACAACTGTACCTGGGTTATGTAGCCTTCATCCTTGAAGTTCACCTGGCCACAGGATCACCCTTCCCCTTTGTCACCAACACAGAAGCCAAGCAAAAAGCCTGCAGGCAGCAAAACAAACCAGAAGAGCCTCCAGTAGATGACTTGAAGTAGCAGTATGTCACAAAGCCCAAGTACTACCACAATGACGTAACAACCAAGGTAGCACAGCAAAACAATGTCACAACAGGATGTGTACCATGTGTGGTACATAACATAGAATGAGGCACCACAAACTGATGTGTACTGTCACAGCTCCCGTGCACAGATGCAGGAGTGGCACGAACCAACCACCCCCACTGTGGTCTGGGTGCCTGCAAGGTCAAACTCACACAGGCCTCTGAGACCCTGGTGGGGAAGGAGGGTCAGGGATATGCAGTCGGGATAGGCATTGCAATACTGGATAACCAGAATGAGGGGCAGGAGAGGGGAGTAGGATTGACACGGGAAAGTAGGAAATGCACAAATCTGTACTACTCACATTAACACATACAGAAGTACACCAAACTTGATCATCATGCACATAGTAACAAATTACTCAAATGGAAGACAAAGAGAAACATATCTCTGGGGTGAGTGCTGGCCTCCTGCCTGTGCACTCTCAGGTCCGGTAACAGGAGCAGTTCAATGCTGCAAAGAGAGCCACAGTTACTAATCTGTGCGTGCCCATAACACACAAACACACCATCATATATGCCCCAAACTAACAAACTACTCTACAAACAAACAATCTGGTGTGGATGCTTTGTACCCATATGTAACATTACCCCTGTGATGGTTTATACACAGTCAATGCAGTAAGTCAGGCGCCGGTGGGTGCGTGGGAAATGGAAGATCAATGTGTCACGATTTACACAACATGCAATGTTCCCTGAGTAAGCAGCCGGACGCATATAGCAAGGTATGACTTCAGAACAAGTTGTGTTCCACCATGACCAAAATAAAGTAGGTAGTGCATGTGTCAAATTCTAAATGGGAATGAAATGCACTGCACACAAGTCTGTCCCTTGCTGTCTGTCCCTTTGAGCTGCTTCTTTCCATGTCTTGGAATGCTACATGGCTAATACAAGTGCCTCAATGGATCATGGTGAACCGGAGAGTATGTGCCACTGCCCCTTCAGGTGCCCCAGACAACTTTCCCATCAACTAGCCATTAGTCCACCAATGCATATCAGCTGTATTGTGCGCTTCAACACCAATATTTATCCAAGCTCACCATCAGTGCTGCTACTAAGCATGCATGTGCAACTGGTCTGGTGAAAGGTTTGCTGCGTTGTGGCCCCCCTGTGCTGCTCACCTTGCCTGGAGTCCCTTGGAACACATCAGCTGTTTTTGGATGTATGAGCGCAATCCCTGTGCCTCTGCCTGCGCACACATGCACATGTCGGCACCAATAAACGTGTCCAGCTTCCAGATTTCCAATGGGCCATGTCTGCTGGCAAAGGTGGTCTGGAGGCTCATCGCCCTGCAGAAAGGGCATAAAACACATGATTAATGCTTTAAAATCATCTGTGTGTGTCTCTTCAGGCATTTCATGACAGGACCATGTCAGAGACGTACATCAGAAATCACACCATCAGTGCGTCTTTCACAGGCAAAGTGTGGTACACACTATCTACGGCATGAATTGCAACAAGCACATGTACAGTAAAGATAAGAAACATACTACACAATGCATAGCAATTAATGTACACATGAATCATGAAACCCCCCATTTAGCGAAAGAAGAACAGTGGTCAATAAAACCCCTATGATCCCCACTAGGGGTGTTAACACACGTTGGACAGCAGCAGACATGCCACAGATATGACAGTCCAAAGCCCTTGTGTATTAAGCTGTTACACCGAACCATCCTTGCGAGCCCATGGATAAGGGAAGCAGGAGTGGCATATGTGAGTCAGGACCCCAAGCTGCAAACACATACACAAGACAAGCTTGAAGGGCCCAGCTGGAACAGACAGTGAATGCTTTCAAAAGCCACAAAGCACCACACCGTCACATGAAAGCACAATAGACAAGCAATTTTAAACTATATTAACTAATTACACTAACTATGAAAAACCTACATTACCTAATTAAACTAACTATCAAATTGAAACTAAACTAACTAAACTAAAAGAAAAATCAAAAATGGCCACATAAGACCCGTGGGGGGGTAGGCACCCAGGAGGAGGGGTGTACAGGGTGCTGCTCAACACCCACATGCAATGATTTTGAGGAAAAAAAAAAACCTCCATGGGCTCAACGCCTGCACAGCCCGACCTATGTGGGAGATACATTGTTGTCCCAGTCTGGCTCTTCCTGGAAAGGAGGACGTGACACAGGAGCCTGACCACGCCTAGCCACAGCTTGCCCCTCGTCAGCAGCAAGTCTGCCGGACGGGTGAGCCTGGTTCTGTGTGGCGATGACACGTAGGTCTGTATGCAGAACCTCCCGTGATACACATGCTTCCTCTTGCAAGGTAGCACGTGTAACACGGAGTTCCTCCTGCAAGGCCTGGCTGGACAACTGCTGCACCTCCCAGCAAGCATGTAGCTCAGCCGAGATGGTACGCTCAAGCTGCGCAAACCTCTCCTCTGCCCACTCCCTCTGGAACATCATAAGGACACCCATAGTGGATCTGTGGGAAGCATACTCGTGCCTCAGGGCCTCCATGTGTGCCTCTGCGTGAGCAGCAATTGCTTTACGCAGAGACACCATTTCAGCCTGACATGCCCTGTCTGAGGCTGCCATGCCCAGCCTGAGCGAGCGACTGTGGGCCGTGGTGCCGCCTGCTGCTGGAGAAGCACCTGCCTAGCAGGGGGGAGCACGGATTGGGCCACATGCTCCATGCTCTCAACGATGTTCTCCATTGCTGCCCCCTGCCGTTCAGAATTGGCAGTTATGTCTTGCTCCCACTGAGTATACTGCGGTTGTGTGCGGCGAGCGCGTTGCTGGGTCTGACCCCTGCGGGACCCAAGGACCGGGTGTCCTCATTGTGTTGGCACCGCCCGCAGCTGCACCACTACATGCCCCCGTCGATGTGATGTCCCAGGCACATCAGTGACTGGTGTGGAGGGTGACCCTGTTTCCCGATCCACCACAGGCAGAGGTTCCAACTCAGTCTGACCCCTCAGTGCAGGTGTCGCGGACAGAGGAGTGCCCACATCAGAATCACTCACCCCTGACATATGGACCTGATGCACATCCAACTCGACATGGACGTCAGAGTGTTCATCAGGGCTTGACTCATTGCCAGCCAGAGACAAGATTGACTGTAGCACATGTGGGTTTTCGTGGCCTACCACCCCACTACCCCCACTTGTGCAAGGTTGCTGTAGTGATAACAACCCTGTGCCTGGCATGACAACACCAACCTCTGGCTCCATTGTGTCATCATCTGAAAAGTAGAGAGAAAAAAGTCACTACACATGTTAGAAGCACACAACAAACACACACACAGAGACATCACACAGACACCAAACACATCAAGCAGACATGTCACACACAAAATAGGACCTGCCATGCATGCTGGGTCAACTTGACATTGCTTCTGTGATTAGGCATGTAGAATGGTATCAGTTTGCACAGAAGTGGGTCGATGCAGTGCAGCAAATGTGTACGTTACTCACTATCTATATGTACAAGTACTTCATGATGTGTGTCAGAAAATGTGAAGGCAGTGCCAGGTCAACTTCAGGCATCACGTGCAATGTGCATTCAATGGGTAGCATGGCTACAAGCAAACCACCCCTCCCCACAGGTGCAAATGCAGGGATGCCTAGCAAGGTATCAAAAGGCTGACCATAGACCCGTGTATTGACAGACAGTGTTGACTAGCATCAACTGCATCATGTGAGTCAAGTGACAACACAGCAAATGATAATGGGACAGTAAGCAGAACACATGATGAAACCTATGGAGTACACCGACGTGTGAAGAGGACACACCAGTTGGACAGAGTCATTGGCCATTAAACAGACTGAGGCCTGTGACCCACACAGACTGTCACACCCTAAACATGTGTGCGACACAGGACTGAGCCACAGTGGACATGGGAAGGCTGATGAAATGCCATGCAATGTAGGTCACCCTGGACTCGTACTACAATGATCATCCAGTCAAGGACACATAAGGGCATGCGTGGAATACACATGGAGCATGAATTGGCACTCATGTCCCTGCGGGGCATCTGACCTCTGCACAGTCCAAGTGAGACACCCTCCATCAAGTACAAAGGATGTACCACACAGCATATGTCTGGCAGATTGGCCGCTGGAAGTTAGCATGTACACAGGACGCATGAACAGGGAAGTACTCAACGGCAACATTGAAGACAACCAGTTCCAAGGTGGAATTGGGGTGCAGAGCGGGGGGTGGAGGGGCAAGGGAGCATGCCTACATGGAGTACCCGCATGCAGGCAGAGGACACATGCACGTCAGTCATGCTATGATATAGTCCCTGGGCTGAGAGGATGGTCTCCCCAAGCTACATGCAGAAGGGCCAGTGAGCTGGAACCTGGACTTGAGGGGCATCCTGGTGACCAGCATGTGAGTAGGGTGCAATAGTGGTGATGTGGACAGTCCCCGTCTGCTCCACACGTCCACCATCCAGCAGAGCAGCCATGCATCAGGGAAGCATTGCATTACTTGCACATCAGAACCATGTACACGTGACATGTAGTGGCAGTCATGCACAACACATCACACAAGTAAAACACACATGTCCTCAACAAACACGCAGCAACACTCACTGGACTGGGCATCAAAGTCCGGCATCTCTTCCACTCCTTCGACCGATTCAGATGGTATGAACTCCGCAACGAGTGACTCACGCGGAGTGAGGTCGTCCTCCTCAGGTGCAGGCCCACTGCCAGTCACCAGAGTCAAGTTGTAATTTGAGGCACGCTTAGCCTTAGCGCTGCGTTTGAGGTCAGTCCAATGCTTTTTGCACTCTTGCACCATGCGCACCTCATGGCCGAATGCACTCACATGTTCCGCAACTTGCATCCAGTGGGTATCACGGTGGGCAGCCATAGTCTGACAATTAGAACCCACTAGCATGTCACAGCTGTGGTCCCACACGTAGTCCACGAGGAAGTCCAGTTCCTGGTTGCAGAAAGGCTTCTTCCTTGACATGCAGGAGGTTGTGGCTGTGTGCGGGGTCCCAGCCTGCGCTGCAGGTGCAACCTTCCTCCTCTTGGATTGTGGCGCAGACCCTGGCTGGTAAATGCTGCCCTGATCAATATGGCCAGTGGCACTAGTGGATTGAGCCAAGGGAGTGGGAGGTGGAGTTCCGACCAATGGCCTGAGTTGCGTCAGTGGCAGCTGGGTGCCCTCTAATGGACCCTGAACAGCAACATCCACTGTGGCAGGGTCATTGACCGCGACTGTCCTGGTTGGCATACTCACAACCGGGGTGTTGTTGGCTGCATCTGCCCCTGCACTTGCCAACACCCGGCTGTTCGGGGCAGCAGATGACATTACTGCCCCAGGGACACGTGTCTTGGTCAGGGTAGCCCTGCGTGCACCTACAGTTTCCCTCCTGGCCTGTTGGAAATCTTCCAAGGACTCTTCAAGTGCCAACGCAGCCTGCGCTGGCAGACCCTGAGCCTGGGTGGTGGTGTCCACAGCTGCACCTGCAGCTACCAGTACCCTTGGGCCTGGTGCAGTCGATGAAACCGACTGCCGGGTCACACGGGCACCAGTGCCAGATGCAGAAGCTGCATCTCCCGGAACCACAGGGGGTGGTGGCATGACTGCACCGACACATGGCACAACATAGTGCTCAAGTGGCGCACCCCTGCCTCTTCCCCCTCTGTGGCCACCCTGGACACGCTGGAGTCCCCCTACTCCCTGGTCATCCCGGCCATGTCCCTGACCACACTCGCCATGAGGAGTTCACCCAGCTGGGGCGCCCCTCATCTTTGGTGGCCTCCCAACCATGGAACAGATGGAGTAGTGCCGGCACAGATGGAGGAGTGCCAATGGGAGGTGTACACCACAATTGTCCTGGGCAATTGGGGTGAAGGGGGTGGGATGCAAGATGTTAACAGCCCCTCTGCACCTGGAAGGCTGTATGTGACCCCAGTGATGTAGTGACGTGTCACGCAATGCTCAGGCACCCCAAAACTGCAGTAAAACCGTGCACGCAACCCTGCAGCCTATGTACGTGGAATTAACCTCCCGCAGTACGCGGTGGCACCCAGTAACACAAAAAACGCGTACGCGTGGGAGACGCAGGCTACTATGACCTCAAAAATGGGTGCAATACACAGGGACACCCACAGTGGGAAAAATAGCGTGCAGGACTCACCGTCTGACTAGCGTGATAATGAAAAACATGCATAGACAATACCCCCGCCAAAAGAAGAGATACGTCCTTGATCCGCTGTTGTGATGGCTAGTGAAACAACACGAAGTAGCAACACACGTCGGTCTCAACGTAAGGCACGTACAGCGAACTGCTGGCCCCGCTCACCTTTAACCCGGGCTGAGGGAAATGCCTGCGTGCGTTGCGTCACTTACGCGTGTAGCCCCTTTCCTCGGATTACACACATTCACATGCGGACTTGCAGTTTTTTCATGCGCGCTGAACCACTATGCCCACGTCACGAGGGAAACGCCTGTGCCGCTACGTCACAGACACTCTTACACGCTAAGGGCCTTTCCTCGAATTACACGCTGCAGTGCAATTTTTTCACGTGCCAAATCACTCCGTATCAAGCTGGCCACGCAACAACACAAGGAAGACCACGCTCCTGCCCAGAAGGCTGAATTACTGCCCCCCAGAACCCCGAGCACGCTCCCACCTGCCATCAGCTGCTGCCTGCCTACCTGCTGCCCACATGCCCTGCTATTTGGTGCCTGCACGTCAGCCAGGGGTGCAGTTGCTGTGACCACCCCTGCTGGAACAGAAGATTCCCGACTGGGATACCATCGCTCCACAGCCCAGCCCCAGGACCCAGTTGCCACCAACACCTGCCTCTGGGGTTGCCATGTCAGGCACAACACCATCTGGCACCACTGGCAACCCCCAGCCATAGAGGCAGAGGGCCACCAGCTTCAGTGCCAGGGAAGTTGGTGTCCTGGTGGAGCAAGTCCTGTGGCAGTATGATGCCCTCTTTGGAAGTTCGCGTGCCGACAATGAAGGACGGACCACGATCTGGATGGACATCGTGACTGCCATCAACGAGGAGGGGGTGGCAGTCCGCAACATCAAACATGTCCGGAAGTGCTGGGAGGACTTCAGGTCCAGGACCCTCGACAAGGTCCGGCGCCTCTTGAAGGCAGCGGATGCATAGGGGCGCCAGGGCCTCCTGTCCGACCACCAAATAAGGGTCCTGGAACGCATACGCCCAGCGCTCAACGTCCAGGTCCTTGAGAGGCAGACCCGTCTGGAGTCGAGCGGTAAGTGTACATGCATACTGATTGGATGCTGTGCGTGTTGTGGTGTGCCAGTAGTGTGCAGGTTGCACATGTGTTTTTGTAGGGCCATGTATGGATGTGTATATACAGGGGCATGAGGCTGCCACATGTGAGTCCTCTCATGTGTGAGACACATCGATGGTGTATGTGTTGCTAAGCATTCTGGCCAAATGCAGGTGTGGGAGCACACATGTTTGAATTTCTGTGTATATACGTTGGCATGGTTGTGGTGTCACACATGGATGGTGGTTCCTGCTGCATGTATCTGCACTGTGTACATGTGCATGTGTGTGTATTTGACAACTGTGCAACTGTGATGCAACATGGATGCATGTGACACTGACATGTAGGAGGCTAATTGCCAGATGTGACATGGATGGTGACATTATCAATGCAGTGGTGGAGATGTACAGATGCATGTCAGTCTGGTGGCATGTGTGCAAGTGTTCTGCACTCCCTTTGTTTCATATGACGTCAGGCTCACCTTCGGCTGCCCGTGCTGTTGTTTGTGTATGGACGGTGCTGCCTGGTGCAATATTCCTGTGGATTTGCTCATGTGTCTGAGTTGAAATGACATGTGTGTTGGGGAGTGTGATGCCATGTCTGTAGTTTTACACTGCCACTCATGTGCAACTGTCATGTGTTTATCAGTCCATTGTACAGTGCCCTGATGCCTGTGTTCTACCTTTCCCTGTCTGCAGCATCAACTGATGAAGAGGGCGGAGAGGGTGCTGTGGAGCAAAGTGGCAGGGATTGCACCACCAGCCGGAGACGCAAGGCCAGCTCCCCTCCCAGGTTGTCGTTCAGGTTGGTGGGGGGTTTGGTGGAGGAGGAGACCGTGGAAGGGACACACACGGGGTCTGGAGGTGGGGATTCCACTGGTACTAGTGGTGCAGGGGCAGGGACAGGAGGCAACACAGGCTGCCGCAGAGGTGCCTGTGTGTAATCCTGTCCCTGATCCTGTGAATGCATCATCCTGCACCAGCAGGGATGCCTACATCTAGACCCGTTTTCAGGGAGGGGATGAGTGCACAACAACTGGCCTTCTTCTCCCGTGGACTGGCAATCCGGGACCGGGTTGAGCCTGTCCTGTCTGGGATGCGTTGCGTCAACGGGGCATGCGAGGCGACCTGCAGTGTTTTCGTGAAGACACTGCACGTCATCTCGGATGCCTCGTTGACCGTGTTGACCTACAGGTATGGGTCACCAGGGCTGGATTCCTCCGTATGCTGGACCTTGTTCCGACCCCCTCCTCACCTGAACCCTTATGTGCCAGTCGTCCTCCATGCCATCTTCCCACCCATGTGCCACCTGGGTACCCTGTGGCGCTGCCTCTGACCCTGCGGCCAGGCTGGTGGAGGACACATCCCTGCCACAGTCGGGAGTCGGATGTCCAGCAGGGGTGGCCACCTCAACAACTGCACCCCAGCCACAGGAGGACGTGTAGGCAGCAAGAGCCAGGGCACAGGCACAGGCACAGCAGCAGCAGCAACAAGGTGGGAGCCATGATGGCTTGGGGCCTTCAACATCCGAGGGGCAGGCATTGGCCAGAGGGCAGGAGGACCCAGGATTGGAAGTGTCTTCCATGTGGCAGCGGTTGGGCCAGGCCATAGGTGTGGAGCGGAGGCGGGCGGAAGAGGCACGGCTCACAATGGTCAGGGCGGAGAACTCCATGCAGAGGGCACTGAGGCGGGCCAAGTGCCCCGAGGCAATTCGCATGGAGTTGAAGGTCAACATGTCATCGTCCCTGCGAACCCTCGGGGCCATGGAAGAGGACCGTCTCCAGGACATCGAGCAAGAGTTCGATGATGCCCTGGCCCAGGCAATCAGGAAGAGAGCCGTCGGACTAGCCCGCCGCCATTGTATATAGTTTGTAGTTTTAGGTATCCTTTATCTTTTTCATTCATTTGGGGCGCTTGGACTATGCCCCGCCTTTTTGTATATAGTTCTTTATTAGGTAGTTTTTTTGCTAGGTTTCATTTCATTCGTTGGGCTCATGGACCCTGGATTACTTCTTTGTACATAGTTGAACAATGGATTTATTTATTATTATTTTTCTCACCATGGAGCAATGAATTTTACTGTTTCCGTTTCCTTTTGATTTGACTTGGTGGCCGGAGACTTTGGACACATTTTCATTTCAATTTATTTGGATTCAGACTTCATGTTTTTCTTTTGTGTTTTGGACATGCTGCATTTCATCTTTTTTTCAAACTTTTTTTCATGTTTTCATTTGATTACATTCTTTTTGTGTTCAATACATTTTGGTTTATTACTTTGATGTGTGGTATTCTCTCATTGGTTTCATGCATGTCACGGTGTAGGTTTTCACAATCACCAGCACCCATTGTGTGTGTGCGACAGACATGTGTTGATGTACATTCTTGCCATTTGGGTTGTATAATGTAATGGGCATTTCAATGTGGAGTGGATGGGATACTTGGTTGGGTCTTTGCACAGGGGTGGCATGCAGTGGGATTTAGGAGGCCATGAGGCCCATGATTGTGGCTCATGATAACATGTTGGGGGGACATGAGTCGGGGCCTGCTTGCAGGTGCCTGTCAATGCTGGGTGGGTGGGGGTGCTGGGGGACATGAGTCAGAGCCTGCTGGCAGGTGCCCCTCACTGCTGGGTGGGAGGGGTGCTGGGTGACATGTGTCGGGCCTGAGCCTCACTGCTGGGGGGTGGGGGAGCTGGGGGACATGAGTCGGGGCCTGAGCCTCACTGGAGGGGGGTGGGGATGCTGGGGGACATGAGTCGGGGCCTGCTGGCAGGTGCCCCTCACTGCTGGGTGGGTGGGGGTGCTGGGGGACATGAGTCGGGGCCTGCTGGCAGGTGCCCATCAATGCTGGGTGGGTGGGGGTGCTGGGGGACATGAGTCGGTGCCGGCTGGCAGGTGCCCGTCAATTCAGGGTGGGTGGGGGTGCTGGGGGACATGAGTCGGGCCTGCTGGCAGGTGCCCCTCACTGCTGGGTGGGTGGGGGTGCTGGGTGACATGAGTCGGGGCCTGAGCCTCACTGCATGGGGGGTGGGGGTGCTGGGGGACATGATTTGGGGCCTGAGCCTCACTGCTGCGGGGTGTGGGTGCTGGGGGACATGAGTCGGGGCCTGCTGGCAGGTGCCCCTCACTGTTGGGTGGGTGGGGATTCTGGGGGACATGAATCGGGGTGAGATGGCAGGTGCCCGTCAATGCAGGGTGGGTGGGGGTGCTGGGGGACATGAGTCGGGGCCTGCTGACATGTGGCTGTCAATGCAGGGTGGGTGGGGGTGCTGGGGGACATGAGTCAGGGCATGAGCCTCACTGATGGGGGGTGGGTGTGCTGGGGGACATGAGTCGGGGCTTGCTGGCAGTTGCCCCTCACTGCAGGTTGGGTGGAGGTGCTGGGGGACATGAGTCAGTGCCTGAGCCTCACTGCTGGGGGGTGGGGGTGCTGGGGGACATGAGTCGGGCCTGCTGGCAGGTGCCCCTCATTGCTGGGTGGGTGGGGGTGCTGGGGGACATCAGTCAGTGCCTGAGCCTCACTGCATGGGGGTTGGGGGTGCTGGGGGACAAGAGTTGGGGCCTGTTGGCAGGTGCTCGTCAATGCTGGGTGGGTGGGGGTGCTGGGGGACATGAGTCAGGGCCTGAGCCTCACTGCTGGGTGGATGGGCTGCTTGCGGGACATGACCAGTGGTGCAGGGTAGTCCCCTGTGGTGTGGGCTGCCTGCAGGGGCCGTGGAGGGGGTAGAGGGCACACCTGGGAGGACCCATACTGCCAATTCACGTGTGAAACTCCCCGCGCACCCCACTGGATACATGTACCCTGCTCTGACAGCGCAATTGCATGTGAAATTCCCCCGAACCCCAGTAATACACGTACCCCGCTCGCACACGGCCAATCGCGTGTGAAACTCCCCGTGAATCAAAGTAATACAGGAAGCCTGCTCGCACAGGGCCAATCGCGTGTGAAACTCCCTGCGAACCCCAGTAATACACGTACCCTTCTCGCACAGGGCCAATCACTTGTGAAACTCCCCACGAACCCCAGTAATACATGTACCCCTCTTGCACAGGGCCAATTGCGTATGAAACTCCCCGCGAAACCCAGTAATACATGTACCCCGCTCGCACAGGGCAAATCGCGTGTGAAACTCCCAGCAAACCCCAGTGATACACGTACCCCGCTCGCACAGGGCCAATCGCGTGTGAAACTCCCCGCGAACCCCAGTGATGCACGTACCCCGCTCGCACAGGGCCAATCGTGTGTGAAACTTCCCGTGAACCCCTGAAATGCATGTACCCCGCTCGCACAGGGCAAATCGCGTGTGAAACTCCCAGCAAACCCCAGTGATACATGTACCCCACTCACACAGGGCCAATCGCATGTGAAACTACCCGTGAACCCCTGAAATGCATGTACCCCGCTCGCACAGGGCCAATCGCGTGTGAAACTTCCCGCGAATCCCAGTAATACATGTACCCCACTCACACAGGGCCAATCGCATGTGAAACTACCCGTGAACCCCTGAAATGCATGTACCCCGCTCGCACAGGACCAATCATGTGTGAAACTTCCTGCACACCCCCGAAATACACGTGCCGCGCTCGCACAGGGCCATTTGCATGTGAAACTCCCCACGAACCCCAGTGATACACGTACCCCGCTCGCACAGGGCCAATCGTGTGTGAAACTACCCGTGAACCCCTGAAATGCATGTACCCCACTCGCACAGGGCCATTCACATGTGAAACTTCCCACGAACCCCCAAAATACATGCACCCCGCTCGCACAGGGCCAATTGCGTGTGAAACTCCCTGCGAACCCCAATAATACACGTACCCCGCTCGCACAGGGCAAATCGCGTGTGAAACTTCCCACAAACCCCAGTAATACACCTACCCAGCTCGCACAGGGCCAATCGTGTGTGAAACTTCCCACAAACCCCCAAAATACACATACCCCGCTTGCACAGGGCCAATTGCGTGTGAAACTCCCCGCGAACCCCAATAATACACGTACCCCGCTCGCACAGGGCAAATCGCGTGTGAAACTCCCAGCAAATCCCAGTGATACACGTACCCCACTCGCACAGGGCCAATCGCGTGTGAAACTTCCCGCAAACCCCCAAAATACACAAACCCCGCTCACACAGGGCCAATTGCATGTTAAACTTCCCGCGAACCCCAGTAATACATGTACCCCACTCGCACAGGGCCAATCGCGTGTGAAACTCCCCGCGAACCCCAGTAATACACGTACCCCGCTCGCACAGGGCCAATCGCATGTGAAACTCCCTGCGAACCCCACTAATACATCTACCCCGCTCGCACAGGGCCAATCGCATCTGAAACTATCCACGAACCCCAGTAATACACTTACCCTGCTCGCACAGGGCCAGTCGCATGTGAAACTCCCCGCGAACCCCAGTGGTACACGTACCCTGCTCGCACAGGGCCAATCGTGTTTGAAACTTCCCGCGAACCCCTGAAATACACATACCCCGCTCGCACAAGGCCAATCGCGTGTGGAACTTCCCACGCATCCCCAAAATACACGTACCCCAATCGCACAGGGCCATTCACATGTGAAACTTCCCGCGAACCCCCAAAATACACGTACCCCACTCGCACAGGGCCAATCACGTTTGAAACTCCCTGTGAACCCCAGTAATACACGTACCCCGCTTGCACAGGGCCAATCGCGTGTGAAACTTCCCACGAACCCCTGAAATACACATACCCCGCTCACACAGGACCAATCTTGTGTGAAACTTCCCGCACACCCCCGAAATACACGTACCCCGCTCGCACAGGGCCATTCGCATGTGAAACTTCCCACGAACCCCAGTAATACACGTACCCCGCTTGCACAGGGCCAATTGCATGTGACACTTCCCACAAACTCCCGAAATACACATACCCTGCTCGCACAGGAGCAATCATGTGTGAAAATTCCCGCACACACCTGAAATACACGTACCCCACTCGCACAGGGCCATTCGAGTGTGAAACTTCCCACGAACCCCCGTAATACACGTACCCCGCTCGCACAGGTCCAATCACGTGTGATTCTCCCCGCGCAGCGGGGTACGTGTATTCGGAGGGGTGCGCGGAGAGGTTTACAGGCGTTTTCATGGTTGGAGGCCTGTATCGTGGTCCACTTGCCTGTGCGCCATGTACGGGATTTGTGTGCTGTACATGGCACACGGGGAGGGGTTGGGGCCATAGTTGGCGCTGCCTTTTAGCTGCACCACTCTGCACCACGGCTGGTAATGGATGTTAAAATCCATGAATACGCTGTACGCAGAAATGGATTTTGGCGCACACCGCTGGCGCAGATTGTCACACGCGCACACTGTGCACCAGCCGCGTGCGCCACTTGTGCGCTGAGTTCTATGAATTACCTATATCTAAATTAGATATCATTTATTTTAGAAACATTCGCCTACATTTTTTGTATCTTCATCCTACTATTTACTTGTTTCATATCTCAACAGTCATGACCTTCTGCACACCCTAACATTCAAAATAATGAACATGGAACCACTTATGTACTTATAGGGAACACGTGTTCATATACTTATATGGAACATTTCTACATATTAAAATATACACTTTTTTACACCATAAAACAATAGAACATTGCTGAATGCTGTTTTCTCTTCTAATGTATAATGATCTTCTGAATGTTTGCGCTACATTTATTTCATACTAATTTTAAAAAACCTCCTAGTAACAATCTTTCTTCTACTTTACATAAAACCCTTAGTAGCCTATTCTTCAATTTCAAATTTTTATTTTGCATGTTTATAGTCACAAAGAATATAAAACATATATTTTAAAACGTTGGTTGTAACAACATTAAGTAAGCATTCTTTAAAACCTTTGGCAATCTAGGTGTATCACTATAGAGTCATTACAGAGAAGCCAATCTACTTCTGTATGTACCCATGTTGTGAATGGATGCCCCCTCATGAAATATAATTGCACACATCTTGAAACTTTTCTTACTAGTAGAAACTTGACTATTTACATAATTCATTACTGACATGTTAATCTTCCTACCATCATGTTAATCTTCCTACCATCTACACTGTATCTTTGAAACATAATCAATACAAACTTATTAAAAATTAGATTTTGCAAGGAAGATTGTATATTTCAACTACAGTTACTGCATTGCATGTCAAAGAGTGCTTTATTTAGAGGAGCAGAACAATTTACACTTTTCTGATCAGGGATAGGAACATATAAACAGCTTTCAGAAATATCCAGAATAGTGAAATCTTTCTTACATTGTGGAAGCATCAGATTCTACCTGTAACTAATTACTACCTATCTATGTACACTAAACGTTTCCTGCAGTAATACATCGTATAACGTCATTAAATATTTGGGACTTTCTTCCTGCTAATTTTATTTTGAGAAAACTGTTGATTTCCACTTGTTACAGCTACTACATTTCAGATTGACACTGCCAAATATGTACTGTGTGGTCCTTCATCGACAGATCTTTTATGAAATTAAAGTTACACACATAGCTGCTTGTCTGCTGTGGAAGCTATTTCTTGCATCAATGGTGTTATTTGAAACAACATACACAAAGCTGCATTAGAATAGCATTTAAATCATGTTTCATTACTAAATTTACAATGGGAGTATGTCATACCTGAATGACTTTCCAACTCTGGTAGTTTGTCTTGTTTTTTTTGTCTTAAGAGGCAGGATTTCTTTTAAATGAAGTTTCACTGATTCCTTATCTTTCCTGGCTAAGTGCTTAGCAAGTACATATATAAGGTCCAGGTGAGGAGCATAGAGTACATGTAACCTATTATATTCTTCAATGCAAGAACTGTCAGCTGTCACTTTTACTTTCATAAAAATAGACCTTCAATATATTTCACACGTGAGAGAGCTATATATGACATTCCTTGTTTGAACACTGTATGACCAATGTCAATAAGTGCTGCTTCTAAAGTCAACCCTTGTGATGTATGTATAGTAATTGGGCTCTTTCACAAAGGTATCCTTAACCTTAAAAAATATGGAACGTGCAGAGGTCTGAGAAAAAAATGAGTTTCTTCTACACAATCAAACTTAACTTCAACATGTTCAATGTTTGTACTGTGGGGGGAAATGTGAAATGCAATAACTCTTCCCATTGCTCCATTCACTAAACAGATTTCTTCATTCAAGTTTCTCTTTAACATTACTGGTGCATTGATGCAAAGTTTTAAAACTGCTTCTAAACCTGCTGTTTTAGAAATTCAATTCTCTAGTTGAACTAAACAAGCTGTTGCTCTATTATCCAAATATTATGGCATAACATGACCATATAAAACATCACACAGTTTTATCTCCAATATATTTTCCTTCTCTGATAGCAGCATTGTAGAGTTGAACATGTTACACTCTGCAAGTGTACACATCAAAGCAACACAAGAAATGTTTCTTTCCTGTAGAGTCAACATGACATCAGATGCAGTGCAATCTGTATGAAACATGTTAGAAATCACATTCTCCTCAAGAACACTTGTACAGTTTTATTAATCATGTCTGCCTACTCTATGTCTGCAGATTGCCTCATATTAATGGTATGTTCCTGGAATTCAAAACCATTGCAAAGGTTAATATTACCAATACTTCCTATAGTTTGTTGTCTATCCTTAGATTTCAGCATCTTGAAAACTGGTTGATCTTTCAGAGGAGTTAATATTAACAAGTCTGCAAAATCAAGTACATGTTTACCTCCAAACAAACAGTCGTAGTCAGTCTCCAAAACCTATTGCATTTGCAAGTGAATGAAAGCTAGCATCAGGTTAGACACCATGCTTACTTTAGCCCTCATCACAAGTTCAGCGCTAACCCCAGTGGTAATTCCGACAGGGCGATTAGCCCTACCGCCAAACCTCCGGTGCTATTAGCGCCAGATCACGGGTTTGGCAGAACAGTAAGTCCCCATTCCCCATTGGGCCCATTCAGGAATTTCCCATTCCCCATTGGGAGCAAAGGGGAATGTTCTGCGCTATTACCACTGGCGGTATTACAGCCAGCAGTAATACCACTGAAAATCAGCAAAATTGTAGCTGATTTGCCCCCAGCTCGGAGCTAGGGGTAAATCCACTAAGCACACATTTTAAGGGTTACAGCCAAACTAGTGATGAGGCAGTAGATCTACAATCAAGGTATTCCATTTTCTTAGAACTTTTCCTACTTCTTGTGCTGCACTTGATACAAGTTCTCAATACTCCAGTTTGTTGTTATGATCCACCTGTAGCATCAACAGTTGATGTAAAGTAATACCTCCTACATTAAATTCTGGTAAACCTGTTGGAGCAGTTACAATACATGACATTTTGGATCATAGCTCTTGTTGCATGAATTAAAAAAGATATACCTGCTCCTGTTTGTCCACTAACATACAACAATACAGGTTTGTATTGCACACAAACACATGCATGCTTGTCATGCTGTAAACCAAGTAAGAACCTATCCTTGATTTTATAATAATCTTCGTGTTGCTCTATATTAAGTTTAATAACTATTTCATCATAATTTCCATCTGCAATTTTAGTTTGTTGCATTGCACTTTATACTTCTTCTATGGCAAGCTCAACATAAGTTGGAATAATTGGCTTACCAAGGACATTTTGACTTACTGCTGCAGAGTTTTGACTGCCCTCAGGAGTCACATTTGCAAAACAGCAGCCAGGAGTTATTTTGACATAGTTATTTCTCCAGTAACTCCAATCACTGCTCACATTTTGGATATCAAATTAGGATTTATTTTTTAGCAAAAAATTTCAACATTTTCAAAACTTCGAAGCAAATCACTCTCTGTATGCCGTTGAAAGAACAACTGCAAAAGACAAACGTGAAATAATTCCTTTTTCTCTGCAGTTCGGCAAGATAGTTTCATGTGGTTAATGAGGCTTGCCTTCTCATGTACAAACAGTACATCTATGCACTTTAAACCATCCTCTGTCACGGTTTGCTTCAGTATTTCGATGTGAGTAGCGTTCTACTACTTCATATAAAGAAAGATGCACCAACTCTAGAGATTGATCTAGTAAATGTGTATCAATCAAGTTGTTTTTCAGGATCTCTGTACTGTCAGAACAAAGTGTAGACTTTTCTGACTAAACTTGTATCTGCCAAGTGTGCCCATACTTCAGCTGCATTGCTCTATTCAGCGTTTGTCATGTTTGTTGTGACATAACAAGAAACAGCTGTTGTATCATCAGTAACATGCTGTATATCAGTTTTTACATTCCAAAGCTGAGCAATGAAAGGATTGTAATTATTACTGAGTTGGCATTTCTTATCTCTTTTTAAATTATAGGTATTTCTCTGTGACTTGCCAGTAACATGGTGTCAGACATATGACATCAATCTATCCACCAACTGGTGTCACGGGCCTTGGAAAACCAAAATCTGCACTGAGTGTAGTACTTGTCTTTACTTTTGTATTTTCTATGATAGTACTTTCCACATGAGTGCCTTTGAAATCATTTCACCTTGTTTCATACATCAGCATTCACATGCGGAGCAGGAATGGAACAATTCACATATTTTTTCTATAAACTCCATTGCACTGCCATCACTTTCTTTACCAAACTGAGGAGCATATTTAATCCACAACAGCATATGTATATGTGGAGCCCCACATGCCTGGTACTCTTTCCTCCAAAGGAAATGTTCCACAGTTCCTAGTGGACATTGTTCTTTATTACTTATACAGTGTAACATGGCTAGAGGTCTGTGATAAATGAACCACAATACACTTACATGGTCCATAGAAAACAATTCTCCTGGTCTCATGTGTTGTACGACTTCTTTCTGTTGATTATTTTTACAAATCCATACTGCAAGATCATCCCAAATATACTCAATGCAACTTAAAGTCACACACCAAGTTGGAGGGCCCAAGTTTCTGATCATGCATTTAACCTCTGAGTGTGTCCTATAAAAATATTCCTTGGTCCCTTATTGTGGCAAGAATATTGGTAAATTTACCGTGTTGCAGAATATCACATTCAGAAAGATTTTGAAATCTAGTTCTGGTCTGAAGTGAGCAACAGCATAACATAATGTTGAAAATTCACTTTCATACAATATGTGAAAAATATATTCAACATTGGTGCAGAATCGAGAAAGCATGTGCGAAGGAGCCGAGAGATGGCTTATGAAATAAAGTATTAGCTTGGCTTTGACAAAGAACTGGGCCATGAGTTATTAGAAGCTCGGATCTGAAGATCTTACGTAATATTGAGATAGGTGACTGGTGTGCCCAAGAGAACAGGGACTGTATTCTGCTAGTAAGAAGTGGGACTAGCAATTTGCCATATTTCCTTAGCATTTGTCATTATTTGCTGAAAGAGTCCTCAGATTTCAATCTTATAGTTGACTAAGACTTATACTGAACTTTTGCTTGGAATGATTTTTATTATGATCGATTACGGTCTTTGTGGTCTTTGTTGTTTTTGTTATTTTTATGTGTTATGTTTTATTTTGTGTTTGTTAGTTTGTTGTGTTGATGTAGCACTCTGATGCCTACGGTCTATAGTGCTATATAAATAAATACATACATAAATAAAAAAAGAAAAACTCTGGAATTTTCAGAATACATTCTTGCACAATGATATTCTGAAGAAGAATTTGGAACCTTCCGATCATCCAATCTGCATCCTGTTCCAGTAGGAAAAAGCATAGGGAAACAATGAGCTTCTAACTTCTTTTCCCAGGATCTGATTGGTGCACCTTTTGTTACTTTCATTTGATACAATTGTAAACTGTTGCCCATGAACTCAGATGAGTGCAGAGGATTCATAGAGTAATGTTCAAACAAACTATTATCTTCTGCAACAAAACGTAGTTGAAATTGACCATCACTGCTTTTGTTTGTTGACTCAACATCAAGCATAGACACATCTGTTATAGTCAGTTCCTTTGTATTAATCATTCTGCTCCAACAGAAGCACCAATGCATTTTTCACCCTTCTAATGTCTATAAACTGTTGCCAAATGTTCTCATCTTTTGTGGCAACAGCATTTACTAAAAAAAAAAAACTACAAATCTGCAATGCCACTCTTGACTCCTGTAATGTTGAAAGGTTCTTAAAAATTGAGACGTAAACACACAACTTTGCCTGTCGCACCTTGCACTAATGATTTATCAGGTAGGTTTGACATCTTTGTTTGTTGAACAGTTTGAAATGCAATAACTTCAAACATGTTCAATTTTTGAAGCACAACACGGATAGCAGACACTACCATGTCATTCAAGACACTTCTTGGAGGAATGCTTGTTTGAATATAAAACCTAACACAATGTCTACAAACATAACGCACCTCACTTGTGTCAAATCGTTCTTCTACAAACAAATACACATAAAGTTGTTTCCCAACATCTTCTACACTGTGGTAATAATATCAGATATCTCAGTAGAAGACAAATTAAACATTGAAACACGTGTTTATACTGTTGAAAAATCAGATCCTTTGAAAGCATAGGATCATCATTTACACTTCCTGTAAGTGTTTCATCTATGTACACATAGGGCCTCATTACGAGTCCGGCGGTAACCGTGGCGGTAAAACCGCCTGGTTACCGTCAGACTCGTATTACCATTCCGCCTCCATGATTCCCGGAATTACCGGGGCATTACAACCCTGGTTTCCCGGGAATCACGGAGGCGGAATGGTGTTTATCCCCATTCCCATTAAGTCCTATAGGACTCAATGGGAATGGGGATCATGGAAACACCGGCAGCATCTCGTAATGCTGCCGGTGTTTCCTCGTCCGCCTGCAGGCGGGCGGTGCTAAACCTGCCAGGTCAGACTTGGCGGGAACATCACCTCCCGCCTGCAGGAGTTGTGATCGCCCGGCATGGAAACAACGGTGGCGGCGGATTTACCGCCACTGTTGTTTCCATACCGGGCCATTTGTAATGAGTCCCACAATCATTTAAGTGCATTATATTTATCATTTGCTGTGTAAAAACTAAACTGTCTATAGTTCCAGCCAGAAGTGTTTGATTTAAAAGTGCAAGACACACAATTAGAAGGTATCTCATTTTACTATCATGTGCAGCAAGCACCCTTATATGATGAAACTGACTCTGACATCGACTTTTATCAAGACAAGCTAGACAGTGACCCAGAAGTCCTGTTTTTTCATGAACTTCACACTTATCTTTTCTCTGTAGCATCTTGATCTGTCTTTCAACATTCATGTTTTTGTGCAAAACTTGAAAAAATCTCTTCAAGACTTTACAAGAAAAACTCAGCAATATTGCACAAAAGATTCCACGTTAATACCGCACTATGCTTTTTACGTTTTATTCAAGACTGATCTAAACTTTCAATATCTATATTATCAGACCTTAGGATTTCTTCTTTTTTAGAAATCACACCATTTTTTTTCTTGAATGTAACTCTCTGCAATAAAAAATATTTATGTATGACAAGTGTTTTTCCACTCTGTGCCAAGCACATCACAATAGTTGTCACGTGTAAGTAAATGAACTGTTTCTGTATTTCTATGCAATGGTTTAGTCACCTTAAGTCATTTCTTAAGTGCATTCAATACAAAAATAAACAATTTTCTTTTCATATGAAAAACTGTTTTATTTATTATTGTTTTCTTTTGCAAAAATCTCTTTACAACATATCTAGATTTTGGTTACACACTTCTCCAAAGATTTGTAAAAACTCAATAGTGGAACATTTGCTGCAGTGTTAAAAAAAAGCCCTATGTAGAACTGTGCTCTGAGTGCTGGAATAATCTGGCATGCTATCGTGCTGCTCAAATAGTGTAATAAGATGAGCAAACCAGAGTTTCAATGGGTGGCAACTGATTTTGTCAGGTTCTGATATATCTTTGGTTGGCACAGTACGTTTGAGAGTTGGTAAGCATCAATGAAAAGTGATCTAATCTTATACACCACAATCACCATTTCTTTCACATCCTAAGAATTCATGATAAAGCATGCATATCTGACGCGAAAATGATTTGCACCCACCAAGGGATTTGCAAGGTCATAGCTATGCAAAAAGAGGCAAGCACATTTGATGGATTACTGCAGAAAACCTTAAACAAAAACTATGAGGCCATAGCCACTGTGAATTCACCTTCTTCAATGTGCTTAACATTTTCTCAGAAACCATTTACCTGGTGCATTTGGCCTGAAAAGGGAAAATACTTTAGTTTTACCTTGCATACTGTAGTCATAACTTCAGAGTACAATTTCCAAACCACTTTGCAAGAGAAGAAATGTTCACTGGAAACTTACCAGTAGAGATGAACTTTCCCAGTAACCTGGCAGAATCCATGAATTACCACAAATAAGAAAAATAAAACTTGCCAACATCATAACCAAGTTAGCATTGATCAGCTGCACTCCACCATGTGACTTGTCATATTCAAGGCCACATTCAAACAATTTCACAAGTCTGACACAATTGATAGTTACTAATATGGGGTCAGAGGGAAGAGCTTAGTATCCAACTCTGAAGCATATGCACAGCTGCAATATTTTACAAGAGTAGATGTATGCTGCTTGTTTGCTCATAGGAATTCTCATGAACTCCCATTTGTTTTAAATCTTTCTATGTCGCTGCATTCTGTAAAAACATATGTGATCATGTAGCATGAACCCCAGTCGGTCCTTGCCCTTTCCGAAGCACACCATTCCCAAGCAAATTGTGACTGTTTATTCTTTATGAATTACTACCAACATGTTGTTGTCTCTAGCACAGAGGTTGGGCTCATGTGCATGGAATGGTGCAGCAGATTATACTACCCATAGTGTTCTACATATAATGCAGTGATGCAACATACTTTCAAATCTGTGGCAGAAATGCTAGACTCAATTTCACATCTATTGTTTGTGAGAAAACTGTACATAGCTGAGGTACATAACGCAACAATTAGATTAGAGAGCAAGTGCTGCTGTGTTAAGAAATGCCATATGTAGACCTCTGCTCTTAGTGCTTGAGGAATATCGGATGGCATTGAACAGCTCGTATAGCATAAATAAGATGAGCAAACTAAAGTTTCAATAGTTGTAAACTGAGTCTGTCAGGCTGTGATACATCTGTGGTTGGCACAGTACATTTTTGGGATGCTATGCCTGAATGAAAAGTGAAATAATCGTATTGACGACAGAGACCATTTCTTTCACAGCCTAGGAATTCATGATAAAGCATGTACATATGAGGTGAAGGAAATGCATAGACCATAGGATTTGCAGGGTCATACCTATATGTTGGCAATTGAAATCCTCACACATTCTGACACAATATTGGTCATGATGATCACAGAACAAGGTAAATCCATCATGATCCTCTAGTTTTCCTGATCAATATCTACTTTAACCCACTGAATAACACTCACTAGGTGGTTGTGAATGAAACAGAAGATATTCTAGTTTCCTGATTAACTGCAAATCCACAAGTTCGCACTCTCATAGCGGACAAGTTTAATTGTCAACGCTTAGTTGCAAACTTTGACTGGGTTGATCTTGATGGGGATAGAATAGTAGCAAAAACACACACAGTGGGGAAAGCCAATTTAGGAATGAATTGGTCCAGATTTCTGTCAAGGTGGGCCTTCATTCAAACTCATTTGCTAAATGGAGGTTTCCTCAAAGACACACCAATGTGGTCTATTTTCTTTTTTTTAAATTAAAATTATATAGTTTATGCATAAACTTTTCATTTCGTAAACATTTTGTTCATTATTACATACATTTTGTTTCTTAATAACAAAACTATTGATTGCCTTTTAGACGTAAATTCCTGTTTACTGAATCAAGGAAATGCTGATTTCATAATTTTTTCCCCGAATGTTATTATGATAAATATCTGTTTTTTGTCCTGACCCAGGAGTATTTGTGCCCATCGCTCTTCCGGGGTGAGCACTTCTTTAGTGATGTTAAAGTATGTTCTGCATAGTGCTCTGTCTTCCTGTTGTGGTCTGATGCCTTTGCTGCCTCTGTCATTGATTACATCTTTGTTAAAAATGTTAAGGTTGGGCTAGTAGGATCTCTGCAAATCATTAAAACAAACACCAGCAATCATGCAATGCTTGAAATATCTTTGGTCATAGAAAGGCTTAAGGTAGCTAGTGAGCCATTGTCAAAGAAATTATTAGTGACCTCTAACTCAGGAAACAGGGTAGTCCACTACTGCCACAACCCAAAAGAAGCAAATTCAGAGCTAATGGAACCTTGAGTACTAGAGAGAAATGCGAACAATCTCTCCCTGAAAACTTCCCCAAACTAATAGCTAGACTGAAGAAACGAGAACGAAAAGACCACTAAACAAATTACACATTTCTATTCACCCCAACAGAGAAAAAAAAGATAGTGAGATCCAAAGACGAAAACGCATTGTGCGTAAAGAATTCAGGAATTTGCTAAAATTCATAGATTTGACCAGGGCAGATCCTAAACCAAAGATATAGGAATTGGTGTAAGAAATATATTAGTAATAACCAGGTACTCATACACAACATTTTGCAAAAATACACATGAGCCATCTGATGGACACTCAACAACAAAAATAAGTCACAGGTATTCACCCAAGCACAGGGGTAAGCAAAGTGGCATGGGTTGAGTATTTTCCATGCAAATGTGATGTTAACAGGGATGGTATATTTCCTTTGAAATCATCTCGGCCCAACACCCATCCTCAATCGATTGTCTTTGACCAAACGAATATTGAGATTAGAATCAGTAAAGTAAAGAATTTGAGAGCGAGTGGCCCCGATGGGGTAATTAATGGTATCTTTAAGGACAATCCAGCATTTTGGCTGATATCCTGTTTCACTTATTTACTCAGTTAACCGAAGACAATACCTGTCCCTCCTTGTGGGCTGGTTCAATTCTTGTCCCAATTTTTAAAAAAGGGAACAGAACTGAACCGTCCAGTTATAGACTAATCTCATTAATGGACACATCGTCAAAAGTCTTCACAAATATAGTGCTGAAGCAATTTATGATGTAGGCAAAATAAAATCACTGATTAAGCCAGCTACAGACTGACTGAAGAAAGAGAGTGGTCTTGCCTTGAAGGCTTGTCCGTCTGATGTAGAATCATACTCAGGGCGTACTTTACATGTCACAGTGATCAATTTGTCCTCTGTGTTTGACAACGTTGACACCTCCAGGCTATGGGTGAAGTTGTCAGAATGGGGGATAGACCCATCCATGCTCAGTATGATGCATTTGCTGCACTCCGATAACGCCACCAGATTCAGCTTCAATACATAGGAGAATTGTCCAAGAAGATCAAATTAAAAAAGGAGTGAGACAGGGGTGTGTTTTGGCCTCCACCCTATTTAACCTTTTTGTGGATTTGTGGCACAACAACGAGGAGTGGGGAAGTTTTGTCCCAACATGGGCTGGGTTGAAACCGAGGTGTATCGCATTTGCAGATGATATCTTGCTAATGGATTACACACCGGCAGGCCTCCAACTGCAACTTCTCAGGGTTGAAAACTACTTTAATGCATACTCCTTGCAAATAAATACAAACAAATCCTATGTTATGGTCTGTACGACCAAAAGAAAGTGTAAAGAGTATTCCTGGAAGCTGAACAATGTTACATTGCATTTGGGCTTTTCAGCACTAATGCATCAATTGTCCTTGCCTCCTTTTGTATAGGTATGACATTGAACATCCCATTGTTTGTGCATATCTTTCACTTAATATGTGCATGCTTTAGCATGTATTCTTAAGTTGTGAAATACATGTTTACTGTGGCCCACAAGATCAGCTCACATTGTATTCAAGATTACATCCCAAAAATGTACAGTACCAATCACACATGTATCACAATCTAACAAAATCAGTGCTCACCCATTGAAAGTCTATGTTGCCTATCTCATTCATTCTATATGAGCGGCACAATACCATCCCAGATTATTCCACCACTCAGAGCAGAGTTTTATAAGGGGCATTTTTTTTAACATTGTAGCACTTGTGATCTAATGCCTGATCCATTCTACTATATTTTCTGGCAGTTATCAATTGAGTTTTACATGAAATGCTTCTTCAAGTGAGGATATTCATCTGGTGTACCTGGTTGAGCTGAACCTGAACAACATGGTGAATACCTGTGCCTTTGTAGGTAATGTTGATACAGAAGAAGTGGCGGGGAATCTGCTTTCGAACTCTATGGGTAATTCAACTTAAAGGTAACATTGAATACATGCTAAAATCCATTTTGGCCCTGTGTTTCAAAGAATGAATGATCAATTGTCAATTATATATTTCAGAGATGTTTGGGCTAATGTGCATGCAATAGTGCCGAACATTTTACTATCCCTAGTGTTTGGGATGCAATACAGTGATGCAACATACCTTCACATCTGTCACAGAAATGCTAGACTCTATTTCACATATATTCTTGGTGAGGAAACTGAGCATAGCTGAGGTACATAATACAACAATGAGATTAGAGAGCAGGTGCTGCAATTTAGAAAAATGCCCCATGTACAACTTGAGAGCTGGAATTATCTGGGATGGTATTGTGCTGCTCAAACAGCATAAATAAGATGAGTAAAGTACAGTTTCATTGGGTAGCAACTGAGTTTGCCAGGTTGTGATATTTCTGTGCTTGGCACAGCACATTTTTTGGATGCTAAGACTGAATGAAAAGTTAGCTGATCCTATATACCACAGTGATCATTTAATTCACAGCCTAAGAATTCATTATAAAGCATGCACATATAAAATGAAAGATATGCACAAACCATGGGATTTGCAGGTCATACCCATATAAAAAGAGCCAAGGACATTTGGTGGATGACTACAGAAAAGCTGAAATGCAAACTATGAGGCCTTAGCCACTGTAAATTCATTTCCTTCACATTTTGCCTGAAATGCCAAAAGTCTTTAGTAGTACCTTGCATACTGTAGCCAGAACTTCAGAGTGCAATTCCCAAGCCACTTTGTGAGAGAAGAAATGTTCACTATAAAATTACCAGTGGAGATTAACTTTCCCTGTAAAATGGTAAAATGCATGAATTACCACAAAATAAGGAAAATAACATTTCCCAACATCATAACCAAGTTAGCATTAATCAGCTGCACTTCATCATAAGACTTGTTATATTTAAGGCCACATTCAAACACTTCCACAACTCTGACACAATACAGAGTCACTATTATAGGGTCACATAGAAGAGCTTGATATGCAACTATGAAGCACATACAGAGCTTTAATATATTTCAAAGGTAGAGGTATGCTGTTTGTTCGACTGTAGGGTTTGCCATGTATCGCCATTTATTTAATTTCTTCCTATTTCTGTGTATTGTTTAACAGAATGTATGATCACATAGTATGCTACCCAAGTAGGCCCCAGCCCTACCAAACTACAGACTTTCCAAAAAGATTGTGAAAAAACCAAATATGGTTGCTGTTTATTCTTTATGAAGTACTGCCAGCATTTTATTCTGACTAGTACACACATTGTTCTCATGTGCATGCAATGGTGCTGTAAATTATGGTACCCATCGTGTTCTGGATGCAATGCAGTAATGCAATGTACTTTCAAATCTGTGAGAGAAATGCTACTCTCAATTTCACACACATTCTTAGTGAGGAAACTGTGGATAGATAAGGTAAATAATGCAACACAACTCTGAAAAAACACCCTAATTCTACAAACTAAAATTAATTTTCTTCCATAATAAATAATGTTTGAGACATGATCACATATTTCTTAAATGCAGACAAACAGCACATTATTGAACAAGTATGAAAGATAAAAAAAATACCCAAAGCCATTTCAGCAGATTATCAAATAAATCCTTCAACCAAACAGTGAGAAGAAATCTTTAATTGATTTGTTTTTCTTACACATAACCATAGCATAACATGCACTACTGCTTGAAAACTCTGAAGAAAACACTAAAATAATATATATGGACAACCTACTTTCCAGTAATACCTATAAATGTACTACATTATAAACTTAAACATACTTAATACATTTGATATAAACAACAATTCATATTATACAGGAATTATATTATAAAAAAATACAATCACTGTACTTCAGCTTATCCAAAGAATGAATATATCTTCACAATAGCCAAACACAGAACACCTGCACACTCTGGGGTCTACAATGAGAATGTCAACAGTTCACAAAAGGTCACTTTTATAGCTTTCAGAAATAAATAGCACAAAGAGAGGCCTGTACAAAGCAGACAAATAAAATGGCCAACACATTTTTATTACAACCTATAACAACCCTTCTAAAGACTACTTTGTGGAACATGTAGAGGTCAATTAAATAAAACAATGTTTTTTTCTTTTAATTAAACAAGTTACATAGACATGGCTATAACCCTGGTTACAGTGGCATAACCGTGGGTACACATTCATTTGTCCCATGCATTGAAAAGCACATAGAGCAAAATGTTCAAATTTAAATCACACATGCCTTGAGGTGAGAACATACAAACAGAAAGACATGTGGAAATCTTGGTGAAACATTCATAAAATAATCTGATCACTGCACCAGAATACAAACTGCTGAAACCACTGGTAGGACCAGCGGGTTCATTCCCATGGCTACAAAAGCCCACCATAATGCACAATGTCCATATGGAGCGTTGATAGCTGTGGGTCTGAGCAACTGCCGTTAGCCGTGGCTACTCGTAACATTTTTCAAAAATCAAAACGAAATATTAACAAGGTAAAATGAGTCTAGCAATAGTATTTTAAGGAACAGATTTCACCAAACAGATTTAGTTTATCTAAATAGGTTTACATTTCTATGCAACCAAGAACAAATGTTTTAACTGTATTATATCTTCAATTGTTTAAAAATGTTCAAATATTTTCAATTCAACTATCATTAAGAATTAAACTAGAAGCACCACACAAACTAACCATGAAACTAATCATGGACACATTAAAAGAAATAAAACAACAATTAATAAATGTTCAAAAAGAAGTAAAATCAATGCAAAAGACATGGAAAATTTAAGACGAATCATGGACAGTAATAATCTGCATAATTGTGCTAATGGAGAAGATGTATCATGTGTTCAAACTGCTCAAAGTAAAATTTAAATAAAACCCACAGCCATATTCCCCCCCAAATAAAACAGTTTTTAATAAACTTTGTTTGCATACTTATCTAATGTTTTAAAGTATTTACACTTAAATGTATTATTAATGAATAGAAAGTATTAAACATGTTACAATAACTGATTACAAAAACTACAGTCAATATATCTTTAAAAAAACTTAACAAGTTGACTTCCCACACATAAATATATATATATTTCTAAAGAAATGTGTGTAGCTGCGGCTACACAATGCACACCGTACCAGTAGCTGCTTATTAGTCGTGGCTCCACAAAGTGCCACTTATACCTGTGGATAAAAGCTTAGCGCCCAGGGTGGGTTTGGGATTGCTGCGGGTAAACAAGCTCAGTTGTTGCTGTTCTTAGGTACGAATCTCAATAGACCAATGACACATTTTTTATGTAGATGTGGCTAGAGGATTGTTTATAATATAACTAAAAGTGTTGACGCACCCGCGCACATGCTTTTTATAGATGCAGTTATAGAAATGTGCCCTCATGGATGGTCATTGTTAGCCACGGCTATAGGGAAAAAGTAATATGTTTTCACTATCCCACTTACCCAAATTCCAAAAAAGTGTGCCTGACAGGACTACCAGCCCCCCCCCAATGGTCCTCATCAATTCCCCTGCTACCCAACAACCCCCAAAACACTTAAGTTGTCTATGATACTGCTCCACCCAAAATTTCGGATAGCTGCGGCTACCACACTTCCGCAAACACACAACATGCCAGTATATAGCCGTGGCTGCACAGGGTGCTGCTTATACCTGTGGGTAGCAACGCTGTGCTACAATTAGTTTTCGGGCAGCCGCAGGTAAACACGCCAGCCATTGCTGTTGTTAGACACAATGCTGAATACATCAATCACAGTCTAGCCACGGTTCTAAGATACAAAAAAAATACATCTGAGCATGTAGTATGGATGGCGAAAGAGACAGTAGTGATAAATGGTAATTAAAAGATCAATACAATAAATGACAGCTCATAGGCCTATATAAGATAGATGATAGAGAGAGCAGTACACTTGATGAGGATACATTTAATGGGTACAATTACACAAGGCATAACAACATGGTTGAGAATATACAAGCTACAATACATTGGGAGGGGCATCTAAAACTACAGCAAGGTGGCTGAAGTGGCTACCTATTCATTTTTTAAAAGTATATACATTATTTGATATACACATATATATGCAAATAAACAATACTCGTAACTTACATTTGAAAATATATAAACGGCAATAGACGATATAAATATAGTACACTACCAATGATACATTCCATCACAACAGCAAAAGAAAGGTTCAATATCGTACAGATGACCTGATATATCAAACGATATACATGAAATGTAGATAATATACCGTAGTCAGAATTAGATAAACTCTGTAGATTTAATATTAAATATACACTTTTAATATATTGGAGATACAGACCACAGGTGCAGGGGATGCCGGGAGGCAGTGCTGAAGTGCAATTGGGTGGGCAGGGACCTGGGCCCAAGTTCAGAGGGTAGCCAGGTGCCCAGTGCAATGTCAGACAAGAGATCAGCAGAGGAGAGGAAGGGAGAAGGCAGAAGCAAATAGGAAGGTCTTGAGGTGCTTTCTCAGAGATGGTTCTGCTCAAGTTTCAAAGAGGCAGGGAGGCTGTTCCAGAGGGAGACGCCAGCTGAAGAAAGAGATCTGCCCGCAACTAGTTGCTTGGACAAGCGACTCACCCTCAAGGAATTGGAGGTGCAGGAGTGATGGGCTTGATTTGGAAGATATTTCCGAAGAGAGAGTTGGATGTATTGCAGTCCCATGCCGCATAAATCCTTGTGCAAAATGCAGAGTGTCTTGAACTTGAACCTTGCTGCCACTTGGAGGCAATGGAGAGATTTCAGGGCTGGAGAGATACGATCCCTGGGCTTGAGGCCAAGGACAAGTATTACAGTCCTGTTCTGGATTAGTTGTCGATGACGGAGAGTAGAGGCAGGCAGATTTAGAAAGAGTCTGCTGCAGTAGTCCAGCCTAGAGAGAACCAGACATCTGAAGACAGTGAGCCTCTGGGGGAAGTTTAGGAAAGGAGGAATACCTCTAAGGAGGTGAAGCTGGTAGTTTGACTTCTTAGAGATGTCATAGATGTGAGCAGATAAGGAGAGTGTGTAGTTGATGGACAGGAAAGGAAGGTGCAAGTGTGCTGATGAGGAGGATCTCCGTATTAATGGCATTGACGCAGAGATCATTAGAGGCTCACTACTCTTTGATTGCAAACAGAAAATCCAGGATAAGAGAGGGAGAGGAGGCGGCTGAGGTGAGCCTGACAGCGAGCTGAGTGTCATCTGCATAGCACTAAAATGTGGAGCAGAGAGCAGCAATGCATTGGGTGAGTGGTGTCAGGTATCGGTTGAACAGCCACGGAGAAAGGTTACACCCTTGAGGAATACCAGAGGTAGAGGAGAGGAAGGACCTAAGTTGGATGTTGGTTGCTTAGAGAGGAAAGAGGTCAGCCAGGCAGGGCCTGATCAGTGATAGCCAGGTTATCATAGAGCCGGTTGAGCAGGATGGCATGGTTGACAGTGTTGAAAAAGAGGAGAGATTGAGTAAGATGAGAACAGAGAGGTGATTAGCATTGAGGTTAGAGAGCAGGTCTTCACAGATGTTCAGCAGAGCAGTTTTGGTGCTTCTGGCTGCTCTGAGGCCAGACTGATGGTCGTGGAGACAACCAAAAGATACAGTGTGAAGATTAAGCTGGGAGATGGCCAGCTTTTCCAAGAGTTTGCCCGGAAAGGAGTAATGGATATAGGGCGATAGTTAGCCAGACAGGGGGGTATCTTCTGAGGGTGTACAAGAGAGTGCTTCATGGGGGAAGGTTCCAGTGGCGAAAGAGTGATTGCAAAAGTTGTCCAAGTCTGAGGCAAGGGTGTCAATGTGGTCCTTTATGGTTTTGGATGAACAGGGAAGAGCCTGTTTTTAAGAGAATTTTATAGATCAGACTTGTCTAGAAATCTTGTCTGGGGTTAACAGAGGAAAGGCAGAGAAGGGAGGAGGAGAGGTGGCCACAGGGAGGCCAGAGGTAGAGGAGGAAGTAGAGGGAGAAGGAAGAGAGGACGAGAGGGTGCAGAGGGCCTGGGAGGGGACAGGAGATGTAGAGACTGTAGCAGGATTTTCCAGCACCTTGCAGATTTGAAAGAGTGTGGCCGAGTTGCTTGTAGCCTCAGAGACGCAGGCTTGGATGTGAACTCTCTTCTTAGATTTGGTATTGACTTTGGAATTGGCGGCAGGCCAGTTTGTCAGAGGATGTACAAGAAGCCAGTCATTTCCTCTCAGCAAGCCTTCACTTGCATACTGGTGACGAGGTTTGAGTGGTACGAAGAGTTGCACTTGGCTTTGGGCTACAAGCGGATCCTCGTGACAGGGGCAAGTACATCAAGAATGCCAGATAGAAGAGTGGAGATTGGAAAGGGCTGTCTCATGATGTGAATCAGCCAGAGGTGCAGGATGGGGAGAGAAAGTGGCAGCAAAAGCCTCAACTGACACACGCTTCATGGGTTGGATGACCAAGAAGGTGGGTGGCATTGTGGGGGTAGGCTCGGCCTGGGGTGTAGAGAGATAGAGAGGAGAGCAGAGGAGAGGAGGAAGTGGTCATTCCAGGAAAGAGGAGTGGTGAGAGGGTTAATGAGTGGGAGGTCTGAGGCGATCAGAACATCCAGAGTGTGCTCTGCAGAGTGAGTCGGGCCGAGGGGGAGAATAGAGAGAGAGAGAGAGAGAGAGAGAGAGAGAGAGAGTTACAGAGGTCACAAATGAGTCCAGAGGAGGGACAGGATGCATCCAGGTGGATGATGAGGTCTCCAAGGAGGAGGAGTTGAGTTGTTGAGGCCAGGAGGGCAGAGGAGAGGTCCGCCTACTCAAAGAGGAAGGAAGTTACCTGGCCAGGTAGCCAGTAGAATAGTGACCACAGTGAGAGAGTTGCCAGATGAGAGAGAGAGCTGCAGACCAGGCATTTAAAGGCGGAGTAGGCTTGCATAGGAACGGTTGTATCAGGGCACAGAGAAGATCTTGTACCCATCAGGGAAGAGAGTGTCAAAACTTGTGATGGAGCTGGCCGAGAACCATGTCTCGGTGAGACCAAGAACATCAAGTTTAAGTTCTTCCAGGAGGTGGCAGATGTCATGGGAGTGTTTGACAGCTAAGCGAGAGTTGAGAGTGGCAATATGGAAGAGGTTCCCACCCTTGAAAGACTTACGGGGAGGGGTACAAGTCAGAGGTACTCCCGGCGGAAGTGTAGAAGAAGCCTGAGGGAGGGCAGAAGAGGAAGGAGGAGAGGCCAAGGTAGCCAATGAGGAGGGAGAGAGCACCAGAGAAGTGGCAGAGGAAGGAGGCAAGGGAGCTGGAGAAGGGAGAGAAGGTACACCAGAAGAGGGAAGGAAGTTGATGAGGCACAGAAAGTGTCTATCAAAGAGGAGGAGGTTGGACCAAGACGGTGCCATTTAGGTAAACATTAATGATGATTTTAGAGGAATGGAAGAGGGCCAGGAGGGCCTCCCATTGGGTGACACCAATAATGGGAGAGGAAGAAAAAGGAGCGAGTACAGAGACCATATGTGGATTCCATAGGTCTAGCGAAGGAATTACAAAGAGGATGTCAGTGAGGGTCAGTCTGGAGGAAGCGCTGGTATAGGTATCAGCCATCGGGCGACCTGGGTTGCAGACCAGGATATCGTTTTTGAACTTCTGCCTACCAGATTTAGTGAGAATGACAGGATAGTCAATAGAGAAGCAGTTAGAGAAGATAGGACAAACAGAGAGCACAATAGAGGATGGAGAGGTGGACAAAGAGGGGAGAGGTGGGTGAGGTGACAAGGAAAGGGGGAGACAGTAGGGTAGGGCACAAGATGAGGGGTGCAAGCAGACCAACCCATAAGTAAGGATCAAGGGACAAGGGAGGGCGGTCAAGTAGAAGTGAAAACAAACCAGTAACGGCATATAAACAGCAATAGAACAACCAGGCAGAGCAGGGGCTAGAATAGAACTATCATCAAGGGAACCTAAGGAGATTGTGATAAAAAAAAGACGAAGAAATAAAATACAGAAACAGTGAATAAGCCAAAAAGGGCCCAAAGAGGAAACCCAGAGCAACAAAGCATAGCAGCTGTGTTGGGTAGGGGAGAGAAGGGCCGGGGGAGCTGCATGGGAGCAAGGAAACACAGGGTGAGCATGGGTGCTAGCGAACCGAAGATGGAAAGGTGCGAAGTACACGCGATCAAGGATTGTGAGGGACCATGCGGGCTGTGGATTTGCTTGCCAGCGCAAGTGTAGACAAGGCAGGAAGGGGCAAAGAAGGCAGGAAGGGGCAAAGAAGCACACGGTCAAGAAATGCAAGCAGCCACGTGGGCATGCAATCAGAGATTGTGAGGGAACACGCATGTCTGGGACACACAGCACGAACAGGCAAGGATGGAAGCACGCAGAGAGCATGTGTTCTGGGAATGTGGGGGAATCATGCAGTTAGAAGACACAGGGGGGATACAAGGATGGAAGGGGCGAGAGGTGAACTCAAGGAGATGTGGCAGGGGGCAGCGCAGGTAGGAATCAACAGGGAGAGGGGTGCACCCAGCCAAGGGGCAAGGGCAGAGGAGCAGGTTGCAAGGCTAGGGGGAGGCACCAGGGGAGAGGCACAGTTGGAAGGGCTAAGAAGCGGAGAGCAAGCTAACTCGCCACAACTTCTTACCTGGTGGCCGCACATAGGAGGGTGAGTAGTCACTGTAAACTCCCTGCGCACCCCTCAGAATACACATACACCGCTCGCCCAGCAAAATCGTGTATGAAACTCCTTGCGCACCCCAGCAATATACATACCCCGCTTGCCCAGCGAAATCGCTTGTGAAACTCCACGCGCACCCCTCAGAATACACGTACCCCTTTCGCGATAGCGAAATCGTGTGTAAAACTCCCTGCGCACTCCTCAGAATACACGTATCCCTCTCACATTAGTGAAAACGCATGTAAAACTCCACCCTGTGGTGTGGGCAGCCAGTGGGGTCATGCACTGGGGTGATGGACTGCCTGTGAGGAATGTTGAGGGTGAATGGGCTGCATGCATGTATTCCTGGGGTGCGCGGGTAGTTTCACAAGTGATTTCGCTGGGTGAGAGGGGTACGTGTATTTCTAGGGGTGCGCGGGGAGTTTCACACGCGATTTAGCTGGGCGAGTGGGGTACTTGAATTCTGAGGGGTGCACAGGGAGTTTCACACGCGATTTCGCAGGGCGAATGGGGAACATGTATTTCTGTGGGTGCATGGGGAGTTTCACACGCAATTTCGCTGGGCGAGCGGGGTACGTGTATTCTGAGTGGTGCGCGTGGAGTTTCACACGTGATTTCGCTGGGCGAGCAGGGTACGTGTATTTCTGGGGGTGCGCAGGGAGTTTCACACGTGATTTTGCTGGACGAGAGGGGTACGTGTATTTCTGGGGGTGCACGGGGAGTTTCACACGCAATTTCGCTGGGTGAGTGGGGTACGTGTATTTCTGGGGGTGCACAGGGAGTTTCACACGCGATTTCACTGGGCGAGTGGGGTACGTGTATTTCTGGGGGTGCACAGGGAGTTTCACACGCGATTTCGCTTGGCGAGCGGGGTACGTGTATTCTGAGGGGTGCGCGGGGAGTTCCACACACGATTATGCTGGATGAGCGGGATACGTGCATTTCTGGGGGTGCGCGGGGAGTTGCACACGCGATTTTGCTGGGCAAGCGGGCTACGTGTATTTCTGGGGGAGCGCAGGGAATTTCACATGCGATTTCCCTGGGCGAGCGGGGTATGTGTATTCTGAGGGGTGTGCAGGGAGTTTCACACACGATTTCGCTGGGCGAGCGGGGTACATGTATTTCAGAGGGTGCGCGGGGAGTTTCACACGCGATTTCGCTGGGCGAGTGGGGTACGTGTATTTCTGGGGGTGCACTGGGAGTTTCACACGTGAATTGACAGTGTGGGTCCTCCCAGGTGTGCCCTCTCCCCCTCCCCAGGCCCTGCAGGAAGCCCACACCACAGGGGACTACCCTGCACCCCTGGCCATGCCCCGCTGGCAGCCCATCCACCCTGGCCATGCCCCACAGGTAGCCCATCCACACTGGCCATGCCCCCCAGCCAGCCCACATGTCACCATGCACGAGTGAGCCCCGACTCATGTCCCCCTGCACCCACACCCACCCAGCAGTGACGGGCACCTGCCAGCAGGCCCCGACTCATGTCCCCCTGCACCCACACCCACCCAGCAGTGAGGAACACCTGCCAGCAGGCCCCAACTCAAGTCCACCTGCACCTCCACCCACCCATCAGTGACAGGCAAATGCCAGCAGGCCCCGACTCATGTCTCCCTGCACCCCCACCCACCCAGCAGTGACGGGCAACTGCCAGAAGGCCCTGACTCATGTCCCCTTGCATCCCCGCTCACCCAGCAGTGATGGGCACCTGCCAGCAGGCCCCAACTCACGTCCCCCTGCACCCCCACCTACCCAGCAGTGACAGGCACCTGCCAGCAGGCCCTGACTCATGTCCCCCTGCACTCCCACCCACCCAGCAGTGAGGGGCAGCTGCCAGTAGACCCCGACTCATGTCCCCGCAACACGTCAAATGCAGCATGTCCCAAAATGAAAAAAAATATATGAAATCAGAATCCAAATAAATCCAAATGAAAATGTGTCCAAAGTCTCCGTCCAACAAAGCAAATCCAAAGGGAAAGAAATAAGTAAAATCCATTGCTCCATGGTGAAATAAAAAAAAATTATGATAAATCTACTGTTCAACTATATACAAATAACAAATCCAGGGTCCATGAGCCCAACTATTGAAATGAAACCTACCAAAAAGACTACCTAATAAAGAACTATCTACAAGAAGGTGGGGCATAGTCCAAGTGCCCCAAATGAAAGAAAAACATAAATGAAACCTAACAGTAACTAACTATATACAATGGTGGCGGGCAAGTCCTATGGCTCACTAGTTGATTTCCTGGGCCAGGGCATCATCGAACTCCTGTTCAACGTTCTGGAGGCGGGCCTGTTCCCTGACCCCGAGGTCTCGCAGGGATAACACCATGTCCACCTCCAACTGCCTGCAAATTCCCTTGAGGCACTCAGCCCGCCTCAGCGACCTGCGCATGGAGTTCTCTGCCCTGACCATAGTGCCTCCAATGCCCGCCGCCGCTCTGCATCTATCCGCTGGCCCAACCACTGCCACACGGAAGACACTCCCATTCCAGGGTCCTCCTGCCCTCAGGCCGATGCCTGCCCCTCTGACCTTGATGGCCCTGAGCCATGATGCCTCCCACATTGAGCCTGTCGCTGCCTCCAACGCAACTGCCTCTGCCAGCACAACGACATCCAGGCTGATGGAATCCACCAGCGCTGTCGTTCACGTGCCCTGTCCGATGCTGCCAGCACATCCTCCAACTGCTGGGGTCCAGTTGCTGGGGTGTCCACCCCTGCTGGACCTTCGACTCCCGACTGTGGCAGGGATGGGATCTCCACCGAGCTGGCTGTGTTGGTCAGGGCAGGTCCCAAGTGTGCCCTAGTGGCATCTGGGCCGGAAGACGGCATGAAGAACGACTGGCGCATAGTCTCCACAGAGGAGGAGAGGGCCGCCAGAGTGCTCGACACATGTTCGAAACCCCCGACCAAGGAACCTCCCAACTCGGCCACGTTGGGATGCAGCTCTTCGTGATGACGTGCATGCTCACCCCAGGAAGCATGCACATCATCACAAATGTCACGCATGCGCAACGCGACACCAATACGGATGGTCTCCATACGGTCACGGGTCCCCTCGTCCGCAGGAAGAGGAGTGTCAGATGACTTGGACCTCCCCCCTACCTGCGGACGGGCCTGGGAAGGGGCAACCCTGCTGGTGCATGATGGTGCAGTCACAGTGTCAGGGACAGTGATATGCACAGTCGCCTCCACAGCAACCTGTGCTGCCTCCTGCCCCTGCCCCTGTACTGCACCACTTGCACCAGTGGTACCACCCCCACCAGGCTCCATGTGCGGCTCAGTAGTGGCCTCCTCGTTCTCTGTGGAAACCACCAACCTGGATGGCTCCACACTGTCTTCCGACGTTTGAAGCCCCAGTGGGGGCTCACCCACCCCTTCCGCTACAGCCGTAGTGGCAGATGCGGCACCAGTCCTCTCGTTCGCGGATGATGGTAATTCCTGGGAGGGTGACTGGGCCTTTCATCGCCGGCTGGTGGAGGCATCCCCGCCGCTTTGCTCCACAGCTCCGTCTCTGCCCTCTTCTTCACTCGCCGCTGTGTAGAGGGAGACATATAACACAAGCATCAGGGTACTGTACAATAGTCCCCTAGACAGGAAGCAATAGCACATGAGTGGCACTGTCAAACTTCACTTCCATCATGTACCTCCACAACACATGGGTCAGTGCAGGCAACACACATTCAGTAACAGGCATGGCGCATGCAAAGAACATTTGCATCCATGTCCAAAGAACTGTTGAAACATACAATGGTGGTTCGAAATTCACATGCATCATGGCTCATACTGATCACATGCACACACATCACCGTAGTTTCATCCATCTGGCCTCATACACCCCAGATACAGTGGAGACAAGGATGACTAGGCTGCCTCAGTGAATCGCAACATAGTCACGGACATGTGTCATGCATCCATGGCGTTTACAAGTCAAACACACGCTACTCAGACACAGAGTCAAGGAAGGTGGTGTGTCGGACATGGCAACCCCCGAGGCAGGTGTGGGTGGGCAACTTGGTCCTGGGGCTGGGCTGTGGAGTGATGGAACACCAGTTGGGAGTCTTCTGTTCCAGCAGGGGTGGTCACTGCAACTGGACCCCTGCAGATGGCAGATGTGCAGGAACCAAATAGCAGGGCACGGTGGCAGCAGGCAGGCAGGCAGGCAGCAGCAGATGGCTCGTGGGAGGCTGCTCGGGGCTCTGGGGGGCAGGAAAAAGGCCTTCTAGGCAGTAGCGTGGTCTTCCATGTGTTGTTGCATGGCCAGCTTGATACGGAGTGATTTGGCACGTGAAAAAACTGCACTTCAGTGTGTAATTCGAGGAAAGGCACTTAGCGCCTAAGCATGTCTGTGACGTTATGCGTGCAGGCGTTCCCCTCATGACGGGTGCGTTGTGAATCAGCACGTGAAAAAAGAATGCGTGTGATCCGAGAAAGGGCCTAAGCACGTAAGAGAAGTGACGTGCGCGTGTGTACCTCAGCACGGGTTAAAGGTGAGCATGTCCCGGCAGTTCGCTGTATGTGCCTTTCGTGGAGACCGACGTGTGTGTTGCTACTTCGTGTTGTTTCGCACGCCATCACAACTTCACAGCGGATCAAGGACGTATCTATTCTTTTGGCGGGGGTATTGGCTATGCGTGTTTTTCATTATCACGCTAGTCTGACGGTGATTCGCGCACGCTATTTTTCCCACTGCGGGTGCCCCTGTGTATCGTGTACCCATTTTTGAGGTCATAGTAGCCTGCTTGTCCCATGCGTATGTGTTTTTCGTGTCCCTGGGTCCCTGGGTGCCACCACATACTGCGGGAGGTTAATTCCACACACTTGGACTACCGGGTTTGCGTGCTCAGTTTTACAGCAGTTTTGGCATGCCTGAGCGTTGAGTGACCCGTCACTTCATCACCGGGGTCACATACAACCTTGCAGGGCAGGGGTGCTGTTAACATCCTGTATCCCACCCCCTTCACCCCAATTGCCCAGGACAATTGTCTTGTACACCTCCCATTGGCACTACTATATCCGTGCCGGCACGACTCCATCTGTGCCATGGTTTGGATGCAACGTAAGGTGAGGGGCACCTCAGCTGGGTGTACTCCATGTGGTGGGCATGGTCAGGGACGTGGCTGGGGTGACCAGGGAGTAGGGGGACTCTAGGGTGTCCAGGGTGGCTGCAGAGGGGGAAGAGGCAGGGGTGCTCCAGTCCGGCACGATGTTGTGCCACATGTTGGTGCAGTCATGCCACCACCCCCTGCGGCTCCAGGATATGCAGTTCTTGCATCTTACACTGGCGCCCATGTGACCAGGCAGTCAATTTCATCAACATTTTCATCGACTGCCACAGGCCCAAGGGTAGTGGTAGCTGCAGGTGCAGCTGTGGAAACCACCACCCAGGCTCAGGGTCTGCCAGTGCATGCTGCCTTGGCACTTGAAGAGTCCATGGAAGAATCCCAGGAGGGCAGGAGGCACACTGTAGGTGCACGCAGGGCTGCCCTGACCGAGGCATGTGTCCCTGGGGCAGCAATGTCATCTGCTGCCCCGACCAACCGGGTGTTGGCAAGTGCAGGGGCAGATGCAGCCAACACGACCCTGGTTGTGAGTCTACCAACCAGGACAGTCCTGGTCAATGACCCTGGCACAGCAGATGTTGCTGCACAGGGTCCATTCCAGGGCACCCAGCAGCCACTGACACAAGTCAGGGGTTCACTCCATGTTCCACCTGCCACTCCCTCAGCTCATTCCACCAGCGCCACTGCCCATACTGATCAGGGCAATATTTGCCAGCCAGGGTCTGGACCAGCGTCCAAGAGGAGGATGTTGCACCAGCAGTATAGGCTGGCACCCCAGACACAGCTACAGCCTCCAGCACGTCGTGGAAGAAGCCTTTCTGCAAGCAGGAACTGCACTTCCTCGTGGACTACGTGCAGGAACACAACCGTAACATGCTAGTGGGGCCGAACTACGGCTGCCCATCATAATACCCACTGAAAGCAAGTTGTGGATGATGTGAGTGCATTCGGTCATGAGGTGCGTACAGCGCAAGAGTGCAAAAAGCGTTGGAATAACCTCAAACGCAGCACTATGGCAAAGCGTGCCTCAAATTACAACATGACTGGCGGTGGGCCAGCACCTGAGGAAGAAGACCTCTCTCCGCACGAGGCACTCGTTGCGGAGTTCATACCAACAGAATTGGTTGAAGGTGTGGGAGAGATGCCGGACTTTGATGCCCCGTCCAGTGAGTGTTGTTGCATGTTGGTCGACAACATGTGTGTTTTGCTTGTGTGATGAGTTGTGCTTGAATGCCACAGCATGTCAGGTGTATATGGTTCTCATGTGCAAGTAATGCAATGCTTCTATGATACATGCCTGCTGTGCAGGATAGTGGACATGTAGAGCAGACGGGGACTGTCCTCACAACCACACTTTCACCCAATCACATGCTAGTCACCCAGCTGCCCATACAGTCCATGTTCCAGCTCAATGGCACTTCTGCATGTAGCCTGGGGTGTGTTTCCTCTCAGCACTGGGACTATGTCATTGCATGACTGACGTGCATATGTCCTCTGCATGCATGTGGGTTCTCCACATAGGCATGCTCCCTTGCCCCTCCACCAACCCTGCGCCCAATTGCAACATCGCACAGGTGTGCATCACATTGGCGTACTGCAATGGCCTGTTCAAGACTCCTGTGTACATGCAAACTTCCACCAGCCAACCTGCCAGACACATGCAGTGGTGTACATCTTCTGCACTTCATGCAGGTTGTCTCACTTGGACTGTGCAGATGGCAGACGCTCCGCAGAGACATGAGTTCCCATTCATGCTCCATGTGTATTCCATGCATGCCCCTATGTGTCCTTGACTGGATGATCATTGTAGTACGTGTCCAGGAAGACCTACATTTCTTTGCTTTTGATCATCCATTCCATGCCCACTCTGGCTCAGTCCTGCACCACACACATGTTTAGGGTGTCACAGTCTGTGCAGGGCACGGGCCTCCCCCATTTCAGGCCCACTGACTCTGTTCAACTGGTGTAGGGGCTTCTGCACACATGTCTGTACTACTGAGGGGTCATCATATGTCCTGCTTTCTGTCCCATCATCATCTGCTGTGTTGTCAGTTGACTCAGATGATGCAATTGATGCTAGACAGCAGTGTCTGACAATGCACAGGTCCCTGGTCACCCTTTCGCTGCCAGGCAATGCATCCCTAAATTTTCACTTGGGGGGGGGGGGTTTGCTTGTAGCCATTCAACACATTGCATGCACATTGCATGTGATGCCTGGACTTGCCCTTGCACTGCCTTCAAGTCAATTGATACACATCATGATGTACTTGTTCATGTAGATAGGGGATAACGCACACATGTCCTGCACTGCATCAACCCACTTCTGAGCTGTGTTACACCATTCTACATGCCTAGTCCCTGATGCTATGTCAAAGTGAACTTGCATGCATGCCAGGTCCACATTGGTGTGTGACATGTGTGCTTCATGTGTTGTCAGTCTGTGTGATGTCTGTGTGTGTGTTATGTGCTTCTGACATGTGTACTAATGTAAATTAAATGGAGCCAGAGGATTGTGTTGTCATGTCAGACACAGGTTTGCTATCACACCAGCAACCCAGCACAAGTGGGGGTCGTGGAGTGGTAGACCACGAAATCCCACATGTGTTACAGACCATATTGTCTGTGGCAGGCAATGAGTCAAGCCCGGACGATCACTCTGACGGCAATGTTGGGTTGGATGTGCATCGGGTCCATTCGTCTGGGGTGAGTGATTCTGATGTGGACGCTCCACTGTCTGTGACACCTGTACTGAGGGGCCAGACGGTTTTGGGACCTCCGTCTGTGATGATCGGGATGCAGAGTCACCCTCCACACCAGTCGCTGATGTGCCTGGGACGTCACGTCGATGTGGGCATGTAGTCTTGCAGCCGTGGGCGGTGCCAACCCGACAAGGATGGCTGGTCCTTGGGACCCGCAGGTGTCAAGCCCAGCAACGTGGTGGCCACACGCCACCGAGGTATACTGAGTGGGAGCAAGACATGACTGCCAATTCAGAATGCCAGGGGGCAGCTATAGAAAACATCGCTGTGAGCATGGAGCGTGTGGCCCAATCTGTGCTCGCCCTGCTAAGCAGATGGTTCTCCAGCAGCGGGCAGCACAGTCTATGGCCCGCTCGTTCAGGCTGGGCACGGTGGCCTCAGACAGGGCACGCCAGGCTGAGATGTTGTCTTTGCATCAATCAATTGCTGCTCACACAGAGGCACACATGGCAGTCCTGAGGGCTGAGTATGCATCCCTCAGATCCACTCAGGGTGTCCTCTTGATGTCCCAGAGGGAGCAGTCAGAGGAGACGTTTGCCCAGCTTGAGCGTACCATCTCGGCTGAGCTAAGTGCTTGCCGGGAGGTGCATCAGTTGTCCAGCCAGGCCACGCAGGAAGACCTCTGTGTTACATGTGCTACCTTGCAAGAGGAAGCACACGTATCACGAGAGGTTCTGCATGTTGACCTACGTGTCATCGACACACAGAACCAGGCTCACCTGTCCGGCAGACTTGCTGCCCACGAGGGGTAAGCTGCGCCTAGGCGTGGTCAGGCTCCTGTACCACATCTACCTTTTCAGGAAGAGGCTGACTCGGGCGACGAGATAGCTCCCACACAGGCCAGGCTGTGCAGGCGTTGAGCCCATGGAAGTTTTTTTTTTGGACTCAACAACATCGCATGTGGGTGTTGAGCTGCACCCTGCACCTCCCCCCTCCTGGGTACCCCCCCACACGTCGTATGTGGCCATTTTTGATTTTTCATTTTAGTTTAGTTAGTTACAATTGTTTTTGATAGTTAGTTTAATTAGGTAATGTGCGTTTCTTATAGTTAGTTTAATTAGTTAATATAGTTTAAAATTGCTTGTCTATTGTGCATTCATGTGACGGTGTAGTGCTTTGTGGCTTTTGAAAGCATCCACTGTCTGTTCCAGCTGGGCCCTTCAAGCTTGTCTCGTGTATGTGTTTGCAGATTGGGGTCCTGACTCACATAGGCCACTCCTGCTTCCCTTATCCATGGGCTCGCAAGGATGGTTCGGTGTTACAGTCATTTACACAGGGCTTTGGACTGTCATATCTGTGGCCTGTCTGCTGCTGTACTACTTGTGTTAAGAACCCTAGTGGGGATTGTGTGGGTTTTATCCAGGGCATGTCTGCATTAGACTTGGGTGGGTTCATGGTTGATGTGTCCATTGATTGATATAAATTGTGCTGTTTGTTTATTTTATTTCCTGTACATGTGTTTCATGCACTTCATGCTGTAGACAGTGGTCGGCACCCTTTGCCTGTCAAAGTCACACTGATGGTGGGAGGAATTCTGATGTAGGTGCCTGACATGGCCTAGTCACAATCAGCATGAAGAGACACACACAGGGAACTTTCCTGCATGAAGTATATGTTTTGTGCCCTTTCTGCAGGAGAATGAGCCTCCAGACCATCTGTGCCAGCAGACATGGGCCATTGTATGACATACAGCTGGCCACGTTCAGTGGGGCAGACATGCACATGTGTGCGCAAGCAGTGCCACAGGGCTTGTGCTCAGACAGCCAACAGAAGCAGACATGTTTCCAGGAGCTCCAGGCAAGGTGAGCATCAAAAGGGGGCCACACCGCAGCAAAGCTACCACCAGGCCACTTGCACATGCATGCTAAGTAGCGCCACTGATGGGGAGCTAGGACAGATATTGTTATTGAAGCGCACAGTACAGCCAAGATGCGTTGGGGGACAAATGGCAAGTTGCTTACCAAGTTTTCGGGGGCACACGCAGGGGCTGTCACACATATCCTCTGGTCCACCCTGATCCATAGAAGCAGAGTCATTGGCGCAGTAGCGTTCCGAGCCAATAAATGAAGCAGCGTACAGGGACACACAGCGAGGCACTGACTTGTGTGCAGTGCATGTCATTTACATGTGCTAATTGACACATGCACTAGCTATTTTAATCTGCGGATGCCAGTACACAACTTGTACTGGAGTCGCACCTCGCTATAGGCGTATAGCTGCTCACGCAGGGACCATTGTATCATGTGTGATTCTTGACGCATTGGTCTTCCATTTGCCGCGCGCCCACGTGCGCCTGCTTTACTGCATTGACAGTGTATGGCCCTTTACAGGGGCAAGCTAATGTATGGGTACAAAGCAGCAGACATGAGTGTTTTTTTGTGGAGGAGTCATTTACTTTGAGGAATTTATGGTGTTGTGTGTGTGTGTTGTAGACACACACAGATTACTAACTCACACTCTCTTTGCATCATTAACCTTCTCCTGTTACTGGACCTTAGAGTGCGCAGGCAGGAGGCCAGCACTCACCCCAGAGAAGAGTTTCTCTTTGGCTTGCATTTGACTCAATTGGTACAATGTGCATGATGAACATGTTTTGTCTGATTGAGTATGAGTTATTGTGAATAGTTGTATTTTGTATTTTCCCTACTTTCCCTTGACAATCCTATTCCCCTCTCCTGCCCCTCTTTCCGGTTATCCTGAATACCAATGCCTGTCTAAACAACATATCCCTGACCCTCCTTCCCCACCGGGGTCTCAGAGGCCTGCACACCGGAGCTGGGTAAGTACCCATCAGTTGGTGCATCATCATTGGATGTTTTGTACCAAACATGGTACCCATCCTGTTGTGGCATTGTTGAACTGTGCTACTTCGGCTGTTTTATCATTGTGCTTGGACATGTGCTTGGACATTTTCTGCTTCTTCAAGTCATCTACTGGAGACTCTTCCAGGGTTTATGGTTGCTTACAGGCTTTTTCCATGGTTTGTGGGTTTGGCTCCTTAGAGTTCTCTGCGATTTGTTTTTTTTTGCCAGTCAAGGTGGCCTCTGAGGGGGCTGGACCCTATTTACACACAAGGTGGAACATGGAAACCAAGGGGTAGGGTGATGCTGTGGCCAGGTATACTTGAAGGAAGAAGGCTACATACCCCAGACAAAGTTGTTCAGTAGGTCATGGTGATGTGTGAAGGAGAGAAGGCCTTTTGTTGTTGGACAGTTGGCTTCGGCTACAGTGTTTTGGGCACTCTGACATTGTAATTGTGGAGTACAATGTACATGATGTGTTCTGCTGGTCAATGCCTGTTCCTGTGTTGTATCTACTTTTCAGGTGTGAGGGGATTGGTGTGGTTTGACATGCTGGGGTGTGCACATGGGCAATGTTCACATGTGATGTTTACAGGACAATGAGGATCACGACTTCACATGCATGTATTGAGTGCATGTCCCTACTGACACACACAGTTGCACGATGATCCACCACATGTACAACCACCCTTCCATGGGCAGTGGTGCACACAGATTGCCTTCTGGGGCCCGCTGTGTCCCTGCAACACATGATGTATGGCCATTTGCGGATCCTGTACATGCGTCAATTGGTTATTTTTTAAATTTGTCCTTTTCATGTGATGCTCAAGGTGTATCTCAGACACAATGGCTGCTCACTGTGCTGTGTGCTGAGCAGTGTGTTGCAGGAGACACACACAGCACACGGGTTCGGGAGTAGGGATTTTGCCTTGCCCAATGTGCATGTGAACAGGCATTCAGTGTTATGTTCATGCTATGACTGGTGAAATGCATTTGTGTCTGTCTTTGTATGTGTGGGAGGTTATTGGTCAGTCCTTTCATGTGATTCCATGTCAGGCGTCATTGTCTGGAGCCACTTTCCATTTATCACATGTCACTTCGGATCGTATTGGTCATATGTTGGCCTTTTGGTATTGCTTGCCATGTCATGGTGTGGCAGGCAAGGGTGATGGGGGTTGGGAGGGTTTGGGTGACATACCAGGGATTGTCATGGGCTGTTTTGCAGGGGTGTGTGATACACACCTTGCATGTGTTCCTTTTGGTCACACAGGATTGTTTAGGTTTAAGTAGCTAGCGATGCACACAATGTAGCACTTCCATGGCAACATTCTCAGGGTGGTAAGGTTGTGACAGTTGACTGTCTCTTTGTCATCATCGATTGTCACCTGGTATGTGCCAGGCCTGTGTGCACTCCACAGGGTTGGGAGTTTAGGTGAAAAATGTGGCCACAAGCTGGGTCCGGGCTGCCTCGCTACGTGCCCTATCCCCTCTTATGGGCAGCGCCTGTGCCTGTGGTTGGGAATGTGGGGGGACCACCCTGTCCACCGGTACACCCTACCAGGTTGAAGCATTGTGCAGGACACATGCTGCCACAATGATCCCGCACACTACTGGGGGGGCATATAGTTTGTTTGTTTGTTTATTTATTTCTATAGCGCTCCGGACCCGGGAGTATGAGGGCGCTTGGTACACGTTACAGGTACAGTGCAATGGAAAAACTAATCGTAAGGTAGCAAGTATATACAGAGTATACAATGAGGACAATAATCATAATGTAGCAAGTATATACAGAATATACAGAAATGGGAGTAATAGCAAGCAGAAATAACAGAAGAGACATGTGCAGTTTGTAAGCAGTTTGAACTGGTTCAGACGTAAGGTTGGCTTTTTGACAGGAGCCACCCAATGGCTAGTTTCCTGAACGACTGGAAGGATTTGGACTCCTTGATATTCAGTGGCAAGGAGTTCCAGAGTTGGGAGGAAAGGACAGTGAAGCTTGAGAGCCACCTGCTCTTTTGGAAGTAAATCTAGGTACTGTGAGACATAGGGTATTGGACGATCTCGTGGTTCTGATGGAAGTTCTCATGGTGAATTTGTTAGTAAGGTAGGGGGGGCTAAATTGTTGAGAGCTTTGTAGGTGAGGCAGAGGGATTTAAGATCGATTTTATGTTGGATAGTGAGCCATTTGCATGTGGTTCTGGTGGCAGAGATGTGCTCACACCTAGGAATGTTTAGCGCTGCTCGTAGCGCATTGTTTTGAAGGACTTGGAGTTTGCTGATTATCGCTTGGTTGGCACCTAAGTAGATGCCCGCCAGAGTGGTCAAGGGTGTGGAAGCGTGACTTGAGCACTCTGAATGTGCGCTCCACTAAGCCCATGGTTGCAATATGGGCAGCGTTGTATCTTAACTGGGGTGGTGTGGTGGGGTTCCAGATTGGCGTCATCATGTGGTTGCTCAGAGGGTAGGCACTGTCCCCTGGGGTGGTGATAATGGTTGTGATTATTAGGGTTTGTGTATTTGTCTGTGTGTGACATGCATGCATGTGCACGGGCATTTGTACTCACCTAGGAGCCATGTGTCGCCATGCTGCCCAGCTTCCAGCACCGGCTCAGGGCGGACATTCTGTATTTGAAACTGTCATGGGTGGAGCAAAGGTAGTTTGCATAGACAGAGGTGATGATTCCCTTTGCATCGCATACGACCTGCACATTGATGGAATGCCGGTGCTTGCGGTTTCGATAGATGTGATCTGTGGCCCTAGGTGGACGTGGGCCACATGGGTGCACTCTATGGCACAGAGTACTTTGGGGAAGTGTGCCACCCTATAAAAGTCCTGGACCACGGCCTGCCTTTCTGTGAGTGTTCTGGGCATGTATATGTGCCTGCGGACTGAGGGGCGCGCAGTCATGATTGCCAATACCTGGGGTAGGCAGCGTGACTGCGTGGCCTGTGAGAACCCCCCACTTTGGCAGTAGTCTGCTGAAATGACCCAGTGGCCAAAAAATGCAGGACATTAAGCACCTTCTCCAAGGGGCTCAATGCTTTGGGGCACAGGGTGGGGGATGTAAGGTCATCTTCCTACTCCCTGACCAGGACTAGGATGATACGAGGTGGAAACCTATACCTGCCATGGACCTGGTCGTCAGGCATCCCAAAAAGGCTGGTACGGACGGAAAAAATGTGCACAGATCTGGCGCACATCCAGGGGAACACACGCGCAGGCCCTTCCTTGAATCGCACACGTGCGCGTGTGCTTGCTTTTTCATGCTTGCGCCAGCTTGTGCTGAGATTTTCGGAGCACATTTGTTCCATGAATCGGCCCCTTAGACTTTAACCATCTTGTATGTTCTTAAAGTACTTCCCTTGGGGTTTGGTCTCAGCTCATGGTGCACATATATAGGGCAATAAGCAGGCCTCTAAAACACAGAGCAAAAACAAATAGGTGATGGCTGGAAGGTTTAGAATGAATCTTAACCACTGGCAATGCTCTGGGCAACCCTCCAGACCACCGTTCTTCGCCTACCAAGCCATTACAGAAGGGGAAAGACCATATGCAAATCAGGCTTGGCCCCACCCCAAAAGGGGCAGTCCAGCCCGAACTGCGAGACCACATCCCTTCTGCACGAGACCACAAGCATCCCCAAACATGTTTTGCCCTTGTTGGGGCTCATCAGTGAGGAGTAGCCTGGGTCTCTAGGCCCAGCAGTCACAGGACCCACGTCTGGGCATACCGTCCTACTCGGGGTGACAAAGCAAACACAAAGAGGTGATGGCTGGAAGGTTTAGAATGAATCTTAACCACTGGCAATGCTCTGGGCAACCCTCCAGACCACCGTTCTTCGCCTGCCAAGCCATTACAGAAGAGGAAAGACGATATGCAAATCAGGCTTGGCCCCACCCCAAAAGGGGCAGTCCAGCCCAAACTGCTAGGCCACATCCCTTCTGCACGAGACCACAAGCATCCCCAAACATGTTTCGCCCTTGTTGGGGCTCATCAGTGAGGAGTAGCCTGGGTCTCTAGGCCCAGCAAGCACGGGACCTACGTCTGGGCATACCCGTCCCACTCGGGGTGACAAAGCAAAAACAAAAAGGTGATGGCTGGAAGGTTTAGAATGAATCTTAACCACTGGCAATGCTCTGGGCAACCCTCCAGACCACCGTTCTTCGCCTGCCAAGCCATTACAGAAGGGGAAAGACCATATGCAAATCAGGCTTGGCCGCACCCCAAACGGGGCAGTCCAGCCCGAACTGCTAGGCCACATCCCTTCTGCACGAGACCAGAAGCATCCCCAAACATGTTTTGACCTTGTTGGGGCCCATCAGTGAGGAGTAGCCTGGGTCTCTAGGCCCAGCAGGCACAGGACCCACATCTGGGCATACCAGTCCCACTCGGGGTGACAAACCAAAAACAAAGAGGTGATGGCTGGAAGGTTTAGAATGAATCTTAACCACTGGCAATGCTCTGGGCAACCCTCCAGACCACCATTCTTCGCCTGCCAAGCCATTACAGAAGGGGAAAGACCATATGCAAATCAGGCTTGGCCCCACCCCAAAAGGGGCAGTCCAGCCCAAACTGCTAGGCCACATCCCTTCTGCACGAGACCACAAGCATCCCCAAACATGTTTTGCCCTTGTTTGGGCTCATCAGTGAGGAGTCGCCTGGGTCTCTAGGCCCAGCAGGCACGGGACCCACGTCTGGGCATGTCCGTCCCACTCGGGGTGACAAAGCAAAAACAAAGAGGTGATGGCTGGAAGGTTTAGAATGAATCTTAACCACTGGCAATTCTCTGGGCAACCCTCCAGACCACTGTTCTTCGCCTGCCAATCCATTACAGAAGGGGAAAGACCATATGCAAATCAGGCTTGGCCACACCCCAAAAGGGGCAGTCCAGCCCGAACTGCTAGGCCACATCCCTTCTGCACGAGACAGAAGCATCCCAAAACATGTTTTGCCTTTGTTGGGGCTCATCAGTGAGGAGTAGCCTGGGTCTCTAGGCCCAGCAGGCACAGGATCCACATCTGGGCATACCCGTCCCACTCGGGGTGACAAACCAAAAACAAAGAGGTGATGGCTGGAAGGTTTAGAATGAATCTTAACCACTGGCAATGCTCTGGGCAACCCTCCAGACCACAGTTCTTCGACCTGCCAAGCCATTACAGAAGGGGAATGACCATATGCAAATCAGGCTTGGCCCCACTCCAAAAGGGGCAGTCCAGCCCGAACTGCTAGGCCACATCCCTTCTGCACGAGACCACAAGCATCCCCAAACATGTTTCACCCTTGTTGGGGCTCATCAGTGAGGAGTAGCCTGGGTCTCTAGGCCCAGCAGGCACAGGACCCACGTCTGGGCATACCCGTCCCACTCGGGGTGACAAAGCAAAAACAAAGAGGTGATGGCTGGAGGGTTTAGAATGAATCTTAACCACTGGCAATGCTCTGGGCAACCCTCCAGACCACTGTTCTTCGCCTGCCACGCCATTACAGAAGGGGAAAGACCATATGCAAATCAGGCTTCGCCCCAGCCCGAACTGCTAGGCCACATCCCTTCTGCACGAGACCACAAGCATCCCCAAACATGTTTCGCCCTTGTTGGGGCTCGTCAGTGAGGAGTAGCCTGGGTCTCTAGGCCCAGCAGGCACGGGACCCACGCCTGAGCATACCCGTCCCACTCGGGGTGACAAAGCAAAAACAAAGAGGTGATGGCTGGAAGGATTAGAATGAATCTTAACCACTGGCAATGCTCTGGGCAACCCTCCAGACCACCATTCTTCGCCTGCCAAGCCATTACAGAAGGGGAAAGACCATATGCAAATCAGGCTTGGCCCCACCCCAAAAGGGGCAGTCCAGCCCAAACTGCTAGGCCACATCCCTTCTGCACGAGACCACACGCATCCCCAAACATGTGTCACCCTTGTTTGGGCTCATCAGTGAGGAGTAGCCTGGGTCTCTAGGCCCAGCAGGCACGGGACCCACGTCTGGGCATGTCCGTCCCCCTCGGGGTGACAAAGCAAAAACAAAGAGGTGATGGCTGGAAGGTTTATAATGAATCTTAACCACTGGCCATGCTCTGGGCAACCCTCCAGACCACTGTTCTTCGCCTGCCAATCCATTACAGAAGGGGAAAGACCATATGCAAATCAGGCTTGGCCACACCCCAAAAGGGGCAGTCCAGCCCGAACTGCTAGGCCACATCCCTTCTGCATGAGACCACAAGCATCCCCAAACATGTTTCGCCCTTGTTGGGGTTCATCAGTGAGGAGTAGCCTGGGTCTCTAGGCACAGCAGGCACGGGACCCACGTTGGGCAAACCCGTCCCACTCGGGGTGACAAAGCAAAAACAAAGAGGTGATGGCTAGAAGGTTTAGAATGAATCTTAACCACTGGCAATGCTCTGGGCAACCCTCCAGACCACCGTTCTTCGCCTGCCAAGCCATTACAGAAGGGGAAAGACCATATGCAAATCAGGCTTGGCTCCACCCCAAAAGGCGCAGTCCAGACCGAACTGCTAGGCCACATCTAACACACAATGCATTTGTATACATGATGATGAATTTGAATTTTGACACACTGGTGATGTTCTTTCTTTTTTCCTTACTTTAGTTTCTGTGTATGTGTCTCTGACTTGTATGCATTGTGGGTCTTCATATGTATTGTTTATAATAACACAAGTATATAATAAGTCTTGAATTATTAGCTATTTATTCCACGTTTAACATTACTCAAGACTCTGATAAGGTAGCATCATTATTTTTATACACAACATTTTCAGATTCGAAATATGGAACTTCTATGGTGCATGCAGCAGCCCTTGCCAATGTGTGTATGATTATATCCCTGTATTGACAACACTCCAATATAATGTTTTATTTAGTTGAGTACCTTCTTTAATACATTAGGTAGTTCAAGATAGGACTGTCACCCCTGACATCTTGTTACCAACATTATAAACACAACCACTTGTAGGCACTTTTCAACAAATGTAATTTGATTTGTGATGTCATCAGTGATGTCATCAATGACATTTGTGATGTAATCGTTGTCCTTGGTGTTAGTGTTAGCAGTGCACGGTGGTGGCGCGAGTTATGGTTGCTTATCTTCCCATAACTGGCGAATTTATGAGGTTTTTTGACTTTACTTGTAGCATAACGTCCCTTTAACAAAGTTCTTTCATTGAATTTCATAGGTTTTTATTATTAGTGCAATTTAGCGCATGCTAATTTCCTACAACTTACTAATTTCATACTTACCCCAATATAGCAACCTTTTTGTCTACTTTACAAAGTTTCACCTTAAAATTATGCAATCTAGCATACATTTTTGGACTTCTATATATGTTTTGCAACTTTTTCCACTGTTTTTGTGTTCGCCGACCTCAGCGATCCTCTGACATCATTGCAAACTTTTCAGACAGCATCACTTGACCTCACACGCACATTATGTTATGTTATGTTATTTTGCATTTATATAGCGCCTTATATACCATTTATATGGTCTGAAGGCGCTGGTAGGTTGAACCCCCTTGGGAACCGAAGTTCAGATCAGTAGAGAGAGAAGGGAGAGTCAAAAGGTGCGTGTGAGCACCGGCTATGTGTGCAGCTGGTGGGTATTTCTGTAATAGCTGCTTCTTAGCGGTAGGTGTGGTGGTTGAGAGATCAGGAGTATGTGTTCGCTGTGGCAGGATTTATCCAGACCGAGTGTGGCTGTGTTAGGCCCGAGGAGAACGCCTGGCTGGTGGGGGTGTAACCAGCAGTGTTTACTTAGAATGATGTGGAGTGAGCGGCGGATGTTGGTATGAGAACAGTTATACCGAATGGTGTCATAGTATCTCTGTGTTCTAGTTGAGTGGTGATGTAAAGGAGAGAGTAAGCATGGTGGTATATTATGATGGGTCATATGCTCTTTCAAACGTTCTCTGCATTCCAAGCAATACTATATACATCACGCAATTATATGCGCTCCAGTCTGTTCCGGGCACTATCTTCTCCGTGCACCCCAGTCTGCTCCACACATTCCGGTCCACTCCATGCACTCATGCATTCCAGCCTGCCCTGCGTGCTCTAGTCTGCCCCAGGCATGCGCTCTTGTCTGCCCCATGCATGCGCTCTTGTCTACTCCACAGTCTACTCATTCAGTAGCTCTACGTACTCATCCATTCTACGCACTCGTCAGTACTGGATGCAATCTGTGCTTGTTCGTTCTACGTACTCGTCCATTCTACGCAACACGTCCATTCACTCTAGGCACTCGTTCGCTGCAGGCACTCATCCGCTTTATGCCCTCACACGTACTATGCATTCACTTGTTTTACGCACTCACCCCCTCTATGCACTCACCCCCTCTACGCACTCACCCCATTCACCTGTTTTACGCACTCACCCCATTCACCTGTTTTACACACTTACCCCCTCTACGCACTCACCCCATTCACCTGTTTTACACACTCACCCCCTATACGCACTCACCCCATTCACCTCTTTTACGCTACGTACCCCTTTTTTCATAAGCACTCATTCGCTCATATGCACTCGTCTGTTCTATATATTTGCCAGCCCTACCCACTAGTCTGTTCTATGTAGTCTTCCACTCTACTCATTCTTCAGCTCAGCTCATCCATCCCGCTCCGCTCGTTCATCTGTTCCCCCGCACTCTGCCTGCATTCCCCATTCATCTGTTCTACATGCTTATCGCTTCTGCGCACTCACCCGGTCTGTGTAACTCATCCGCTCTAGGCGTTTGTCCCCTTTATCCCTTTGCATGCACTACACCGTCATCTGCTCTACGCAATCACCCACCCTACGCAATTGCCTGCTCCCCGCACTCACCCTCTCCCTGAACTCAACAGTTCCCTGCACGTATTTGCTCTCCGCACCCATCCGCTCTATGCACCCATCCGCTCTATGCACCCATCCGCTCTATGCACCCATCCGCTCTATGCACTCGTGCTTTTCTTGCATTCAACAGCAATATCCTGTTCCATATATTCATCTCTACTCATCTGTTATACCATCACCCGCTCTATCCACTCACCCGCTCTATACACTCGCCAGGTCTGTACATTCATCTGCTCCAGCGCTCTACACACTCATGCGCTCTACACACTCATGCGCTCTACACACGCAACTAGTTTACGCTCATCCGTTCTACACATTCATCTGGTTTACGCACTTCTGCGTTCTGCTCGTTTCTCTGTATTTACGCATTCATCCGCGCTACACACTCGTCCGCTCTACACACCAGCCGCTCTACACACTCATCAGGTCAACATGTTTATCCATTCTATACACTCATCCGATCTACTTCCTCCACGCCATTCACTTCGTTCACTCCTCATGCATTATGTCCATTTCAGGAGTTTAAATCTCTTTACTGTATCCATATGATTTACTCTTATTAACCATTTCATTGCTTTGATCTACTTTATTCGTTTGATTCTGTTTATCCTTCTAATTTATATTAGGGGTTATTAGCTATCAATTTCTTGCATCAGGTAGTTTGCTGGATCGGTATCATTGAGATGCTGTTAGTCTGTTTGGGTCAGTTTGGTACAGGTTGGTTTTAGGGGAAGAGCCAGGTTTTCAGCAGTTTGCAGAAAGATGTTAAATCCTCAGTTAGGCGGATGTCCGGTGGGAGTGAGTTCCATAGCATGGGGGACAAGGCTGAGAATGATGATCCACCTAACCTGAGTGAGTTTGTCTTTGGTATGACTAGGAGGCCAGCTGAGCTTGATCTTAGGGTGCGTAGGGGGTGATAGGGTTTTAGCTTGTCTTGAAGATATTGAGGTCCGGTTTTATGCAGTGCTTGATGGGAGATGCATAAGGTTTTGAAAGTCACTCTTCGGTCTACTGGAAGCCAGTGCAGTGCCTTAAGGGCTGGAGAGATGTGGTCTCTTGGGCCGAGCGCAAGTAGCAATTTGGCTGCTGCGTTTTGTGCTCTTTGGAGTTTATTCAGTTGGTACCCGTGGACTCCGAGGTATAAGGAGTTTGTGTGGTTCAATCTTGATATAACGATTGATTGGACCGCGGAGAGTCTGTTGGGAAAGGAGAGATATGGAAAAATGCGCCTAAGGGTTTTAAGGTGGTAGTGGCAGGACTTTGAGACGTTGTTGACTTGGCGCGAGAGTGTTAGGTCAGAGTGAATGGTGCATCCAAGATTTTTCACTGAGTTGGAGGGGATCAGTGAGTTGCCCATGGCGGATGGCCATGGTAGTGGGTGCGGAAGAAGTTCCGAGTTGCCACATAGCATGATTTCCGTTTTGGAGGGGTTTAACAAGTGGTGGCTTTGGGTCATCCAGAGTTCTATGTCAAGGAGGCAGGAGGCCAGGTCAGGCTGGGAGTTGGGTTTTGAGTTCAGGAGTTTTAGAATTAGTTGAATGTTGTCGGCATAGTTGTAACACAGGATGTTGTGTGAACAAATTATTGGTGGGAGAGCGATCAAGTAGAGATTGAATAGGTGGGTGGATAGGCATGCTCCTTGTTGGACTCCCATGTCTACTGGTCAGGCTTGGAAGGTATAGGTGGAGAGTATCGTTGATGCGCACAAATCTAAAAAGAATGAGGGAGTGATTGAGTTCAATCCTACTCTGACATGAGGCATGCATTGGATAAACTGGATGGTACTGAAGTAAACGGCCGAAAGATATGATTGGTAGAAGATAAAAGCTGCAATAGACGTCAGCGCTCATACTCCAGAAGCCGCAGCCGTTCCAGGTAACTATTCTTTAAGTTAAATCGATGGGCTCTTGGGTTATCCTTGTATTGGACAGTATACTACACGTGCTTGCAACGACCCGACTGCTAATGCCTGCACCATGGTGACACATTTTGTGCAGTGTCTTGAAGGAGCCACCTTGGAAAGCTAACATCTGGGTTTCACTTGGCAGTTGCATTCTGCATCATCACCACCACTAATCTTAGTCTGTCGGTTCCATGTGCTTCCTGTGATTTCATTATTTTTTTTTTTGGTGTGATCATTGTTATTTTGCATTTATATAGCGCCTTATCTACCATTGGTATGTAACTTTTATATCATTCCGCCCCCACTGTACCAGTCAATAGCCAGTCAATGAAAGAGACCCTTGAATTGTATTTTTAGTACTTATTGAGAAACTTGGCATTTCAAATAAAACACTTTCAAGGTAGGCAAAGGTGCCTTATTTGTTCTATGTGGCAAAACCCTCACGCCTCCATATCACATTGCCACACCCAAACACGCCTTTCATTTTCATGGCAAACATTTGGTACAAAATGGTTTGGCGAATACTGGATACAACCATAACATGGCATTGTATGAGCAGTCCCAGCGGTGATGGGCGGACATATCTTTTATATAGTGGTCCTGAGTGCAGAATCCAGCTGAGGTGGGCCAACATTTAGGTTTCATGCGGGGGCATTGTTTTGGGGGCTCTTTTTGTCACTAGTTGGAGTTTAAGCTGGGAGATGTCCTGAACAGGTGATGGCTGGGAGCAGGATGTGCTTTCCTTTGGAATGCAGAACTAAGTGGTAGAAGAGATGTGGTGTTGGGATTGGATTTTTAGACCAATAGTTGGAATGTAAAATTGCTTATTTTGCTCGAAGAGTGGTATCCAGCATGGTGAGCATAGGTGGAGCCGGATCTATGATGGTTGAAAAAGGTGCTTTTTGCAAAGTCAAAGACTTGAGGGGTGCGTACGCGTAGAGGAATAGGCAGTCCAATTTGCTGCACTGCGCACCAGAAGTGTTTTGTGAGTGTGGAATTTTGTAAAATTTGGGTTGGTTCTGGCAACAGTGAGTGGCCATGACGAATTGGCGGCAGGGGCTGGTGTTGGAATTGAGGCAAATATTATGTGTTTCTTTGGGGAGTGTAGGGTGATGCAGTGTAGTGCCATCTGTAGTGAACTGAAACCACCTTTACCTCAATCTGGGATGACCTCAAAATGACAGCAGACTCAGCGGGAAACGCCGCACTAATCCTTCTTGACCTATCCGCCACCTTCGACACAATCAACCACTATGATGAAATGTTTGATAGAATGTCTGCACTTTGCAGACGGGGTCGTGCTTCGCAGGCAGTATCATAACTGCATGTTCTGCTGATCTGCAAACTTTCATGCTCAAAATGTACCCTTGCACCGCTGCTGCACCTATTCTTACTCATTATCCATTACCAATCGAGCACAGCGCAAATACTTGGAAGAATATTAGCAAAACAACTATGTATCTTAAAAATGGCATCATCTATTGCCTTCCCTCTTCGCCATGAGCCACCACCACCACCAGCTGGAGGACGTACACAACAACAACAGCTAAGTACTATCAAAGACAATGAAGAGCACCAAGAAAATGATGTAGAGGAAGTGCCTAACTCTAGCACCCAGAGAGAATCATGGGTGTGGCAGTTCTTTACCACAGTTGGAAATGTACCAAAGGCTAAAGCCACCAAAGTGAAATGCACTGAGTGTACTCAGTCACAGACTACCAGACCAGTTCTCCTATGGGACCACCTCCATGAAGCATCACACCAATCCAACATGTGCAATGCTCTCAGAAAGGTTGTTCCTTTCTTAGCAAGTAGTAGGGTGTCTTCCTCCACCTCATCTTCCTCAACCAATACTGTAACCACACAGCCTACTTCTGTGCGACACAACATTCCACCAGCTATCTTGCACACAGTAAAAGAGGCTGTTGATCCATATCTTTCAAAGACAACTGTACTCTGATTTCTTTTTTGTTTATTTAATTTATTTATTGTACGGTTAGTAAATTATGGGTCATTAATGAAATACACTTTCTTATAAAACAATGCTATTCCTTTTAACATATAATTATGGACAAAGATGAAAATTTACATTTCAATTTAGATTCCACCTACTCTCCATTATAGTGGAATTTCTATACAATGCAGTTCATTTAATAATTTTAAGAGCTCAATAGACAAATACAAAATGTACTTCCCAACAGATAGCCGGTGCCACAATTCTTGAGTAATGAGCCATTCAATGTGATGTACAAATCTACCAAAATGTTTTACTATTAGTGGTAATGTGAATGTGCAAGAAACCAGAAGGTGTCTTATGTCTTGGGGATACCCTTCTCAGCACAAATTGCATTCTCCTGCTGTATGATCTAGGTTATGCCAGATTCTTAATGTTTTATTTGTTTTGATCGATTTAGTCAAAAATGCAAGAGTTCAGCACACCAGGTACGGTTAGGAAATTGTCTTATATGAGGCAGGACATATTTGCTTGATTTCTCACAAACACTGACATTTCTAGTGCTTTCCATGTCACAGAATGATGCCCTGGTTGTAATCCAGTCTGTTCTCAACAGAACATTTTTTTACCTTCTCTGGATTTGCAACCAGTGCTTCACTCATTACTTCGCAATTTCGAAGGATTTGTCAACATCTTATGCAGACTTAAAAAATATTCACTCTTTTGTGACTGTGTTATCCTTTAAGTCCTCATACAGAGAGTTCTTACATGGATCTAGGATAGATCTACATAGAAGGAGAAGTTTCCAATTGAAATGCGATTTGAGAGATTGAAATCCCAGTTCATATCCTAGTTGGGTGATAGTTAGAGACATAGGTAGAGACAGAGTATTTTTCCACACTCAACTTTCTAGGTGATCCCAGATAAATGTACGGGGACTAAGATTGATATTCTGTATATACTGCAACACACCGCTAGGCAGGGGGGAGCAATTCCGAAGTGCGCGCAACATCTTCCCCTGTCCACCTGTCCCCCCATATTAGTGATTGGTGCCTATTCCCTCATTTCCCTCCACACCTTACTGTTACCTCTCCTGCAAAAAAAATCAAAAAAGAAATCAAGAAACAACCAAAAAAACCTTCCTTTAGGAGCCACCTTTCATGTTTTAAAAATAGAACTAAAAAATAATCTTATAGACTCCATTTGCTTTACATTTCTTACTAAAGTACATAGACTCAATAAGATCTTACGACATTACCATTAGCATTGTGTGTCATGCTAAGGGAATAATGTGGCATTCATCTGCTGTTCCAGGGGCTGGAATGAAGAAAAACGGCCCGTCGGTCCAAGTTATCGGCCCAAGTGAAGCAAGGGCGGATAACGAGGGCTACGGACCATTATCCCCCATACCAGCCCATGCAATAGGAGAGGAAGGCCATTAGCACCCAGAGTTGCCAAAGCGGTAACACAGGGTGCTAAAAAATGGATTTTCCTTGCTACAGTGTGATGGCCGTGCTTCCAACTGTAGGATTAAAAATCCTTTTCCAAAATGGCTACCATGGATATGGTAAGGCGGGTCTCCGTATCCGTACGTAGCACCTATTCCCTTTCCATGGTATTCTGGGGGAGGCGAACAGAAGAAGCAAATGAGGCGCTATCATCGAAATAAGGCAAATAGGGTTCATGGCGTGAAAAGAAAATGGGATGTTGGGTGGGGAGGAAGATGGCTGTGGATATAGCCGGCCGTCAGGTGGCTTGGAACGCGGGCTTGTACCGGCAGTTGAAACCAGCATTCCTAGCCACCTGATTGGCTGGCACCCCAGCCCTGAGTGCTAATGTACAATTGTATATTAAAGAAAAATATAAAAGGACAGAAACTATTTTCTGTCCCAAATACTTTTCTCTAGCATACAATAAGGACCATAATCGATGGACCTTTATAACTATCCACAGTGTCTACAGTCCCTTTTCCATGTCATGGATCATTAAGAGACCCAGATGGCACATGCACACCATCGCACAGGGCAGCCCTTCTACCCTTTTTAATTGTATATTTGTAACACTGCCTCAATGCCAGCTTTCAAACAGTCATTCATCCATCAGCCGATCACTTCCAAAAACTGTGCATAGAACCCTATGACTATATTAAGCTTCCACACACCAACTGCCACTAAACAATCTTTTGCATCTGCATTTCCCTTACTTACACAAAAACATTGTACACAATGCTCCTATTAATGCACCTATGCATTGTGCAGTGAGAGAAGTGCATAAATATAAGCAGCAGTATGGATGGGCAAGTGCTTATGAGAACCCAGAAGGGAAATGCCAGGTATTCCAACGTGGAACACCACTGGGTAACTACTGGAGCAGAGGATTCCCAAGGGTGCGCTGCATCTTAACCATAACAGATGCCTTTAACAAAGTTTTTTCATGTCAATGTAATAGGTTTCTATAAGTGAAAATGTTTCATAGTTTTACAACAATGTATAAAAGTTATTAATAATTCCTCTTTTCATATATATGAAAGAACTATAATCCTCCTTTAAGAAACATATTTTTTGCAACACAGACTTATGTCTGTCATTATCAGCAGCACATGCTGGGTATGGAAATCATTGTTCAATTGCCTACGGCATAAGGCTCCACCATGACCCCAGCCAGACCAAACCATCCCTAGTATTCACTGCACCTATCAAGCATACTACCTCAGTGTCCACTATACCCTAATAATATAACCAATGGCCAGTGCTCATGGCTTGCAGCCGTGGCCACTCTCAAATTCAGATACAAATGTATATCACTAATTTTTCAACTTACATTCCTACACTTTGGAAAATAAAACACAAGACATATTTCCAAAAACATGCTTTCATGTCCTTGCTAATGTTCATCGCACAGGTTTGTTGTAATCTAGTCCATCATTTCAGGCTGAAACCGCAAGCAAAAAAAAAAAATCCCATTCAAACCTACAGCTTTGGCCGTGCTGCATGCCCCAATAAGCAAATTACAGTACACATTTCTCCTTGCTCATGGCCAGGCCCATTGCTCAGACACCAATGTTATATCACTGTGTTGGGTACTTAGATATTACACTTAAAAACAAAAAAACACATCATATTTGCAAAACAATGCTTGCCAGTTCTTGCTGACCCTCTTCGTGCAAATTTGCTGCAATCCCACCCAGCACTTCAACCTGTACCCATGAGCAATATTTCTTTCCCTTTCAAACCTATCCCAATTTCAAAAAACGTTGTCACATAGCTGGTCCTTTGTGGCCATGTTCACTTCATTGCTGGCCCCTCTTGGTCATGGCCAGTAGCCAGATAGTTGGGGTAATGGCTTTATGCCATGACCCAGACAATTTGGTGAGTGCCCTTGGCCACGAGCTATACCTCAGTAACCTAAGGTATATCGCTATTTTTATACCTACATTATGACACTTTAAAAAAAAAAAAGACACATTTTCAAAACCATGCTCTCAGTTCCTTTCCAGTGCTCCTTACACGAGTTTGCTGCAAATCCACCCATTTTCTCTGTTTTCAAAAGTATCATAATGTACATACATACAATAGTCATATAACTTAGTCCCCACATGACAACATCCATTCAGACTTTGCACAAACATTCCGCTTGGGTCTATAATCTTTCTGAAAACGTTTGTCCACATTCATCAAACGTCAACAGTTACAAGCCATCTAAAAAGGTTGAGACCCCCCCTCTAATTTTCCCCCCTCTTGACAAAGTCTCACCAAACTTTCCAAAAACATGTATATCTAGATCTAACATGTTTTTACAAACGTTTGTGCAGATTTGTCAAATGGCAACACATGTATAAGCATTTACAATACTTTTGGACATCTCCTCTAATTGTGTTCCCTGTTGGCAAAACAGCACCATACTTTGGAAATCCATCATTCAGAATCAGGTGTAGAATACAATTCTCAAATTTCATGCAGTTTCATTGAGTGGCACCAAAGTTATAAGCCATTCAAAAAATTCCTTTTCACTAACCATGTAATGCAGAAATAGACATAGATGCCCCTGAACATTTGAGATGTTTGCGAACATCCCAAGACTTCTGCAGACTGTTTGCGGACATCAGTGAAGAAAAATGCCTCTTGTTTGGCTTATTAAGGTCATATCCAATCCCATCCTCATTGTTAAGATGGATTTCTGAACTCTGACCTGGGGCGGCAGAGGTTCAGGAGGCCAGCCTAGTTTCTTGCAACAGGGTAACCTTCTGGATGAGCCAGACCAATCAAGGTAGCATTGGCGTCGGTCAAGACTATGGGTGAGGGTGACTGAAAGACCTCAATGAGCACACAGAGTAAGGCCACGGTAGTGGCCTTGTAGTTATGGTTAAGTTGGTGTTTCCATAGGAAGAGCACTTTTTGGGCGGCTTATTACTTCGCTCTCCCTGGACAAATCCTCACCAAACTTTGCAAAATAAGTATTTGGGTCACTCTGATTTTTTTGCAAAGTTTGGTGAGGATTCGTCCGGGGGGGGGCAAAGTTATAGGGGGGTCCCAAAACTTTTTTTTTCCCATAGACATAATGGGAAAAAACTTTGCTCACGCCTACAGCCCAAACCGCTGGACGGATTTACACCAAATTTGCGGCAGGAGCGGCGGCTTGGTGTGCTTTGCTTTATTTGGTGTAAATCCGTCCAGTAGTTTTTAAAAAAATGACAAAAATGTAAGTGAAAAAAATTAGTGATATCTGTGTTCGCTTCGCAGACACACTTCCCTGTTCGCTCTGCAGACAGGACAGTGATTGGGCAAGCAGCTTGCGTGATGTCCGCAGACATCTGATGTGCTCTTTCATTGGATGCGGTGAAAGCATGCAGTGCGTCTGGCTTCAGAGACGCCCGCCATCTTTGTTCCTCGCCGCCTGCACAGTAATTCTTATGTCTGTCTCCTGTTCCTCCCACCCCCGCTCATGCCCCGTGTGTCCTTCTTGTCCCCCCACCCCCATTCATGCTCCGTGTCTCCCCTGTTCCTCCAGCCTCCCGCTCATGCCATTGGAACACGGTGGCCAGCGGAGGGCCGAGGAGCGGGATCTGCCGCCTGCACATGAACGCCATGTGTATCTCTCCCTCCTCCCCACCCCCCACTCATGCCCCGTGTGTCTCTCTCCCTCCCCCCACCCCCTGCTCATGCCCCGTGTGTCTCTCTCCCCTTCCCCCCACCCCCCGCTCATGTCCCGTGTGTCTCTCTCCCTCCCCCCAACCCCCCTCATGCCCCGTGTGTCTCTCTCCCTCCCTCCCTCCCCCGCTTATGCCCCGTGTGTGTCTCCCCCTCCCGCCCACCCCTCGCTCATGCCCTGTGTCTCTCTCCCCTTCCCCCCACCCCCCGCTCATGCTACGTGTGTCTCTCTCCCTCCCCCCCACCCCCGCTCATGCCCCGTTTGTCTCTCTCCCTCCCCCACAACCCCGCTCAAGCCCCATGTGTCTCTCTCCCTCCCCCCATTCCCGCTCATGCCCCGTGTGTCTCTCCCCCTCCTGCCCACCCCCCGCTCATGCCTGTGAGTCTCTCTCCCCTTCCCCCCACCCCCCGCTCATGCCCCGTGTGTCTCTCACCCTCCCCCCCACCCCCGCTCATGCCCCGTATGTCTCTCCTCCTCCCGCCCACCCCCCGCTCATGCCCCGTGTGTCTCTCCCCCTCCCACCCCCCGCTCATGCCCCGTGTGTCTCTCCCCCTCCCGCCCACCCCCCGCTCATGCCCCGTGTGTCTCTCTCCCTCCCGCCCACCCCCGCTCATGCCCCGTGTGTCTCTCTCCCTTCCCCCACCCCCACTCATGCCCCGTGTGTCTCTCTCCCTCCCCCACCCCTGCTCATGCCCCATGTGTCTCTCTCCCCTTCCCCCCACCCCCCGCTCATGCCCCGTGTCTGTCTTATGTTCCCCCCGCTCATGCCCCGTGTCTGTCTCCTGTTCTCCCCACCCCCATTCATGCCCCGTATCTGCCTCCTGTTCCCCTCATGTGCCGTGTCTGTCTCCTGTTGCCCCCCACACCCCCTGCTCATTCCCTGTGTCTGTCTCCTGTTCTCCCCAACCCCGCTCATGCCCCATGTCTGTGCCCTGTTCCCCCCACCCCCCGCTCATGCCCCGTGTCTATCTCCTGTTGCCCCCACGCCCCCGCTCATGCCCCGTGTCTGTCTCCTGTTCCCCCCACCCGCTCATGCCCCGTGTCTCTCTCCTGTTGCCCCCCGCTCATGCCCCGTGACTGTCTCCTGTTCCCCCCACCCGCTCATGCCCCGTGTCTCTCCTGTTGCCCCCCACCCCCTGCTCATGCCCCGTGTCTGTCTCCTGTACCCCCCACCCCCCCGCTCATGCCCCGTGTCTCTCTCCTGTTGCTCCCCCACCCCCCCGCTCATGCCCCGTGTCTGCCTTCTGTTCCCCCACCCCCCGCTCATGCCCCATGTCTGTCTCCTGTTGCCCCACCCATGCCCCTGTGTCTGTCTCCGGTACCCCCCACTCCGCGCTCATGCCCTGTGTCTCTCTCCTGTTGCCCCCCACCCCCGCGCTCATGCCTCGTGTCTGTCTCCTGTTGCCCCCCACACCCCTGCTCATGCCCCATGTCTGTCTCCTGTTCTCCCCACCCCGCTCATGCCCTGTATCTGTCTCCTGTTCCCCCCATCCCCCGCTCATGCCCCGTGTCTGTCTCCTGTTCCCCCCACCCCCCTGCTCATGCCCCGTGTCTGTCTCCTATTCTTCCCACCCCCCGCTCTTGTCTCGTGTCTCTCTCCTGTTGGCCCCACCCCCCGCTCATGCCCCGTGTTTGTCTCCTGTTGCCCCCACCCCCCGCTCAGGCCCCGTGTTACCCCCACCCCCTGCTCATGCCCCGTGTCTCCCTCATGTTCCCCCCACCCCCGCTCATGCCCCTTGTCTCTCTCCTTTCCCCCCACCCCCGCTCATGTCCCGTGTGTGCCCTGTACCCCCCGCTCATGCCCCATGTCTCCCTCGTGTTCCTCCCCACCCTCCGCTCATACCCCGTGTCTCCCTCATGTTCCTCCCCACCCACTGCTCATGCCCCGAGTCTCTCTCGTGTTCCCCCACCACCGCTCATGCCCCGTGTTTCCTTCCTTTTCCCCCCACTCCCTGCTCATGCCCCGTTTGTACCCTGTTCCCTCTCACCCCCCGCTCATGCCCATGTGTCTCCCCTGTTCCCCCCCACCCCTGCTCATGCCCCATGTCTGTCTCCTGTTCTCCCCACCCCCCTGCTCATGCCCCATGTCTGTCTCCTGTTCTTCCCACCCCCCGCTCATGTCCCGTGTCTCTCTCCTGTTGGCCCCACCCCCCGCTCATGCCCCGTGTTTGTCTCCTGTTGCCCCCACCCCCCGCTCATGCCCCGTGTCTCCCTCGTGTTTCCCCCACCCCCCACTCATGCCCCGTGTTACCCCCCACCCCCCGCTCATGCCCCGTGTCTCCCTCGTGTTCCCCCCACCCCCGCTCATGCCCCTTGTCTCTCTCCTTTCCCCCCACCCCCGCTCATGTCCCGTGTGTGCCCTGTACCCCCCGCTAATGCCCCATGTCTCCCTCGTGTTCCTCCACACCCTCCGCTCATACCCCGTGTCTCCCTCATGTTCCTCCCCACCCACTGCTCATGCCCCGTGTCTCTCTCGTGTTCCCCCCACCACCGATCATGCCCCGTGTTTCCTTCCTTTCCCCCCACCCCCTGCTCATGCCCCGTTTGTACCCTGTTCCCTCTCACCCCCCCTGCTCATGCCCATGTGTCTCCCCTGTTCCCCTCCACCCCCCGCTCATGCCCTGTTGTGTTCTTTATACACCCCGCCTTCCCTTTCCATGGTGGCCATCTTGGTAAAGGATTTTCCTTCCTACACCGGGACGCCGCAGCGACAAATCTTTTTGTTTTTTTTTTACCACCCGGCGTTACCACTTTGAGGACATAAGATGTTAGTGGTCTTCATCTATTGAAAAGGATGTTATGGTGACGTTGCACTAATAAAAACCTTTAAAATTTAGTTAAAAAAAAATGTTACAGGGACGTTATGGTTAAGTGGCACTAATAAAAACCTATGAAATTCAATGAAAAACTTTGCTAAAGGGACGTTATGGTTAAGTTGCACTACTAAAAATCTATGAAATTCAGTGAAAAAACTTTGTTAAAGGGACGTTATGGTTAAGTTGCACTACTAAAAACCTATGAAATTCTGTGAAAAAACGTTGCCAAAGGGACGTTAGGGTTCCAAGTAAAACCGAAAAACCCTTGAAATTCGCAGTTATGGTAAGCTAAGCAACCATAACTCGCGCCACAACCGTGCACTGCTAAGACTAACACCCAGGACATCAAAGATGACACCACAAATGTCATTGATGACATCACTGATGACATCACATGTCTGGCTCACTCTTTTTTCTTTTGCTAACATATCTAGGCCACATGGTTTTCTTCAGTAACAGTCAGAAACTAAACATTTTATTTTATTTGCAGACGTATCCTTCAAGTAGGTTCTTTCAGTAATTCCCTTAGAATCCAGTCACGTCATATGAAACATATACATACGGGAAGACACAAGCTTGAAAGACAGCAATCCTTTTTGTGCATAAAGATAATCAATAGACTTATGAACACTTTCTGATAGTTCTGTTGTTTTTTTTTTATGGCTGTACATGGTCATGTTTGTATATATTGTACTCACACTACTTTCCTTAGGGGCCAATCACATCAAGTGATACATATACCTAGGGTAAATAGCAGCTTTGAAACAGAGCAATCATTTATTTGCATGAAAATAATCAGTTAAATTATGAATTGTTTCTGCTACTACTTGTGCTTTTTTGCTAACTTCACTTTCCCTGTATATACCCATATTGGTATGTGTTCTTGTGTCTTTGTGTTTTGTCTATAGTAATGCAATTATGTAATACATGTGTTTTATTAGCTACTTATTACATATTTCACAGTACACAAAAATCTATTAAGAAAACAACAATTATCATTTCATTGTTCAACATATTAACATTACGAATATTATACCTTCATCTTGTACACTGGACACAATGTTATGTTTCTGTATGAGTAGCTCAGTGTACTAGATAGAACCCCATAATAGAATGCTATTTATATGAATGCATCGTTCAAAGCACTAATTAGGGTATGATATTTATTGCAATGATCCTTGACACTTGTTTCGCAACATTATAATAAGAATCCCTTGTACACATATTTCATGAAAAATACATACACATGTGATGTCATCAGTGATGTCATCAAAGACATTTGTGATGTCATCTTTGATGTCCTGGGTGTTAGTCTTAGCAGTGCACGGTGGTGTCGAATTTCAAGGGTTTTTCGGTTTTACTTGGAACCATAACGTCCCTTTGACAAAGTTTTTTCACTGAATTTCATAGGTTTTTAGTAGCACAACTTAACCATAACGTCCCTTTAACAAAGTTTTTTCACTGAATATATATATATATATATATATATATATATATATATATATATATATATATATATATATTAAAAATACAAATACATGTATTCAAGGCCTTTGAGTTTCAACACAATAGTAACACTAACACTTTTAAACCAACGCAATTCCACTAAAGTACATATATAGAAAAACCAAGTAGCCTGAAGGGTTAATACACAAAATGGGCCCACAACCAAGAAAAGGGAAGGAAGCAGGTAGTGAAAAGAGTCTTTAGGCTGTTCTGCAGTAATCACAATCCTAACTGATAGGCAGTCTAGTCCCTGAGACGAGGGGAGCCTATTGCTCAAATGTAATTGCAATGCTGGTGCACGCGGTAGTGCAGGTGGGTGAAAAAAGGGTCTCTTTTAGGGTCTGTAGCAGCTCAGGGAGGTGAGTGAGGAGATGCAGAATAGGTTCCACTATTCGAGGAAGGTCTCCCCGTGAGGGCAGAACAGGTTCCAGGAGTTGGGAATAGTTTGATAGCGCAGGCTATCTTTGGAAAGGAGATGGGCCCTCAAGAGCCATTCATGTGTAAAAATGGATGGATGCGCTAGGGGCCACTGGTTAGGGTTTCTGACTGACCCCTGGCGCACTCCGGACTAAACTTCGGCAGTCAAGTCCACTTTGGTTGCAGGTTCAAATGTGGCAATTCTGCGGCTCTGCAGCTTTCAGCGACAAAGTTACAGCCTTGATTCCCAAATGGGACAGTGGTGATTTCTCAGCACCTGGTGGATGGATCAGGCCGGTTTCACTGTGGAAGGCTTCAGAGCACAGAGGGGCACAGCTGCAAGGCACCTGCAAAGTTCGTCACCACGGCTGGGTGACATGGTAACCACGGGTAATCTGGTTCGGGAGGTCTCTCTTTACCCTAGGTCTGGGAATGCCAAGTGAGTTAAATATAGTGTGAGAGTGCCGGGAACACAGAGCTAGTGATGTACCTTGTTTCAAGTGCATCCTCGAAACGGCGGCGGTGTCAGAACGGTTCTGCACAAGCTGGTCAGTCCACTGAATGGTCCAGGGACACTTCTAAGAAGGCTTACTTGCAGGGTTTGATGAAGGTGCCGAAAGTAGATAGTCCCATTATTCCAATGCGTCGAAGCACCTTTGCAGACCTTCTAATTTGATCAGATGCAGAGGGGTCCAGCGAGACAACAGCGGGCTCAGGGTGCCAAACCTTCCAGCAGGTCACCAGCAGTTCCTCAATTTGCTTCTTAGTTTCAGGTTACTTGGATCCTATCCTTCATTCAGTGAGAACTCAAGAGATCGACATGGTATGGGTGTTTGGAGCCTTCTCCTATCCAGAATCTCCTTCACGCCAAAACGAAGAGGACCAAATGGGAGATCTGCTCAGATACAGGAACACCATACATGGATCAATCATGGACCACAGTGGTCCCACACATTCACAGCACACCAGACTTTCTGGCCCCAGGATGTGTAATGGAACCAGACAGTCCAATCCACATCCTGGAAGCACACACACAAGGCATGCAAAAGCTTGGCGTTTCATAGGACAATTCATGCTCAAATAAGGAATGAACTGGGACTGCTCGACCTGGGGAATGTGAAGGGGCAAGATGGCCAAAGACAGGACAAAGAACCTTTTTGCATGGCCATTTTGGAGCCAGGCCACCTATTTGTATTCATACCAAACACGGTTTACCTGGCAGGAAAGGGTTAAAAATACATGAAAAGATAAGCTGCCACGAGCCCTGTCCAAGGCACTTCTGCACTTCTCCTAAAAAATCCTTCAACAGTATCTAGGGCCTTTAGAACTGACTTGAAGACCCAAGTGCACAGTCTGTAAGGTACATGGTGCACTTGCAAGATGTTGCAGAAAAGTTGCAAAATTGACAAGGACTAAAGGAAAAAAAGTCACCCAGCACTGACTGTCTTTAAGGGCATGTCCGTTTCCCCATAATAAAGTGAGGGAAAAGCCCAGGGGAGTGCAGCTGAAGGCTGTGCTCCTCTGGCAAAGTCAGACTATGGTGTTAAACAGCAGCAACAAGTTGGGGGGTACACAACTGGAGGGAACATTACACATGAAATGGAAATGTTTCCTAACACTTATCACCCCTCAAATCCCCAGAGATTGTTACATGGATGACATTTAAAAAAATATGACGCACCTCATGCTTTTCACCATCCAATCAATGGGAGCATCCGATGTACACAGACATCACGCCGCCCTCTGAGCGAATTGGATGCCCTACCACAGACCGAACAGGGAAGTGAGTCCGCAGACCAAACCCAGATATCATTATCTTTTTTAACCTAATTTTTGGCCGTTTAAAAAAATGGACAGATTTACATCAAATATAGAAAAGCATGTTTCGGGACCAAGCCACCATCTGCCACAAATTTGGTGAAAATCCGTCCAGCGTTTTGGGCTGTGGGCCTGGGCAGAAATCTTTTTCCATTTCCTCTATGCGAAAAACCACACATTTGTGTGCCCCCCCCATAACATTTACCCCTTAATGAAACCTCACAAACCTTTGCAGTGTCAATCTGATAGCACCATATACTTTTTTTGCAAAGTCTCGTGGGATTCGTCCATGCGGGGCGAAGTTATAAGCCTCCCAAAAGTACTCTTCCTATGGGTTGAGCAACTTTGCCATACGTACAGGCTGCTACCGCAGGCACTGTAATATATACAAAATAAGATTTAACCAAAAGTCTATAGAACATACACATCAGTAATAATGGTAGAAGGAAAGCCTGCAAAGCACTGGCGAAGCCAAGAGGGCTGCCACCCCCATGGGTCACCCCCAGTTGCCCAGTGCCCCCCAGCAATCTGCTGGCACCGTATCCAATCCTCTGGTGCCAAAAGCTGCCTCTGCTCTGTTTCAAAGCATACACGTCAGTTTAACTGCAGCGCCTCACTCTTGTAAGAGACAAACAACTATTTTCAGGGTTAGTGTGAGCGACACTGTAGTTATGGTTAAGCTGCTCAACACATAGGAAGATCAGTTTTTTGGCAGTTTATATGTTTGCCACTGTTTGATGAATTTGTACGAAATTTGCAAAAAATGAATACAGCCTCCTCTGAATAATTGTGCAAGGTTTGTCAAAGGGGATGATGTTATGTGGGTTTCCCAAAACCTTTGAAATCCGGATGGACATGAATGGAAACAAATATTGCTTGCGGCTGCATCCCAAACCACTAGACAGATTTGTACCAAACCTTCATGGGAATCAGTGCTCTGGTTCAAAAGCGTGCTTGTGCAAATTTTGTTTTAGTCCACAAAGTACATTTTTTATTAATGACCCAAGAGCAGGTCCCAAAAATGTGGGATATCTCCATCCGGTCTGTGGACTCACTTCCTAGTTCCATGTCCACAGATGCCCCTGGACCAATTAATGAAATGTGTGATGTTTGCAACATGATACACCCCACACTGATTGGATTGGTCAATTGAAAACATGAGATGCATCACAACCTTTGAGACTGTTGACATGTTTGATCTGCGAATTGTGTCCATAGTCTACGGACAGCACCACAAACACACTCTGCAAAACACATTTGTGGTTATTATGAGGATGAACGAGTGTCTGGGTAGAGAGGGGGTGGTAAGAAAGTGACAAATGTATGTGTTATTGTGTTTAGAAATGTGTCTGGGGAATTGTCACTGAGTCTGCAGTAATTTTCCCTATCCACGACTAATGCAGACAGTGATCGGGGTTCACAGACATCCTTTGAGAATGTTGGAGTGTTACGTTGGGTTTTATAGTTATATAATGAATCTATTGTGAGTGACTAATATTTATGTGCATTTCTGGTTATTTTGATGATGAATGACTGTCTGGAGGGTGAGGGAAAGAAGAAAAGGAAACATTGTATGTCTTAGGGCCTCATTACGACCCTGGCGCTAAGTGAAAAACGATGGCGGTAAATGGTTACCGCCATCGTTTTCCGCTAGGTCCGATCATGACCGTGACCGTTAACTACGATGCCATTAGCGGCATCGTAGTTAACGCTGCCGCTAACTGCGCCAAGGGCGCGCACACACACCCTCCCACACCGTACTTAGCGCCATGGCGGAAAGGTACGCGAATGCCGACCCAAGTGGACATGCACCTAACGCCATCACCCAGCCTGTTAAGTACCTTACCGCCATGGTTCTAATTACGCCATCGCGAACCAACCGTAAATGGCCATGTAAAGTGAATGCAGCTGCCACAGGTGCACAGAAACAGCACAGGTGAAGGCAATACAGACTCAGGAAGTACAAAAAGAGCACATCCCACCCCTTCCCACACCCAGTCACACTCCACAATGATACCAATACGACTAGCAATGTTGGGGCTGGAGGACCTGATAGCTATGCAAGTGCTACAACAGCAACAACAACAACAGGCAGCACAGAGGAGACGCAGGAGGAGAAGGAGGGCAAGGCAGGCCGAGCAAGCCCCACCAGCACAGCCAGTGCCACCACGCAGGCAGCCCCATATCCCACGCATCAGAGCCAATCCATTCAACCTCACTGCTGAGCAGATCCACACCCTGTACCGTTTGGACCGGGACACCATCACCGCCATCGTAGACATGACACACAACATCATCGTCAGCATGATAGAAACTCCAACCGCCATCCCACCCCGACTGAAGGTAGTGTCTGTACTCCACTTCCTGGCCACAGGCACCTACCAGCACACAGTGGGGCACTTGCATGGCATCTCACAACCATTATTCTCACAAACACTCATCCAAGTGCTCGATGCGCTCCTCAAGCACACAGACGACCACATCTCATTACCACGGACTGCCCAGGAGATTGCAAACACCAAAGTGGGTTTCCATGCTCTAGCCGGCATACCTGGTTGCATTGGTGCCATCGACTGCACCCATGTGGAATTGGTGGTTCCACGTGCCATGGAGGTACCGTACCGCAACCGGAAACAGTTCCACTCAATCAACGTGCAAATGGTCTGTGACTCCAACAAGATCATCACACATTGTTGTGCCCGATTCCCCGGATCAACCCATGATTCTATGGTCCTGAGGAACTCCACAATACCATGCTACATGGAGCGACATGCAGGCCCAAGATCCTGGCTACTCGGTGAGTCCAATGTCATGACCATGGAAATGTGAAGTGGGTAGGTGAATGACGTACCGATGCATACTCCACCTGGCTGAAAGGGGGGGGAATGATGCATACTCCACCTGGCTGAAAGGGGGGGGAATGATGCATACTCCACCTGGCTGAAAGGGGAGGGGATGATGCATACTCCAATTGGCTGTGAGTAGCAGAGAGAACGGAGACAGATGATACCCTAAAGCAACCCAAACTCCACCCAACACCAGTAAAGCCAATACCCAATGTATGCAGCCCTACCATGTGAATGAGGTTGTGTCCCAACCATGACACAACCATCTGCAAGTGCATTCTACCAAATCAGACCACATTGTCAACAATGAAAAGCACCTACATGCACGTCACCAAACACCATCAACCGATAGGCCTGTCCCCCATAACTGCCCACGAAGGAGGCACATGACAGACAGAAACATCAACACACCATTACACAGACAGCAGGGCCCCCAAAATGTCCCTGACTACATCAGCATTGCTCACTGGGGTCATTATGAGGCCCACAGCAATGTTGCAATGATGTGCGAATTGCCATCACAGGACATGTGCCAGGCCAACTAACCAAACGGCATGAACGGACCAAAATGGCACTCACAGTGGATGGGCACTCACAATGCACTCCACCCCTCTGCATACATTGGGTGATGGCATGCAAAACAGGCCATGGGAGCCATGAGCATTTACTGGTTGCATTGTGTGAATCAATTAGTGCATGTAGAAGTGAGCCAAAGTAACAGTTGGATGCAAGCCATGGTGGCACATCATGTTCTTGATCAGACGTCATGACTGACACATACATTCTCGCCTACATACAGGTGATGCAGGCTATCCCCTGAAGAGGTGGCTCCTTACACCAGTCCGGAACCCGCAGAACCAGCACGAGGAGGACTTCAACCGTGCACATACACGTACCCGTGTGGTCATAGAGCAGACATTCGGCCTACTGAAGGCACGGTTCCGATGCCTCAGCAGGTCTGGTGGGGCACTCCTGTACCGCCATGAGAAGGTGACAAAGATCGTCATGGCATGTGTCATGCTACACAATATGTGCATCAGATGGAATGTGCCCCTGCCCCCTGACGCAGAACTGCAACCACCTGACGATGAGGATGAGGAGGGTGCAGATGGGGCGGCACCCCATGGAGGAGGCGATGCACAGGAGGGGCGTGCAATGCGCCAAAATATCATCGACCACTGCTTCTAGCACACACGGCTGGTGTGTATCACATGGAGACTGCACTTGGGGCACTGTGTGTCTCTGGGACATGCACACTGTGGACTGTACACCAATAAAGCACACATATGAAATGTAAATGTCCACACATTTCATTTCGGAAAAGCAAAAAGTGTATTTCAATCATAAAACGTCATGACACACCCTCTCCCACCTCCCCCCTGCCCCCTGCACACCCCAACACACCCCCTCCCACCTCCCCCATCCCCCTGCACACCCCAACACACCCCCTCCCACCTCCCCACTCCCCCTGCACACCCCAACACACCCCCTCCCACCTCCCACCTCCCCCCTGCACACCCCAACACACCCCCTCCCCCTGCACACCCCAACACACCCCATGTAAGTGTCAACAGATGCCTGTGACAGTGGCCACAGGCTGTTACAAGCCCCCTCTCCCGGCCCCCGGGGCACCCCTGGCTATGGAGCGCAGGTTCCATCCGGAACGTCGGACGGGGCTGCTCTGTGCAGAACTGGCAGCGGAGGATGTCCCTGCCTGCCCCCGTGCATGCACGTCCTGTAGGGTGTGGGTGAGCTCAGTGAGCACACAACGCAACCTGGCAAGTTCACCACAAATGTCCCTAGACATGGCCTGCATAGCATCCCTCAGGGTGGCAGTGCTCTGCGCTATTTCGGCCCTTAGGGTCTCCGTGGCCTGTTCAATGGTTGCCCTAGCCCCCACACATTCCGCAGCATGCTCAGTCAGCATCGTGGACAGATGTTGCTGCCGTTCTATGATGTCCTCGAGGACTGCTGCCCCTGCTGGGCCATGCCCAGTGCTGGTGGTGTGATGGAGGGGCTGCTCCCCTCCTGTGGACTGAGGACTGGGCATGGGGTAGAAGGCCACTCCTCTTCCTCTGTGTGCCCCTGTGTGTGATCCTCATGGGGGCTGGCGTTTGACAAACAGGGGGAATGTAGAAGGTCAGTGGGGCTTCTGACTTCGTGCTCCTCAATGTCAGAGTCTGAACATGCAGCAATTGCAGCTGTTTCACCCATGTTGCTGCTGGCCGCAGACCCGGTGCCTTCTGTGGCAGGCAATGTTGGTACAGGTGGAGCTGCTGCTGCTGGCCTGCTGCCTACTGGGGTGCTTGCCGGTGGGCCGTCCGGTTTGCTTGCAGTGGATTCTGCTTGTTGAGGGGTCTGCCTCACTGCAGCTGAGGTTGAGGGTGCGGGGATGGTATTATTGGCCTTCTTGGCTCTCTTCGTCGCAGGGGTGTCCTGGTCCTCGGGGTGTGAATCTGTGCCTGTGGTGGAGCAAAGGAGGGAGGGCGTTATTGATGGGTCTGCGGACTTTGGAATGACACTGATTGACATGCATCTGGTCAGTAGATGAGGCAGATTTCAGGCAGGGCCATGCAGGTTGTCTCCTTTTTGTGTGGTATGTGGATGCAGGTATGTGGGAGCCAGCAGTGTATACAGGGTGGAGCTCGCATGTGGCTATGGGCAGTGTCGAGCTAATGTGTTGCATTTACACTCTAGGGCAACATTGTGCTACACATGAATGGACTGCAGTGACTATGGCATGTCTTGTTTGAGGCACCTACCTTCATCGCCTGATGTCGGAACTCTACTTTCCATCCCTCCGACGCCTTCAATGCCTTCCATGCCAATCGTGGTTGCACAAATCTCCTCCCACGGTTGGAGTTTCAGTGGGGATTCCAAACCTCCACCGCGACCCAGGGCAAGGTTGCGGTTCGCAGAGTTGACGGCTCTGACCCGTATGCGAAGGTCATCCCAGCTCTTCCTGCACTGCTGTGCGGTGCGGGGTACGGTCCCCACCGCGCTGACGTGCTCGGCCACCAGGGCCCATATGGCCTTCTTTTTTGCTATCGCCGGCCTGGTCATTTCCGATGAGAAAACGACAGCTGCAGTGTCTTGCAGGGTCTCCGCAAGCATGCAGAGTTCCTCCCGGCTAAATCTTTCCTGGTGCTGGCGGTCGCATGCCTTCTTAACAACTTTAGGCATTTTTGGGTGGTTGGATGGGTGGGTGATGGGTTGGGACAGGTGTCAGGGTTGGATCTGGTGTTGTTAGGAAGGATCGCAATGGATTGTGTTTTTAAAGATGGCCGACGTGCTGTTTCCCGTTCCGCCGCAATGACGCTATTTCCGGTTATGCTTTTTACGGTGACCGCTAATTGCGGCCACCGCTAATTACGGTGGCCGCTAATTACGGTGGCCGCTACTTACAGTGGCGGAAGTGCACCTTGCTCGCCCTATGATGCCGGTAGGGGCCTTTTCCGCCATGCGTTATTTCCATTACCGCCATGGCGTAATGATCGTGCGCGATGGGTCGTAATTTGGCGCTCTTTACGCCATCGACCCACGGCGTAAACGCTCATTACGCCATGGCGGTAATGTCGGCAGATTACCGCCTGGGTCATAATGAGGCCCTTAGTGTGTGTTAGAATTGCTGTCGGTTTGTTTCTGAATATGGATATAGTAGTAGTAGTAATAACAATGGGTATTGTTGTGGAGAAAGTCAGTGGTCAGATTGTTCAGGGCATAGTCAAACAATCTGGCCACTAGCCATCATCACACTTGGAACAATATGGCCAATGGTTATGGCACAACAAGATGTTTTAATTTGTGTTGAATGCGTGGAACAATGTGGCTAGTGGAAATGGTCACAATAGTATGTTTACTTACTTTGAATGTTTGCAATAATGGGTTGAAAGCCTGAAAGCTTGTGGCTACTATCTATCGGTGTAATAGAATATTTAATTTGGGTAGTAGTAGTAAAAACACTATATATTGTTGTGGCTATGGCCAGAGGCCAGTAGAGGTGTGCAAAATTGTTAGATTTCACTCTGCCAGCCACAAAAGCAAAATCGGTAAGGTTTTGGTCTACTTTATTTTATTTTATTTGATATAGATGTATTAATTCAGCCTTTCAACATTTTTACATATTAAAACACATTTACCATAACACAACACTTATTAAAAGGAACATTAAAAAAATGACGTATAGTACAATCCAGAATTCCTAGTAGTTTTTCCAGCATATCAACTGTTATGTTTCATTTCCAGATATCATTCAACATTTCTCTTACCAATTCATTTAGATCATATCAATTTAACTTTCATGCATACATCTTTTACCCTACAGATAGGGTTTCGTTTTTTTCTTCCACATTCTGTTAGGTGATTAAACACCATTTCAATGAATGAATGACTTTAAAATCAATCGTATCTGCATGGTCCATTAAGTTTAGAGACTGTACAAAAATTATCATGGCTAAATTCATTTTTATTGTTTGGCTATTGTACACAATATTCCATAATGCATCAGAATCCAAAGTTCAATACCCTTCAAACATGTATTTAAAGAGCTGTAATCTTCTCCCAGATAAAGCCAGACATTCAACAACCAGATGTTTTATTGTCTCTATATGCTGGGGCGCCAAACAAAACCTACAATCTCCATTCAGGCTAAGTTTTTCGCATAAAACAAACTTCATTGGTATGACAAATGTTGAATCTTATTCTCATATAAGATAGTCTATTTTTAGGGTCCAGATAGCTCCCCATATACTGTTCTACAGTGTGGAGTTCTTTGATTCTATATGATTGGTTTTTGAATACTCTCATTTTCATACATGATTCTCTAGTTTTGATCCAATCACTCAGCCACAATTTATTTTCAGCTCTTTCAGGATTATTGATGAGGATGTTGTCATCAATGCCCACTTTCGCTACAAGACAATTTTACTATTTCCTGTCTCAAGCATGTATTTTCCTATTGTGAAAATTACAATATTTTCAGCTATAACCAACAGATACTTTCGAAACAGAGAGCACTTTCCACATACAGATGGCATTTAAGGATAACATGCCCATTCCATGACGTATCAGACAAATGGATACTGTATGTGGTAATCCACAAATCGCCTTCCAAAACCGACCTTCCATTTTTGCCCATACTGTCTCTGGCATAATATCTCTGATTTCTGCCCCATAAATCAGGATTGAGGTAACTTTCGGTTTTAAACATGTCACTGCCGGCAGGCGCAAGAATTTTCCATATTTGGCCTATATGATTTTTGTCTGCGCTATACCAGTTCTCAAATTTTGGTCCAGATCTCGATAATATGGTTTATCATTCACAACATTACTGAATGAAAGACATAGGTACTTATACTCAGACACTACCTCTAAGTCAACATTCTTTATAACCCATGTTTCCATTTGACCAACCATTCTGTTCCTGCCCAGCATCATTACTTTACATTTCGCTTGATTGATTTTCAGCAAATTTACATCAGCATATTCGCTCAGATAATACAACAGGGCACACAATCCCCTTGGAGTTCTAGCCAACAGCACAAGGTCGTCGGCATAGAACAACAAGGGTATTATTGCCTGACTCCCTACACGAGGGGCATCTGATACAACTCTCATAAACTCATGGCACACTGCAGAGATTAAGAAATTAAACTGTGTGCTGGCTAATATAGATCCCTGCTTTAGGTCTCTAAATGTTTTGATTGAATCTGACAATGTCCCATCCAATGATAACCTAATTTGGACTGTTGTTTTAGAATGAAGTTTATTTATCCAAAAAACTAGATAATTAGGACAGTTCGCACTTATAAGCTTTTTTATTAATAGTTTTCTGCATACAGAATCAAAGGCCGCCTGGAAATCAATAAAGGCAAGGTAAACCGGTTGACCGGTTAACTGCTCCTGCCTTTTAATGATTTCCAGGATATGTAGATTGATGGCAGCACCAATCCCAGGCATAAAGCCGGTTTGATTAGGATCTCTCATTACAGTTATGTCCAGCCATTTGTTCAAATCTCTTAATAACAATCTTGCAAATAGTTTGCTCAGTATATCCAGAAGAGATATGGGTTTATAGTTAGATGGATCAGCATTATCTCCCTTTTTATGAATCACAATAGTTATTGACTTTCTCCAAGAGGATGGAACCCATCGAGTCCTCACTATCTGTTTGAATATAATCATGAAAATTTGGGCCCAAGCCACAGGATATTTTTTTATCATATAATTTGACAACCCCTCTGGACCAAGTGCACGAGATGTTGACAACTTAGAGATGTAGAACAATATATACAATAAATCAAATTCCAATCACCATCTTGCCCCTCTCCTTGATATCACCATTACTCCTGACAATCGTATCGGTGTGTAGGGAGTACACCATCTGGACTCTACCTTGCATATTTTTTATTTCGATCTACTTTGCCGCTCTGCCATTCTGCCGCAACCACGGATTTGCCAAAAATGTACAAGCCCGACAGCCATGCCAAAAACATGAATTAATTTCTTTTATACACGCTAGCTAAACCCGCCCAAAGCAAAGTGCAAATTTCACCTCAGCAGTTGCACCTGCACAGCACATTTCATTGTATGTTTCAGGTGCATTGTTTCTCTAAATCTTTTGTCATGTATTTTGCAACAGAGCACATGATTAGTTTTTGCACGCAATTGTGCCTGTCCATTTCGGTTTCAGTTTTGAGTGACGCAGGACATCCATTCGTCATCTGGCACATGCTGCTTACATTGTGCGTTGCCCCCAATGATGAACTCTGGATTTCAGTTTCATACACAAGCACATTAATATGAACTGTACACGCTTGTGCGCTTTGCGCAATCACTTCTCGCTTTGTTTCACTGCAGGGCTCAGCAAGAATACGAAATATAAGTTTTGCACGTGCACAAAACCGGTACATGTGCGAAATGGTGTCTTGTGATTGGCTACCACGTGCCTTTTTAAATCCAGCCTTACCTGAATCCAATTCTCCGCCATACCTCTTATGTTTAGGAGAGCACTGGAGCATCAGCTTCAGCAGCAACATCAGCCGCAGCAGCATCACCACCACCTTCTTCATATTGCAGCAGATGCACCTTCTTGCAGTAGGACCACTATCAGCAGCAGGACCACCAGCAGCAGCCGGAGGAGCAGTGTCAGCAGGTACCAGCTCATGATGGTGACAGGAGGTGATTCCCTACAGTATGCAGCCAGCAGCAGCACACCAGCACCACAGGAGGAGTGGAATGTGTTTCCTGCAGATGACAGCCTGGGCTGTCTACTGTCTGATGTGGGCTTTAGAGAGAGCATGTTTTTTCAGCCCAGCACTGCATTCCAGCCCACCATCTACATTGAATCAAACTCCAAGAAAGAGGAGGCATCCACCCTCCCAATCTCCTACCTTTCAGCCCTCAAACTTCCATCACCAGCCAAGGGGCCTGAGGAAGACTCACAGCAGCCTCCACAGGTACAGAAATAGAAGAGGAAAGCCATCACTACACCACCACCACTGGACCAGTATCCACTGCCACTGCTTCAGCAGACATCACCACCACTGAATCAGACTCCGAGGAAGCCACCATCATTGTCCTAGAGGATGATTAGCAGGAGACATCCTTCATAGGGTTTGATGCTCCTTCACCAGTGAAGGGGCCTCTAAGCAGTGTCTGCATCACCAAAAGCGATCAGGAGCAGGAGGAGTAAGAGGAGAACCCAGCATCACCACCAGCAAAGTAGTGGAGCAGGGCAGCAACCATCACTTGTCCAGAAGCTGGCACCAGCACCATAGCACCAACCATTTCCAAATCAGCAGACTCCCACCCCCAAAATTGTCTCTTTTTACCAAGCTAGCAGCAACATAGTTTCACAGTATGTCACGTTTAGTAGCATGACGATTATTTTGCTTGGTGCACAGCTGAATGGCTGCGTGATTGCTGCATATCTATGTGCCCTTCTTAACATAAAGAAGCTAGATAAAGTGTTCTGTGTGAAGTGCTCCTTCATCCCAAATCCATGGAATAAATCCATGTTTCTGACGTGATTCTTCAGAGCCAGGCTTGTCATTATGACCATGGATTGCCTTTATCAATTCGTCCCAAGGTCTTCTATTTCATTCAGCCATCGATGAAATGCTGTGTTTATTCACCTCATCTCAATCAACTACCTTAAGGAGAATGTCTCTCATAAGAGAAGTGTCCATATAAACTGTCTTCACTTTTGTTTCTACGGACAACTGTCTTCCAACATTCAGAGCATTTGAGATCTGTCTGGGTTGATCCCATTCCACCTCATTCCTAGCATCTTCTGCTGGATGGATGGTTCCCTGTAGACAAAAGGAAGCCTGACCTGTTTATGCTTCCATGTACGAGTCCTGCTTCACATGTGACTCTCTTTAATATTTCACCCTACTGGGGTTCAATCCTAGAACCACACTCTGAGTTTTGAGGTGAATCCATGTTGTGCATGCACCCTTTTCTGTGACCCTCTAGCAGTGTTGCAGGCAAATCAAAATTGGTGCATGAAACCATATCCCCTGCGAGTTCTTTTGGATGCATAATAACCATTCTTTATTCAGGAAGAGAAGAGACTGAGAAGGGCGTGTTGATGGTTATTCGGTAATTGCATACACTTGTCCCAAGACACCCTCCTCTGCTCAGATCAAGCACCTGAATCACTTTACTGATGCTCATAAATTGCATCGTTCATAATTCAGCCAGGCTGCCCAGTGGCACATGCAACAATTTACTGACTGTACAGTTGTTTTTGGAATCATGTCTTCACCTAAGTGATGTTTTTGCCACATTATCAATTGTCACACACTTCATATTTGAACGACTGGTTCCGCATGATATGTATGGGGATCATCACGAGTTTGGGAGTTTTCAGCAATGACATGTAGACTCACTGGCAAATTAATGTACTGTTGCTTCCCTCTTACATTTGGAATTCCCAGGGGACTATGCACAATGACTCGTCAATGTAATTCCCCATATTGCGGCTTTATTGGGATTTTGACGGATGTGCTGTGAGCGGTAATTCCACACGCTAACTCCACTGGCAGCGGGTTTTCCAAACCTGGAAAATAGCGATAATAGCGATAATAGAATTGCCATCACTTTAGAAGGAAAGTGGAATATAGGAGTAATCCCTGCACCGGAGGTGTAAAATGTAGAAAAAGTAAACAGTAAAGAAGACTACCAACTTTGAAGGTCAGTATTGGCACAGACGCTGGAGCAAATGAAAGAAGCCACAGAGAGCCATTGGAGAGATGTAAAATGGAGAAACTATTGTATTCTTGGAATCTACCTCTATTGTCACCTACCAGTCGTAGGTCATACACCTTTTATCAGGAGTTGAGAACAGAAAACAATTACCGAGCGAAGAGCACAAAGCACACATAGAAAAAAGCAGACCTGCGAGATGCTCCACGGTTCAATCTAAATCAATGAAAGGGAAACACATGGACAAAAGAAGCACAATGTAGCGGCTGGGAAGCAAAATACAGCCAATGTGCAAGCTGTTCAGTATGAAAAAAAGAAGACAAACAACTGGGAGAAATCGTGGCACAAGAGTCAACCTTACTGTTGAAAGCGCCTTGATTAATGAAAAACTATTCGAAATAAATGCATGTATTAAACACAGATTCTCCTCTTCAAGCCACCGAATGAAAACATAATAATGTGCATAAGGACGTTAAGTTCCAAGCAAATTTCAAGCCGACTTTAATTTTGAGCTCTGTAGGGAGAAACAATAGTTCTCATAAATGAATAATATAAAAGAAGGCTAACCGGTTGAAAGAAACTAAAAAAATAAAAAAAATCACACTGTCAACTTGTGCTTGTGCGGTATACGGAATCTGCCCGGATATAACTTGTAAAGGATGAGTATGCTTGAGTTGCTGCTTGAAAAGAATTGGACAGAACGTTTAATTAAGAGACACAAAAAAGGAATCCAGCGAATCTCGCTGGAACAAAGGATCCCTGGTCGGCTGGTCCAATTAATATCTGAAAACCTTCAGACTGCATTTGCAGGCTCTTAATGCTGATAAAATATGTGTCCACATTCTATAGACATGGAGTCTCTCGGGTATTCGGAAATTGATACATATGTGAACAGGAGTAACCATTGAAACACATGATTTAACGTGCACGAATAGGCGGGCGGACAATTGCTCTCTCAAAGGACTTCATTCTGAATTTTAATTGAAACCTCTTAAAAGAGCTTTTTTATGAGCACGTCATTTCTTATTGAATGTCGGTGAATACAGACTAAAACATTAGCATTCATATGCCGTTAATTTTCCAGTGGGGCAAAGGTGACACAACTATTTACTGTTTCCATAACGAGCACATTACGTTTTTTTAAGGAAAGATCCTAGTCGTTTATTATGAAGGGTTCCTTCTTCTACCACTGACAGCAGCGTTACGTTCAGTACCTTTATTACGAGCAGCTCGGAAGTGCAATGTATCGAAGCAAAATGGCTTTGCCCATTAATATTGGATACCATGAACTCTGAACACTATTTCCACGTAAGAAATCATTACGAGTATACGGATTACTACATATGTTGGGCATTTGGGAGTATTGCAGTCCTACGATACACCTGAACGAGAAGGTAGATGAAAACATTCAGTCTGTGCCCCCCTCAGTTGGGGCAGAGGAGAGATGTAAAAAAATAGTGTGTGCCTCCCTGAGAGACAGATAAGATATGATATTTTATTTGTATCACGTTCCCACACAAGTGCTTCAGAGCGCAACGAGGCAAGGGAGGAGAATTAGGGATTACAATTCAACGATTTTACTAGCCCCAGTGACATTGAGAACATGCAAGTGCATGAGAGAGGGAAGGGGGAAAGAGCAAGGGAGAGGGGAGGAGTGGAAAGTGATGTGCAATGGATAAAACAACAACTGGTAGTGCAGCCAGCAAGGTGGCAAGTGCATGGTAAATCGCACACAGGGGGTGTTTAATAAATGCAATTAAGGGGACTGTAGGGTGGCAGAAACAGACCCAAGTGCAAGGGTTGCCAGGAAGCAGTGCAAGTGAGTGGCTGGTTGGGCAGGGACCTGGGCCAGAAAATCAGAGGTTAATCAGATGCCTGGTGCTGAAGTAGACAGATCAACAGGAGAGAAGAAGAATGAAGGCAGAAGCAAAGAGGAAGGTCTTGAGGTGCCTCCGGTACCGATGATGGTTCTCCTCAAGCTTCAGAGAGGCAGGGAGGCTGTTCCAGAGGGAGGCCACAGCTGAGGAAAGAGATCTACCCCCAACTCATTGCTTGGAGATGCAATTGACCCTGAGAGAGAGATGGAGGTGGAGGAGTGAAGAGCTGGAGAAGCAAAGTATTTACGGAGGTAGAGTTGAAGGTATTGTGGACCCAGGCCCCTAAAAGCCTTGTCGGAAATGCAGAGGGTCATGATTGTAATCCGTGCAGCCACTGGGAGCCAATGAAGAGATTTCAGGGCTGGAGAGATATGATCCCAGGGCTTGAGGCCAAGGACAAGCCTCGCAGTCCTGTTCTGGATGAGTTGCAGAGTGCAGAGTGTAGAAGCAGGCAGATTTAGAAAGAGGCTGTTGCAGTAGTCCAGCCTAGAGAGAACCAGAGCTCTAGAGACAGTGAGCTTCTGAGGGAAGGAGAGGAAAGGAAGAATACCGCTGTGGAGGTGCATGCAGTTGGCTAGTTTGACTTCTTATAGACGTCAGAGATGTGAGGAGTGAAGGAGAGCGTGGAGTCGAATATGAACCCGAGGTTCTTAGCCTCATAGGTGGTAGCAGGAAGAGGGCCCAGGGAGTGTCAGGAAAAGAGGGTGCAGGCATGCCGATGAGGAGAATCTCTGTCTTACTGACATTAAGGCAGAGATCATTGACAGCACACCACTTCTGGATAGCAGACAGACAATCAGAGATGAGAGAAGGAGAAGAGGTAGCAGATGGAAGTCTAAAAACGAGCTGAGTGTCATTTGCATAGCACTAAAAGTTGGAGCAGAGAGCAGCAATGCGGTGGGCGAGGGGTGCTAGGTATTGGTTGAAAAGCCAGGGAGAGAGGATAGACCCCTGGGGAACACCACAGGTAGAGACTGAGATAGAGGAAAGGAAGGACCCAAGTTGGACCTGGGACGGTCGATCAGAGAGTAAAGAGGTCAGCCAGGCCAGGGCCTGATTGGTGATGCCCAGGTTATCACAGAGATGGTTGAGCAGGATGACAAGGTTGACCATGTTAAAGGCAGAAGAGAGATCTAGTAGGATGAGGACAGAAGGGATGTTAGAGTCGAGTTTGGAGAGCAAGTTGTCACAGATGTTCAGGAGAGCAGTTTCCGTGCTTCTGGCAGCTCTGAAGCCAGCCTGATGGTCATGGAGACAACCAACAGAATCAGTGTGAACATTAAGCTGGGAGATGGGCAGCTTTTCCTGGAGTTTGCCCAAGAAAGGAGGGATGGAGATTGGGTGATAGTTAGCCGGGCATGATGGGTAGGCTGTGGGTTTCTTGAGATAGAATGCACAAGAGAGTGCTTCAGAGGGTTGAAGATGGTGCCAGAGGTGAAAGAGAGGTTGCAGAAGTCAGCCAGAGCAGGAGCAAGTGTGCCAATGTGGTCCTTGATGGTTTTGGACGAACAGGGAAGAACCTGTTTTGACGAGAATTTCATAGATCAGACTTGTCTGGAAATGTCGCCAGGGAAAATAGAGGAAAGGAAGAGAAAGAGGGAGGGGTTCAGCTACACTAGGGCCAGAGGTAGCGGAGAGAGGAGGGGGATAAGGAGGAGAGGATGAGAGGGTGGACAGGAGGACAAAGGTTTTTTAGATGAAATGAGAGGCAAGGCCCATGCAAAGGGCCTGGGAGGTGACAGGTGAGGTAAAGACTACACCAGTGCTGGCAATGTCCTTGAAGATTTTAAAGCGTTCGGCCGAGTTGTTAGATTCCGCAGAGACGCAAGCTTGGATGTGGGCTTTCTACTTAGTTCGGACAAGGAGCCAGTATTGCCTTTGGAGCAGGCATCAGGCCAGTTTGTCAGAGGATGTGCAAGAAGCCCACCATTTCCTCTCAGCCACCCTACACTCACGTTTAAGGTTATCTAGGTCAGCGTCATACCAATAGTTGCACTTGGCTTTTGGCTTCAAGCGGATCCGAATGACAGGGGAAACAATTTTAAGTGTAGCAGAGATAGAAGTGTAGAGCATGGAAAGGGCAGCATCAGGATGTGAGTCAGCCAGAAGAGGAGGAGGGCGAGAGAAAGAGGCTGCGAAAGCCTCAACTGACACATGCTTCATTGGTCGAATGACCGAGTGGTAGGTGGCAATGTTGGAGTCCGCTTGGCCTGAGGGGTAGAGATGGAGAGATGGGAGGCAAGGAGGACGTGATCACTCCAGGAGAGAGGAGTGGTCAGAGGGATGGAGAGTGGGAGGTCAGAGGAGATCAAAACTTTCAGCGTGTGGTCTGCAGAGTGAATCGGGCAAGAGGGGAGAATAGACAGAGGGAGAGAGGGAATTGCAAAGATCGCGTAAGAGTCCAGAGGAGGAACAGGGAGCATCCAGATTGATGTTGAGGTCCCAAAGAAGGAAGAGTTGAGTGGTTTAGAACAGGAGGGAGGAGGAGAGGTCCGCCCACTCAGAGAGGCAGGAGGTGATCTGACCAGGTGTCCGATAATAGTAGCCACGGTATGAGAGTTGCCAGGAGAGAGAGAAAGTCTGCAGACAAGGCATTCAAAAGAGGAGTAGGTCTGCATAGGAGAAACAAAAAACATTCAATGTGTGTTGTGAAGGCATCATGAAGTACACACAGACAACAGATTCAAATGTGTTCACCAAAGTTTTATTTAAATTCAAATGCAGGATGGAGTAAGGCCTAACATGCCATATGCTAATGTGGGATTTCCGACTTAAATGAAAGTTGAGGATATTCTGTGTCAGAAAGTCCATGTCAAATGTCTGTCTGAGTCCAAAACCTATACTCACCCTCACAATTAACTGTATACAATGTGTATGGATGTCTGCATCAAAAAGAATTATGTTCAAAAGAAAGTTCAGAGCTCGGTTCATGATCAGCATCCCCTTTCCAAGTTCAAAACAGTTCACAAAATATCAGGGTTCCTTCCCCAAGAGTTCACATCTTTGAGCTTGCAAAATCAACACAGTTCCCAGCTCCTTTGATATAAATACTGTGTACCAGTTCACTTAGGCAGTTATGTTTCTTGACTTCCAATTCATGTATAAGGCTATTGCAAAACACAAGCCTCGCTGTGCATACTTTCATTGGCTTTTCCATGCGGGGCACTCGATCTAGGCGCAGTTGTTGGACCACACGGCCCACCCATTACAGGTCACGCAACCAATACCCCTTCTTGACTGCTTCCATCAACAATTAGCCAATGCTTCCATCTGACAGAGGTGTTTAGCTGATTTCCCAGTGCTGCACTCTTCAGACACTACCGTGACTTGATTAGCCACCATGTACTTTGTTACACTTTTCTGTATTCCTCTCTGGCTCTTGCCAACACAGGTTTCCTCTTAACCTTTATTTCCTAGGCACCTCTTAGCTTTGGGCCAATACTTGTATTCCCATGTTCATACCCTCCTTGGTATTCTCTTGACTTTGCCAACATTTGTTTCATACAATACATTCTGTGGTATCTGGCGGATAGAATACTTTGCTTTCATTCAATTCATGTGTGTTCAGTTTGCTTTTTACTCTGTAAAGCATTCACATGTGTTTTCTATACATTTCAATTCACTGGGTAATCAAAACCAGTACTTGTTTCAGCATTCAGAAGTACTTGCAATTACTTTCAGTTCATTTGGTATCCAAAAAAGACTTTGTTATAAATTACCGGAGTGCCCGGGTAAGGGTGTTTCCCTGCTTTACACTCAGAGGTCACACATGGCAGCTCCCTTCTGATCGGCATACTTTGTGGTGGGCTTCTCAACACTCCTTCCGCTCTCTCGTTTTCCCAAACTCTGCCTCTCCCTCACAGCATCCACAGAGAGTACCGCTCGCTCTCCTGGTTTTCCACGGTGGCTGGGGTCAATGTGATTTCCAAAGCTCTTGCTGCGCGTACCCATTCAGGAGGATAGCAGGACCTCCAGACTATCTCACGGCTGACTATGGCCTAACCGTCTCTTTCTCCTGCCCAGCACTATTCCCGGCACCTCGGTCTCCGGCTCCCTTCTGTCCAGCACATTCCTCCTCTCTCAATGCAGAGGGCATTTTTATATTCATCAGGTGTGGTAAGTGACTCCAGGTGTGGGTCAGTGAGTTAAATTGCCTAACTATGGAAAACTCCATTAGGTGGACATGCCTGGTCGTTCCACCGGTAAGCCTCCATAGTCCTCTTCTTCATTACCAAAGTGGTGTTTGGAACAGTCAAATTAAAGGAGCATGTATAACTCTGTTCTGTCTCATATATTTGTGTTTATCAGTCAAATGCGGATGTGTCCTGCTAGTTGCTCTATTCCTTGTCCCAGTACAGAGCTGGTGTTTCTGGGCACAGTTTGGAAGGAAGAAAAAGGAAAAGACTGACAATAGCCTAGAAAGGCTTTAGGATATAGGGATCATTGTGAAAAGGAAAAGGGGGATGCCATGTCTCACCTAAGGACGTCCTCTCCCCACTCCCAATTTTCCTCTACCCCGGTGATCCTCCCTCGCACATCCACCTCCATGGTCAGAATCCACAAGTGATGGCCTTTCCCTGGATGCCTGAGAGGAGGATCTAGGGGAAAAAGAAGTGTGGACACCCTCAAGTTCCTCAAAGTGCCCACACTCCTACAAGTGAGGACAGACATACAAACTTGTGTGCCAACAGCCCCTGAGAGATAATAAAAGTTGTAAACATTCAGTGTTTCTCTCCATTGGTTCCCTGTGGATGCAAGAATTAAATTCAAAACCCTCTGCATTGTCCACAAGGCTTTCTGGGGCCTGGGTCCAACATACCTTCAGCTATCCCTCCGCAAATACCTCCCATCTCGAGCACTCCGCTCCTCTACCTCTAACTCCCTCAGGGTCAGTCGTTTCTCAAAGAAACGAGCTGGGGGTAGATCTCTGTCTTCGGCTGAGGCATCCCTCTGGAAGAGCCTCCCTGCCACTCTAAAACTTGAGGAGAACCATCTTCGGTTCGGGAAGCACCTCAAAACCTTCCTCTTTGCTTCTGCCTTCTCCTCCCCTCTCCCCTGTTGATTCTGCTCTCCCTCGGCACCATGCACCTGGCCACCCTCTGTCCTCTGGGCCCAGGTACCTGCTCATCTTGCCACCCTCATGCACTGCCTCCGGGCCACCCCCTGCACTGGGGTCTTTATCTGTATCCATACAGCCCTCCCCTTTTCTTTCTGCACTTTCAGACCTACACGGCCTGCTGCCATAAACCCAGCACTTGCCACTTGCTGGCTGCACTCCCATTGTTTGTTGCCTTTTTATTTATTATTTTATTATTATTTTTTTTTCCTTCTCACTCCGCACTCTCCTTTTGTTCCCCCTTCCATGCACTTCTCCCCATTCTCCCTCTACCCTGCACTTGCACGTTCTCAATGTCACTGGGCCTAGTAAGATCGTTGTTTTTGTTCTCCCCTGTTCCCTTTCCCTGCCTGGTCACGCTCTGAAACACTTGTGTATAAGCGCAATAGAAATAAAATATCAATCAATCCAATCAATCAATCAATCAATCAATCAATCAGTGTGTGGATACATTATTCTATTGAATAATTGAGCATCTAGGGTTAACTGATCATGCACATCTGTGTTATGATATGTTAGTATACACAAACAATCCAGCACAATTGGTACTTCACACTTTGGGCAGGTCTGTTATCAGAATTGTTGCTCATCATCAACTCGGTCACCATTCATCACCACCACAAAAATATGTAAACTCAAAGCCTGAGGTTTTAGTATCAATGGACTGCCTGGCCACATTTAGTTAAAAATAAATCCCATTAGGCAGCCTTAAATAGCTGTCTAATAGGAAATAGTGAATTTGCAAATTCACATATTACCCCTAGAATCAGAAATGGCAGTGCGACTAATGAGGCGAGGAGTGGGCTTGATAGGAAGTCATGGGGGTGTTGGTTGATAGGGGATTAAAAAGGCATCCACCACACAATAGAATGTTGCATTTCAGCGTGGTAAGATCAAAAATGTTTCCCGTAGCACCAAGGAAACCAGGAAAATAGATGTAATCAAAAATGCCCTCTGGGGAACAGCAAGTATCCTCAATTGAGAAGAGAATAGCCAACACTACCCTGGCTTTCCAATGGCACACAGGTCATCCTCTGACTGGTCGGCTGCTGACTTTCAGTATCCTGCTGCAATGTTTGCGAAATCAACCGTTTCTTGCCATAGTCACATGGGATGCTGTGCTTATAAATTGTATTTTGCCATAGTCACATGGGATATAGTGCTTAATCATTTTAATGAAAATCAATTGTTCTATATGGGCTTCTGTGAGTCTTCTCCTGTGATCACAGGCAGTAGCACCTGAAGAATTGAAAATATGCCCAGATTGTACACTAGCTGTGGGACTGCTTAGCTATACAGACTAGCGCTTCTGGTCACATAAACTGCTTGGAGAACCAATGTTGTAGTGGATCATCATCCTTGCAAAGCTGGCATGTTTTCCCCAAACACACAAACACTGTCTGTGCAGAAAACTCAGCACCAATATTTGTTGTTCTCCTAAAACCAGACACATTACATAATGTAGAATCTGTAAATGAGCCCCACAAGTGATTACCCTGTACCTGGCACAGTAGCAATGGAGATGGCTGTAATAGAGAAACATTTCTTAATGGCTGCAGTTGATGTCTGTCCTACAATCCTCTGCTCTGTAAGCAGTTGATCCTGTAAACACTTTTCAGGTGCAATCTTGCACATCCCAGCTATGTATTCCATGTCATCCTACTGTCCATAGACTGGAATGCAGCCAACTGAGGTCCATGAACTTCAACAATTACTCAATGTTTTCTTTCATGGAATTTTCATGTTGTTCATTATGAAAGATTGCCAGCAGTATTGCTAGCAGCTGTGCACACGCTGACTAACCTGTGTTATCATGTTATGTTATTATTATGTTATGTTGCTCTTTTGAACATGTTCTTTTGAGCAAGTAGTTTACACATGGCTTTGGCTCACCTCAGAATCTTCAATAAATACAACATTACATGTTACAACTACGCAGATGAAACTCAGATCATATACAAAATAAAAAACACTGATGCCGACCACTCAACCCTAATTGACTGTCTAAAAGAAGTCTTCAACTGGATGGTTGCCAACAACCTGAAAATCAACCCAGGAAAGACAGAAATCATGATCGTATCCAAAGACCAAGAGAACGAAACCACCATCCCATGGCCTACGGAAATGGGAAACGCACCAACACCATCGAAGGTAGTAAAAAATCTGGGAGTCCTAATGGACAACACCCTAACCCTGGAGCCACAATAAAATGCAACAGTGAAGAAATGCTTTCTCCTCTCCTTCACGCACAAATCACTCAATATCGTCACCCTAATCATGTCAAAAATCGACTATGCAAACAGCCTCTACCTCGGAATACCAGAATAACTGCAACGGATCCAAAATGCATCAGCAAGACTACTCCTCAAACTATCCAGAAGAGACCGCATCCCTCCAGCCCTAGAAACACTACATTGGCTCCCAGTAAAACACTGCATCACCTTCAAAACCATGTGCATAACACACAGGGCAATCAGCAAACAAGGAGCAGAATTCCTACAAAAGAAAATAACAGTCTACAAACCAAAGCGACCCCTCCGATCAAGCAACAAAATCCACCTGGAACTCAAACCATACCTTAAGAAAAAACTTGGAGGCACCTGCTTCTACCACTTAGCCGCAAAAAGCTCGAACAACATCCCAAAAGAAATAAGAAACACTGAAGATCACCTAAAATTCAGGAAATCACTAAAAACCTGGCTCTTCAACACCACCAACAAAATCTGGAAACCAAAACCGGAAAAAGGATGACTAAACCGGAAAGGACACGGATATCCCCGACCCAAGAGGGTAACTCCCAACGCACCTGGACGGGTGACATCGGATAGACTGGAACACAGGCGGCACACACGGAAACTGAGTCAACTACCCCAGACAATCCCACCAACACTTTTGCACGCCCCTTAGTTACCGCCAGGCACCACAGTGATGTGGAATTGTCGAGATATTGGCAATCACCACATTACCTGAGAGGTTGACATTGGCAGGTGCACTGGCCACAGGAGTATGAAGGGAGGATAAGGGGAGCTATGAGAGAGCATGTTAGAGATGGGGGCCAGAGGATTAAGGACCCTTATATGCCAGTCGGACCCAGATAAGGACAGAGCCGCATCAGGGGAGACTAAGCAAGCCAAGCGCCTCAATTCAGGATAGAGACGCAAACTAACCAACCCTACTAACAATTTCCCTTTCTACATACACCCCGCAAACTCAAAACCAAACACAACCAAAAGCTACAGCACAACATGCTGCACAAACTTCACTACATCGCAACAACAAAACAAAAACACACATAGTCTTGCACAACAGTACACAACGACTACTGGCCGCAAACACCCCAGGCCCAGCCAATGGACCCACCGGGCTGAGGCCGCAAACAGCACATCAGTGCTCTCTTGCAGTTTTCCTGCTTCCTCCCACTAACTCAACATCCCCTCCTCTTTCAGAGCTGCCAGAGCGCCAGGGGACCACTCCAGTGGTGATAGTGTGCGGTACAAATGTCCTTTAACATTAACATACTGTGTTGCTTCCTCAACATACTGTATCCAACAGCAGACATTGTGCATGAACTGACATTGAGCTGTTGTAAGGAAGGCCTCATCCAATGCTCGACTGTGACTGTATGTCTAGTCACTACAGCATGATTTCCACAGTCAGTCAATCATATGCAATGTTGAATTCCAGTAGGTCAAGACAGCCTTTTTTAGTTGGCTGTTGGTGCTGCACCTGCACTCCAAGCATTTCTGAGACAGACTTACCAGCTGAAATGAGAGCAGTATTTGTGTGTCAGAGAAATGATATCATGCACAGGGGAGCGATCACTGACAAAGCATATCTTCATGCAACATTCCACGAGGAGATTTCCCACATTTGACTGAGCTGCCACATTAATGGTGGGAGTGATAAGAGACCCATTGCTTAGAGTTCAAGTACCTATATAGAATGAGGCTCCAGATATGTAAGAACCCCATTAAAAGGATACATTTGCTTTCTCAAGCAATTCACTGGAAAGGGGTTGCAACGTGTCAATAATGCATGCAGACAAAAGACACCAATAATGTATTTGTATTTTGTTTAGTTTGTAATTATTTAATTATAAGCATACTATTTCTAACAGATGAGACATACAGCTGACCAATTAGAGATAACAGAATCAGAGGCACTCCATGAAAACAGTGCATTTACAATTTACAATGGTTGTTTGTAAGAAATTACACAATTTTGTGGAGGGTTATTAAATTGGGTTATAGGCTGAGGACCTTGTGTAGGGATCAGACATAAATAAGTTATACATTGAAGAAACGGTGCGAGAATTTTTCATTGGCGTGATTTATATAGAAATATGAGATGCCACTTCACTAGCTAGTAGGTAGATCTAGAGTCAGAGCATGATCTTTTCCAGTAGTGTGATGGCTTAGGTGACTGTGGGGGAGATTATTGAAGTGAAGGTGGCAAGGAGCAAGTACAGAAAAGGTGTTGAATTGAAATGAGTGTGACAAATCTAGGATATTTGTTACATCTTCCCTAGGGAAAGCCACCACCTGAGAGGGTGGTGAGGTGAGTCTGCAAAGTAAAACCGTTCCTAGGGGTTTGGTAATTCAGCACTTCACTGGGATTGATTCCGCTCAAGGGGGCACAGGCTCCTATTCCCATGGGGAACACCTTATGCATCAGATATTGTCAGTAATATTGATAATAAATCTTTGTGGGTGGCTCAAGATAAGAAGGACAGTAACTCTCTGTGCTTGGCTGAAGGTAATGGTGAACTTTACACCTGTTTGACAATCTGTGGTGAATGTAATGCCCTATTTCATTACAGAAGTGAGAATACATTTCCAATGACCCTTGAATGGAGGAGGACAACCCACACACAGATGCAAGACTCCGGCATGAGTATGTCGGCAATGGGTGGAGCTGCATTGCATAGCGATCCAGCTGTGGAGCAGTGCAAGGTGAATGCCAAAGGGAGAAAGACGAACGCTGAAGGGAGAGAGTCGAGTGCCAAAGCGATAAGCCACTGTGCCGATATGAAGGCACACTGGGGCTGAGAAGCCTAGGCCAACCACATCCACAGCAAAACTTACTTGAAGGCGCAACCTCACTGAGGACTTGGTGGGGTTGGCAGGAACTGAGGGAGGAGTGAATCCTCTGCTTCCAATGAGAAAGCAGAAGGGCAAAAGGATGCCACAATAAGCAGACACCAAAAATCGCTCATATCCAGTCTGGGTGACTGGCAGACATGGAGGAGCAGTGACACTGCCAAACAGGCACACCCTTACTGGAGTAGTTCCTGCAAGGCAGAAGATACAAGGGTTGCCAAGGTCGAAGGGGAACAGTGAGAGCTAAGTGAAATACAGGGTCACAGAAGCCCGATAGTAAGACTGAACAAGTGAAAGAAAAGGGTCACAAAAACCCGAGAAATACTAAGGGGCTAGACATCCATGAGGGTCACAAAAACCTACATGAGCTGAGAGAAACACAAGTAGAAGAAAAGGTTTACAGATATTCCAGGGAGCTAAAGCTAAGTGAAGTATACTGAGAACGAAACACAAGGGATTCAGAGAGGCCAAATAAAAAAAGAGAAACGACTGACCAGCAGAAAAGGAAGGTGTATGGAAGCCTGGTAAAACTTGTGGCGGATAAACCTCCAGAAAGGTCACAAAACCCCACAAGTAGAAAAAAGGGGTTACTGATACCCAGAGAGCCAAGTGAAGTATTGGGACAAACAAAAAAAAAACAGGAGAGCCAGAGAGGCCCAATAAAAGCAAAGAAAGACATGAGGGGAGCACAGAAACACAGAAGCACACACAAACTTTAACAGCATATTCTGGCTAGACATCTGATTAGACGCCATTAACAACCACGAGGGTTTCCACATTCCAAAATGGCCGTGCTGTTATGATCAGAGCGGCGCTGCCATGACAACAGACCTGCCTCCAGCTGATTGGTTGCCTGGAAGGCACATCCTCCAATCAAAGCCGCCGGCAGGCAAAGCCGGCCTCTGTCATGATGCCTGCCCCCGGAAGACCAGACCAGGCCCAGCAGCCCCGGAAGCAGGCATCATGCCACTTGGAGCATGCCCAAAAGCCCCAGTTAGGGGCTGTTTGGGTGCAGTCCTGGCGCCTATGGCGCCAGGCTCATAAAGATAAAGTCAGTCCTGGCGCCATCTGTGCCAGGCTCATTATTGATAACTTACCTGAAGCAGACCATGCTGCATACTCACCTGAGGCAGACCATGCTGCATGAAGACTCAAGCCAAATGAGGCTTAGGAGGGACTATTTTACTGAAGGGACTATTTTGTTACTTGGATGGGGCTGTGGAAGAATACTTACGTGGATCTTCTTCCAAGGCTATTTAAACCACGCCCAGACAGCCACAAGTGCTTCGCGTTATTCTGCTTGCTGCAGCGTAACGCTCACCGTGTTTTCAGCAGCTCCAGTCTTCAGCCACGCCCGCTTCAGTCCAGGGACTCCTGAAACAAGAAGAAAAGAAGGATAACGGTTAGAACAGGAGTTTTAACTTTAATCCTTACCTGAATCCTGATCCATTTCGCCACGGAACTGAAAGACAGAAGTCTTTGAAGCATTACTTCGCATTCCTACGGCGCCGCGCTGAACTCACCTGCTTGGCAGTACTTCAGCATTCCATCACGCTCTCGCCATATCGCGGCCGCCCTCCGACACCTAAGGAGACAAAGTCAGCAAGGTGAGCAAGGGGACTCTCTAAGGCTATACAAGCTACCCCCAAGGACTTACCTGATTTACCATGGGAGGTACTCACCTCATCTCGGGTCCGCGCAGTCAACTCTGCTTCATCGCCGGCCCCTAAGGGGAAAACCACAATAGACTTACCTGAATCTTACCAAGTGCCATTTGGAAATCTTGGAGTGGATTAATCGGCAACCTGCAAGGAATCGGACAGAGTGAAGATCAGACATTTGAACTCTTATGAACAATTGGACTTTAGAGTCAATACTGGAACTCACCAATTCCTCTACGCCAGTGAAGTAACTGGTCATCAACGCGCCCCTGCGGTCGACGCAGGATGGAGAGATCATCCTTCCAAACCATCAGGTGAGACTAAGGAGGGGACATCAAGAGTGATCTGTGGGAAGACAACAGGAGTGGGGAAGGTGGGTTGACCCTCAATTCCACGGGTGGTTAATTCCTCTTCTCCTTTGCAGAAGAATATTCTTGCGAGCCAGACAAACTAGGCTGAGCAGGCCAGTCCAGTCAGTCATCTCGGTGCTACACGTCACACTGGTGGAAACAACAGCGGCCCAGTTCCGGTCGACGCCCCCGTGGGAACCAGGTGAGCGTAACAGCCTCGTGACCGAAGGCCGAGGACCTAAGGCTGCTGACGGAGCTGAGCAATTCAGTCCAGCCATCCTCGACCTGAGCAGGAGCTCGTGCCGCCTCCTGAGCTGCTGGAGCAGCCCCCCTCCCACCACAGTGGAGGTAAGCATTGGATCCTATTTGTGGTCCAATCCTCTGAGACGCGACCCCTACGACGCATCCCTGCATAATCCCAGTAACTGATGCCACTTCCTACTCCCTACCAATTGCAAGCACTGCATTGTGCTTTTTGGGCTTTAACTGCATATTCTGGCTAGACATCTGATCAGACGCCATTAACAACCACGAGGATTTCCACATTCCAAAATGGCTGTGTTGTTACGATCAGACCGGCGCTGCCGTGACAACAGACCTGCCTCCAGTTGATTGGTTGCCTGGAAGGCACATCCTCCAATCAAAGCCGCCGGCAGGCGAAGCCGGCCTCGTGACCGAAATGCCGAGGACCTAAGGCTGCAGACGGAGCTGACTGAGCGCAATGGCGCCAGGCGACGAAATGCTGCCCGATTTGCCTCGTATCCCCTAAGTGCACAGCTTCAGAGCCACTGGTGAGTCTACTACAGTGTTCCTTCATCCTTAATCACTCCCTGATCCTCCCTCTGCCGGATCCGCAGACTGAACCGTTTACCGAGACTTACCGCTTTCACAGCACTGTCTTACACACATGGCTATGAAGCCAACTGCTGCCTACAGCACATGAACCTGCCGTTGTCTGACAACTTACATTGTCAACCACCTGTGATTTGAATGCCCTCTCACTGTTATGACCCCGATTGCTCACAAGTCTTACCTGCCTACTGTGCTCACTCTAAGCGGAGCCTACTAACTTAACTATTACTTCATTGCGCCTTTTGCCACTGCTATCTGAACATGTTACTATTAGCATATGCGACTATGAATATGTCATTATTAGCATGAACCGGTCTGATTTGATTCACTTCTGCCCACTTCTAAGCTTTAGCAGAGCTTGTAACATCATATTGCCACTGCCATTGCAAGTCGAATGCTTTTCCTCATCTTCTCTACTGTGACCTCCACTGTCCCACTCTTTTTTTTAACAATTTTTACAATTTTACTACTCTACAATATATGCATTTGATCTGCTGTGTGTCAAGACCTAGTCTAAAATTTAATCTAGGTGTGATTTTACTTATGCACTGGAACTGTTGTGTCTCAGGCCCAAGTGCTATAATTGAATCTAGGTGTGATTTTACTTCTTGTATTTGAACTGCTGTGTCTCAGGCCCTAGTGCTATAATTGAATCTAGGTGTGATTTTACTTATGTATTTGAACTGCTGTGTCTCAGGCCCTAGTGCTATAATTGAATCTAGGTGTGATTTTACTTATGTATCTGAACTGCTGTGTCTCAGGCCCTTGTGCTAAATTTGAATCGAGAGGTGATAGCACTTATACACTTGAACCGTCTCAGGCCACTGCACTAGACCCACCTTGCCTTGACAATGTATCTCCCAACGCTCTATACTGTTTTTTCTCAGATCACTACTGTAAATTGTGAACACCCAATATCCCACCATGATACCAAACTCTCTTCAACTTAAGGCAACCCTGAATCTCTTTAAACTATCCAATATGATCACCTCACCTTGTACTGTTCTTCAGAGGAACCTTAAATTACGAGCCAGACTCCCTAGGCTTTATGACCTGTTAACCAAAACATCCCATAGCAAGGTTAATACCAGCAACCTCTCTCAGCATCCTCTTCAACTGAACCGCAGACTCTTCCGTGAGCCCATCCGTGCCAAGAATGACAATCCCAAAATCCTGCCACTACCTTTGAAACCAGCACAACCTGGGACCAAGGGCGCACTCATAAATGCCCGTTCTATGGTAGCCCATGCAACCAACATTGCCAACCTACTAGTTAATGAAGATCTGGATTTCTTAGCTAACACTGAAGCATGGCTCCATCCAGCAGCAGGTCCTGCTATTATGTTAGCCATACCAGATGACTATACCCTACTAAGACTCGATCGTACTACCTCTCGAGGTGGAGGTCTTGCCATCATAGCCAAAACCAAACTCTCACTGATAATCTCGCCACCCACCAACACAGGATCATGCGAATCCCTAACCGCTAAGCTTAATTTAGCTAACACACAGTCCACCTCCTTTCACCTCATTTACCCACCACCCGGCCCTCAAGGATTTTTTGAAGAAGACCTTATAAACATCCTATCAAATAACCTTAAGAATTCCGCACAAAGCATCCTTTTAGGAGATTTTAACCTTGGCCTTAATGATCTTCGGATGCTAGTGCCACACTAATTAATAATACCTTAGAGGAACTAGGATTCACCCAGAAGATCACAGAGCCCACCCATACTAAAGGCAGAGCTCTGGACTGGTTAGCTGTGCATAACTGCCCAGTCATGGTCTCATCTATACTTCCGTTGCCTTGGGCAGACCACTACCTGATCTCGTTCACCTTAGAGGCGACACCAAAACAAACAGACAGTATAGCTCCAGCTGTCCAGACCAGAAATAAAAAGAACATCACCCCTGAAAACCTGCTCCCACTGATCTTACCAACTCTGAATGCCATTCTGGATCACACAGATCCCTTTACGATGGTAGACTTATATAATAAAGTCATGCTTTCATCCCTTGATCACATAGCTCCCCTGAAGTTGAGAAAGAGCAAACATTGAAAGCATATCAATACCTGGTTCTCTCCATACCTTAAAGCCCTCAGACAGGAAAAGCGACACTATGAAAAAACCTTGAGATCTCATCATTCAGAAAAGAATAAGAAAAACCTGAATATACTAGCCTCCCAATATAAAAAATAAATTATCCTGGCCACACAAATGTCCTACAGCACTCGAATTACGCAAGCGCAATCCAACACCAGAGAGCTCTTTACAATACTAAAAGTGGTTGAATCGCCTATCCAAATACCTGACTCATGCCTCAAGGATAAGAATTGGTGCACGGGTATTCAAAATGCCTTAGCCAACAAAATCATCTCTCTCAAGACAAAGATAAGCATTAAAAAAGACTCACTTCTCGCCTCCACTATTTCTAGCACCCTGATCCCTAAAACGACACACCCCACTCGGTCACACACACCTGTGCCGCCCAATTCCCATTTCAACTTCCACACAGTATCTACTAAAGAGGTTGAAAACGTCATTCTTACCCTCAAACCCTCGAACTGCCATGGGGATTTATGATATGATATGATATATATGATATGATATGATATGGCATTTGTAACGCGCCTATACACAAGAGTTTCAAGGCGCAACGAGGCAGGGAGGGGGAACAAGGGGAAGACAGACAACAATCCTGCTAGGCCAGGTGTCATTTAGATCACGCACATGCAGGGGTAGGGGAGAGGGAAAAGTGCAGTACAGGGTAAGTAGAATAAAAAAAAAATAATAGGGCCAGCTCGTGGCAAGTGCAAGGTAAGTGCAGACAAGTGCTGGGGAGGGGGGCCTGTAGGGATACAGAGACAGTCCTGCAGTGCAGGGGTTGCCAGGGAGGCAGTGCAAGTGGAGAGTGGCTGGGCCAAGGACCGAGGTCGGAGAGAGTGGCCCAGTTGCAGATTCAGTGCAGTTACAGTGAAGAATTAAGCAGGGGAGAGGGAGAGAGAAAGCAGAAGCAAAGAGGAAGGTTTTGAGGTGCTTCCGGAACCGGAGATGGTTCTCCTCAAGTTTCAGGGAGGCAGGAAGGCTGTTCCAGAGGGAGGCCCCTGCCGTGGAAAGAGATCTACCCCCAGATTGTTGATTCGAGAAGCGGCTGACCCTGAGGGAGTTGGAGACGGATGAGCGAAGGGCTCGGGAAGGAAGATATTTAGGAAGAGAGAGTTGAAGGTATTTAGGCCCCAGGCCCCAGAAGTCCTTGTGGACCATGCAGAGGGTTTTGAACTTAATCCTCGCAGCCACTGGGAGCCAGTGTAGAGATGTCAGTCCTGGAGAGATACGGTCCCTGGGCCTGAGGCCAAAGGACAAGTCTCGCAGTCCTGTTCTGGATGAGTTGCAGAGGGCGGAGAGTGGAGGCAGTCAGATTAAGATAGAGGCGGTTACAGTAGTCCAGCTTCGAGAGAACCAGGGCTCAGGAGACAGTAAGCTTCTGGGGGAAGGAGAGGAAGGGAAGAATACCTCTGAGGAGGTGCAGCTGGTAGTGTGACTTCTTAGAGACGTCAGATATATGAGGAGAGAAGGAGAGTGTGGAGTCGAAGATGACCCCGAGGTTTTTTGCCTTGCAGGTAGGAGCAGGAAGAGGGCGAAGAGAGGCTGGCCAGAGAGCTGCAGGGAAGGAAGGAGTGGGTGTGCCGGTGAGTAGAATCTCAGTCTTACTGGCATTAAGGCAGAGGTCATTGGCGGCACACCATTCCTGGATAGCAGACAGACAGTCAGAGATGAGGGAAGGAGAGGAGGAGGCCGAGGGTAGCCTGAAGATGAGCTGGGTATCGTCCATATAGCATTGAAACTTGGGGATGAGAGCGGCTATGCAGTGGGCAAGGAGTGCCAGATACTGGTTGAAAAGCCAGGGAGAGAGATTAGGTCCCTGGGGGACACCACAGGTAGAGAAAAAGATGCCAGAGAGGAAGGACTCCAGTTGGACCTGGGAGGGACGATTGGAAAGGAAAGAGGTCAGCCACGCCAGAGCCTGACCAGTGATACCCAGGTTATCACAGAGACGGTTGAGCAGGATGGCATGGTTGACAGTGTCAAAGGCAGAAGAGAGATCGAGCAGAATGAGAACACACGGAGTGTTGGAGTCGAGGTTCGAGAGCAGGTCCTCACGGATGTTCAGGAGAGCAGTTTCCATGCTTCTGGCAGCTCTGAAGCCAGATTGATGGTCATGAAGACTACCAACAGATTCAGCATGGAGGTTAAGCTGGGAGATGGCCAGTTTTTCCAGGAGCTTGTCCAGGAAGGGAGTGATGGAGATTGGGCGATAGTTAGTCGGGTAGGAGGGGTCGGAAGAGGGTTTCTTAAGAAGAGGGTGCACAAGGGAGTGCTTAAGGGGGGATGGGAAGACTCCAGAGGTGAAGGAGTGGTTGCAAAAGTCAGCCAGGGCAGGAGCCAGGGAGTCGATGTGGTCCTTGATAGTTTTGGAGGAACAGGGGTGAACCTATTTAGACGAGACTTTCATAGATCGACTTGTCTGGAAACCTCGTCAGCAGAGAAAAGGGGAAAGGCAGAGAAGGAGGGAGGGGGGGTGGCTGCAGAAGGGCCAGAGGAAGGGCCGGGAAGAGAGGGAGGGAGATGATAGGAGGAGAGTGAGGACAGAATGTCCTGAGTTTTAGAGATGAAGTAAGAGGCCAGTGCAGTGCAGAGGGCCTGGGAGGGGACAGGAGAGGTAGAGACTGCAGCAGGGTTGGCAAGCTCCTTGCAGATTTTAAAGAGTTTGGCCGAATTGTTAGATGCCGCAGAGATGCGGGATTGGATAAGGGCTCTCTTCCTGGTGAGAACGGAGAGACGGTATTGCCTTTGGAGCAGGCGGAAGGCCAGTTTGTCAGAGGATGAACATGAAGCACGCCATTTTTTCTCTGCCACCCTGCGTTTTAGGGTGACAAGATCCGAGTCATAGCGGGAGTTACATTTGGCTTTGGGCTTCAGGCGGATTCTCATGACAGGGGCAAGGATATCAAGAGTATCGGATATAGCAGAGTGGAGCGTGGAGAGGGCTGTGTCAGGGTGGGAGTCAGCCGAAGGTGGCAGCGAAAGCCTCAACTGACACGCGCTTCATGGGTCAGATGACCGAGAAGGTGGGTGTCAGTAATGAAGGTGGCTTTGCCTGTGGGGTAGGGAGGGTGAGGTGGGAGGATAGGAGAAAATGATCACTCCAGGAGAGAGGAGTGGGGAGAGGGATGGAGACGGGAAGGTCAGAAGAGATCAGAGCATCAAGAGTGTGCCCTGCAGAATGAGCAGGCCCAGACGGGAGAATAGAGAGTGAGAGAGAGTCACAGAGGTCAGGAAAGAGTCCTGAGGGGGGACAGGAGGAATCAAGGTGGATGTTGAAGTCACCAAGAAAGAGGAGTTTAGTGGTTGAGGACAGGAGTGAAGAGGAGAGGTCAGCCCACTCATAGAGGAAGGAGGAAATTTGACCAGGTGGCCGATAGATAGTAGCCACGGTAAGGGAATGGCTAGGAGAGAGAGAGAGTCGACAGACAAGACATTCAGAAGAGGAGTAGGTCTGCGTAGGAGTGACAGTGGCAGGAATCCACTCAGGGAAGATAAGGGCCACACACCCCCCCTGAACGGTTGGGCCTGGGCATGGAGAGGATCTTGTAACCGTCAGGTAGGAGTGTGTCAAAGCTGGTGACAGAGCTGACCGTGAACCATGTCTCAGTAAGACCAAGGACGTCAAGGTCCAGTTCCTCAAGAAGGCGACAGATATCATAGAAATGTTTGGTGGCAGAGCAAGAGTTCAGAGTGGCAATGTGAAGAAGGTTGCCATCCTTGAAGGACTTCCGGTGAGGGGTACAGATCAGAGGTACGCCCTGCGGAGGTGAAGAAGAAGGAGGTGAAGAAGGAGCAAGAGAGGGGGCAGGGAGGAAGGGTAGAGGCAAGGTAGCCGAGGACAGAGGAGGGGGGACAGCAGGAGAGGAAAGGAAGTTGATGAGGCGTGGGAAGCGTCTATCAAAGAGGTGAAGGTTGGCCTGAGGGCCTTGGACCAAGACGGTCCCATTAGCGTAGACATTAATGATGGCCTTAGAGGAGTGGAAGGGGGCCAAGAGGACATCCCAACGGGTGCCACCATTAATGGGAGAAGAGGAGAAAGGCGAGAGCACAGAGACCATATGAAGGGTCCATAGGTCAGGCGAAGGCACGAAAAAGAGGATGTCAGTGAGAGTTTCCTTGGAGCAGGCACTAGTGTAGGTGTCAGCAATAGGGAGGCCTAGTTTGGAGACCAGGATGTCCTTTTTAAACTTTTTCCTACCAGATTTCGTGAGGAGAGCAGGATAGTGAATAGAGAAGCAGTTAGAGAAGATAGGCGAGATAGAGAGCACCATGGAATAGGAGGGAGTGGGGGGGGGAGACAGACGAGACGAGAGCACGCAGACAGGAAGTGAGCGGCAAGCCCAAGTTTACCATATTTCAGAGAACAACAGTAAATGTGTATTAGGTACCCAGTGGAGAGGCCACCTAAGTTTGAGAATCCTGCGAGGGGAGAAAAACCCTAGTTTACCACATTTCAGAGAACAACAGTAAATGCGTATTATGTACCCAGTGGAGAGGCCACCTAAGTTTGAGAATCCTGCGAGGGGAGAAAAACCCTAGTTTACCACATTTCAGAGAACAACAGTAAATGCGTATTTGGTACCCAGTGGCAAGGCCACCTAAGTTTGAGAATCCTGCGAGGGGAGAAAAACTTATGCCCAGCACAATTGATAAAGGATGCGGCTCGTGATCTCGCACCATTTATTACCAAACTAATAAATGTTTCATTCACATAAGACACCATACTTAACAACCTGAAACAATCCTGGGACCTCCCCCTTCTCAAAAAACCTAATTTAGACCCTGTTACTCCTACTAACTATCACCCCATCACTACAGTACCATTCCTTCTTAAAATCCTCAATAAAATAGCATATCAACAAATCCAACATTACCTGGAACACTCCCATCTCCTTGGAGTCTGACAATCAGGCTTCAGGCCTCAACATGGCACTGAAACTGCTCTCATAGATCTCAAGGCACAGATAGATGAGTTGGGAGATGAGGGTAAGACTGCACTATTGCTACTCCTCGATCTATCAGCTGCCTTCGACCTGGTTTACCATGAGATCCTATACAACCAACTACAAAAAGTAGCCCACTTCTCTCAAGAGGAAACCGGCTGGATCCAATCCTTTCTAAACAACCACACGATGAGAGTCTTCTCCCCATTAGCAGCAGCCGACCCATCGCCTATCACCTGTGGTGTGCACCAGGGATCCTGCGTCTCCCCGACTCTGTACAACATTTTCACGAAGCCCCTTTTTGATGATCTAGATAGTCTGGGTATCACCTACACTAACTATGCAGATGATACCCAGATCCTCATCCCGTTGACGGGGGATTATGACAAGGATTTGGCCTTCGTCAATAAAGTCTACCTCATCATGGATGGCCCTACATGGTCTATGCCTGAATGATGACAAAACAGAACTCCTCATTCTAGGGTCCTCACATAACCCTAACAAACTAGACCCAAACTACTCCTCTCTCGTAATTGATAACAATAAGATCACTGTAGCCAAGGAAGTCAAAACCCTTGGCTTCTACCTAGATTCCACCCTCACCTTCAAAAAGCAAGTTAACGCTATGGCTTCCGCCACATCCTACACTTGCCAAACCATTCCTCTCACCATCTCACTGTATCATCCTAGCCAGGGCTCTGATCCTGTCCAAACTGGACTATTGCAATGTGCTATATGTAGGTTGCAACAAATATATCAAATCCTTCAGAATAACACCCTAAGAGCGGCCCTTAGCATCCCTAAGAAAGCCCATATATCCGAGACTAGAAGATCTGTCAATTGGCTATCTACGAAAGACAAAATCTTCCTCAAATCTGTCTCTTTGACCCACAAATGCCTCCACCAAGCAGCCCCTCAATACCTTATAACTAAATTCACCAGACCAGCTTCCTCCCGCCCCACTAGATTGGTTAACTCCAATCTCCTCCTTGCGCCTAGATTTAAACGTACGATGGTGGGAGGAGACAGCTTCCCTGTAAAAGCAGCACAATTCTGAAACTCCCTACCACCTACTTGCAGGGAAGACCTCCCTTACCGCCATTTCAAATCGAAGACCATTCAGTGGCTCAAGGACCACGATATATAACGCCTGCCTGCTGCGCCACACTACTATGACTGTAAACTTGTACACACAGGGGCTCCACTGATCTGTGTAGTTACAATTCATGACATAACCTGCATCTTGTATCTTTATATTTTTTGTAACTTATGCCTCACCAGCTTTAATTGTCTTTGATGCTCCAGTATGTAACCGTAGCTGGACTTGATCCTTCATCCTGTATGTAACAAGCTTCGCAATCCTCTTGTTGTCTCTGTGCCTTGCTACCTCCGGGTTAGGTGCGCAATATAAATAAACAAACAAACAAACAAACAAACAAAACCTGAATCTAGTGGGGCAAGAAGAACACAAGTGGTGAAGAGAGCTTACAGGCATCAGGGAAATATCCTACATTTTGAGAACTTTAGACATTTTTTTTTCTTTCTGGAACTTAAAACCTCTACTTTGACATTTGGTTTTACCAGAACTTGTGAATGTGTTGTGTTTTGGAACTTGATAGATCTGAGGATCTGTGAACTAAGAGGAAACATGAAACAAGTACATATTCCAGGAACCCCTTTAGAAATATTCCAGTATCCAATACCAAGTGCAGGACACTCCACCTAAATTACTTTTATTTTTCTCTAAGAGGTAGCGCCAGTTGAGTGGATAGGTTTTGATGGAGGACTATTTCTCCTTTGACTAGTTTGATAGGATGGGAACTCCCCTTTCAGCAATATGGTTAGTGAGACTTTTTCCTTTTAAGCTGAATAAAGTCCCTTAAAAAGTAGTTTTTCTAGTTCGAGTCCTTCTTCTGACTTACCACATTGGGCACATGGAGGCAGGGGACTTACAGGTTGTGCAATAGAAGATCAGACAGTTTGTGTGGGAGTGAAGAGAGATGCAATCATCAAGGTAATGTAGGCAAGAACATTGATAGATTTAATGATGGAGAGATTTTGTTTGCAGATCCACCTTGCATGGTGATGTTAAACAGCAGTGGGGTCTAACCTGGGTATTTAGAAGATGGCATGTGTAGCTGATTTCAGAACATTATTTAGTGTAGTGGAGGAATTTACGTGGAACCTAGGATATTGGTACATTTGAAAGAAATGTGGTTTGCTGTGAAATTGAAAATGAGAGAACACCTTGTAACTATCTAAAAAATGAGGGTGTCTTATCAAGTATTTTCCTTGATTTGTAAGCAAAACCAAATTGAACAAATATCAACTAGTGTTTCCTGTTTACGTTTATGATGGTTCCTTCTTCAAAAGATTATGTACACTGTTCTTGTTGTTAGTCATCTCTTTTGCATACATGAAGGATGCGCATGAATGCAATGGGCCTCATTACGAGGTTGGCGGAATGCATTTACCAGCACCGGTAATGGTGCTGTTGCCGGTAAACCCATTCCGCCCTATTACGAGGTTCCCTTGCAGGACCCGCTCAGAACGTCTGGTCAGACCAGACATCCTTTGCGTGTTCCGCAACAGACCCAGGGAGCTAATAACGGGCCCGATATTAATGGGCCCGTTAGCTCCATCCCCATTCCCATTGAGCCCTATGTCTGTTGTTGTTGTTGTTGTTTAATAAATAATTTTGTACGAAGCCGTTTGACTGACTGACTATTATACTGATACTTTCATGTTTAAATAAAAAATATATATTTACTAGTGAGACATCCTGTGTACCCTGGCTAATGCGCGTAAAGGAAGACATTTTCAGAGTGTAAATATATTATGTGGTGTATTTTAATGTAATTTATGTTATTAGAAACAATATTTGAAAATGATCTTGCTCCTTTTACGTGGAGGAGCAGTAACCACAAACTAAATCTCATAGAATCCGTTGAAAGTTAAAAATACGGCGAATTGTCTGCTCCTCATTATCTTGGATTCCATTTACGGTTTTGGACTCAAATATATAATGTAGAGGGATGTCAGAGTAATACAATTCAGTGCAGCATGATTGGAAGTAGACATGAGATCATAAAATAAAGTGAATTAAATTAAAATAAAGTTTAAAACACAAGAATATTATTGATATAATAATACATACCAAGGAATATTACAATGAATACTTACATAACACACAAGTACATTACAAAACAAGTAATTTATTTTGTTAGATAAATAGTGCTTAATCAAATGAAATCCTGTTTATATGTTTTTTTAAGTGTATATATTTTCTTAGTGTAGGCATTTTGTTCGCCTGGAAGATGAGCTTGAAGTTTTATTGTTGTATACGTAAGGCAACATCTCCCTCTAGCGGTGATATCAGGCAAAGCGGGCTGGACGGCTTTGGACAAACATACATCTAGGATTTTATTATAAAGAATGATGGTCATTTTACATTTTTCTTCAGGTTACAATGTTTGATTTGTAATGTTATTCTCATTTGTAATTGCTCATCATACCTTTTAGCCCCTTAAATCTCTCAAAATTCGCTGAGGCTATCACTTTTGCCACATTATTCACCAATTTGGGGACTGATATCAAAGCTTTCACCTTTTTCACCCCTTTGGGTACTACATCCGCAGGTCCTGCCTTTTTCACCCCTTTCGGTACTGCTGTCTTTCTCTTAATTTTCTCTACTTCGTTGGCCCTAAGTAAGCAGCTTTTATCACTGCCTCCAGCTCTCTCGGGTCCTTGCTGCAGATCTCTGTGTTTCTCCTCCAGCACCCAGGTTCTAGCATAGTCCTGCCTCCATGACACACCTTGCAATCTGAGGAGCTTTGCTCCATCCCTTGCCCTCTCTTCCATCCTTTTGCAAAGTTGTTTCTTCCTCCTCTCTCCACATCCTTCTCCAAATATGCACAACTTTGAGACTTCAGCTCTTTCAACCTAATCTGGCCGACTGGGTTCTCTGTGTTCTATAGTTTTCTTCCTCCTTTTCCTGAGCTGGGCTTCCAGTTAGTGTTGACACTTGTGTTTGGCAATTGCTTCAGGATTTTGATTGGTTGTTGTCCCTGCATGCAACTGCCATCACTTTGGCTTAGTAAGCTGAATCATGCCTTAAATTGGCCTTTCCTCAATCTTAGAATGTATTCTCTCCTTCCTAACTCACTCTAGTGTCACCTATGCAAGACCCTACTCACCTGTTTTCTTAGCATCTCAATCATGCTGGAGAAAATCATAGGAAGCATCATAAATTCTCTGAACATTCCGAGAGAGGCAACAAATGGTATATTTGTAGTATTATTTCCTACCCCGGGGACAGTTGTGCCAGCAGACAATTGATTGGTATCTTTTTCCCTCATATGCTTAAACCCATAGTCGGGAAAATGTGAACATGTTGTCTGGGTTCTGAACTAACTTCTCAGGTACTGCAGCTTGAATTGAAACAGTATCAGGACAAATGACACTTCTGTTGGTTAAATAAAAATAGATTGTTTATGTCCATTAAAAGACTTTGGGTCAGCCTAGGTAGAGCTTTTGTCTCATACTTTTAAAAAGAAGGGACACAGCAGTGTTAATGTGACAGTCCCCCAAGCTAGTGCCGTTGGGACTTTGTCGTGTAAGTGACCCCTGAATACCCTGAACCCGCAAGGTAGGTAAAATGTTTCTGCACACAGGACTGTTCTCTATTGTGCACTAAGGGCCCTGTGAGTGTGACTAGGGGATCCTCTCCTTCCACCCCCAGACTGCTCGTCCTGTAGTTTGGAGGACACCTTCGTAACCCCTCAGAATCATAAAAGATACTTAGCTGCAAGACATTCTGAGGGAAAAATATTTTCTTTCTGAAACTGAATGAAGGATTCAGCTTGAGGGCATGCAATAAGTGCCAGTTAACACATTAGATTGGGATGTGACTCGGGTGCACAGTACACAGGAAGGTTGCAACTTCCCCTACCTCTCCTTCCCTCACAGAGTCACAGCAATCATAACAATCTCCCTCTCTCGCCTAGACTATGCTAACTCCCTATACCTGCGTGCCCCTGCATCTCAACCCAGATAATTCCAAAGGGTCTAAAACAACACAGCTAGGCTCCTCCTAGCTCTTGGCCACAGAAAGCAAATCTCGCATGCCCTCTTTGTCCTCCACTGACTCCCTAGCGGGCACTGTTCCACTGTCAAAGCTACGTGCATCACCCACCAGGCTCAGTACTAGACAGACCCAGAATTCCTATTACACAAGCTCACCCCTTACAAACCTAATGGAAATGTGAGCTCAGGCACCACACTCCTCCTTGTCATCCCTTCCAGTGAATCGTCCAGAATGGGAGGATTCCTCCTTTTCTGTCCAAAAACTCACAATATGGAATGCAATTCCTCTTAGCATCCACCACTTCGAGGATCACCTTGCCTTCTTGAAAGCCCTCAAGGCCTGGCTTATCCATCCCGAGTTCTGATGAACCCACTCCACACATGCGGTTAATTTAACCCCAGTTAGATAGGCTAGGGAGGAGTTGAGTCCTCAAAGAATGGTCTGAGCAACGCAGAGAAAGGACTCCAGCAGACTACAGCATAGGATTGGTGACATGTCAACAAAACAAGAAACCAGCCAGGGTACACGGGTACATATCATACTCCATATTGATGTAAAATAGCCCTATGCACGGCCACCCACGCACACTCATCTGCAATCATATGCTACTTGAAGACACATTGCACAACACCCCTGCCATTAGAATGCAGAGAGTCCAACAACAAAAATGTTGTCTATCTGTACACACAATCAGTCTCCTGGACTTGCATACTCTACCCAGAACCTCTCAGCACCCATCCACAAGCCAATTCGACATGGGTCGCTAGAAGGGACTTGGCCACCCCAACCTACCTTCATATTGGCTAAAATGCACACAATATTCTGAACTCCTCTGACAAATCTCCCATACCACATACTTCGGTCCCCCGAGGGCGTTCACCTACAGCGCTTTGGGGCCATACCTTTGGGAATAGGTATTGTGTGTGAGAAAACCTTGTTCTGGGTGTCCACAACCACTTGTTGTGGACACCAAATGAACAAGCGAATAAGGGTGCGTTGGTGCTGCAGTAATGAGGCAAAGTAGGTGACTTCTCACAGTCACCTAAATGAAGAAATCAGATGCAGTGTAGCCTCACATTGCAAGCTCACAAACTGACTGCGTATGAAACCAGTTGTATGACCATGCGCCACACGGCTACATTTATTTTGAAAGTATATAGGCAGATATGCTTACCTCACATATCCCTCGTTTAAACACATTGAGAAATTGAAGCATTAAAGTGTAACTTGTTTACATTCAGAAATGTGTATGCAGCCAAGACTTTGTGAACTTGCATATAACACGCAAAACGGGATTCTATGTCGAAACGGAGGCGAGCATTATGCTTCATCTTCTTATTTATTTGCTCTCCAGCAGTTTCAACACAACAAATAAAATGTCCATCTTTACGATGGCACAAACACATTTTTTTTTTCTTTTTCAAAACTTCTTTTCCCATCAGCCTAGGCGTAACCCAGTGTCCTGGTCATGTGACCTAGTCCTTCCTCTTCCTGTAAACCTCCTCTTCTTTTCCTGCTCTCCAAGAGATAAGTACCCTTTCACTTAGCTGCGCATTTCTGTCAGCTTTTGTCTTGGGTTATCAGTTGTAGCGATGATATATAGCGTTTTCCTCATGACCTATCATTAGGACAGCGCGCAGGGATCGCGCAGCGTAGGGAGGATTCGACAATCCTTTACTTTAATTTGTTTTTAGCCTGGCCCCCTGCTGCAGTATCAGCACCTCAGGGGCCGGCCTAGGACACCGCACTCGCGCCGACAGTGAGGGAGCGAGACCCCCACCTTCATGAGGGAGGCGCGAGAAACTGAGTTAACGCCCATCGCGGACGACGCCGGAGGAGATACGTCTTTCCCCAGCTCCCCCGCCCTCGCGGAGGCGGGGCTTCGCCGAGGAACTCGGCGTATAGAACGAGGGACGAGCCCTCCCGCCCTCGGAAAGGAGGGGCTAACCACTGCGGGGGCAGTGCGACCCGATTCCCCGGCAGAGCTAGATCGGTAATCTTTACCGGAGAGCGCTCATAAGAGCGAATTGGTGAACTCAGTGCCTACACTGAAAAAAGTAAAGAAGCTGCTTTGCAGTCGAGTGCAGCCTCTAGATAAAGGAGTGAGAAGTGGACGTGCCCTTACACCTTTTCAGGTACTATCAGGCACCTACCAGCACATATCATGGCCGATTTTGAGTGGAGTGAGGAGGAGCAAGAAGCCACGTACTCGGAAGATCTGGCTCAGAGCTTCAAGGACGTGCTGGGTAATTCACTCATAGAGGCAGTGGCTCTAGGAGTCATACCCCTGCAGGACCGCCTGCTAACTATCGAGACTCTCCTAAGCCAAAAGGACAGAAGCACCGTACCATCAACAAGCACGTCCACCAGGGCCACGCCAGAGAGCCCTCAGGGGTGTACGAAGGCCCGGGAGAGCGCAAACTCTTCTGACCCCCCGGGCCAACCTGACGGGGCGAATCCAAAGGCCCCGGAGGCATCCGACGCTTTCAATAGGCTCAGAGAAGCCTTTATGGCCAAGTCGGAGGTGCCGAGCCTCATGACCCCCTACCCAGGGGAAGAGAATATGGGAGACGCAGGAGAGGAGGCCCCTCGAGAAGAGGAATTCGTAGAATCTCCAACATCCTCACAGGAGGAGCAAGATAAAGACGGAGACGAAGGGAGCCTACCACCTCCGAAAAAGAGACTGAGAAAACTGAATCACCTAGAAGTGGAAACCTCAGGCATGTTCCAACCCGAGGAGATTAGGAACCCGAGATCTTCGGAATGGGTGCCCTCTCCGAGAGTGGCACGATAGATGACGCAGAGGCTGCGCAAGGCCTTAGGGAAGGAAGTGAGGCAAAGAATGAGGGCGGAATGCCCCAGGCCGGAACTCCCAGGGAAGGTAGCAGAAGCGCCAGAATTAGACCCTAAAATGTTAGCGTTTGTGGCGAAATCGAATAGAGACCCTAGGAAAGGGATGGACCGCTCCTGGAGGAGTTGTCAGGAGAAGGTCCTGGATCTAGCAGGCCCATTAGCCAAGATCATGGACCTGGCAGAAAGAGCGAAAGACACAGGGGAAGAAATTGACCTGGATTTATTAGCGAACTGGGCCCAAAGAGCCGTATGCCTGTTAGGTAACGCAAACTGCGCCATATCCTCAGAGCGCAGGAGGGGACTGCTTTTGAAGATAGATCAAAAGCTAGGACACCTGTCCTCCTACGAAGCAGGAGAGGCCGCGCAAGGATTGCTGTTCGGCCAGACCTTCGGAAAGGAGATGGGGAGGTTCGTAGGGACCTACACCTCATTGGAGAAGGCGCAAGCCTCCATTAGAAAAATCTTCCCCGGAAGGGTTTTTGGAGGGACCGGTCGCTACAGAGGCCGAGCGTCCGGTCGTTATCAGTCAGCCAGAAGGTCTCAATCGAACAAAGCGCAATATTGGGAAGATAAGAAGCCAGACACCTTCTTCCAACCCAGAGGCCGTTTCCCCAGAGGAAAGCGAGGCAGAGGACAGGGAAGAGGTCAATACGTTCCCACAGGTGAGAGTATCCGTTTACCCTGCAGTAGGGGGGAGGACAGCGATGTACTGGGAGAACTGGCGTGCGCTTTCCTGCGACGCTTGGGTGCTTCAGTCAGTCAGAGGCCTACACATACAATTTACTCAGACCCCAGTCCAATACAGAACCCCCAGGTTGATAGTGACAGCGCGAGCAGAAGCAGCCCTGTTGCGAGCAGAACTTCAGAGTTTAGCGGAGAAACGGGCCATCGAGCCTTGCGTAGCTCCGAAATTTATAAGCAATATGTTCCTGGTTCACAGGAAAGAGAAAGTGAGGCCAGTAATAAATCTGAAGGACTTGAACGAGTGGGTAGTTTACAACCACTTCAAGATGGAAGGGACCCACCAACTGAGAGACACGCTCAGACAGGGCGACTGGCTCACAAGGATAGACCTGAAAGACGCGTATCTCACGATCCCAGTAGATCAGGAATACCGACCCTTCCTGGCCTTCAACTGGGACGGGCTATTATGGCAGTTCGCCACGATGCCTTTCGGACTAGCGTCCGCTCCCTGGGCATTTACGAAAATGATGAGACCAGTAGCAGCAGCAATCAGAGAGAAGGGCATCCGGATCATCATCTACCTAGACGATATCCTAATAATGGCAAGCAGCGAAGAAGCGCTGCGATATCAGACCAGATGGGTAGCGAACCTACTAACCTCTTTGGGATTCCTAGTGAACCAAGAGAAATCAGAAACTGTACCAGCCAGGAGGATAGAATTCCTAGGTTTCATTATAGATACCAGGTCGGCGACCCTGGAGCTGCCGAACAGGAAGATCAGAGATATTCGAAGGGAGATAAGGACCTGCCTCGCCAGACCGACCACATCGCTGCGAACAATCGCAAGAATTGTGGGTCTGCTGGCGGCGTCAATCCAAGCGATATTCCCAGGGCCTCTTCATTACCGAGCGCTCCAGAGGTTGAAAATAAGACACCTACAGCAAGGGCTTGGCTATCACCAGCTAGTCCAGCTAGACCAAGAAGCCCGAACGGAGCTGGAGTGGTGGCTCCAGAACATGGAGGCATGGAACGGCAGAGCCATTTTTGGCGACCGCCCGGACATGGTAATAGAATCGGACGCCAGCAGAGCAGGCTGGGGTGCCCGATGCGGAGAACTCCAAACGCGAGGCAGATGGAGCTCGTAGGAGCTCAAGCTTCACATAAACTGCCTGGAGCTCCTGGCCGGCTGTTTTGCTAACAGAGCCTTCACCAAGGACAGAGTGAACTCATGTATACTTCTGAAGATGGACAACATCTCAGCAGTCAAATACATAAATCACTTAGGTGGGACGAAGTCCAGATTGCTAGCAGAGATAGCCAAGGACTTCTGGCACTCTTGTCTGGAGTCGGGAACAGCAGTGACGGCAGAATATCTACCAGGCGCACAGAACGTGGTGTCAGACTGGAACTCCAGACATCTCACAGACACCAGCGACTGGATGCTGCACAGAGCGACATTCCAGCGGATAGAGAAGCTCTGGGGACCGTTTCACGTAGATCTATTTGCGTCCAGACTGAACGCTCAAATGGGCAGGTTTTTCAGCTGGAGGCTGGACCCAGTAGCAGCAGGGACAGATGCTTTTCTGCAAGATTGGAGAGGTCAAACGCTATATGCTTTCCCTCCATTTATAATGATAAGCAGAGTTCTAACAAAAGTCCGCAAGGAGGAAGCCAATCTGATCATAGTAGTACCGATATGGAAGTCCCAAGTCTGGTTTCCAGCGTTAATGGAACTGTTGGCGGACTATCCCCGAGTGTTGCCGCAAGAGGAAGATCTCCTCACGGACCCAGCTGGGTCGTATCACCCTCTGAGAGTGAAGGGGACGATGCCGCTAATGGCGTGCAAGATAGCAGGAGACGTTGGAATCTCCCGGGAATTTCGCCTCAAGCTGCGAGCCTCATCGCAGAATCATGGGCTCCATCGACTAGAAGGAGCTACGATGCAGCTTGGTACAAATGGTCAAGATGGTGCAAGGCGAGAGGTTTTCATCCCATTTCTGCCCCTCTAGTAGAGATCGTGAATTTCCTGGCGGAACTTCTGCAGGACGGTAAAGCCTACCGCACGATAGGGGTATATCGATCCGCAATATCGACAGGCCATATGCCTATTGAAGGAGTACCAGTGGGTGAGAACGTGGCAGTAATTAGACTCCTGAAAGGGATAAAATGCAGGAAGCCTCCGCAACCGAGGTATAAATCTCTATGGGACGTTACAGTAGTGCTTCGACTATTAGCCGACTGGCCCAGTAATAGGTACCTAACACTGGGAAGACTGTCGGAGAAATTAGCGATGCTCCTATGCATGATCTCTTGCAGGAGAGTAGCAGACGTCAGAGCTTTGGAGGTAGACAGATTGATATACCGGCCAGACGGAGTGACTTTCCATCTGGCCAGGAGGTCAAAGACAGACTCCTTGTCAATAACGTATCCATATATGCAAGATCATCCTAAATGGTGCGTAGCCGCATGCATAAGAGAATATATAAATAGAACAGCTGAGCTGAGACCAGCGGGGACGACGCAATTGTTGATAGCGCGCAGGAAACCGCATAAAGGCGCAGCGACAGCCACTATAGCAAGGTGGGTTAGAGAAGTCATGAGTCTAGCAGGGATAGACATGGCAAAGTTTGGAGCACACTCTGTAAGAGGAGCGGGGGCATCCAAAGCACTCCGTCAAGGAGCGACATTGCAAGATATTCTGAAAGCAGCCGATTGGGCGAGTGATAGCACGTTCAGAACGTTTTACTTTAAGCCAATTAATGCACTGGCAGAAGCTATGGTAAGAAGCTTTGAACAAGCATAATGCTTGCCTCCGTCTTGACATAGAATGAAGATTCCCCCTGCTAATAGCGCAGGGAGCTCTTGATTCTATTAAAGACAAGGAGGCGAGCATTAATTTCCCACCCGAGATACACGAGGGAAGAATAAAAGATGACGTTGTAATATTAAGATATGTACGGAGTAAATAACAAGTGCATTTTTTCCTCAGAAATAGGGTGTGTATCCGCCGCCCTAATTTATACTGTTGTCTTTCCGTCTTAGGAGAAGATCAGAAGAACGGCTGAGTAAGCACGAGAGCTGATCGGAAAGCATCGATCGTGATCGCAAGTTTGGATGCGAGAGTTCGTTTCACAGCTCTACAGTTCAAGGACCTCCCGGATCAAGTTGTCAGTTCAGGAGATGTTTACGATGTTAGTTGGAATACAGTCAAAGAAGAGGAGGTTTACAGGAAGAGGAAGGACTAGGTCACATGACCAGGACACTGGGTTCAGGGCCTAGGCTGATGGGAAATGAAGTTTTGAAAAAGAAAAAAAAAAATGTGTTTGTGCCATCGTAAAGATGGACATTTTATTTGTTGTGTTGAAACTGCTGGAGAGCAAATAAATAAGAAGATGAAGCATAATGCTCGCCTCCTTGTCTTTAATAGAATCAAGAGCTCCCTGCGCTATTAGCAGGGGGAATCTTCATTAAATACTCCTCATATTTCCACTCCAAACGTTTGTTGAACCTGAAGTAACACACAGAGACAATTTGATAGTCATTAATCTTACTCGAGGACTGATGTTTTGTCACAAGGATTAATATGCTCTAAATACACAAATTGGCAAAAAGGCCGCCGCCAAGACGTGTTTCAACCCTCTAGGGTCATCATCAAGGCGTGAAATTTATACTATTGCACTACGACTTTTCGTTCCAAAGTAATACATTTAAATACATTGTATTTCGCTTTCGTATACACATCGAGGAGAAACAAGAGGGGGTGGAGGAAAGAAAGACAAAAAATTAGAACAATGTGTTAAATGCATATTGTGTGTTTTCACTAGTTTATACATTAAACTGTGCTTAAGTCTCGATATCCTAAGGAGATAGCTACTCTTGTGAAATAGTTCAGAGGCACCTTGAAGTAGGTGCTGGCTCAGAGAGGTGATTCCCTCATTTTAGAATCTAGATTGTAGGCATAAATCCTATATATATTTTAGCTTTCACAAACGTAAATTGCAGCAAGTCGGAAATGGGATTCGTAATTACACCCCCCACAGACCAGTGAGATCATTGTTGACTGAAAAAAATGCAAGATAAATACCTGCACCGGTGTGTGCGAAGTAAGAATGTATTGTATGTGATTTAAAACCCTCGATGAAGATCATAGGCCGGCTCCTTGTATTGTCTCATGATTGCCTAAAAAGTGATTGAAAGATGCAGTGTTTGGATAATACAAACCCTCAGGTAGTGATTCATGTGTATGCACAGGCGTGTCTGCTAATACACTATCACGTTATTTGTAATGGGGGCACCTTAAAGCAGGTGTGTTATGAACATTGCAGAAAAGCACACACTGTATTGGCTTGCCTGCCCAGTGGCAGAAAAGAGTAGAAGTGATATGTGAGCCAATGTTCAAATCGGTTTATTTGCCTTGTTGGTGTGACTGGTTTTCGACTGGACTGGTAAGGATTCATCGGTATGGGTAATTATGTAAAGAATACATGGTGTTAGAAACAGTCTAGTGTTCCTGAATTGCATTATGTACTGAGTAGTCGTGCCGCCGTACATATCCGTTTGCGGCTCGTTAGAAACAGTCAAGAGACACAAATCACCACATTATTCCATGGTCCGTCTTAACGTTACTTGCTGCTTGAATGAAGTGTGAGGATGCCGGTCAGCTGCAGGGGCAGGGGGCGCAGTCGCCTTCTGTCCGTGCCTCATATGCTAATCATCTTGCAAGTCAAGTGAAAAAGTCACGTGACATGTTACGGTTGCCGAGGCAAACTGGACACGTATAGCAGGAGCACTCGGAAGAGCGCCATGCGAATGCTGTGTTGTAGAACGCTTATGTAGATTGAGTGGGCTGGCAAAGTAATTTCCGTTTTATCAGATAATGTTTAGTAGGGGTAGTTTATCTACTACCCATGTCGCTTGCTTATTAAATTAGAAGTCTGTCCATCATCCTGTGTCTGGGTGAAGTTACAATGTTGGAATACATCTGTAAGGATGACACCACCTATGCCATTCAAGCAATGAAGATTTATAGTTTATCCTTTGTTATTTGGCATTTTTAACCACATACTGGAGAATAGATACTCGGTTTCACAAAAACCCATGGATGTGCTGATGTAGAATAGAAAAGTTGGCAAAATTATAGCCTGCCAACCAATGAGTAGTGATTTGGCATAATATCTAATTGTCATAATGCATTTACTATCCACATTATCAGAGAACAGGGATTCAATATTTACAAAGGCACATGGGAGTGCTAAAGTATATACTGTTTAGATGTGTAAAAGTGGTATTCAGAACAAAAGGTGCACAGGTGACAGATAATATAATCTATAGGAATACATCCAGCACCTGTTCTTGGTTGAGTCCCAATTTCATACAACGCAATGTGCATATCATTCAAGCCTCTTGCTGTCATAGCATAAGTTGTCTATCTCCTTCTCTTGCATGTTGCTTGATTTGTTGTAGTCCAATAAACCTAATGTCCTTACGGTGAGCTGATTGATGCTGAGCTTGCAAATGGGCGGCAAATGGAAGCTTTGGATCCTGACTGTTGAGGTTCCCAAAGTGTTCATGGATCCTAACACGTAGCTCTCGTAGAGTGTTGCTAATGTAGATCTTTTTGCATACACATTGAATGCCATGAATGATAAATTTGGAACGGCAGTTGATCAAATTTGTGATCTTGACTTGTAGGCCCCCATGGCACTTAAAAAACCTTGATCGGGGACAAAGCGAGTTGGCAAAAGTTGCCTGTGCCACATTTGTGAAAACCAATTGGTTTGGTGAAAGTAGACATCCAATTGTACTGTTTAATGCGGTAAGATCTTAATAAAGAGTGACTGAGGAGATTCCTCAAGGTTGGTGATTTGGGAAAGATAATATTAGGTTTGGCTGAAATATATTACACTAAGTCTGAATCAAGTTGTAGGATATGCCAATGCTTTTGTAGGATGTGAAACAGAAACTAACAATCTTGAGAGTATTTGGTAATAGAATTGACATGTTCAGGAACGTCTCTATTTTTTATCTTATCCACCTGAGATAATAGTTTAGATTGGTCTGCTTTCTCTGTGGCTTTGGCTGCTTTATTAACAATGTGACTTTGATACCCTCTTTCTCTGAATCTGGCTCCAATCGACTCACATTCTCTGATAAATGTTTCATCTTGAATGCAATTTCATCTGGATCTCAAAAATTCCCCTCTGGGAATGTTATGAATAATGCTATTTCTGTGACTGCTGGCCGCATGTACAATTGCATTTACAGCAGTTTCTTTGTGGTATGTTCAAGTCTGAATAGAATTAGATACAATATTAAATCGGAGATCTAAGAATACAATTTCTGTGGCATGTATTTGTCCTGTAAACTTGATACCAAAACTCTTCAAATGTTGTAAGAATTTGCCAAAACTATCTTTGTTCCCAGACCAAATGAAAAAATGTCGTCAATGTATCTTTTGCAAATCTTTATGAGATGGTGAAAAGGATTATTTTGGAAAATGTGTTGGTCTTTAAAAAAGGCCATGAAAAGATTAGCTAGGGTGGGGGCATATTTAGCCACCATTGCAATGCCTTTGGTTTGGGAATAGTAGTTGTCATTGAAAATGAACTGGTTGTGCTGTAAGGTAAATTCCAAGAAGCTTTTAAGCATTTGCACATGCATGGAATGTGAAGCAGAGAAAGTCCTAAATGTGTACTCAATTGTCTCAAGGGCTAAGTTGTGTGGGATTGAAGTGTACAAGGCAGTTACATCTAAAGTGACTAAAAAGTAGTGTGATTCCCAGGACATTTCCTTCAAAACTTGTAGAGTATGAGTGGTATCCTTAAGAAAAGCTGGCATGTTGGGCATTAAATGTTTTATGCCAGAGTCTTTGTATTCTGCCAGACCTTCTGTGACCTTCTGTGGCCCCTCCTTGCCCACTCATGATTGGGCATACCATCTGTATTCCTCTGTTGAATCATTGCAATGCTGTTTCAGGGGCACAGACTAACATCTGCAGCAAGATTAGCATTTTCAGATGAATCTATTTATTGGCAGCCAAATAAAGTAATGTGTTGTGCAATTCACTACTGGGTCTACCTATTCAACCCATGTATTTCCCTTTTTAGAAAGTGCCCTGTCATGAGGTTCTCTTAGACAGTTGGTGTCTTTCTATATCAACAGGGACAGCTCAATTCAACTCGTATCAGACATATGTACAGAATCTCATCATCCATGTACTACTCACATATAACATGTTTTTGTATTTGATAGAAAATCCCATGTTTCATTCATGCAGCATCTGCCCTGTCGACCTATTGCAGAATGTATTTATTATGAATTTTTTATAAGATGTGGCCTGTGAAACATACGGTATAGTGCTTCTTAAATTGTTACCTCTGAACCATATTCTGCCTGTTGTGCATCGAGAACACCTAATCCCAAAAATACAATAACGGCATAGCCTCAGCTCTCAAACCCACAATGTCCATTTCCTGCTGTCTGCAATGTAGTGTCACTGGGCTGGTCAACTGTGTTCCTCAAAATGGTTGCAACCTCTTACTTCTAAACTGTGTTTAGAATATTTCAGTGGATTTTTATCATTTCCAAGCTGGCAGTTGTCACTCAAACATTCATACACCATTGGTGTGGCAGTAGTCCTGCTACCAATAGATGGTCCACACCCAAGGCAAAATATATTGAAGAATTAAGAATCTGTAAGTGAGTGCCAGAGGGGTGTGTGTGAATATGTGAGTGTGAGTTACCCACCCTATATGGTGTTCCTCCTTACCTGGCACAGTTTCAATTAGTAAGAGGAGGCTACCATATGACAGACGTTTGGCTAGTGTCACAGATAGCCTCAAAAACACACCAACTCTCAAAGACGGTTGAAAAGTTTATATTTGGCTCTTTGAGTCTGGTCTCACTAATGTCTGGCCCTCTCTTATTTCCCGTCAGATTTTCCAACCCTAGACCAGGTGTTCCATAATCCCAAAGTTCTTACTAGAGATTTGTAATCCCTACCGTCTATGATCAGATTGGCTACTTGTAAGGGCCTAAATATATAATCAATCTGACTCCTTATGGGATTTTCGATGTGGATAATAACCGGGGACTCACAATCAAAGCATGCTATCTTAAAATGGGGTGCATCTCAATGACTGAGGTTTTACTTAGCCTTGCCCTTTCATGGGCTGGTACTCCTCACCCTGACATTCTCTCCTCCCATTTCCTCCTCCCACTCACGCTCTACTAAGCTCCCCTCCACTCTACTACTATACCCCAACCTTCCTTCTCCCACAGTCACCCTTCCTACACTCTCTCATTCACCTGGTTCACTTACTCTCACATACACCCCCTAGTCTGAGCATTAATATCTGTCACTCTCTTCAATACCACTTTCTCTCTGCAACTAATACTTCACCTTGCACACACTCTTTTCTTTTCTCTACCACGTTTAGAAGCACCACCCTTCATCCTCTTGTTCTATTGGCCCGCCTCTGCCTCCTTTCACCTCACCCAAACAGCCCACACTGCCTGATTTCCTTTGTGACCCTTCATAATCCTCCTCCCCTTCCTATTGTTCCTGGATCCCAACTGGTCCCCCGGGCCAATCACTATCCTGTCTTTCCCCCAGAGCTATGTCATATATGTGTGAGGCTTTAACATATTGCTGAAGTGCCGCTCACTCCTCGAGTGCAGGTTCACCAGAGTTCAGCAATGGCAGCTCGCAACAAGCATAAGGCCTCACTATGAGTTTGGTGGTGAGTGAAAAACGTGCCAGTAATTACTGCCACTTTTGCCACACTGCCAAACTATACATTTGGCAGATTTACCATAAGGATTACAAGTGGTGGTAAGGCAGTGTTAGTCCCCATCTATGTAGTGAATAAATGACTTGATTTCTTCCCCAAAAATCAACGGAATTACCACTTTGTAATCCTGCCAAAAATCCATAAATGGGAACTAACACTAACACTGCCTTACCACCAGTTGTAATTCCATGGTAAACCCACTGGATCAAGTGGCGGTAACGGTAAACTCGAAATGAGGTCTACAGTTTTTTTGCAGTTCTTATTCCTTTAGTCTTCCTGGCGTTTAACAATGGTTGCCAGTGCCAAATATTTTAATTCTAAAAGTTCTTATATGTGTGGTCTCCAATCACAGGTCCGTAAATGTTCTGCGAGGAAGGTGCACAAGAAATAGTATTTTAAGCTAAGTTTTTGATCTTTTGTCCTGGGTGCCCATCTGTAGCGCACTCTGCTCTTTTGCCCTAAGGTGGACTCCTATCACTCTTGCTGCTGAGCTACTCATTTCCTCCTGCTACAAAGAACTTTGGAATCTGGAGTCCTTAAACAGAAGGCAAAGATCGGACTTGACATTTGTAGCCAGGCAAAAGTAGATTATTCAGTTAGTCAGACTGGTCATTTGCCAAAAGACATCACCACTTCCCATCAGCTCCCTAAAACATTTGTTCTCAACAATGGTGTATGGCAGAAGATCTCCTTCCAACATTATCGCCAGTGTGGCATTCAGCACATCAGCCGTGCATGTGGATGGTTTATTCTGTTGCCTCGGCCTGTGCTAAAAAATCTCACTGAGACAGAGCTGGCCAATACATTTTGCTACCCTGTCAATACCATAGCGTTACTTGATGGGTGTACATTTCTTCAGGTAAAGCACATCTGCTATCTATTTGGTGACAATGTGGCGTAGTGCCATATGCTGCTGATAGTTCAGTAATGACTGAAGAACTGTTGCTGTCTATGTCTTTCCCATTCTTGTGCATGATGTTGCTTGTTACAGCCAAGTAACAGTGAGGTACCCATACTGGTCACTGAAATTCCATGAGACACCTTTTTTGGCACAATTTTTCAAATGGCAACATGCAGCCTGTGACTAAGAATACAGTCATTCTGCGTTAAAGCGCTGTGTTGTGGGTGCACAGTAATGACTCTAGGCAACATTGGCTGTTGGTCAGAGGCAGGAGGATAGGAAGCACGGTGCTTCACAACTGAAGCAGGTGCCATAGTTGTCAATGGTTTACCCCACTGACATTTTGAGGTGTCACAATGAGAGTGTAGACAGGACTTGTGGTTTGTAAAATATATTACTTATTTTGTGCCAATGTGGGCTATAGTCAACCTCTTGGTCATTCCTACCCTCACCAAAATATTCACCACTACAATTGTATCATCAGAGTCAGAGGCCAAAGGGGTGGAAGCAGAAGATACAGTGGTTATGCCGAGCTGATCAGCATTCTGCCCTCTCTAACATGGGAAATTAACAATGCCTCTGCTGCGCCTGACCTAGAGCTGAGAGCTGCAATACCAAACCCTCCTCATAAGGAACATACCCATACAAAGTTATTCAGTGGCAGGTTCCGCTGCTGGCATCTCAACAGAACCCTGCACAGCATGTTCTCTGGTCTTTTACAGCATGGGATGATGATGTTAAACATTTTCACTTCTGTCGGATACAGATGTTAGAAAGGTTGGTATTTTGGGTGGCAGTAGTGAAGTATCAGACACAGCTAAGCCAGTGATGACATTAGAAACACTAGCATCCCCTTCTACTGGTATTTCAATGCACATAGAACTTGCATTCAAAGTCAGTGTGGCACCTTTGTTTGAGACCCCTTGTTGAACTATTTTGCCACTCATCATTTTGTATCCCCCAACAATTACAGCAACAGCTCAGCCCTTTCTTTTCTCAATTATAATCTCCTCTGCCTTGTTCTACTTGCTTTAATGTGCTGTATCTTAAGAGCCACTATTAAAGCTTCCCTTATGTGTTTACACAGTTTAGGTGTTTGTTTAGTGGTTTGGGGATGGCAAGCCCCTATTAATTTAGAGAAAGCTGATACTATTTAGTCTGGCTTAGAATTTAAGCAAGTTCATATATATATCTCCTTTTGTGTAGCAGTAATAACCCTTTGCTGTGGCTAGCTTCCCTGTATCCATCCAGCATATAACACTGGTACCTTTCGAAACTAATTCGGAGGAATTGTTATTTATTGTCATAGTGAGGTTCATGAAGAGGCATATCAAAATAATTAAGTTTCAATAGATTTTATTTAACACGCAAACATTCTCTCCTGGGTCAAACTCAAAGCATACACTGTCAGGATAGTCTCTTCTCAACAGTACCAATATCGTGAGGCTTTCTTTATACTGTTCACTAGGTTTGGCCTAAATCGCATTGCTCAGAGACTCAGTGGTACTGGAACTGAGCGTCTTCATGTCTCTGGTTGTTGCAAGGATGCAACCACCTCTGAGTCACCTGCTAGTTTCAGAAGACATCATTGTGCCAATGCCATGAGCTGTAGATAGTAACATATCTTGACCTTAAGACAGAGCAAATTGCAATTGCCTACAACAGTTGTCACAGGTGTGTTTATGTGAGCTCCATCAGCTCCCTCTCCAAAAGTCTTCCCTCTGGACCACCCTTTCCTCCATCTCATACCCAGCTCAACTTCTACTGCACACCACATTGGCGTTCGTCCTCCCACCTTAAGCTCGAACCCTTCGGATCAGGGAATCACTCTTCCCTCTGCCAAAAAGGCCCCTCTTACCATCTAGATATAGCTATATATATAGTCTCATTTGCCTCCTCCTAACATTTTCCTTTTACATCCTCCTGAAGTCTTAAACCTAACACCTCCCAATGTTTCCAACCAACCTTCTGATGTCTCCAACTATATTTTTGCTGATGTTTAAACCCCCTCCTAATGTTCCCAAATGCAAACCTCTTGATGTTTGCAAGCAGCCACCTACTCATGTCTCCAACCAAACTCCTCCTGACTTTTCACCCACTCGTTTCAACAGCCACCTCCTTCAGCAATTATTTTGTATTACTTTTGTGCCATTTTCTTTGGAATCACATGTTTTCTCCATGTCCAGGCAGAGATCTTTCTATGAAGGCATGAGTTTGCCAATCTGCCTTTTAGTCTTTCTGTTGTTTACCATTTTACGGGAGGGGTCAGTTATGGTTTGGCAATATACAGAGGTGCCTGAAGGGCTTAGCAGTGTTTTTGGTAGCCATTGACCTGACATATTTTTCTGAGGTATGTCTTTCATCTTAACCACCTTAGGTCAGTCAGTTTCCCTGTTTCTGTGCATGTATTGTACCATCTTCAACTCCCACAACAGGATACACCTAACCCCCCCCCCCCACCTCTATCATCTGGTCCGATCATTTCATTGTTTATTTGCTATTCGCTCACCCGTCCCGCTTTCCCGTACCCGAACCTCCGGATCTACGCAAATGCTGGAAAAAAATAATAATCCTTCCTGACCTAGCCGACGCACTCTTCCAGTCTCCTCCACCTACCTGCCAACTCAATAAACAACGAACCCCTGACGCCTTTGACTCATGGCTCAACACCTCACTAATGCGGCTCACACCCTCTTGCAAACCATCAGCTCGCCGTGGCCTGTTCCATAGCTGGTTCACACCTGATTTGAAGACCACTAAACAACTATATTAATGCCTAGAATGCAAATGGCAGAAAGACAAAACCCAAGAGAGCCGAGCCACCTTGGCCCCGCACCTTCATCAGTACAAGGCCGAAATCCGGAAAGCAAAAAAAGCCCACTGAACTCCCGAATCCTAAACTGCAAAAACCACAGCAAAGAACTTCACAAAATCATCACCAAATTCACCAAACCACCATGCACTACCACCGTCCCGACCCCCTCACAATCACTGTGCGACTCACTCTCTCTCCACTTTTACGCCACGGCTCTCAAAAGAACAAACGCTCTAACCACCAAACTGGGTCTCATACATCCACCAGGCAACCCTCCCCCCATACGGGCCAACCCACCGCCCGCGACCACTCCGCAACCAACGTTCGACTCCTTTAGTCCAATATAACCCGACCAATTTCTCAAACTTCTCTATGCCCGCAAACCATCCGACTCTCCGCTAGACCCTTTCCCAGCCACAACCCTCAAAGAAATGTTTGCCTCTACCTGCGCAGGAGAACATTCAAGATCCATCATAAATGACTCCCTTTCCTCAGGTATTTTTCCCGATGCATTCAAAACGGTTCATGTCAAACCTCTAATAAAAAATACCTTCCCTTGACCCTCTCGAGCCCAAAAACTACCGCCCCATCTCAAACACAAGGTTCCTTGCCAAACTCATTGACCGAATCGCCTACTCCCAACTAAATGCCTTTGTCGAAGCCAACAATCTCCTTGACCCCACACAATCAGGTTTCAGAGACCGACATGGAACTGAAACCACCCTAACTTCAATCTGAGATGACCTTAAAATCACAGCAGACTCCACGGGATGCGCTGCATTAATCCTTCTCGACCTATCCAAAGCCTTTGACACAATCAATCACTCAATCCTCCTTGACCGCCTCCACTCCCTAGGAATTTGTGGACCTGCTCTCAAATGGATAGCTTTGTTCCTCAAAGATAGGTACCAAATAACGCAACTCTCCACCCATTCCTCCCAATCCCGACTGGTCGACATGGGAGTTCCACAAGGTGCATGCCTATCTGCCCTCCTGTTCAATCTCTTCTTAATCACCCTCCCACCGATAAATCGTTCACACAACATCCTATGTTACAACTACGCTGATGACACTCAACTAATTATAAAACTATTGAACTCAAAACCCAACTGCCAACCTAACCTCACTTCCTGCCTCCTCGACATAGAGCTCTGGATCAGTAGAAACCACCTCTTACTAAACCCCTCCAAAACCAAAATCATGGTATGTGGCAACTCTGAACTTCTTCCACACCCACTACCCTGGCCAGCTGCCATGGGCAACTCACCGACTCCCTCTAATTCAGTAAAAAACCTTGGATGCACTTTTGACTCTGACCTAACACTCTCGCGCCAAGTCCACAACCTCTCAAAGTCCTGCCACTACCACCTTAAAACTCTTAGGCGCATCTTTCCATACCTCTCCTTTCCCAACAGACTCTCCATGGTCCAATCAATTGTTATTTCAAGACTGGACTACGCTAACCCCCTCTACCTCGGAGTCCACGCTTACCAACTGAATAAACTACAAAGAGCACAAAACGCTGCAGCCAAACTGCTGCTAGCGCACGGCCCAAGAGACCACATCTCTCTAGCCCTCAAAACTCGCCCTGGCTCCCGGTGGCTGAAGGGTGACCTTCAAAACCTTATGCATTTCTCACGAGCCCTCAATATCTTCAAGACAAGCTGAGACCCTATCACCCACGAAGTACTGTAAAATCAATCTCAGCCAGCCTCCTAGTCATACCTAAAACAAACTCAGTCAGGTTAGGTGGATCATCATTCTCAGCCTTGGCCTCCACACATTGGAATGCACTCCCACCCCACATCCGCCTAACTGAAGATCTAATGCCTTTCCGCAAATTACTGAAAACTTGGCTCTTCCCCTAAAACCAACCCCGTACTCAAACTAACTCAAACTGAATAACATCTCAATGACACCAACTCAAAAAACTACTAGATCTTGAATAACAATAAGACAAATAACAATACAACATCCAGATCCAAGCGAGAAATTGACAACTAATAACCGCTAATGTAAACTAAAAGGACAAACAGAATAGAATGAGCAAAGTAGATCAAAGCAATGAAGTAGATAAAAAGAATAAATCGTACGAAAACAGTAATGCGGTCTAAATTAATGAAATGGATGCAATGATTGCAATGGTCAAATGAACAAAATGGACGAATTGAACAAAGAGAAGATGATGGAAAGTTGAATACAAGAGACTGGTGAGTACACAGACAGATGGCATGGAATGTATGAGTGCATGGCATAAATGGAAAGTACAGTATAGACAATTCAAATACATGAGACGGATGTAATGCATGAAACAGATAGAGAGCACGGAACGGATCAAGTACGTATGCCAAGTGACATGGCCTGAACCGATAATACATGATTAATGAACGAAGTGAGTGGAGAGGATGAAATCGGTAGAATGGATGAATCGCGTGGAACGGATGAGCGCGCTAAGCGGATTAATGCGTTGAGCAGATGAATGCATTGAGCGGATGAGTGTTAGAGCGGATGAGTGTGTAGAGCGGATGAGTGTGTAGAGCGGATGACTGTATTGAGCGGATGAGCGTGTAGAGCAGAGGAGCGTGTAAGAGGGGAGGAGTGCGTAGAGCGCAGGAGTGCACAGAGCAGATGAATGTGTAGAGCGGATGAGTGTATAGGCGGATGAGTGTATAGAGCGGATGATTGTATAGAGCAGAGCGGATGAGTGTGTAGAGTGTGTAGAGTGGATGATTGTATAGAGCAGAGTAGATGAGTGTACAGAGCAGATGGGTGTATAGAGTAAATTAGTGTATAGAGCAAATGAGTGTATAGAGCAAAGGACTGTGTAGAGCAGATGAGTGCATAAAGCAGATAAGTGCGTGAAATGGTCGAGTGCATAGAACGGATGAGTACGTGGAGCGGATGAGTGTGTGGAGCGGGTAAGTGCATGGAACAGCCAAGCGCATTGAGGGGATGAATGTGTTGAGCGGATGAGTGTGTGGAGCGGATGAGTGTGTAGAGCAGATTAGTGTGTAGAGCAGATGGGCGTGTAGAGCAGATGGGTGTGTAGAGCGGACAAATGCATAGAGCGTTGAGCGGAAGGGTGCTCAAAGTGGATGAATGTGTAAGAGCAGAGGAGTACGTAGAGCACAGGAGTGTGTAGAGCGGATGAGTGTGTAAAGCGGATGAGTGCGTAGAGCGGATTAGTGTATAGAGCGGATGAGTGTATAGAGCGAAGGACTGTGAAGAGCAGATGAATGCATAAAGCATATGAGTGTATGGAAAGGACGAGTGCATAGAGTGGATGAGTGCATAGATCAGATGAGTGCATGGAGCGGATGAGCGCGTTGAGCCGATAGATGCATTGAGCGGATGGATGTGTAGAGTGGACAAGTGTATAGAACAGACGAGTGTGTAGAGCGGACGAGTGTGTAAGAGCGGATGAGTGTGTAAGAGCAGACGAGTGCATAGAGCGGATGAGTGCATAGAGTGGATGAGTGCGTAGAGTGGATGAGTGCATGGAGCGGATGAGTGCGTTGAGCCGATAGATGTGTAGAGCGGATGAGTGCTCAGAGCGGAAAGATGCTTAGAGCGGACGACTGTGTAGAGCGGACGAGTATGTAGAGTGGACGAGTGTGTAAGAGCGGACGAGTGTGTAAGAGCGGACGAGTGCCTAAGAGCAGATGAGTGCATGGAGCGGACGAGTGCGTGGAGCAGATGGGCGCGTGGAGCGGACGGGTGCATGGAGCAGATGGGTGTGTGGAGCAGATGGGTGCATTGAGCGGATGAGTGCGTAGAGCGGATGAATGCATAGAGTGGATGAATGCGCAGAGCGGACGAGTGCGCAGAGTGGACGAGTGTGCAGGAGTGGACGAGTGCGTAAGAGCGGACGAGTGCGTAAGAGCGGGTGAGGGCGTGGAGAGGATGAATGCCTCGAGCGGAGAAGTGCATCGAGCAGACAAGTGCATCGAACGGATGGAGCAAGTGAATTATGGGATGGAATTGGGGATGTATGTGGATGGAACTGGGGACGTATGTGGATGGAACTGGGGACGTATGTGGATGGAATGGGGACGTATGTGGACCAAATGGGGACGTATGTGGATGGAACGGATTGGAGTGCATTGAACGCATTTGTGTGCATAGAATGCTTTGGAGTGCATGGAACGGACTGGAGTGTGTGGAACGGTTCGGAGTGCACGCAACAGATTAGAGTGCATGGAGCAGACTGGAGTGCATGGAGCGGACTGGAGTGCATGGAGCGGGCTGGAGTGCATGGAACTGTTTGGAGCGCATAGAAGTGCGCGACATACATGGAATGGTTGGAGTGCATGTAAAATTTGAAAGAGCGTATGAACCATCATATCACATCACCATGATTATTCTCTTCTTTACACCACAATTCAACTAGAACACAGAGATACTTTGGGCCTCATTACGACCCAGGCGGTAAGGGGTTTACGGCGCCGTAAACAGCGCCGACCCTTACCGCCTGAGTACGAGGTCCCTTAGCGCCATGGCGGATTTAACACCTGCTTTTAGCAGGTGTTAAAATCCATGGCGCTAAGGGACCATGGAGTTAATTACGCCACCGTAATTTACGGTGGCGTAATTAACGCCTTCCCCACTCCCATTATGCCCTATGGGGCAAAAATGGGAATGGGGAAGGGTAAATGGGGATTGGGGACTTACCGCCCCGCCAAGGTCGGAATGGGGCGGTAAGTCCGCCAACCACCATGGCGTAAATGTAGTTTACGCCATGGTGGTAAAGTCACGGCCCAGGCGGTAACTTACCGCCTGGGTCGTGATGAGGCCCTATGACACCATTCGGTATAACTGTTCTCATACCAACATCTGCCTCATACTCCACATCACTCTAACTAAACACTGCTGGTTTCACACCCTCTAGCCAGGCGTTCTCCTCAGGCCTAAAGCAGCCAGAACCGGTCTGGATAAAACCTGCCAGAACAAACACATAGGGCCTCATTACAACCTTGGTGCTAAGTGCACCAACTTTACCACCATGGTGTAAACTCCATTTACACCATGGTGGATGGCGGATTTACCGCCCCATTCCAAGGTGAGTGGGGCGGTAAATCCCCATTTCCCATTTTCCCTTCCCCATTCCCATTTTTGCCCCATAGGGCATAATGGGAGTGGGGAAGGCGCTAATTACGCCGCCGTAAATTACGGCGGCGTAATTAGCACCATGGCAGGTTAGCGCCATGGATTTTAACGCCTGCTAAAAGCAGGCGTTAAAATCAGAATCAGGCGTTAAGGGTTAACGGTGGCGTTAACCCTTAACGCCTGAGTTGTAATGAGGCTCATACTCTTGATCTCTCAACCACCACACCCACCGCTATGAAGCAGCTATTACACGAATGCCGCACCAGCTGCACACATAGCCGGTGCTCACACGCACCTTTGACCCTCTCTACTCTCTCTACTGACTTGAACTTCGGTTCCCAAGGGCGTTCAACCTACCAGCGCCTTGAGACCATACCAATGGTACATAAGGCGCTATATAAATGCAAAGTAACATAACATAACATAACATTATGCTTTTCAGATTATTGGTCTGAAATTATCCTGTCACTGGGTTGCTGGCATGTTTCGTGCAATTTACCTGTACCATTAATCTTCTACTCATTCTGATAATGCAGAGCGATTCTGAAGAAGATGTTGCACTGGGGAAGGGAAACCTCATCAAATTGCCTGATGCTAAAATGAAATATGTTATCTCTTCCAATGTGTAGCATTCCTAAATCCTAATGCACGATTTGATAGATGAAGACAATCCATGTTCAGGACTAATTCAAGAGAAACCTAATGAATGCAAGATTCGCGTTTTAAGATCATGCAGGTCTGACTCGTTTGGGGTGCTATACTTCTTCATCACATCCTTACATTGTTGTCGTTATATTTCTGTGGAGAAGTTGCAGTTTTGTTCCCACTCGCCAATATCTCGCAAAGCGTATTCTCACTGCCAAGATAACTCAGTTTCATGTCATCACCATTTTTCATATTTATTCTTTGCTGCTTCCACATTAATTAGGTTTCACTTTTCATAACATTTGTCACTTTTGTAGATGATGACATTTACCAAGCATGCACTTTCTTTGAACTCTGCAGCAATAACATCCATTCCATGTGCTCATTATTCTTTCTCACCGGGCTGTTATTTGACTGCACAAGATCCATCAGGTTTTGTTTGTTCATTATTATGGATAGTTTCTGTGCACGCAGAATTATGTAAGTTAAATAGCAATGCCGTGACATATTGATAATTGATAAAAAAACTTGATTTTGCATTCCATAAAAATGAGTGACACAGTAAATCGGAACACAAACTACCAATACCACCAACCAAGAAGCTGGACAGACAGCATTTGACAAATCTGTCAGAAGTTGTGCATAAATGCCATGCGGAAACATGGTGAAGGAAATGCCAAATGGGCCTGCACATATGAATCCTGATTTCAGTGGAAAAAAATGTATTTTTATTTAATCAGTTTATTTCTCTTCAGATTTAGAACCAGCAAAAACATAATCACTGCCAACAATATTGCACATTAAACATAAACCATTTTTCAAGGTCAAAATGTTTTACAAAAGGGGCAGTTATACTTATGGTGAATATGGAAACATTGGTCCTCATTACAAGTGCGCAAGTCCGCAAGGTGACAGTAAGCTCAGGGGCACCCTAGTTTCCGGACCGCCACACGACGAGTCTGTCTGGCAGGGGCGCTGCGCCTAACTGGTCTGACCCTGCTGGGCGCATCGGCCCCAGTAGGCAGAGTCATCACGGAAGCACTGGCACCGTTAGCAACAGTGCCTGTGTTTCCATGAACCCATTCCCGTGGAACTCCACAGGAATGGGGACTAACATTTTCTGGCACCCAGTTTTTCCGGTTCACCAGGACTTCCCAGTGGCACCGGGAAGCTAAGTGCCAGTAAAATGTTACAATTCTGGCGGTAACCCGTCGGAAGCACCGGCAGGTTTACCGCCGTACTTGTAATGAGGCCCTTCAGACCAAAAACATGCAGCACCTGATTCATAAAGATGTGCACTGGAGCAAATATGGAGATGCATGTGCATATCTCAGGTGTGCCCTTCTATCTTATATGTCAATCACAAGCACTGGAGCACGTATGCATCACAGAGATGCACTGAGCGTTTACAGATTTGCAGCAGTTGTATGCCTTGAGAATTAAATATGATGTAAAAATTGAAAATATGAGATGCTCTTGGGAACCTCACAATTTCTCCAGTTTGTTTTTGTGTGAATCAAACCACAAGACCAAATTCATGGAGTACATTTTAATTTGTGTAAACACAAACATGCCTATGTGCAAGTAAAAACCAAATGCATACTACGGGTAATTCACAAAGGGCCCTAGGTATGTAACCAAAATGGGCAGCATTGGATAAAAAACGATCTAGTTTTACAGGTATGGAACGGTTTCACCTTCAAGCCATTGTAATCCAGAAGATGTTCTTATAAAATAAGTTCAATTGACTTCAGTGCTTTGTTGGAGAAAATGGAGGTCCACGGTTTCTGGCAGGCCTCTTCCTATGTACTTGGATGCAGGAGGAACTGACTATGTAGTTGCTGGGCAAACACATTTACTTATTCCTGTGTTTCAGACTAGTGGATGTCTACATCGCTTTGTACCCTGGCAAATCCTGGTATGCTGCCACCGTCCCCTCACTGGGCCCTTTGAGGTTGGGGGGGACCTCTTCCCTGTGCCTTTGAGCTTCCCCAGCCCCGTGGTTTATCTGTTTAGTCACCACTTTTCCACTATAATTCTAATACCCTCTGTCGGTGGTTCAATTTAGGTCGGTCCTATCGTTCTACTTTGTTTCCGGTAATGCCCTCTATGGGAATGGGTGCACCTGGGTCTCCCTCCCATTTGGGGGTCTCTCTACTTCCCTGCACTTCGTTGTGGTGGAATATTTATTATAGGGAGTTAAGGGGGGCTAAAGAGGGTCTCCCCCTGCATACATATTCAGCAAAATCAACCTGTCAAAAACACATTCGAACAATTAATTTCAATATATTTGATTTAATCAACCCAAATCGATAAGCTCTATAAAAAGAGGAATCACAAAATTTATAATTGAGCAGTTTCCCTCCCAAGATGCACTTAGTATTTCAACTAGAGCAATATCATTGGTGGTAATGATTTGTAAGACTGAAACTTGATGTATTAAGTCAAGAGCATTTGATCGATTTAAAAAAGGACTGGCAGTTTTTGCAAACAGACCCGCAATCTTTATCTTTTTTGAAAGGGAGCTTAAGGCTCCTGAATGCACTGTTACATTTGGCGGATATAAAACAATCGCAGTAGCCAGTTTCCTTGCCAGGTTACAATTATGGGGATACAGGCGCACACGATCATGATCTCCCAGTGACAGTTCCACAGGTCAAGATCTGTCCCATTGGCTGGAGGCCAAACCCTCATTTTCCAACCGCATCATATTAGCAGACTGAATTAATTGCTTAACAGGAAGGACCTTATTGGCCATATTTGTTAAACACACTGGATGCCCCCCTTTTTACTGTTGGCCCAAGTATCTAGGGCCTTACGTTGCACATCCTTAACTACATTATTCTGCATAACTACATGAACAATCTCAAAACCCTTGTCCATTTTATCACACTCCAGATTCGGTGGGAAGGATGACCTCAATGCTTCTGATGAAGTCGTAGCATTTGATCTCTTTTTAGTTACAACCTGTTGGGGTTTGGCTGTCAAATGCTTCCACTTTTGTGTTTTCTTATTAGTTATTAATACATCCTTGTCCCAGTACAAGAGCCCTGTCATTACACCCAAGACTTTGGCCATTATTGACATTGTTAATGCCATCCTTGTCGTTATTATTAACATGGCTCTGATGCATTTGGAAGCCCTCTTGAGTAGCTCCAGTACCTTGCCACACAATAACTGGTGATTTGGGGATTCCCTCTTGGCCTATAATCCCATAATTCTATCTGCAACCAGGGAATCATGGGAAGACAGAACCATATCCACCAGACTTGTTAGATTTGTTTAATCAGTTGTTGATATTTATATTGATAGTTGCACAACTCTCATGCTGGTCCTTCCCTGGATCTCGCACACAGGATGGCTCTGATTCATGCTGTGCCCATCGTCACCGTTAATCCTTGCCTCCATTTTCTGTTTCCCTTGAAGTATTATAAGTTTCGCTGACCTCTGCAACTGTTTTTCGCTCTCCCCCTGCTTCTCTGCTCATCTCACTGCTTTATTCTCTGTTCTCTTCTACTCTCCCCTCCCCTTTATCTCTCCCCCTCTTACTTTCTTCTATGCACTTACTCTATCTGAATTGTCCCAGGACCTAGTATGATAGTAACAATGTTTGTCTCCCCCCCTTACTTGTTATTCCACCCTTCCCCTTCAGCTCTATCTGACATGCTGTCAGGCCTAGTACGATAGTCGCTTGTTTTGTTCCTCTCCCTTCTTTCTCCCCTCTCCCTCACCTTGTGTAATTCTCCCTCTCTACCAGAAATGTCATCAGACCTAGTACGGTAGTCGCCTATCTGTTTCCCAATTCCTTCCTATTGGTGTCTTAGCACTTGCACTATCTGAAATATCACTAGGCCAAGTACGATAGTTAATTTCACATTCCTGTTGTTCATGGCCTGTAAGAATGTTTTGTATTTTCACTTGTTCCCTCCCTTGTCGTGAAGCGATTTGAAACACATTGGACCTCATTCTGAGGTTGGCGGTAAGGGATACCGGGCACCAGTAAGGAAACCGGTGCCGGTAATCCCTTACCGCCCTACTACAAGGTCCCTTAGCGGGTCCCTCCTTTAACGCCTGGTCTGACCTGGCGTTATGGACGGGACCCGTTAAGGGACCTGGGCGCAAATAACGGGCTTGACATTCGTGAGCCTGTTATTTGCACCCTCCCTATTCCCATTGGGCCCTATGGGGGCTCAAATGGGCATGTGGAATGGTTTGTTGAATGGGGACTTACGGGTCCCACCAAGGTCAGACAAGACCAGTAAGTCCCCATTGCACCAATCCAGACACAGGGCCTCATTACGACCCTGGCGGTAAGGGGTTAACGCCAGCGTTAGCTGCGCCGACCCCTTACCGCCAACTACGAGGTCCCTTAGCGCCATGGCGCTTTTAACACCTGCTTTTAGCAGGTGTTAAAATCCATGGCGCTAAGGGACCATGGAGTTAATTACGCCACCGTAATTTACGGTGGCGTAATTAACGCCTTCCCCACTCCCATTATGCCCTATGGGGCAAAAATGGGAATGGGGAAGGGTAAATGGGGATTGGGGACTTACCGCCCCGCCGACCTCGGAATGGGGCGGTAAGTCCGCCAACCACCATGGCGTAAACGTAGTTTACGCCATGGTGGTAAAGTCACGGCCCAGGCGGTAACTTACCGCCTGGGTCGTAATGAGGCCCACAGTACGGTTTTTGGTAGCAGTCATGGCGCAAATAGCACCATGGCTACCACCAAACTCGGAATGAGGGCTATTGTGTATGGGAGCTATATAAATAAACTATCATATCATATCATAAAAAGTGCTTTAAATATGGTCAAAAGTAAAGGTTCACCTCGTAGTTCGTCATCTGATGAGTCATAATAACTTGAGTTATGCCTTGGGGATGATGCATACACATTTGCTGAAATTTGTGCTAAGTCTGTCAATTTTGCGGAATTAGAGGAGGTATCAATATGAGAAGTGCGCAGGCCATGAATATCATTGTTTTCTGAAATAGATTCATATAGTAAATCTAAAGATAAGTTTAATAATTCATTATTGGCAATAGGGTTTTTTAAGGGAGAGGTCTGCAATAATTAAACCATGTATTGTTGGCTCTTCAACTTGTATAGTGGGAGGGATCTCTTTAATGTTAATGCTTTGTAAATTGAAATTTGAGGAATGCAGTAATGTTCTTCTATGCCTTTCTTTTCACACATTTCACTCATGATACCATTAACCACAGCTTTAGAAAGCTATTTAGACTTCGCCCTTATAATCAGTTTGCCAGACTGGCAAACTACAAGTCTGCCGATGGTGACAGTGAACCTGACCTGCCGGTAGTTCAAGCCCCTAGGGGCAGATTTTTAACTGAAGCACTGGCATCATTGCTAATGGTGCTGGTGCTTCAGTGTTCCCATTCCCATGGAGTTCTTTAGGACTCCATGTGAATGGGAACTTACCGTTCCTTGGCCGCCCAGGTGAGTCTGCTGGTAACCCACCGGTGGTAACGGTGGGATACCGGGAGAATTGTTTTTCTTCTTAACATTCTGGCAAGGAGATAAATCATGTGCGCAAGCCGAACGGTCTGCGGTACACGATTGATATTTTTGGTTTGCCACTAGCATATTAATCATGCAGCCAGCACGTGCATAAAGAGATTAAGGATGCCACTATTTTAATAAGTCACCAGGGAAAAAAAGGGGCACTAGCAAAGTCAGCTTACCTCTTACTTTCTTGCAGGACTGAAAAAAGAGAACAATGCGCTCTGCGCTCTGGTGTGATTTTTCAATCGAAATACACCTCCTCCAAGATAGTCAGCGTTGACAGACACAAGTCTCCTGCAATACCAAACACACTTCATTGTGCTCCATGCTCTGGTGTGAATGTTCAATAGAAACACACCTCCTCCAGGATACTCAGCAAAGACAGACTCTGTGAGCCCAGCAGGAGTCTCCTGCAGTACCAAACACACTGCATTACACACCGCACTGCGCTTAGCGCTCTGGTGTGATTTCTTAATAGAAACACACCTCCTCCAGGATACTCAGCAAAGACAGATTCTTTGAGCCCAGCAAGAGTCTCCAGCAGTAGGAAACACACTGTGTTGCACACTGCAATGCGCTCCGTGCTCTCGTGTGATTTTTCAATAGAAACACACCTCCTCCAGGATAGTTAACAAAGACAGACTTGTTGAGCCCAGCAAGAGTCTCCAGCAGTAGAAAACACACTGTGTTGCACACCACGATGCGCTCTGCACTCTGGTGTGTTTTTTCAATAAAAATATAATTCCTCCAAGATAGTCAGTAAAGACAGGCTCTTTGTGCCCAGCAGGAGTCTCCTGCAGTACCAAAGACACCGTGTTGCACACTGCGATGCGTTCCACACTCTGGTGTGATTTTTCAATAGAATCACACCTCCTCCAGGATAGTCAGCAAAGACAGCCCCTGTGAACCCAGCAATAGTCTCCTGCAGTACCAAAAACACTGTGATGCACAACGCAATTCGCTTTGTGCTCTGGAGTGATTCTTCAGTAGAAACACACCTCCTCCAGGTTAGTCAGCAAAGACAGGCTCTATGAGCCAGGCAAGAGTCTCTTGTAGTACTAAACACACTGTGTTGCACACTGCACCTGAGTTGGCTCACTGTTGTTTGATTCATTTGAACCATATGTGTTTTGTTGAGAATTTAGATGAACAAATTAAAACCCTTTTTAATAGTAAATATCAGTCAGGGTCTTCTTAAGGATAACACTTGTACACATGTAGATCATAGTAAGTAGTATGATTTGTAATAGTGCTTCAAGTTATGTTTTTCATTTTTACTGTTATGTATCGTCATTGTAAAGTTATTTTGTTTACGTTAGCACACATGCTGCCCAACATAGAAACATGAATGATGTATTTGTGCAAATGCACATTTTATTTTTAAAATGAATTTCTTCTGAAATTGGTGCTAAATGCTTTGGTAATGCTTAGTACATGTAAACTAATCAAATATCACCAATATTAGCAGCATTAAAACTATGGGATGGCACGTGACATATTAATGAATCTATACTTATTTACAGTAAGTGTCTGTTCTCTCTTATCTCTTGCCACTTCTCCTCAAATACTTCACCAGGGGTAGCCTTCCTACCCCTTCCAGTTACTCTCATTTCCCTCATTAATACCACAGCCAACTCTTCATCTCTCTATGTCCCTACTCATGTTATCACTGGCCACCCTTAATCCACACTCTCCACATTTGCTTGGTGGCACATCTAATTTGTTGAATGCCCATCCCGTTACCCCTCCCCTCTCCTTTTCACGTCAATCTTCTGCCTCCTTGGTGAACTGGCAATTTGTAATTCCTCTTACCACTACTGTTTACCTAATCACTCTCTTTCTTTGTCTGCCTGTACACACTTTTCATTCCTGTTCCTTTGGTGCGTGTTCCTCTCTGTCATTGTCCCTAGCACTCAATATTTCTTTCTATGACAGCAGCCCTATTTAACAGATCATTCAAGAGCTACATGAAGACATTTTGCAGTTTCAAAAACATAAATGTGGCAAGTATTGTCGACGCAGATATAAAAACAAAGGAAAATACTGCACCAAATGCCGATTTGGTTCCCGTAGATCAGTTTCAGCAAAAGGACAAGTAAACAGCTTCATGTCTTCTGTTAGACACAGTGGGCCTCATTACGACCCAGGTGGAAAACCATTGTGCTAATAGCACCATGGTCCATGCCGGTAACTTACCTACTCCGCCATGGAGAAAGGCGGAATTACCACCCCATTACAAGGTTGGCGGGCGGTAATTCCCCCTTCCTCCATGGCCCTTCCCCATTCCCATTTTTGCCCCATAGGGCTCAATGGGAATGGGGAAGGCGCTAAGTACGGTACCGCAACTTGCGGCACCATCCTTAGCACCAAGGTCCATTTGCGGGTCCCTACTTTAATGGCTGGTGTAGACCAGCTGTTAAGGTCGGGTCCCGCAAAGGGACCTCGTAATCAGGCGCTAATGGGTTAACGGCGCCGCAGCCTTTTACGGCGCCGTTAAACCATTAGTGCCAGGGTCGTAATGAGGCCCAGTGTGTAAGGCAAATCACATAAGACACATACTGCATTAAAAGAAGTGAAGTGTCAAAGTACATCAATGATTACAATGCAATCATTGCTCTCTTGTGGAATGCAAACATAGATGTACAGTACATTGTAGACAAGTCAACTACTGTTGCACAATTTGTCAAAGCCTACCTAACCAAATCTGAGAAAACAGAGCTGGAAGACCTCTTGGATGGCATATCATCTGACAAAACATTGTCACAAAAATCATACATCTTTGGCATAAAAGTTCTCTCTCATAGAGAATGTCATTGCTATAAAGCTGCAGACCGTTTAACAGGCACAGCCTTATATGGGAAATCTGAAAACATAGTCTGACTAAGCCTTGGTCCTGCTGCATCCAGAAAAAGAGTGTTCAAATTGTGCCAAGACATATAAACAATAACCAGAAACGATCCCAACAGCCAGGGCATTTTGCAAAACAATCTATTGGACACATACTACCCAAACAGGAGTTCTGCTTTGGAAAGCATGTGTCTATACCACATAGCCCAAAATGTATCTTACAAGAATAATATTAACCCAGATGAAAAAAAAGGTAAATACATAGTCAAAAGTTGTGAAGGCAGCCTGGTAAACTTAACAAAACCAACCAGATTAATCACATGAAGGTATCATTTAAAAGTCCCCAACATAGAGAACTTTACTACATATCATTCATCCAACTTTTTTATACCATGGAGAAAAGAAGAAGAGTTATTGGACACCCTGGACTCCCATGAAGATGCTTTCAATGCACATGAAAGCAGTATAGAAGATATCAATTTCAAACAGTAGAGACACATGTTGAACAATTAATGCCAACAAGAGGAAGAATTGCAAGCACAACTAAATGCAGACACTCCTCAGGGCAGTCAACCTTCTCTTACAGGCAGGAAGCCAAGAACCACTTGGAGAGCCACTCATAGTAAATTAAAAGAATTATCCATGACTGAAGTGGAAAACACCATGGGGTCGATTCATGGAGCAAACGTGCGCAGAAAATCCCAGCGCAAGCAGGCGCAAGGTAGCGCAAGCGCGAGAAACGCAGCGCACGCGCACGTGTGCGATTCAAGGAAGATGCTGCGCGTGTTTCCCGCTGTCCGTGCTCCCAATCCAGCCATGGCGCATGCAGGCATAGACGGCGTGCACTACGCGCACAGCAAAAGCGCACATAGCGCGGCGCATACAACCAAAGTTGGCGGAACAGTGGGCGTAACACGCGGAATGGGGAATAACGCGTGAAAAAGAAGGCGTAACTGGGGAAGTACTGCAGGGAACTACACGGAACGCCCACACGCACGCGAACAACCCGTATTCATGGATACGAATACGGAACACCCGCGCACGGCAAAAGACGCATACAGGCGTCAACACGTCCCCCACACGAAGGCAGGCGGAAGCGTCCCCGCGCACAGTATAAAAGTGCACGCAAACAACAAACACGTATATACAGCTACGATGAATGCCCCATTTGTCGCAGCACTGATCGTGGGACACCGTAGGAGGAGGAGAATAGCCAGGGCACGCATTTCCGCACCACAGACAAGCCTTTTTGGGATGCCTGATGACCAGGTCTATGGCAGGTATAGGTTTCCACCCCACATCATCCTAGACCTTGTCAGGGAGTGGGAAGATGACCTTACATCCCCCACCCTTTGCTCCCAAGCATTGAGCCCCTTGGAGAAGCTGCTCAATGTCCTGCATTTTTTGGCCACTGGGTCATTTCAGCGGACTACTGCCATAGTGGGGGGGGGTCTCACAGGCCACGCAGTCACGCTGCCTACACCAGGTACTGGCAATCATGACAGCGCGCCCCTCAGTCCGCAGGCACATATGCATGCCCAGAACACCCGCAGAAAGGCAGGCCGTTGTCCTGGATTTTTTCAGGGTGGCACACTTCCCCAAAGTGCTCGGTGCCATAGATTGCACCCATGTGGCCCTACGTCCACCTAGGGCCACTGAGCACATCTACCGAAACCGCAAGCACTGGAATTCCATCAATGTACAGGTGGTATGCGATGCAAAGGGAATCATCATCTCTGTCTATGCAACCTACCCTGGCTCCACCCATGACAGTTTCATATACAGAATGTCCTCCCTGATCCGGGCCCTGGAAGCTGGGCAGCATGGCAACACCTGGCTCCTAGGTGAGTACAAATGCCCTTGCACATGCATGCATGTCACACACACACACACACACACACACAAATAAACAAACCCCAATAATCACAACCATTTACACCTCCCCAGGGGACAGTGCCTACCCTCTGAGCAACCACATGATGACGCCAATCCGGAACCCCACCACACCACCCCAGGTAAGATACAACGCCGCCCATATTGCAACCAGGGCCATAGTGGAGCGCACATTCAGAGTGCTCAAGTCACGTTTCCGCTCCCTTGACCCCTCTGGCGGGCAGCTACTCTATGCACCACCAGTAGTGTGCAGGATCATTGTGGCAGCATGTGTCCTGTACAATGTTGCAACACGGCAGGACGTCCCGGTGGACATGGTGGTGCCCCCACATCCCCAACCACAGGCACAGGTGCTGCCCATGGGAGGGGACAGGGCACGTGGCGAGGAAGCCCGGACCCAGCTTGTGGCCACATTTTTCACCTAAACTCTCACCCCTGCGGAGTGCACACAGGCCTGGCACATACCAGGTGACAATCGATGATGACAAAGAGACAGTCAACTGTCACAACCCTACCACACTGAGATAGTTGCCATGGAAGTGCCACATTGTCTGCATCCCTAGCTACTTAAACACAAGCTATCCTGTGTGACCAAAAGGCACACATATGACATGACATGATATGGCCTATACACAAGTATTTCAAGGTGCGATGAGGCAGGGAGGGGGGAACAAGGGAAGACAGACAACGGTACTACTAGGCCAGGTGTCATTTAGATTGTGCAAGTGCAGGGGTAGGGGGAAGGGAAAAGTGCAAGGGGAAGGGGAGGGGGGGAGTGCAGTACAGGGTAAGTAGACCAAAAAACAAATACATAGGCCAGCTGGTGGCAACTGCAAAGGTAAGTGCAGACAAGTGCTGGGAAGGGGGGGCTGTAGTGATAGAGAGACAGTACCGCAGTGCAGGGGTTGCCAGGGAGGCAGTGCAAGTGGAGAATGGCTGGGCCAGGGACCGAGGTCGGTGAGAGTGGCCCAGTTGCAGATCCAGTGCAGTTCCAGTGAAGAATTTAGCAAGGGAGAGGCAGAGAGAAAGCAGAAGCAAAGAGGAAGGTCTTGAGGTGCTTCCCGAACCAGAGATGGTTCTCCTCAAGTTCCAGTGAGGCAGGAAGGCTGTTCCAGAGGGAGGGCCCTGCCGCGGAGAGAGATCTACCCCCAGCTAGTTGCTTTGAGAAGCGGATGACCCTGACATGCAAGGTGTGAATCACACACACCTGCAAAACAGGCCATGGGCATCACTGTTATGTCACTCAAACCCTCCCAAACCACAACATGACATGGCAAGCAATACCCATACACCAACACAGTAACAACAAGGTACACATTGCCATGTCCAAACTGTACAGTGGCATCAGACAATGATGCCTGACCTGGAATCAGATGAAATGACTGACCAACAACCTCCCAACCAAAATAAGTCATTTCCAAATGCATCACAAGAGTTGTAGACGTAACATAACAATGCATGCCTGTCTACATGCACATTGTGCATTGCAAAATCAACACTGCAGCTTCTGTGTGCTGTGTCCTACTCCTGCAACGCACTGCTCAGCGCACAGCACAGTGAACAGCCATTGTGTGTGATGCACACCCTGAGCATCACATCTAAGGGACAGACCACATCAAAAAGCAAATTAGGCATGTACAGGATCCATAATTGGTCACAGAACATGTGCTGCAGGGACACAGTGGGCACCAGAAGGCAAACAGTGTACACGTGGATATGCAAGGGTGGTTGTACATGTAGTGCATCAGAGTGCAAGTGTGTGGGTCAGCAAGGACATTCACTCAACATATGCATGTGCAATCAAGTGACCATCAGTGTTCTCTACACATCACATGTGAACATTCACCATGTGTACACCCCAGCATGTCAAACCACAACTATCCTCTCGCACCTGAAAGGTAAACACAACACATGAACAGGCATTGATCAGCAGAACACAACATGTACATAGGATACCACCATCACAATGGCAGGGTTCCCGTCACACTGCAGGGCAAGGCAACTATCAACAACAACCCCCCCTTCCTCACAAATGACCATGACCCACTGAACAACTGCACCTGGGTCATGGAGCCTTCAACCCTCAAGTCCACCTGGCCACAGGATCACCTTTCCCCTTCGTCACCATCTCCCACCTTGTGTGTAAAAATGTGCCTGCACCCTCAGAATCCACACTCATTTCCAAAATCACAAAATCCAAGGCAGAAAAATGAACCAGAACACCCTTCAGTAGATGACTTGACGTAGCAGTACCTCACAAAGGCCAAGTACTACCACAATGATGCAACAACCAAGGAGGCATAGTAAAACAATGTCACAACAGGATGTGAACCATGTGTGGTACATAATATAGAATTTTGCACCATGAACGGATGTGTACTGTCACTGGTCCCGTGTACAGGCGTGGGAGTGTCACCAAACAACCACCCCCACCGTGTCACGGGTGCCTGCAAGGTCAAACTCACACAGGCCCCTGAGACCCTGGTGGGGAAGGAGGGTCAGTGATATGCAGTCGGGACAGGTGTTGGCACACTGGATAACTGGAATGAGTGGCAGGAGAGGGGAGGAGGAATGACACATGAAAGTAGGGAATGCACGAAAATGTACTACCTGCATGAACACATACACAATCCAAATAAACATGGACATCATTGTCATGGCCTTCTGTAGTCCAGGCTTAGGAGTGGCATGAACCAACCACCCCCTCTAGGGTTTTGGCGCCTGCAAGGTTGGGGATTACACAGGCATCTGCAACCCCAGCGGGGAAAGAGGGTTAGGGAACGTTGCTTGGATAGGTACGGGAAGCAGGAACACGGGTAGAGGGTATAGGGTTCAAAATTGCATAGGATTCCGGGTGATTAGGGGGAAAAAAACATACCAAATTGAATTACACATTCATCCATGCATTAGTGCACCCCCCAAAAAGCCTATGCAGAGCAGTTTGAAAGAAAAACAACAAGACACTTAGCTCTGGTTTTGAGTGCTGGCCTCCTGCCTGCGCACTCTCAGGTCCAGTTACAGGAGCACTGCAATGCTGCAAAAAGAGCCACAGTCAACAACCTGTACGTGCCAATTACACAGAAACAGACCACCAAACATGCCCCATAGCAACAAACTACCCTACAAACAGACAATCTGGTGTAGATGCTTCGTACCCATATATAACATTACCCCTCTGATGGGTCATACACAATCAATGCAGTAAGTCAGCCGCCGGTGGGTGCATGGCAAATGGAACACCAATGTGTCACAATTCACACAACATGCAATGTTCCCTGGGTAAGCAGACATACCCATATAGCAAGCCATGACTTCAGAGCAAGTTGTGTACCACCATGACCGAAACAAAGTTGGCAGTGCATTAATCAAAATGTACATGGAAATGAAATGCACTGCACCCGAGTATGTCCCTTGCTGTATGTCCCTGTGAGCTGCCCCTTTCCATGTCTCGGAAGGCTACATGGTTGATACAAGTGCCTCGATGGACCTTGGTGTACCGGAGGGTATGTGCCACTGCCCCTGCAGGTGTCCCAGACAACCTTACAATCAACAGCCGTCAGTCCACCAACACATCTGAGCTGCATTGTGTGCTTCAACACCAATATTCGTCCAAGCTCACCCTCAGTGCTGTGACTAAGCCTGCATGTGCAACTCGCCTGGTGCAAGCTTTGCTGTGTTTGGCCCCCCTGAGCTGCTCACCTTGCCTGGAGTTCCTTGGAACACGTCAGCAGTTCTAGGATGTAGGTCTGCAATACCTGTGCCTCTGCTTGTGCACACATGTGCATGTGGGCACCAACAAACGTGTCCAGAATTCCGTCATCCAATGGGCCATGTCTGCTGGCAAAGGTGCTCTGGAGGCTCATCCCCCTGCAGAAAGGGCATGAAACACATGATTAATGCTTCAAAGTCATCTGTGTTTGTTTGTTTGTTTATTTTTTTAGTATAGCGCGCAAAACCCAGAGGTAACAGGGCGCAACAGAGGTCAGGAAGATAGGATTACTTAAAAACTTGGTTACAGAATAAGATAGGCATGAGAAAAAGTGCATTGCATTTACAGTTACATTGTGTGGGATGTGCATATATACATATAATTGAGCGAAGGTTTACAAATTTACATATTAATACTGTGCGTAGGAGCAGTTCGGTTGCATTTACATATTTTCTCTTCAGGAATCTCATTACTTGACCATGTCAGAGAGTCACATCATAAATCACACCATCAGTCTGTCTTTCACATCCAAAGTGTGGAACACTATCTACGGCATGAATTGCAACAAGCACGTGTACAGTAATATAAGAAACATACTAAACAATGCATAGCAATGAATGCACACATTAATCATGAAACACCCCGTCTAGCAAAAGCCGAAGAGTGGACAATAACACCAAAATCATCCCCACTAGGGGTGTAAACACAAGTCACACAGCACCAGACATGCCACAGATATGACAGTCCAAAGCCCTTGTGTAAAAGTTTGTGACACCGAATCATCCTTGCGAGCCCATGGATAAGGGAGGCAGGAGTGGCATATGTGAGTCAAGGACCCCAAGCAGCAAACACATACACAAGACAAGCCTGAAGGGCCCAGCTGGAACAGACAGTGGATGCCTTCAAAAGCCACAAAGCATCGCACCGTCACATGAAAGCACAATAGACAAGCAATTTTAGACTATATTAACTAATTACACTAACTATGGAAAACCTACATTACCTAATTAAACTATCAAACAGAAACTTAACTAACTAAACTAAAAGAAAAATCAAAATTTGCCACATACGACCCGGGGGGAGGGGAGGCACCCAGGAGGGGGGAGGTACAGGGTGCTGCTCAACATCCACATGCGATGATGCGGAGCCAAAAAAAAAACCTCTATGGGCTCAACGCCTGCACAGCCCGACCTATGTGGGAGATAGATGGTCGTCCGAGTCTGGCTCATCCTGGAAAGGAGGACGTGGCATAGTAGCCTGGCCACGCCTAGCCGCAGCTTGCCCCTCGTCGGCAGCAAGTCTGCCGGACGGGTGAGCCTGGTTCTGTGTGGCGATGTGACGTAGGTCTGCATGCAGAACCTCACGTGATACACGTGCTTCCTCTTGCAAGGTAGCACGTGTAACACAGAGTTCCTCCTGCAAGGCCTGGCTGGACAACCGCTGCACCTCCCGGCAAGCCTGTAGCTCAGCCGAGATGGTACGCTCAAGCTGTGCAAACCTCTCCTCTGCCCCCTGCCTCTGGGACATCATAAGGACACCCAGAGTGGATTTGAGGGAAGCATACTCCTCCCTCAGGGCATCCATGTGCGCCTCTGCGTGAGCAGCAATTCCTTGATGCAGAGATGACATTTCAGCCTGGTGTGCCCTGTCTGAGGCCGCCATGCCCAGCCTGAGTGAGCGGGCCGTGGATCGTGCCGCCTGCTGCTGGAGAAGCACCTGCCTAGCAGGGGGGAGCACAGATCGGGCCACACGCTCCATGCTCTCAGCGATGTTCTCCATTGCTGCCCCCTGCAGTTCTGAATTGGCAGTCATGTCTTGCTCCCACTCAGTATACTGCGGTTGCGTGCGGCGACTGCGTTGCCGGGCTTGACCCCTGCGGGACCCAAGGTCCGGGGGTCCTCGCTGTGTTGGCACCGCCCGCGGCTGCACTACTACATACCCCGTCGACGTGATGTCCCAGACACAACAGTGACTGGTGTGGAGGGTGACCCTGCGTCCCGATCCACCACGGGCGGAGGAACCAAGACTGTCTGATCCCTCAGTGCAGGTGTCGCGGACAGAGGAGTGTCCACATCAGAATCACTCACCCCTGACACATGGACTTGATGCTCATCCAACTCAACATGGACGTCAGAGTCGTCATCAAGGCTGGACTCATAGGCAGCCAGAGACAAGATGGACTGTAGCACTTGGGGGTTTTCGTGGCCTACCACCCCACGACCCCCACTAGTGCCGGGTTGATGTAGTGGTAACAACCCTGTGTCTGGCATGACAACACCATCCTCCGCCTCCATTGCGTCATCACCTGAAAAATAGAGAGAGAAAAGGTCACTACACATGTCAGAAGCACACAACACACACACACACACACCGACAGCAAACGCATCAGGCAGACATGTGACACACAACATATAACCTGGCATGCATGCTGGGTCAACTTTGAATTGCTTCTGTGATCAGACCTGTTGAAAGGTGGCAGTTTCCATGGAAGTGTGTCTATGCAGTGCAGAAAATGTGTACACCACTCACTACCTACATGTACAAGGACTCCATGGTGTGTGCCAGGAAATGGGAAGGCATTGCAATGTCAAATTCAGACATCACGTGCATTGTGCATTCAATGTGTACCATATCTAGAAGCCAAGCACCCCTCCGCCCCAGTACCAAAGCAGGGATGCCTAGCATGGTATCAAAAGGCTGACCATACACCTGTGTATTGACAGGCAGTGTTGACTGGCATCAACAGCTTAATGTGATTCAAGTGACAACACTGCAAATGATGCTGGGACAGTGAGCAGGACACATGATGAAAACTCTGGATGCCGCCCATGTGTGAAGAAGACACAACAACAGTTGGACAGAGTCATTGGCCATTGAACAGGCTGAGGCCTGTGAGCCACACAGATTGTCAGACCCTAAACATGTGTGCAACGCAGGACTGAGCCACAGTTGACATGGGAAGGCTGATGAGATGCCAGGCAATGTATGTAACCAAGGACTTGTATTACAATGATCATCCAGTCAAGGACACATAGGGGTATGCGTGCAATGCACATGGAGCATGAATGGGCACTCATGTCCCTGCGGGACATCTGACCTATGCACAATACAAGTGAGATACCCTGCATCAAGTACTGTACCCTGCATCAAGGCTGTACCACATGGCATATTTCTGGCAGATTCTACGCTGGAAGTTGGCATCTACACAGGACGCATGAACAAGAAAGTACACATTGGCAAGATTGAAGAAGACCAGTGCAAAGGTGGAACTGGGGTGCAGAGTGGCGGAGGAGGGGCAAGGGAGCATGCCTACATGGAGTCCCTGCATGCAGGCAGAGGAGACATGCATCACGGAAGCATTGCATTACTTACACATCAGAACCATGTACACTTCACATGTAGTGGCAATCATGCACAACACATCCCACAAGTGAAACACACACGTCCTCTACAAACACGCATCAACACTCACTGGACTTGGCATCAAAGTCCAGCATCTCTCCCACTTCTTCGACCAATTCAGGTGGTATGAACTCCGCAACGAGTGCCTCACGCGGAGTGAGCACTTCCTCCTCTGGTGCAGGCCCACTGCCAGTCACCAGAGTCAAGTTGTAATTAGAAGCACGCTTAGCCTTAGTGCTGCGTTTGATGTCATTCCAACGCTTTTTGCACTCTTGCGCCGTGCGCACCTCATGGCCGAATGAACTGACATGTTCCGCAACATGCTTCCAGTGGGTGTCACGTTGGGCAGCCGTAGTCTGACTATTGGCACCCACTAGCATGTCACGGCTGTGGCCCCGCACGTAGTCCACGAGGAAGTCCAGTTCCTGCTTGCAGAAAGGCTTCTTCCTCGACGTGCAGGAGGTCGTGGCTGTGTGTGGGGTCCCAGCCTGTGCTGCAGGTGCAACCTTCCTCCTCTTGGACTGTGGCGCAGACCCTGGCTGGCTAATGCCACCCTGACCAGTATGGGCAGTCGATTTGGTGGATTGAGCCAAGGGAGTGGCAGGTGGAGGGACGACCAAAGGCCTGACTTGTGTCAGTGGCAGCTGGGTGCCCTCTAATGGACCCTGCACAGCGACATCAGCTGTGGCAGGGCCATTGACCGCAACAGTCCTGGTTGGCAGACTCACAACCGGGGTGTTGTTGGGTGCATCTGCCCTTGCACTTGCCAACACCCGGCTGTTCAGGGCAGCAGATGACATGACTGCCCCAGGGACACATGTCTTGGTCTGAGCAGGCTGGCCTGCCCCTATGGTTTCCCTCCTGGCCTGTTGGAGATCTACCAAGGGCTCCTCAAGTGCCAACGCAGCCTGCGCTGGCAGACCCTGAGCCTGGGTGGTGGTGTCCACACCTGCAGCTACCACTACCCTTGGGCCCGTGGCAGTCGATGGAACGGACTGCCAGGTCATACGGGCGCCAGTGCCAAATGCAGAAGCTGCATCCCCCGGAACCACAGGGGGTGGTGGCATGACTGCACCGACACATGGCACAACATTGTGCTCAAGTGGCGCACCCCTGCCTCTTCCCCATTTGTGGCCGGCCAGGACAACCTGGAGTCCCCTTACTCCCTGGTCACCTCGGCCACATCCCCGACCACGCCCGCCACGAGGAGGGCGCCCAGCTGAGGCGCCCCTCACCTTTGGCGGCCTCCCAACCATGGCACAGATGTAGTAGTGCCGGCACAGATGGAGTGGTGCCAATGGGAGGTGTACACCACAATTGACCTGGGCAATTGGGGTGAAGGGGGTGGGAAGCAAGATGTTAACAGCCCCCCTGAACCTGCAAGGCTGTATGTGACCCCGGTGATGTAGTGACGGGTCACGCAACGCTCAGGCACCCCAAACTGCAGTAAAACCGTGCATGCAACCCTGCAGCCTACATGCGTGGATTCAACCTCCCACAGTACGCAGTGGCACCCAGTAACACGAGTAACGCATACGCGTGGGACACGCAGGCTACTATGACATCGAAAATGGGTGCGATACACATTGGCACCCGCAGTGGGAAAAAGAGTGTGTGCGACTCACCGTCTGACTAGCGCGATGCAGAAAAACACACGTAGCCAATACCCCCGCCAAAAGAAGAGATACGTCCTTGATAGCTGTGAAGTTGTGATGGCGCGCGAAACAACAGGAAGCGGCAACGCATGTCGGTCTTCACGAAAGGCCTGCTCACCTTTAACCCGTGCTGAGGGAAACGCCCGCGCGCATCACGTTACTTACGCGCATGGTCCCTTTCCTCGGATTACACGCGGATGTGCAGTTTTTCACGCGCGCTGAAATGCACATGCACGCCTGCGCGCGTCACGTCACAGGGGCGCTTGCGCTTGAGGGGCCTTCTGTCCAATGAAATTGCGTATGCGTGCAGAAGCGCTTACGCGCTAAGGGCCTTTCCTTGAATTACACGCTGACGTGCAGAATTTTCACGTGCCAAATCACTCCGTATCAATCTGGCCACGCGTAAGCACACAGAAGACCACGCTCCTGCCCAGAAGGCCGAATTACTGCCCCCCAGAGCCCCAAGCACGCTCCCACCTGCCATCTGCTGCTGCCTGACTGCCTGCTGCCCACGTGCCCTGCCATTTTCTGCCTGCACATCAGCCAGGGCTGCTGTTGCTGTGACCACCCCTGCTGGAACCGAATACTCCCGACTGGGATTCCACCGCTCCACAGCCCAGCCCCAGGACCCAGTTGCCCACCCACTCCTGCCTCTGGGGTTGTCATGTCGGGCACTGCAACATCTGGCACCACTGACAACCCCCGGCCAGAGAGGCAGAGTGGCACCAGCTTCAGTGCCAGGGAAGTTGGTGTCCTGGTGGAGCAGGTCCTGGGGCAGTATGATGCCCTCTTCGGAAATTCCCGTGCCGACAAACAAGGACGGACTCGGATCTGGACGGACATCGTGATTGCCATCAACGGAGAGGGGGTGGCAGTCCGCGACTTCCAACATGTCAAGAAGCGCTGGGAGGACTTCAGGTCCAGGACCCTGAACAAGGCCCGGCGCCTCTTGAAGGCAGCGGATGCTAAGGGGCGTCGGGCCACTTGTCGGAAGATCAGATGAGGGTCCTGGAACGCATATCCCCAGCGCTCCACGTCCAGGTTCTTGAGAGGCAGACCCGTCTGGAGTTGACCGGTAAGTGTACATGCATCCTGATTGTGAGCTGTGCGTGTGGTGATGTTTCAGTAGTGTGCAGGTTGCATATCTGTTTGTATGGGGTCGAGTATGGGTGGGGGTGTACAGGGCCGTGAGGCTAACACATGCGATGGCTGTAATGTGTGAGACATGGATGGTGCTTGTGTGTGTAGGCTTGCATGCCAAATGCAGTTGTGTGGGCACACATGTTTGGATGAATGTGTATGTAAGTAGACATGTTCGTGATGTCACGCATGTATGTTGTTTTCAGCTGCATGTATCAGCACTGTGTGCATGTGCATGTTTGTGTATTTGACAAGGGTGCAGCAGTGATGCAACATGGATGCATGTGACAGCGGGATGTGGAAGCCTGATTGGCAGATGTGACATGGATGCCCATCTGAACACTGCGACACTTGGCAGAGGTGTACACATGCATGCAAGTGTGGTGGTGTGTGTACATGTGTAGTGCACTTCCTGTGTTGCATGTGATGTCTGGCTCAGCTTTGCCTGCTCATGCTGTTGTATGTGTATGGATGGTGCTGGCAGTTGCGATATGGCTGTGGTATGGCTCATGTGTGCGAGTTGAAATGACATGTGTGTTGGGGATTGTGATGGCATGTCTGAGGTTTACCAATGCCACTCATGTACAACTGTCATGTGTGTATGTGTCCATTATACAGTGCCCTGATGCCTGTGTTTTATTTCTCCCTGTCTGCAGCGTCAACTGATGAAGAGGGCGGAGAAGGTGCTGTGGAGCACAGCGGCGGGGATCCCACCGCCAGCCGGAGACGCAAGGCCCGGCTCCCCGCCCAGGTTGTGATCTCGTCGGGGAGTGAGGAGTTCCGTGCCGCGTCTCAGGCTGCAGCTGCAGGGGGGAGGTCCAAGAGGCAGAGGTTGGAGTTGGACTCCTCGGCAGCAGAAGGGGCAGCTGGGATCCCACAGGGCCCAACAGGGGAAGATGGCACGGAGTCATCCAGGTTGGTGGGGGGTTTTGTGGAGAAGGAGGCTGTGCAAGCAACAGAGACGGGGTCTGGAGGTGGGGATTTCACTGGTGCTAGTGGTGCAGTGCAGGACCAGGGACAGGAGGCAGCACAGGCCGCCGCGGAGGTGCCTGTGTGCAATCCTGTCCCTGATCCAGTCCCCACATCATCTTGCACCAGCAGGCATGCCTACGTCCAGAATCGTTTTCAGGCAGGGGATGAGCTCACGACAACTGGCCTTCCTCTGCCTGCGGACGTGGCTATCCAGGTCCGGGTTGAGCCTGTCCTGACTGGTGTGGCATTGCGTCAACGGGCCATGCAAGGTGACCTGCAGTCTTTTCATGAGGAGACTGCACGTCATCTCGAATGGCTCATTGACCGCGTCGGCCTACTGGGACATGTCACCCAGGCCGGATTCCTCCGTTTGATGGGGCTTGCTGCGACCCCCTCCTCAACTGAACCCCCTATGCGCCAGTCGTCCTCTGTGCCATCTTCCCACCCATCAGTCACCTGGGTGCCCTGTGGAGCTGCCTCTGACGGTGCGGCCAGGCTGGTGGAGGAGGCATCCCTGCCACAGTCGGGAGTCGGACGTCCAGCAGGGGTGGCCACATCAACGACTGCACCCCAGCCAGCGGAGGATGTGCAGGCATCAGGAGGCAGTGCACGGGCAGAGGCACAGCAGCAGCAGCAACGTGGTGGGAGCCATGAAGGCTTGGGGCCTTCGACATCGGAGGGGCAGGCATCGGCCAGAGGGCAGGAGGACCCAGGACAGAAAGTGTCTTCCGTGTGGCAGCGGTTGGGCCACGCCATAGATGCGGAGCGGCAGCGGGCGGAAGAGGTACGGCTCACGATGGTCAGGGTGGAGAACTCCATGCGGAGGGCCCTGAGGTGGGCCGAGTGCCTCGAGGCAATCCGCAGGGGGTTGGAGGTGGACACGTCGACGGCCCTGCGGACCCTCGGGGCCATGGAAGAGGACCGCCTCCGGGACATTGAGCAGGAGTTCGATGATGCCCTGGCCCGGGACATCCAAAAGTGAGCCGTCGGACTAGCCCTCTGCCCTTGTACATAGTTCTGTAGTTAGTGTTAGGTTTCCGTTGTTTTTGCATTTTTTTGGACCTTTTGGACAATGGGCCACATTTTTGTATATAGTTTTTTTTATTAGGTAGTGTTGTTAGATAGGTTTCATTTCTTTTGTTGGGATCATGGACCCTGGCTTGTTCATCTGTACATAGTTGACTGTTGGATTTTCTTTTTATTTTACAATTTACCCATGGAGCAATGGCTTTCAGTTATAATTTTCCATTGTTTTTCTTTTATGGACTGTGACTTTGGACACCATTCCTTTGGATTACGATTTTTGGTTTAGCATTTTTTCATGGACATGCTTCTTTTTATTTTTTTACATTCCCATTTCTGTTTGTTTATTTTTGATTCAATTTATGTTTCCTTTAATACATATTTTTTCTTCAAACTTCAATGTGTAGTATCATCTCATTGGTTTCATGCATATCATGATATGGGTTTTGAGATTCACTGACACCCATTGGGTGTATGTGAGGGACATGTGTTCATTTCCAAACTTGCAATTGGTGTTCTATCATGTTATTGCCATTTCTAAGTGGGTGGATGCAATACTCGGGTGGGTGTTTTGCATTTGGAGACTGACCATAGGGACCAGGGATCTAGATTGTAATCACATGTTGGCTGGGGAACATGAGTTGGAGCCTGGTGGAGGGTGCACCACAGTGCTGGGAGGTTGGGGTGAATGGGAACATGAGTTGGGGCCTGGTGAAGGGTGCACCACAGTGCTGGGGGCTGGGGTGATGGGAGACATGAGTGGGAGCCTTGTGGAGGGTGCAACACAGTGCTGGGGGGTGGGGGTGATGGGAGACATGAGTGGGAGCCTGGTGGAGGGTGCACCACAGTGCTGGGGGGGTGGGGGTGCAGGGGAACATGAGTTGGGGACTGGTGAAGGGTGCACCACAGTGCTGGGGGCTGGGGGTGATGGGAGACATGAGTGGGAGCCTTGTGGAGAGTGCAACACAGTGCTGGGGGGTGCAGGGGAACATGAGTTGGACATGAGTGGGGGCCTGCTGGCAGGTGCCCCACAGTGCTGGGGGTGCAGGGGAACATGAGTTAGACATGAGTGGGGGCCTGCTGGCAGGTGCCCCACAGTGCTGGGGGGTGGGGGTGCAGGGGAACATGAGTTGGACATGAGTGGGGGCCTGCTGGCAGGTGCCCCACAGTGCTGGGGGTGGGGGTGCAGGGGAACATGAGTTGGGGCCTGCTGGCAGGTGCCCCACAGTTCTGGGGGGTGGGGGTGCAGGGGCACATGAGTTGGGGCCTGGTGGAGGGTGAACCACAGTGCTGGGGGGTGGGGGTGCAGGGGAACATGAGTTGGGGCCTGGTGGAGGGTGCACCACAGTGCTGGGGGGTGGAGGTGATGGCAGACATGAGTGGGAGCCTGGTGGAGGGTGCACCACAGTGCTGGGGGGTGGGGGTGCAGGGGAACATGATTTGGGGCCTGGTGGATGGTGTACCACAGTGCTGGGGGGTGGGGGTGATGGGAGACATGAGTGGGAAGCCGGTGGAGGGTGCACCACAGTGCTGGGGGGTGGGGGTGCAGGGGAACATGAGTTGGACATGAGTGGGGGCCTGCTGGCAGGTGCCCCACAGTGCTGGGGGGTGGGGGTGCAGGGGAACATGAGTTGGACATGAGTGGGGGCCTGCTGGCAGGTGCCCCACAGTGCTGGGGGGTGGTGGTGCAGGGGAACATGAGTTGGGGCCTGGTGGAGGGTGCACCACAGTGCTGGGGGGTGGGGGTGCAGGGGAACATGAGTTGGGGCCTGGTGGAGGGTGTACCACAGTGCTGGGGGGTGGGGGTGATAGGAGACATGAGTGGGAGCCTGGATGAGGGTGCACCACAGTGCTGGGGGGTGGGGGTGCAGGGGAACATGAGTTGGGGCCTGGTGGAGGGTGCAACACAGTGCTGGGGGGTGGGGGTGATGGGAGACATGAGTGGGAGGCTGGTGGAGGGTGCACCACAGTGCTGGGGGGTGGGGGTGCAGGGGAACATGAGTTGGGGCCTGGTGGAGGGTGCACCACAGTGCTGGGGGGTGGGGGTGATGGGAGACATGAGTGGGAGCCTGGTGGAGGGTGCACCACAGTGCTGGGGGGTGGGGGTGCAGGGGAACATGATTTGGACATGAGTGGGGGCCTGCTGGCAGGTGCCCCACAGTGCTGGGGGGTGGGGGTGCAGGGGAACATGAGTTGGACATGAGTGGGGGCCTGCTGGCAGGTGCCCCACAGTGCTGGGGGGTGGGGGTGCAGGGGAACATGAGTTGGGGCCTGGTGGAGGGTGCACCACAGTGCTGGGGGGTGGGGGTGCAGGGGAACATGAGTTGGGGCCTGGTGGAGGGTGTACCACAGTTCTGGGAGTTGGGGGTGATGGGAGACATGAGTGGGAGCCTGGTGGAGGGTGCACCACAGTGCTGGGGGGTGGGGGTGCAGGGGAACATGATTTGGGGCCTGGTGGATGGTGCACCACAGTGTTGGGGGGTGGGGGTGATAGGAGACATGAGTGGGAAGCCGGTGGAGGGTGCACCACAGTGCTGGGGGGTGGGGGTGCAGGGGAACATGAGTTGGACATGAGTGGGGGCCTGCTGGCAGGTGCCCCACAGTGCTGGGGGGTGGGGGTGCAGGGGAACATGAGTTGGACATGAGTGGGGGCCTGCTGGCAGGTGCCCCACAGTGCTGGGGGGTGGGGGTGCAGGGGAACATGAGTTGGGGCCTGGTGGAGGGTGCACCACAGTCCTGGGGGGTGGGGGTGCAGGGGAACATGAGTTGGGGCCTGGTGGAGGGTGCACCACAGTGCTGGGGGGTGGGGGTGATGGGAGACTTGAGTGGGAGCCTGGTGGAGGGTGCACCACAGTGCTGGGGGGTGGGGGTGCAGGGGAACATGAGTTGGGGCCTGGTGGAGGGTGCAACACAGTGCTGGGGGGTGGGGGTGATGGGAGACATGAGTGGGAGCCTGGTGGAGGGTGCACCACATTGCTGGGGGGTGGGGGTGCAGGGGAACATGAGTTGGGGCCTGGTGGAGGGTGCACCACAGTGCTGGGTGGTGGGGGTGATGGCAGACATGAGTGGGAGCCTGGTGGAGGGTGCACCACAGTGCTGGGGGGTGGGGGTGCAGGGGAACATGAGTTGGACATGAGTGGGGGCCTGCTGGCAGGTGCTCCACACAGTGCTGGGGGTGGGGGTGCAGGGGAACATGAGTTGGACATGAGTGGGGGCCTGCTGGCAGGTGCCCCACAGTGCTGGGGGGTGGGGGTGCAGGGGAACATGAGTTGGACATGAGTGGGGCCTGCTGGCAGGTGCCCCACAGTGCTGGGGGGTGGGGGTGCAGGGGAACATGAGTTGGGGCCTGGTGGAGGGTGCACCACAGTGCTGGGGGGTGGGGGTGCAGGGGAACATGAGTTGGGGCATGGTGGAGGGTGCACCACAGTGCTGGGAGGTGGAGGTGCAGGGGAACATGAGTTGGGGCCTGGTGGAGGGTGCACTACAGTGCTGGGGGGTGGGGGTGATGGGAGACACGAGAGGGAGCCTGGTGGGGGGTGCACCACAGTACTGGGGGGTGGGGGTGCAGGGGAACATGAGTGGGAGCCTGGTGGAGGGTGCACCACAGTGCTGGGGGGTGGGAGTGCAGGGGAACATGAGTTGGGCATGAGTGGGGTCTGCTGGCAGGTGCCCCACAGTGCTGGGGGGTGGGGGTGCAGGGAAACATGAGTTGGACATGAGTGGGGGCCTGCTGGCAGGTGACCCACAGTGCTGGGTGGTGGGGGTGCAGGGGAACATGAGTTGGGGCCTGGTGGAGGGTGCACCACAGTGCTGGGGGGTGGGGGTGCAGGGGAACATGAGTTGGGGCCTGGTGGAGGGTGCACCACAGTGCTGGGGGGTGGGGGTGATGGGAGACATGAGTGGGAGCCTGGTGGAGGGTGCACCACAGTGCTGGGGGGTGGGGGTGCAGGGGAACATGAGTTGTGGCCTCGTGGAGGGTGCACCACAGTGCTGGGGGGTGGGGGTGATGGGAGACATGAGTGGGAGCCTGGTTGAGGGTGCACCACAGTGCTGGGGGGTGGAGGTGCAGGGGAACATGAGTTGGACATGAGTGGGGGCCTGCTGGCAGGTGCCCCACAGTGCTGGGGGGTGGGGGTGCAGGGGAACATGAGTTGGACATGAGTGGGGGCCTGCTGGCAGGTGCCCCACAGTGCTGGGGGGTGGGGGTGCAGGGGAACATGAGTTGGGGCCTGGTGGAGGGTGCACCACAGTGCTGGGGGGTGGGGGTGCAGGGGAACATGAGTTGGGGCCTGGTGGAGGGTGCACCACAGTGCTGGGGGCTGGGGGCGATGGGAGACATGAGTGTGAGCCTGGTGGGGGGTGCACCACAGAGCTGGGGGGTGGGGGTGCAGGGGAACATGAGTTGGGGCCTGGTGGGGGGGGTGCACCACAGTGCTGGGGGGTGGGTGTGATGGGAGACATGAGTGGGAGCCTGGTGGAGGGTGCACCACAGTGCTGGGGGGTGGGGGTGCAGGGGAACATGAGTTGGGCATGTGTGGGGGCCTTCTGGCAGGTGCCCCACAGTGCTGGGGGGTGGGGGTGCAGGGGAACAAGAGTTGGACATGAGTGGGGGCCTGCTGGCAGGTGCGACACACTGCTGGGGGGTGGGGGTGCAGGGGAACATGAGTTGGGGCCTGGTGGAGGGTGCACCACAGTTCTGGGGGTGGGGGTGCAGGGGAACATGAGTTGGGGCCTGGTGGAGGGTGCACCACAGTGCTGGGGGGTGGGGGTGATGGGAGACATGAGTGGGAGCCTGGTGGAGGGTGCACCACAGTGCTCGGGGGTGGGGGTGCAGGGGAACATGAGTTGGGGCTTGGTGGAGGGTGCACCACAGTGCTGGGGCGTGGGGGTGATGGGAGACATGAGTGGGAGCCTGGTGAAGGGTGCACCACAGTGCTTGGGGCTGGGGGTGCAGGGGAACATGAGTTGGACATGAGTGGGGGCCTGCTGGCAGGTGCCTCACAGTGCTGGGGGGTGGGGGTGCAGGGGAACATGAGTTGGACATGAGTGGGGGCCTGCTGGCAGGTGCCCCACAGTGCTGGGGGGTGGGGGTGCAGGGGAACATGAGTTGGGGCCTGGTGGAGGGTGCACCACAGTGCTGGAGGGTGGGGGTGATGGGAGATGTTAGGGAGGATTCTCTGTTTAGGCTGAATTTCCTAACCTAGTGAGTCCCCCAGCAGCTTTGCTGGATTTCTGGAGTTTGTTTTTTCCATCCTGCCAAGAGTGAGACTCTTTTCCTCCCACTCTTGGACATGAATGTGTGTAATTCCTTTGAATGTCAATGTGTTCTATGGGCTATGGGGTCTTTTACTCCATAGGGTCTCATATGTTTTTCTATGTGTGTTACACCGCACCCTACGTGCCGTAACACTGGGGTGTCCTAGCGGACCTCCACCATAGACTCCATCCCCGGGGACTGACTACTGTCTCCCCGGGCATGTAAAGTCACCATTGGCTTTACTAGGCCTAAATGTACTAACAGAACTAGTACAAACCATCTTATTGTGGACATGCTAGTAGGGGTAGTTCGATTACTCCTGGGTCTGTTACTCGAGGGGGCACTGTCCCATCCCCCCTCGTCGAGTTTTGGCTGGTGGCAGTGGAAACTACTTGTTATGTTTGACCCCGAACATAACCCTATGGGATTCGTCCCATTGTTGGAGATTGATACTTTTCCTCATTAATCTCTAACGTACCACCGGTCTACTTATCTTAAATAAGTTTATCGGATGGTATTTTCTGCCAGAACTCGGTTTTTAAAATGGCGTCTGTGTTCGTCTCTGTGACTCCTAAACCAAAGGTTGAGCCCTTTGTTCCACTTTTGGCGGGCCTCTGTACAGAGACCCTCCAAAGTGGTGGCATTCTGTCTGGGTTACCACAGGGGTGTGGGAGGGGATTTAGGCACCCTGGACCGAGTTGCCTTGCCATCTTTGGTCGCACTCTGGTCTGATTGGCCCAAGTGGTGAGCCTCCCCGCTCACCACTTAGCGAGTGTTGATTGACAGCTAGGCTGAATGAATGGGGGTTTTCTGCATAAAAGAAGGGCTTTTGGGACTGGATCTTCAGAAGTCGCCACAGGACCTAAGAATCCGACGAGGGTAACGCTGAGCCGACCTGCAACGATGACACCTCTGGTGGAGCCCTGCTGAACCGACTCACCACTTCCCGACGACAGAGGAGATCTCCCTGCCGGACAGTCTCTTCCCCTGACTTGTGGGAACAACCAGTCCACTTTGCTTTTTCTTCGCCTCAGGACGCGGTGGTCGAATTGCCCGTGCAGAGCACCCCGGCAACCGGATAGCCACTACCCCTGTACCGCGACCAAAAGGTGGTGCCTTGTTACGGAGCGGCTGGTCTCTTCCCTGGTGGTGCACCGGACTTCACTTTTCTTCAACAACGAGATCATCTCTACTCTTGACAAAGACCCGACGTGCATACACCACCAGGAACAACTGCCCCTGCCGGAGCTGTCTCTCCACAAACAAGGTACCGTGTCCGCCTGGCTTCCCTTTCGATCGGTTCGAGTGAGTTGTCTTAATCCTCGCCTTTCCGTTGGGTTGCCTCCAAGCTTTCTCTAGCGTGTTGTTCTGAACTGGTTCAATCTGCCGATAACAATTTGCTACAAAGACTCGAACGCATTTCCACTAGAGACTTTTTGGGACATATCGCCTTGCCTCTCTCCGAGTGGGCCTGGCCTCTGAACTTTATGATCTATTGTGGTTCTTACATTCTTGCCTTATTACCGTGAAGTATTGAACTGTGTTGATTTCGTAACCTGCTTATTTTTCTCGCCCATCCTAACTGATATTAGAGTGCCATCTAGGTTGAGGTATACACCTCTGTCTGAAAATAAGTGATACTGGTAGAACCTAGACTTGTCGAAATATTGTTAGGGGGATTGATTGTTTTCTTCTCCGTAGAGTAATTGTAATTGAAGTGTTTGCCGTGATAGTGCCATAGTGTTTTCCATAGATGTTCCGTTATAAATAAATACCTTAATATCTTTACACTGAAGCCTTGTTGCGTGTTTGCTTGTCTTACTGTGTAGAATTGTCCTATATTGTATACTCCACATACTGCTTAACTCTTCTTGAGGGAAGTCTGACTGCTCTGCCACAGCTACCAAGTGAATCTGTGTGGTACAGACTGCTACCAAGTGGGTTTACTGCCAAACACCTGTAGTCCTAAATCTTTTGCAGTGGTCCCAGAGGGAACTGCACAGGTTCCCGCCTAACAGGAGACATGAGTGGGAGCCTGGTGGAGGGTGCACCACAGTGCTGGGGGGTGGGGGCGCAGGGGGACATGAGTGGGTGTGCAGGCTAGTCCCCCGTGGTGTGGGCTGCCTGCAGGGGCCGTGGAGGTTGTGGAGCGAACACCTGGGAGGACCCACATGGCCAATTCACATGTAGTACTCCACGGAACCCCTGAAATACACGTACCCTGCTGATATCGCATGTGAAACTTCCCGTTCACCCCAAGATACACGTAGCCAGGACATTCGCGTGTGGAACTTCCCGCGCACCCCTGAAATACACGTACCCTGCTGATATTGTGTGTGAAACCTCCCGCGCACCCCAAGATACACGTACCCAGGACATTTGCGTGTGGAACTTCCAGCGCACCCCTGGAATACACGTACCCTGCTGATATCGCGTGTGAAACTTCCCGCGCACCCCAAGATACACGTAGCCAGGACATTCGCGTGTGGAACTTCCAGCGCACCCCTGGAATACACGTACCCTGCTGATATCGCGTGTGAAACTTCCCGCGCACCCCAAGATGCACGTAGCCAGGAAATTCACGTGTGGAACTTCCAGCGCACCCCAGTAATACACGTACCCTGCTGATATCGCGTGTGAAACTTCCCGCGCACCCCAAGATACACGTAGCCAGGACATTCGCGTGTGGAACTTCCAGCGCACCCCAGTAATACACATACCCTGCTGATATCGCGTGTGAAACTTCCCGCGCACCCCGAAATACACGTACCCAGGACATTCGCGTGTGGAACTTCCCGTGCACCCCTGATATACACATACCCTGCTGAATTCACGTGTGAAACTTCCCGCGCACACCTGATGTACACGTACCCTGATGGAATCGCGTGTGGAACTTCCAGCGCACCTTTGAAATACACGTACCCAGCTGAAATGATGTGAGGTACTTCCCGCGCACCCCAGTGATGCACGTAGCCCGCTTGCCATGCTGGTACAGGGTTAGCGCAGCCCTTTGTGCTGGATTGGGGATTTTGATGGCTTTTCCCTGTGCAAGGGGTGTTCTTGGGGGCGTAACTGGCACTGCTGCAGGGTCGCTGCGCCACTGTGCGCCACGGCTGGTTTTGGTGGCTGGAATCCATGAATACGCTGTGCGCGGCAATGTATTTTGGCGCACGCGGATGGCGCAGGGATTCGCACGCACACACTGTGCGCCAGCCGCGTGCGCCACTTGTGCGCTTAATTCTATGAATTACCCCCCATGTGTCAATTAACAAGGGGGGTCCTGGGAGTCCCTCTGCCAGACATTAGTCCTGGTTGCGAGAGACTTACCCAGAGTCTTTAGCTCACTATCTTTCACAGAGAAGAAATATCCCAAACATATCAGTCTTTGTCCTGCCCTGGGGCAGTCCAGCACCAAAATGCTAGGCAATTCTACTCTGAACAAGAGTACCAACAGCATCCCCAGACACGTGTTTCGGTCTGGTTGGACCTCATCAGTAGGGAGGAGCTCTGCCTCTCTAAGAATAGTGAGCAAGGGGTCCACGTCTGGATTCCCCTAGTAAGCTAGGGTGAGACCAAAACTTACTCAAATATGCAAATTAACAAGGGGGGTCCTGGGAGTCCCTCTGCCAGACATTAGTCCTGGTTGCGAGAGACTTACCCAGAGTCTTTAGCTCACTATCTTTCACAGAGAAGAAATATCCCAAACATATCAGTCTTTGTCCTGCCCTGGGGCAGTCCAGCACCGAAATGCTAGGCAATTCTACTCTGAACAAGAGTACCAACAGCATCCCTAGACACGTGTTTCGGTCTGGTTGGACCTCATCAGTAGGGAGGAGCTCTGCCTCTCTAAGAATAGTGAGCAAGGGGTCCACGTCTAGATTCCCCTAGTAAGCTAGGGTGAGACCAAAACTTACTCAAATATGCAAATTAACAAGGGGGGTCCTGGGAGTCCCTCTGCCAGACATTAGTCCTGGTTGCGAGAGACTTACCCAGAGTCTTTAGCTCACTATCTTTCACAGAGAAGAAATATCCCAAACATATCAGTCTTTGTCCTGCCCTGGGGCAGTCCAGCACCAAAATGCTAGGCAATTCTACTCTGAACAAGAGTACCAACAGCATCCCCAGACACGTGTTTTGGTCTGGTTGGACCTCATCAGTAGGGAGGAGCTCTGCCTCTCTAAGAATAGTGAGCAAGGGGTCCACGTCTGGATTCCCCTAGTAAGCTAGGGTGAGACCAAAACTTACTCAAATATGCAAATTAACAAGGGGGGTCCTGGGAGTCCCTCTGCCAGACATTAGTCCTGGTTGCGAGAGACTTACCCAGAGTCTTTAGCTCACTATCTTTCACAGAGAAGAAATATCCCAAACATATCAGTCTTTGTCCTGCCCTGGGGCAGTCCAGCACCGAAATGCTAGGCAATTCTACTCTGAACAAGAGTACCAACAGCATCCCCAGACACGTGTTTCGGTCTGGTTGGACCTCATCAGTAGGGAGGAGCTCTGCCTCTCTAAGAATAGTGAGCAAGGGGTCCACGTCTGGATTCCCCTAGTAAGCTAGGGTGAGACCAAAACTTACTCAAATATGCAAATTAACAAGGGGGGTCCTGGGAGTCCCTCTGCCAGACCTTAGTCCTGGTTGCGAGAGACTTACCCAGAGTCTTTAGCTCACTATCTTTCACAGAGAAGAAATATCCCAAACATATCAGTCTTTGTCCTGCCCTGGGGCAGTCCAGCACCGAAATGCTAGGCGATTCTACTCTGAACAAGAGTACCAACAGCATCCCCAGACACGTGTTTCGGTCTGGTTGGACCTCATCAGTAGGGAGGAGCTCTGCCTCTCTAAGAATAGTGAGCAAGGGGTCCACGTCTGGATTCCCCTAGTAAGCTAGGGTGAGACCAAAACTTACCCCCCATGTGTCAGCATGAGGAATCTGAAGAAAACTACTAAAATCACAACTCAATGATGAACAACATAGCATTTTCCTGGAAGAAAGTAAAGAAATGTACATGCTGTGCAGCATGAAATTAAAATGTGTAGATGTTAAAATTATAAACCTGTACTCAAGTGATGTAGCTGGTTCAGGCAAAACATTCTTTATAAAAAAATCATCAGCAAGTTCCTCCAAAAATTGACAAACAACAGGTGTTCAGCTGTTGCAACAGCCCCCACAGGTTTAGCTTCCTCCAACATAGGTGGTGTTACTTAACACTGACTGCTGCTTCTTCCAGTCGAAAACCACACACTTAGCAGCATAGGAAATATAAATCTATGGCAACATTTCCAATACAGAGAACTAACTCAAAACATGTGTCAGTGTGCAGACTTCACCTATGCTAAAATTTTGAAAAGCATTCAGATTGGTGTGCTTTCTAAGGATGCCCAATTTGTTTTAAATAGTAGACTCATTCATGAGCTATACGGGCATAGCGTATCTGCTGCTGATGCCATGGAACAATTAGCACTTTAAATGGGAAATGTATGCCTTTAATGCCAACCCTAGCAAGCTGTGCACAATTCAATGAAACAATGTTCAAAAAAGAAATGCAACCAGTAGTACAAATTAACTCCACGGACAAACTGGAAATGCACGGTATGACACTGCCTATATGTCAACAAGACACAGCACGACTAAATAGTTCAGAAAACTATATCTCTAACACAGCTTGTTTAGCGGAAATCTTAACATTGTGTTTAAACGAGTAAGTCTAAAACGTAACCTTGACACGGAACAAGGTTTGTTAATGGACCACTTGGTACAGTTGTTGGCTTCCAGGCATATCCACATGATAACAACATTCAGTTTGTCAACATTAACTTTGACAAACTTTCAGAAGTTAAAAGGATAGAACGCTCAACAGCCCAATTCCTTCTTTTTAAAGACATCTATGTACGGAGAGAACAGTTTTCTCTGTCACTTGCATATGCAGTCACTATTCATAAATTGCAATGTCTAACCCTAGATCAGGCATTGATTGGCATTAGCAGCATAGTCGTTAAAGAAGGTATGAGTTATGCCGCACTGTCACGGCTATGTACACTTGAAGGACTATTTCAAGTCAATTTTATACAAACAAAGTCAAGGCTGACATTTCATGCATTGTACAGTACAACAGAATACGTGCACTCTACACACCCGATCTCGATATGTACCCCATTCCTCTAAAAGGAAAACTTGTTAAAAGAAAAGTAATGCAGATAGAACTTATAAGAGATCTCTCAACGGTACCACCAACAAAATTGAAAGCAGCTGCTACTCCATCAAGTAGCACAACCACAAAAGGATGTAGTTTAAACGCAAATGTGCATCCAACAGTACAAGGAAAGAGAAGTATGTCTTCTACAAAAACAAGTGTAGTTCCTGCAAATTACAGAGACACAGAACTGTCAGGTCCATTCAACTGGTGTACATTGCTATGCAAATGTAGCAATCAAAGTGCTGTTCCAAATGCCACCAATTGTTGCAAACATTTACTTGAACAGGGCAGACCAGTTGTGTTTGAAAATGCTCCTCCTCACCATAAACACACAAGAAGATCCTCAAGAATGTCTAATGTACTCACTGCAACTGCTTGTAAGTAAAAACAATACTCTTAAATGAAATCTTCCAGATTTCATATATGTGGAAACACACATGCACTCTCTGCAACCATGTGGCGCAGGATCAAGTCCGTAATGAGTGCTTTGTGTATGTATCCATTCCTGATTGTGAATCCATTCCATTTCAGCAGCTGGTTCAAACTGCAAATCATGGCATATTATGTGCTGTTTGCAATTCAGACAATCGTTCCACCTTACACATAAACTCACATACCCAGTTCATAATATTAATGCTTTTGAGGTACTATGCAGTTGGTACCAATAACAACTGCAAGCTTACGAGCTTCACACACAGGTAACCATCGCTTGGCAAGAAAACCTTTACAACAGTAGGCATAATCTACCACATGGGTGCCACAACCAGTGCAGGTCACTATACTATATAATCATTGCATTCAAACCACCTACATTTCAGAAATGTAGGTGGTTTGAATGCAATGATACTTCAATTAGTCTGAAACAGAGATTACCAGAACATCTAGCAAATGCCTAATTAATATTCCTGAAACCTAAATTTACTCAATGACCTATAAAAGTAGCATAACCTATTGCCTGATAGCCACCAACAGGTATGTAACTGCAAACGAAAAATACCCGTCTGCCCTGTAAAAGTGTAAGAATTTAGCATACATCAACTGGACCGTCAGTACGTCAGTTGCGCTGCTATACATTTTTTGCCCAATGACCCAATGATCATAGACAATGAAACATCAACTGTGGAAAACATACACTAATATTGTTTCACACATAGTACTTATAAAGTACTCAGTATGAGGGTTTAAAAACTGTCCTCACTAAACTGTAAAATTACCAGTTGTTAGAATAAGCTAACCACTGTCTAACTGTGCCCCTACCACTGCAATGAATATGGCAACTGGCATCGAACTGCACCCATAATACTGCAATGTCACTTGGCAATATTGGACAACTTAAATCTGCTAACAGGAATGAAGGTTCTTCAAACATACTCTGTAAACCTGTGATACTGTGAACAGATAGAGCACGCCAACTAGTATCTAAGTGCAACCATAATACCATAATAGTGAAATATTACTTTCCATTAATACAAAAGTTAAAATCCACCAGCAAAAATAAAGGTTTTTCTGAAGATATGCTTCAAGACTCGTACATTACCAACAGTCAGAACACACCAACTGGTATCTCATTACACCCACAGTACTACAATGTTACTTCCAGTGGTCAAACTGCTAAAATTCACCTTCAAGAATGAAACTGCTTTAAAATACACCCTCGAGAACTGTGAAACTAGCAACAGATAGAATATGCCAACAGGTATCGAACTGCCCCCACAATACTGCAATATTAGTTTTCAATAGTACAGTACGTACAATACACCAACAGGAATCAAACTGCATGAACGGATCGTGTTAAAATGTGAAAACGAATAAACAGTTTGAATACACCAACTGGTATCCAACTGCAACCATACCACCACCACCATACAAAAAGCAAAACACAAACACCATTTCAATTCCTCGTACTGCAATAGTGCTTGTAACAGAAAAACCACATTGCTGTAAGTACTGCACACTTCAATGAAACATACTAGTTTTTTTAAATTTTTTTATCCTGCATGGATTTTTTTCCCCACAGAACCAATGATTATGCAACCAAACACAGGAACTGAGCACATTGCCCTGTAAACTTGTTTGAAGCATAGTATGTTTAATTTACTAATTATGAGGGTCTACAAAGTACATGAATTTGTAAAACTGTGTACAATACGTCATTATGAACTACCTTCCCTAACATGTCATGCTGTTTTTTTCACAGACAAGATTTCTCCTGCGTTTCCACATGCAGCAAACACAATGTGTGCCCGCAATGGCACACTATACAAACGTGCTATTTCCACATCTATGGTATTCTGTCACTGTGTTCCAAAAAGTATGCAGTGCTTGAACAGTATGTCTAGTGAGAGCACACTTATTAGTGTCATGCTTCTTTGTAATGGGCAAATTGCATTTCTATACACATGTTTGCGCAATGCTTATGCCAGTGGGCACATTCTTGGGTGCCTGATCATATTATGCTGTGGTGGTTGTGGACCCAAGAATCTGGGCAAGAATCTGGCCAGTAGCCACAACCCACACACACCAATTAACCCTTAACTTCCCAATTTGAATACCATCTGCACATATTGAAGTAGCTCACCAACCATATGTTTCCCCAATGGCAATATCACTATAGCATGCATAATCCACTCCCCTACTGTAAGAATCCCTCATGCATACACCAACTAAGACCTAACATGTTTCTGCAACTGCCCACCGAACACTAGCTACTGCAATAGTTATGGGTAAAGTCTTGGTTGCATGGCCGTATGATAGTGCAGTCATTCTGCTAGTGCCTAGATTCTTGGATGTATGGCCTATTTTTAACCTATTGAAACATCCTCCTATCATCTATATTCCACTCCCCTAACCTCATAAAGACTACCTGCGTTAACCACATAAGTTCTCTGCCCAAAGGCCTGGTCTATGAACTACTGTACACATATTATTGTAATGTTTATTTTTTTTCGAAAAAGCCAAATTCCACTTCTGTAGACATACTATTACAGTACTTGCAGCCAGTGGCCAGACTCCTCTAGCCATAGCCATGCACCCAAGAGTCTAGGGGAAGGCAACAACCCCCACAGAATAACACAGCCATGCACCCAACGATCTGTCCAGTGACCACAACCCACACACATAAGCCAGCCGCCCAAGGCCCTGTCCACTTCTGTACATGTACTATTACAGTACTTGCAACCAGTGGGCAGACTCAAAGAGTCTAGGGGCCGGCCACAGCCACCACAGAATAATACAGCCTATATAAACATCCTTATATCATCTACATTCCACTCCCCTACCCTAATGATGCCTGACTGCAGTCACCTGATAAGCCAGCCACCTGTAAGCCCTGTCCGCGGACTACCGCGGTGTGCATGGGATGCCGTACACAGTCTTCTTCCACCTGAACAAATACATCATATCAACAATCTTTCACACCCACATCCTTCCCAGCTCCTCTTCCCAATACCAAATATTCCAAAACATGGTTCCCAGCCTTGTTCTCCACAGTGCTATCCGTGGATATCCTCAGAAACAACATAGCCACTGTTTTGGAAAAAATGACGCACATCACGCTTTCAACCAGCCAATCAGCGGGCACGTTGGGTGTCTGCGGACATCACACAGTCCTCTGGACCAATCAGGGTCCTGCTCACGGAGCAAGCAGGGAAATGGGTCTAGAGAGCGGACCCAGATATCGCTAACCTTTTGGGACCAACATTTTGACTGTTTTAAAAATAACTACTGGACGAATGTCCACTAAATTTACAAAAGCAAAATTTTGGGACCAAGTTGCCACTCCTGCCGCAAATTTGGTGAAAATCCATGCAGCATTTTCAGCTGTCGGCGTGAGCAAAGGTTTTGTTCCATTGCGTCTATGGAGAACAAAAACATGTTGAGATCCCCTATAACTTTGCCTACCCTTGACAAAACCTCACCAAACTGACCAAATAAATTCAGAGTGGGAAAAATACTTTTTTTTTGTTGCAAAGTTTGGTGAGGATTCATTCAGGGGGAGCGAAGTTATAAGCCGCCCAAAAAGTGCTGTTCCTATGAGTTGAGCAACTTAACCATAACTGCACGACCGCTAACGCAGGCCGTGCAATAAAAAGGCTGATCCATTTTATAATCTTCCAACTATTTCCAACTTGCAACCAACCCACCTAATCTGTAATTTGCAGCCAACGTTGAAATTTCCACCAAATATGATTGGATTAAATAAATAAAGGTGCACCGGCCATATTGTATCTATGGCCCTCAAATGACTCCCATTCTGTTAGAGGAGGATGTTTGTATTCCTGTCTACAGTCACTTTGGTTATCCAGCAAGAAGTGTTTGCTTTCCCTCCATATTTTCTTGGGCAACCTCTCCAAGTACATTAAATATTGTAAGGTTACGTAATGGCCTACATGCCACCTCTCCAGCATGCTCAAAGTTGTATAAGTGATTTTACAAGTGCATGCATAAAGCATTTGAATTTTTACCTCACAATCTTTTTAAGATGGCTCATCCCAGGTAATGATTTCCAAAGGAAGATGACAAATGATAGAGTCATTTTTTTATTATGTTGCTGACTTCAATCTGTCAAATGCCATATGTTATGGTTAACGTATAAGGTAACTAACAAAATGTGTCCTGTCCCACAGGGACGTCATTTCACCAAAATGCTAGAGGAAGCAGAAGTGACATCACACAACCCTTGACCTCCGATGACATCACAGGAAGGGATGTCATTTGACCCCACACCAAAGTGACTTCATGGGAAGCGAAGGAATATGACCTTTCACCCCTCGACAAAACAAGAAGTGGCATCACATAGCATTGTTTCTAAGTACACCATGAACAATATGGTTACGATATCACTGTAAAGTGATATACATTTCATGCAAGAATGGATCACCATATGTATCGTTAATCTCAGTGTCTATAGGCCCATATTACCAAATCACTGTCAATGTGAGCAGACGTCCAAGGCCAAACAATAATGATGTGTTATTATATAGCACTTAGGCTTAAGCACTTCATATAGAACAAATATACATACAATATAACCCAACCTGTGTTGGTACTCATTTATCAACTTCAGCAGGATGAAAGGCTGAGTTGTCCTTGCTGGGAGTCGAACCTGCAACCTCCAGCTCACACACACATTGCACAGTGCAACCCACTGAGCTATTTTACCGGCTATAGCTATCAAAAAACCAGGCGTTCCAGAAAGTAAGAGCCACATGCTGCTGGCCACAGCCCTTGAGCCACAGCCCCAGAACAACTGGATCAAAAAACAAAAAATATACCTCTGATTCACGAAAAACAACCTTGGATAACTCAATAAGGCAGCCCACAGGATACAGCGGAAATAACATCAATAACGAACTAAGCTGCTACGAGGATGGCAAAATATACAGACAACAAACAGCCTACACCAGACATTATAATGTAGAGATATGAGGAAACCATGAAAAAAGCGAAAAAGAACATCAATAACCATTAATCAAATCTGAAAAGTACCTCTTATCGCTATGTTCTTGGAACACTCACGGACACACTCACCTATTCAATACAGAAATACAAGATCTAGCGAGATATCACATAATCTGGATACAAGAATCTTGGATCACCAAACAGCCAGTCTGTAATGGCTACATTACCTTGATGAATCCAGCAATTAAGAAACCGAAAGGACGGCCATCCGCTGGACTACTCACACTAATCAAAACAGGAGTGAACCTGGAGTTACTCGAATCGACCAACACACACACCTGGATCCAAACAACCATAGTCCAACAGCTACGATCACAAAACCATAGGTCAAGCCAGAAAGATCCAACTGCCGCAAAAGAGCGACGTGAAATAGTAAACCTATACTGGAACCCGGCCGCAATCACAGACAAAGCTTTCAAAGATTGCGTCACCTCGGTAATAGACAGAGAGACCGAAAAAATACATACACATAGATTTCATACTATGTGGTGACCTCAATCTACACTTGTTTGACCGAGCCGGCTCCTTACTAGAAGAATCCATGCTTACCCCCTGAGCCCTACGCTGGAATAAAGAAATGGCAGCTAGCGCCTTGTCCAGAGTCGACCCCAAATATGAAAACACTGGACTCCAAACTCTGACATGGGCTTGTGGCTCCACCACAGCCATAAATGACTACATTTACATTTCCGAGGGCCTCTACCCAAAAATGAAAAATACTGAAAATCTGAAAACCATAAACAGTGACCACTATATTATGTCCATCTCCTGGATGATAGAAAATCCCTGGAAAGAAAAACTCAAGCTACCAGCACTTGAAATCAACAATGGAATAAACAGACTAAGAATAAGCCAAAGGGAATTGGAAAAACTACAGGGAAAATTTGAGGCAAAAAAATTGGATGACCTCAAGAAACTGAATTACCAATGGATTCTCTGCCCCTTCAGACATACCAAGAAACAACAAAAAAGTAGCAATATGATACATACCCAGGCCTACAACCCACAAATTGTAGAAAAAAAGAAAGAACTTTGAAGGACTTTAAAGCATGTACAACAGACTGCACCAGATAACATTAAAATTATAAGACAAGCTAAACAACGCCACAGAAACGGGCTGAAAAGCACAAGAATGATCCAAAAACCACCCTGAGGTGGAAACGATGCACAATCATTAAATAAACATAATTCAAGAGATATGTGGACACTCCTAAACCCCCAAACCTGGAGACAACAACTGATGAACTCAGATGTACCAGAAGCTGCCTGGCTGGCCTATTTAACGGAGCTATATAAACCCAGGACATCCAACGACCAGCAAAAAAATGCAAACCGCAAAAATAGCTGGTTCCTTGCTTGGGATATCAAAGATATTGAGAGCGCAATTCACAAACTCAACCCCTCGAGGGCACCCTGTCCTTAGACGCCTGTCCAACAACCACATCAAAAGCAATCCTGAGATCTGGGGAAAAATATGCAACATTTTCACCCTTATTGTAAAGACAAAAACTATCTATTGCTCCTGGCAACTCGCCATCTTCATTCCCATCTTCAAACAAGGTTTGTCGAAAGACCCTCGGATCTATAGACCGATAGCTCTTGTCGACCCCTTAGGCAAGATCTTCGCCACCCTTCCCCTAGACACACTAAACAGATGGGCAAAAAACAAAAATAGGCACTTGGAAGAAATATCAACCTCATCTTACTCAATCTTGTAAAACAAGACGCAATAAAGAACAAAACGCAAAGCTACACAGCATTTGTCGACCACCAGCTAGCCTTTGATCTGTTAAATAGAAACATACTATGGAAAAAAACTGTAATCGTGGGGCTGTCCTACTGACATATTGGAACCCATAAAACAACTTTACACAAACACAACCATCAGAATCAGGCTGTCAAATGAAGCATCACTTACGGACCCTATGAGAAAATGGAACAGTTTGAAACTGGGCCACAACCCTATTCAACCTCTTCACTGCAGATTTCAAAACAAACATTCATACTCCACAGATGAATCCACCAAAAATGAATGCAACACTCTTGCCTTGCCTAATTTACGCGGACGACATCGTCTTGCTAACAAAAACTCCACGTGGTCTTCAGGTCGCACTCAACAAACTTGAACTGTAAATGGAAACAAACCAACTCCAAATTAACACTCAAAAAACAAAAGTCATGCCCCTCACCCAGCAATTCATAAAAAAGCAGAACAATCCAGCCTTCTTTCTGCACAAACAAAAATTGACGCAAGTTAAAACAATAAAGTATCTGGGGATACGGTTGAACCAATCTCCAGTAGAAAAAGATTGGGCCCACCACCTACAATCTGAGGCCCTTTTGCTAGCCCGTCAAGGAAGCATACTCTTCCGCAAATACAGGACATTGCCGATCCAGCCACTGATTTCATTCTACAGATAGAAAGCTGCAGCGATCCTAACATACAGCGGGGAAACAATGATTAACATCGACCAGAGAATATGGCAAGAAATAGAGGGGATATTTTGGAGGAAGGCCCTATCCCTCCCTTACTCCCTCCTGATGCTCCGCCTACAATTTGAACTCGCTCTGCAATCACTTGAATCACTAATTACGTGGAGACAGCTCGACCTATACAGGAAAATTATTTTGGAAGAACAGATCCCGGCGGTTAAAATCCTTCAAACAAAAGACATCACATTCAATGCCTCAACACTAGTGACATGGAAAAACTACATTGAAACCAAAAGAAGAGCAGATGAGATAATTCTAGAAATGCTAATACAGCGTCCTGAAAAAGCACAAACTTACATTGTGAATATGACGGAAACCTTTAAACACCCTTCCAACCTACTTACAGATGTTTCCAGAACGTCAGACAGAAGACACCTTTATGAGACTACGTCTGAATATGCTCCCAACACGTGAAATCCTGACAAAAAGGACAAAAAGGAAAAAAATCACAATGGATTTCGGGAACTGCCGGTTTTGCAAACAAAGAGACGTACCTGAAATGCTATACCACATAATAATGACGTGCCCAGCCCTAGCGGAAAAAAGAAACCAATTCAGAGAATTCTTTATTACGTCACCTACTCACTTAGAACCATCAGAGCGATGGGCTCAAATCCTTCTGGAAGACAATAAAAAATGACTTTCACTATTGTCAAATTCTGGAATGACATTACTGCGAACCTCAAATCCTTCAACGCAATAGACAGAGCAACAAAATAATGCAAGAACCCACTAATTAATAAGCAATAAGTAATTGATTGTTCATGAAAAGAAAATCAAAATCATGCATAGAAACAGAGCCAAAAAAGATGAAAGGTTTACCAAATAAACCATACAATAAAAAAAAAAATGTTTATTTTTGTTTTTTTAAAATAAATTTAGGGGTAGCAAGGGAGGCCACAGGGATAGCAAGGGAGACCTCAGGGGTCGCAGTTGCGACCTCTGGTGAATCCTAAATGACGTCCATGCTGTCACACAGGACAACAAGGATAAATAGTGGCTAAGCCGTCTACTCAGCACGTGCAGCTCTACAAAAAAACAGTAATCCCAATCATAGAGGTGAATCAGTCAGATGTGATATACCCCCTTTGCCTTTTGTGGTAATATGGGCCAACTGCAGTTTGTACTGTCTAGACGGTTTTGATTGTGAAACAGTACCAACCCAAACAGCAAAGTACTGTGATAAAAAATAAAGTAATGTACAATCAAGCTTATATACATATATTATTTTATATTATGATCATTACAGTGCCTGTGGTAGCGGCCATGTAGTTATGGTTATGTTGCTCAACTCATTGGAAGAACAATTTTTGGGTGGCTTATAACTTTGCTCCCCGTGGACTAATCCTTACTGAACATTGCAAAAAAAGTATGCCCCCATATGAATTCTTTTGGTGAGGTTTCATCAAGGAGGCGGCGGGGGGCAAAGTTGTAGGGGGATCCCAAAATGTATGTTTTTCCATAGATGCAATGGAAAAAATGTTTTGCTTATGTCTACAGCCCAAACCACTGGACGGATTTCACCAGATTTGCGGCAGGAGCTATGGATTTGTCTCTTAATCACCCATAACACAGAACCCTTTGTAAGGATGTGCAAATGTTCATGTCATCTTTGTTTTCCTGGGTGTTAGTCTTAGCAGTGCACTGTGGTGGTGCGAGTTATGGTTGCTTACATTATCATTACTGGAGAATTTCTGGTGGGTTTTGATTTTGCTTGTAACCATAATATCCCTTTTGCCACTGAATTTGTTACATTTATATTAGTGCAACTTAACCATAATGTCCCTTTAACAACGTTTTTTTTACTGAATTGTATAGGTTTTTATTAGTGCAACTTAACCACAACATCCTTTTAACAAAGTGTTTCCACTGAATATATGTATACATATTATAATATATTTTCTGTATTTTATATACAGAAGCTCATATAGTGCTTTTATCCAAACAGCTTGACAGAAATGTCAATAGAACGGTACACAAAAAATGAGGGAAAAAAGAGCATGAATCACTAGCCAAAAAACCAAAGAGAATAGGAGGTATTACCCAAATTGTTCGTTTACAATTGTTCGAATGAACAATTGACCGAATTTAAAGGGTCACAATTGACCTTTTCACAATTGACCGTATATATATATATATATATATATATATATATATATATCCCCGTTCTCTGCACTGTGCACACGGTGCAGTCCTGAGCCGCACTCCGGGAGTTGTGTGCCAAAATTCAAGTAAGTGTTCGAGTTCTCACAAAACTGGCTGCAACATCTTGCGATTAAAAAATATCTTCTTTATTGGTTACAAAAATTAAAATTCCATGTGGAAACCTCCAGCCCTCGCCCAGCAGCACAAAGGAAAAACCCTGGCGATGTCGCGTTTCGCTAGGGCTTGTAGCTTGATCACATGAATTCTACTCGATCAGGCACACCTTTTGAATCTTTTCCCACTTAGAAACAGTTAAAACCAACAAAGGACTATGACCATGTGAGCAATACACAATGCCTGTACAGCCTGCCCGCCATCTTGGAGTGATTTTGTTGTAGAGCGTTATAATCGACTGTCCAATGACAGAATTTCATTTTGCCCTATGGGTGAGTATGCATACCATTAGTATTAAGGTTTAGAAGATGCTGTTAGTCCCAGTCTTATCAGTTATCTTTCTGGGGTAATATAGACTGACTTAATTCCAATATTTCAGCACATGTGGAATATAAATAATAGGTCCGCAATATAAAGTGCGTAGTGCATTTAAAATACAATATCCCATGTCATTGCATTTAATTGAATGAGGGATAGTTTGTAAGTTCTAAATTCGCATAGTGCAACAGTTTAGCATAGATGGATATTACATTATTTTCTACAATAAGCTGACCTCATTCCAATAGTTAAACACATATAAATAATATATGTCATCAGTCCACGATGTAAAGTGCATAGTTCATTTAAGTCCGAAATATAAATAGCATAATTGTTATCCATATCTTGTAAAGTTAAAATCGAAATAGTATTAAGCACAAATTTCTATCACTCCATTCATTTCAGACGGGTTAGTCCTAAAAAGATTTTATGTTGGGAGCAAGAAATTTCTGTTATGGGTTAGAAAACGTATGTCTAAGAATTACATTAAAAACAATCTCCCAACCAGAATCCCTGGATGGGAGAAAACCTCTCAAAATAGAGAGTTCTACGGAAAAAAGTAAACACATTTTCAGTGAGTGATTAATATTCTGCTTTGTACAATGAGTTTTGGAGGCTATGAGATAATCCAATATATTAAACACCTAGGAAAGTATAAAGTTCCTCATCAATATTGTGCCCCAATGGAAACTTGCTCTCAAAGTCAATGATATATCTCGTTTTTCTTTGTCTTAACAGTTTTTCTCTGTCTCCTCCCATGGGTCCGATCTTGACTTGTTGTAACCCTATAAACTTAAGGTCACCAACTTTCCCTTCATGTTTCTCCCAAAAGTGTTTCGCTATAGGGTATGTATAGTCCTGATTTTTGATGGCTCTGATATGTTGCTGTATGCGTGTCTTTAATTTGCACTTGGTACTCCCTATGTACCATTTGTTGCAAGTGCATTTGAGTGCATAAACAATGTACTCTGAGTCACAGGTTATTCTGTCCATAATGGAAACAGTTCTCTTGAGTACCGGATGTAAAAACGTACTGCACTCCTCCGCATATTGACATATCTTGCATCTTCTGCATTTGTAGAAGCCATCTTTTCTACTGCTTAACCATGATTGCTGATGGGAGATGGTGTCTGGTGGCATAAAGCTACTCACTAGTTTGTCTTTTATAGATTGACATTTGTCGAAGGAAAAGTTTGGATGCTCTCCCAGTGACTGTTTCAGATCTGTGTCCACTACCAAGGTGTTCCAGTGTTTACGTATTACACCTTTGATGTATTTGGCAGATTGTCCATACGTCAGAACCAGACGAGTAACAGCTTTTTGGTCCGTGTTCAGATTCCTATTCGTGTGATCCAAAAATAGAGTAGATCTCATACATTGACATGCCTTAAGATAGGCTCTCTGAATGATTTGTTTAGGGTAGCATTGTTGCTTAAAACCCCATGCCGTGATTTTACTTTCTTCGTCATAGGAACTGAGTTCCGAACAATTTCTTCGAAGTCGAATAAACTCGCCATAGGGAATACTCTAAATCAAATTTTGGCAGTGTGAACTTTTGGCATGCAGTGGAACATTAGCTCCTGTGGGTTTACGAAATAATTTCGTTTTGATTCTCCCATCTTCTATTTGAACCCTGACGTCCAAGAACACTACTTCATTGTGACTATGGGTTTCTGTAAATTTCAAATTGAATTCATAGATGTTGAGATGTTCCACAAAATCTGTCCAGTCTTGGGGCGTGCCCTTCCATATGATAAACAAATCATCAATGTAGCGTTGCCACATGATCACCTTGTTGGTGAACCTCTCATTACTTTTCTTCCATGCCTCATACTTCTCCCAGTACCCCATTGTGAGGTTTGCGTACGAAGGAGCAAAGGTCGTGCCCATTGCGCTACCTTGTTTTTGTTTATAGTACCTTTGGTTGAATAAGAAGACATTATTGGTCAGACAAAGATGAATCATGGCCATGATCATTTCCGAATGTTTGGAATAATTCAAAGATCTGGTGTTCAGATAGTAGGTGCAGCCCTTCATTCCTTGTTCATGTGTGATGGAGGTGTATAGGGAGTCCACATCCATCGTGGCCAGCAAAAAATCTGATTCACAGGGTAATTCATTGATCTTAGACAAAAAATCTTTCGTATCCCTCAAATAAGAGGGTAATGTTAAAACAAAAGGAAACAGCGACTCATCAATGTATTGTGACATGTTTTCTAGCAGTGACCCTGTTAGTGTAACAATGGGTCTCCCTGGGGGCTTAGAGGTGCTTTTATGTATTTTGGGAAGAAAGTATATCGTGGGTATTGTAGAGTGGGATTAATAGAGAAATTTAATATCATTGTGTTGCAGCATTCCTTCTTCAGACCACTTGCTGAGGAAGTTCTGTACATCGATTTCCAAATCCTTCATGGGACTTTCACTTAGTTGTTCATAGAAAGTTTTGTCATTAAGTTGCCTGTTTGCCTCATGCACATATTGGTCTCTGGTCATGAGTACGATGTTCCGACCCTTGTCTGACGTATTAATAATGCAATTGGGTAAGAGGTTCAATTCTTTCAGGGCATTGCTTTATTCATACCCTATGTTTAGTTTATGATTTTTGGCCTCCTTATGTCTCATTTATTTCAGGTCTTCAATCACCAGATTTTGGAATGTCTCTATGGTGCCTCCCGTTGTAACTGGTGGTACAAAGTTTGATTTGGTTTTCAATTTACTGGTTTTGTGCCAATCCGTATTAATGTTCAGATCGCTCAGATCTAATTCAGTAGATTCAGAAGCTGGATCACCACCTTCCTGGAGAAACTTGAGAGTCGATAGAGTATCCAAATCTGATTTGGATAATTCAGTCCGCCCGTCTTGGGCAATTTATTTCTTCTCTATGATGGGATTATTCGCAAAGAATTTCCGTAGTCTGATTTTTCGTATATATTGGTCAAAGTCAATCCTAGTTTGGGGATAGTCGTATTCAGATGCAAGGCAGAAATTGAGACCCAAACTTAAAACTGAGTATTGTGATTCTGTTAGAACGTGTTTGAACAGGTTAACGATTGACATCTGAAGACTTGTCTCTAAGGCCGTATCTTTTAATTCCCAGAGCGCAGTAATCTCCCTGAGATATTCTTTGTTGGTTTGTTTGCCCCTCTGCCCCCTCCTCATTTTTGTCTTCCTCCTCATGCTGATCCCTGTATATATAGGGTTTTGGGGGGTTTGGCGTTGGGTGTGGGATTGTGGAGGATTTCCCCCCACATATATGTTACAATTGACCTTCACAATTCAGCCAATTGTGAAAAGGTCATTTGTAATTCGAACATTTGTAAAACGAACAATTCGTACAACCGAATAGGAAAAGGCAGGGACTTCCAAAGAAGAGGGGCAATAAGTTGAGAAGAACAAAATTGAGAAGAGGCACAAAGAGCTTGAGGTATAGAAAGGTAAAACTGAGAAGAAGATCAAAAGTCTCTAGCAGGAGGCTATAAGAAAATCAGAGAGCATATGTATGGGGAGGCAAGGCATGAATGGTTTTGAAAACCAAACACAGGAACTGAAACTCAAGAAACTCTTTGATTGGGAGCTATTGAAGTTGAGCCAGATATGGGGAAATACTGCTTGACCAGGGAAGATAAAACAAAATGCAAACTGGGGAATGAAGATTAGAACACAGTGGAAAGAGAGCAACGTTATGTAAGCTGACATAGATGGAACAGCAATAATTAGGATGTGATAAAACTAAAGTTTGAAGAAGAGTTTTTGTGGAAGAAAACGTTAGAGGGGACTTACTTTTCCTTATGTTAAATCAATTAAACTGACAGGAATGAACAATAGAAGTAATTAGAGGTTGTAGAGGGAGAGAAGAGTCAACAATAAATCCAAGAGTGCAAGCTTGAGGGAAAATCGATACATTTAAAGGAGGCAAAAAAGATGTTTAAGGGAGGATGAATAGTTGGGGTGGCCAGGAACAATGAGATTCCTGTTTGCCTATGGTTGAGCAAAGGTATCCTCTGGACAACAGAAAGACAAGAAGAGCGCTGGTGATAGATATGTCATTAAAAGAAGAAACAGGGAGGGAAATGTGAATGGTGTACAAATGAACTTGAAAACCAAAACAAAGACTCAAGGAAGAAAGATGGGAAAAGGAGAGGACCAAGCAAAAAACTCTGGGAAACATCAGAAATGTACTCGTGTTTTCAGAAATCCAGTCCAAATCTTCTGCTTTGGAAATAGTCTTTAAGGTAGGTGTCTTCATCAGATAGTAGTTTCAGGCAACCTTCATTGTATGTCGTGGTGTCCATGATGACTAGGGCACCACCTTTATCAGCTTTTTTGATAGTAACACTGTTGTCCTCTGCTAGGTCCTTGATGATTTTAGCTGATGTTTCTTGATGTTTTGTTTACTGCAAGTGCTGCATTTGAGGCATTTCAAGGCTTTAGTGGTGGACAAGTTAACTTGTTTGAAACTTGTTTTGGTTTCAAACAAGTTAACTAGAGGGTAATTAATTTGAATGTACCGCATCCTCCTCCGGTGGGACGCTGGGCACCATGATCGCTTGCACGGACTCTCTGAACAGTATCAAGTAAGTGCAATGGCTGATTCTGTCAGTCTTACCAGTATGTTCTCTTCATTTTAATAAGCTTTGCTTATCCTTCTCTCCCCTTTTAGATGACTTTGCTCATTTGAAGTACCATCTACTGAGTGTTATCTTTTGAAAGATCCCTCTTATCTTGCATGGATCCATCCGTCAGGACTTTTTCTGAACTTGTTGTAAGTAGAGACATTGCTTCTCTTCTCTTTCTTTAGCGTTACTCCTCTCACTACTTAGGGTTTACACATGTTTCATTTCTTTAGCGTTGAGACGAAATATCATTCCAGAGCTTCCACTTTATGTTCCATTGGATACTTCTTTTCAACTATGTGACCACCATAGTTGGTAAGTTACATTGTTCAATCTTTCCTCCATTTTGTCAAATTGCTCTTTCTGCCTTCCTAGGTCCCCACTTTTCTAACGACTAGATTGGTTAGAAGCCATGTCTGAAATCCTCTTAGCAGGATTATCCAATCCTACTGCAGTTAGAAATAGCTGACTATATCTGACATTTAATTAGTTGTTGTTTTGTATTGAATAAATAATGATCATAATGAAATTGTAATGCACACTACATATGCAGCTATACTAAAATGCACTTTTTTCTATCTTTTTCTAGAATTTTGTGAAATATGATTTTGCCCCTGAAGAAGAGTTTATACTCGAAACACGTTGGGCCTAAAACACTGTATAAATAAATGTATGAATTGTTTTTTACATGAAATCCTGTGAGCTGGGTATTTACTCCTACTGCCCCACCAACTGAACTATGGACTGCATTTAATGCATCAAATTGTTAATGTGAAATTATATATAAATAACACTGAATTACTGATCTGCTCCACAGATACTAGATAGTGTGCAGAGGACCGGAGTTCCTACATCTCTAGGAACAACCACTGTTTGTTCTAGAATTTCGGAAGCCTCATCAGGAAACACCAGAGGTCTCGTAGCCAGGCCTCTCATGCACACCATCTGCTGGCCTAAAAACAATACACACCTAAGTGGAAAAGAAACCTTACAAATTGGAATTGAAGGCACTTCTTCAGCAATAACTGCTTTACACTGTGGTGTGAATCTTTTTTATTTTATTTTAACTGTATTATTTCAGTGAAACTGCTCATCATACTCCTAGCCTCATACTGTGGCAAACCTGACTAAAATATCATATTTGCCTTGGCTTATAATATTTCTTCAGTCTATTCCTGGCCAATTCCCCACATTTTCTGTCACTACGACTGACTACACTAAACAAGAAAAAAGGGGAGAAGAAATAATTTAAGCATCATGACCTCAGGAAAAGGCGGGCAAACACCAGTACAAACTCACAAGGATGCCCAGTTAGCCTCATCTCCTGTCACACTAAAAAGGCCTACAAACGAAAATCCTCCTCCAGCTAACTCAGTGGACCCACGCATGGATTATTAATTTAGGAGATCAGGGCCAGATTACAGAAACTTTGCTCCAGTGCAAGTGCAAAGTTTGCACGGTATTAGCATTAGGGCAAAGTTTGCCCTATTTATAAAAACACTGGGACACATTAAAAAACCATTGCACCTCGACAGTGCAATTTGGCATATTAAAAGCACTAGGGAAAAAAAGCCCTAGTGCAAAAAAAATGCATTTTCACTACATTTTTGCACCAGGGCAAAGTTTGTCCTAGTGCTAATACAGAATGGTATTAGCACTAGGGCAAACTTTGCTCTGATGCAAAAATGCATCAAAAATGTATCTTTTTGGCACTATGGCAATTTAAGCACTGGTGCTTTTAATATGCCAAACTGCACTCGTTGAGGTGCAATGGTTTTTTAATGTGTCCCAGTGTTTTTAAAAAATAGGGCAAACTTTGCCCTAGTGCTAATACCGTGCAAACTTTATACTTGCTCCAGTGCAACGTTTCTGTAATCTGGCCCCTGCAGGTCTTTAAAGCCCTTTATCAAAACTACCAACTTAATGCTGCAGCAACTCAATGACAGGTGGTGTGCTTTTGAAAATAGAATGGAGGAGGAGGAAAAAAAGAGTAAACCTGGTGGAGGATGTCTCTCCAAGAGTGACTGCTCTTGAAACTACCATCAAAGATCTCCAGAAACACAACGAAAAACTGGAAAGTCAAGGCAGAAGGAAATCCTCCGTATATCAGGTCTTCCGAAAGGATGCGAAGGAAAGGACTCCATCTTATTTCTACAGAAAATGCTTTCACCCTTCTTCATATTCCATCAGACATCGTCCTCACTATTCAACGGGCACACCGAATTGGGCTTCTAAAATCGGCTCATGCTCACTATCCCATGCCACACACTATTATTTTTTACTACTGGAATATACTCAGCTGTAGCTCATCATTTCCAAAGCTAAAGAAAAATGCAATCTTATCTGGCAAGGCAGCAGGATTTACATTTCACAGGCCATCACTCGGAATACGGCTAAGTGGTGTAAGAAATTCCTCTCATATCATCCTGCTCTTAAGCAACTGAATATCAGATATGGCCTTTTCTATCCTTGCTCCTTCAAAGTCACATACAATGGACGAACATCGGTCTTCAATGATCCTTTGGATATCAAATCCTTTATAAGATTCCTCAAGGCTGATAGCATGGACACTCCGACTCCACCCTTAAGCTCTACTTCTGCCACTTGACTTTTTACTCAGTCAAGCATATCTCATTATGGTACAGCTCCTATTTTTCTATGCAGGCATTGATTTTAAGTTTAGTTACCCTTGATATAGTTCGCAGGCATGGTTGTTGTGGCCCAGGCTCCCTCCAACCCACAGGACTCATTTTGCAGTCCAGCCAGGGGTATCCTTGTCCTCAATTTCACTTGGTTCATCTTTCTGTTTTTTCCTGACACCTATCTTTTCTTCTCTTTGTCAGCACTCTTTTTCATCATTTCTTGTTCTCTCTACATCTCTTATTTTACTGCCATGTCAGACAGATGTCAGGGTTGTTCATCTCCCCACCTTCCTTGTCTATTCCCCTATTCCCCATGCACTTGCGCGTTCTCAGTGTCACCTGGCATAGTAAGATAGCTGTTTTGTTCTCCCCTGTTCCCCTCTCTTGCATTGTCGTGCTCTGAAACACTCGTGTTCGAGCACGATAGAAATAAAATATCAATATCAATTATGTATCCAACTCTCGTTTGTTTTTTCCATCATCATTCCATAACGGGTATTTCCATTATTCAATTGCTACTTCTTACATGTATTGTTCATATTTACTAGAATCTTTTATCAATAATGAGCATATTTAAATGCATATCCTGGAATTTGAAAGGGATTAACAACCCAATAAAGTGAGGTAAGGTTCATTCACATCTCAAAAGATTTGGCCCCTCTATTGCCTTTTTACAGGAGACGCACCTGTCCATTGTCGTATCAATGAAGCTGAAATCTTTGTGTGTCCAGGATGTTATTGCTAGCCCTGCCCCAGCAAAGAATAATGTTGTTGATATACTCATTAGTAAGAGACACTCCCCTACAAGATTATTAATCAAAATTCCGATAATAATGGACGGTGGGTGTTTGTTAAACTACAGATGGGGGCTATTGTTATTTCTGTTATGAAAATGTATGGTCCCACAGCGCCAGACCCCAATTTCTGGAACTCAGTGAAACAAAACATCTTACAATTAAACCTTACTAGCCTTGTGGAATGTGAATACGATAATCATTTCCTTGAGCCCTTTATGGATAGGAGCTCCAAATGTGTCTTCCGAAGCTCCAAGTCCCACGACGCATTTATCCACTGCATATCAGATTCTTATCCCCAGATAGATCTTAGGAGCCTTGACTCTGAAATATCCACCCAAGAAATCATTCAGGCAACTAAAGATCTTAAGACTGGCAAGGCACCTGGTCCTGATGGCCCCTCTCCTGATTTCTTTCAAAAATGTTCTAGTATCCTATCACCTAAACTCAAATCACTCTTTACCTATTTCGCTAACAAAAACTCCTCCTCTGGATCATTTGCCGAAGCCACTTTGATCCTGTTCACTAAAGCACTAAAAGACTCTGACCTTCCTAAAAATTATAGGCCCATTTGCCTAATAAATGTTGAATGTAAGAGCAAGGATAGCGTTTGACGCTGAAAAAGCTTTTGATTGAGTGCACTGGGACTTCTTGTTCCATTCTTTCGCTGGCATGGCTACGGAGAAGGCTTTATATCACTGGTCAAACTTCTATACTCCAACCCCAAATCCTCTATCTTCATTAACGGTCAATCATCATCTTTCTTCCCGCTTAAAAGGGGCACTAGACAGGGCGGCCCTTTCTGTCCTATGTTATATTTTTTTTCTCTTGAGCCTCTGATAGAACGTATAAGAACTAACCCTGAAATACCTGGTATGACCTGCAGGAAATATGAATTTAAATTAGCAGCATAGGCCAAACGATATTCTAATTCTTCTAAAAAAATCCAAAAGATCATATTCCACACCTTTTGTCAGTACTCAATGATTTCTCTTTAACATCTGCCTATAAATTAAATAAATATAAATCAGAGATCTTCCCTCTTAACTAATTTTGCCTCAAGCATGAAATCGATATGTTTGGCTTTAAATGGTGTGACAACTCATTTAAATATATGTGCTTACTCTTTATCTCTTCTACTAAAAATACTATAAAATTAAACTCTTTATCTCTTCTTCTTAAACTTAAGGAATTTACCTCTCTCTGGTCACCTCTATATCTCTCTTGGTGGGGGCATCTTGAAACTATAGAGATGATGCTTTCACCCATCATTCTCTATTACCTCCAAATGCTCTGTATCCCCCTCCCCATTTCCTTCTTCTCTGCCATAAACTCTATCCTACTCAACTTCTTATGGGGCATCAGTAAAAATAAAAGAATTTCGGTAAGCAAACTTAGAGCCCCCTTTGAACATGGTGGTGTCAAGCTTTCAGACTTCAAACATTACCATAATGCTTTTCTTAGTAAACAATCATGTATCAGACTTAATACCTCCAAATTCAAGGACCTCCCTACCTGGTTCATTCTTGAAAGGGAGTTAAACACACCTATCAGAACCAAAGATTTGATCTATATTTTTGGATCTTATACTACTAAACTTACTAACCCGATTAAGGTGGCTGTTTCTGCTCTTAGAACTTTTCTCTTCTAAACCTCTCGCTCGCTGAGTCTAATATTCTCACCTTTTCTATTGTTATGAATGTGGGCTGGTGGAGACGAGAGCAGTGCCAGGGTTTTCAAAAAGCTTAAAAGACATATTAGAGGCTATGAACTACATTTCCCAGCAGCCTCATTGGCAGTTAGTAGTTCTTGCCGTGCGCACGTTGGCCAGCTGACACTAATTAGCTACAGTTTATGAAGGGCCAACAGTGCACGGCAGGTGTGGCTTATTCTGTTTGTCTGCTGAAGCCATGCCGGAGGATTGAGGAAAGCCGCGTACGTCTGCAACTGCTTTTTTCCTTCATGAACTGACATTGTAGTAGCGGATGGCCGTGAAAGGAAGACCCGCGCTAATACCAGGGCGAGACAAGTTTACATCCGGGAAGGCTGAATAGCTTCCCGGACGAAAAGAAAAGTGCGGGAAGGGGTGATGTTGTGGATTCATGTTGATGCCAGATTCGAATGTGCAGGACTCATGCTGCTATCAGAGTGACACGAGGTTACGTCCCGGAAGGCTGATTAGCTTCCCGGACGAAAGGATCAGTGCGGGAAGGGTGTTGGTACTTCATTGATGTTGCGGATTCATGTTTTTGCGAGATTCAAGGAAGCCCTATTAATGTGCTGTGCATATGTATATAAAACTCCTGGTTGCCATCATTAGGGTCTGCAAATAGACTGCACTCGAGTATCAGTGCTGCTAACTCGATCTCTCAGAGTGTGTGTGTTCACCGTATATGTTTTGGGTTTGATCCAGGTCTATGACTTTACATGTGTTATGTTATATATGTTGCTACTGCTTGCCCAGAGGGCCATGTGTTACGTTCTTCATGTGGGAATGATATCCCAACAGTCTGTTTCATCATTGCTTGCCTATATGTGGTCCATGTACATGAATGATAACCTGTGCCTGTATTAAGGGGTATTAGGGAGTGCAAGTGTTTTCTAGAAGAAACATCAGTACCCAGTATTAAGTGGGATTATTGGTGTGTGGTCTTTTCTGTGTGGGTTTATGGTATTACATGTGATAGTAGGTAGTGTAGGGTTTGTTCCCTGTTACCTCCCCGGTCCTATCCACTTTAGGAATTTCCTAATCCTCTCTCCAGTTTTCCTTCATTTTCCATTCCCATCCACAACCTCTACCTAACCCTCTTCCCCCCACTGGCTGCCACGTGGTATCCTGTAATTATAAATCAGGTATCTGTGCCAACCACGGGTGGAGTGTCAACTACATTCGGCTTCTGTGGTTCGGGGGAGAGTGTTGACACACCTTCCCCCATTATTGTGTACTTGAGTGTTATCATCTATGGAACAACAAACATATTACATTCAACAATAGGACACTTTATAGAAACTCCTGGATTAGCAAGGGGATTAGATTAATTCACCAAATCTATCACACTACCGACTAGGAATCCTTCCATGATTTTAAAAAAAAGTTCTCCTTGCCCTCCTCATACTTTGGCTTCTACAATAAATTAGTTAACGCATGCGTTAACAGTTTTCCGCACTTCCCTCAGAATGAGCTTATTCCCAACCCTACAAGAATCCTGTTCATGACTTCTACCCCCAATATCAAAGCAGCTCAATTCTATAAACTATTAGGCACCAAAGAATTTCCTGTTGATAGAGGGTCTATCCATACCCAATGGGAATTGGACTGTGGGAAAAGGTGTGATAACAAAACATGAGAATCACTCCGGTCTAAGGTCAAGACTGTCTCCACTGCTGCCAACATATCACAAAATCTATTTTTTGTCCTTCACATGGCGTTTATTACCCCATTGCGCCTCTATAAAACCAAATTTGGAACAGATGGAAACCTCTGGTCTTGTGGCAACATCTGCAGATCATACTGTCATATGTTCCTTTAGTGCCCCTTTGTGCATTCATTCTGGCGAGACGTATGGTCTCTCTTGAATATCATTTTTAAGGTTGATCCTCCTCTAAGACTCTCAAAAATACTCCTGGGGAGCTTAGCCCTTAATAGTATGAAAAATTCACACCCCGTCCATGGATTATATGACTATTTTATTGCGATTGCCATCAAGCTAATTACTGCCAACTGGAAAAACCTATCTGTTGAGGGTTGGTGGAACAACATATGTCACATCCACAGATTGGAACACTGCATGCAGCATGTCTCAATGCTAGATCTAAACATGATGATAAATGGTCTCTTTTTACTATCTTAATATTTCCACTCATGGATAATGAATATCAAACATTTATTAACCTCAAATTATTAATTACATGTTATGTTATGTTATGTTATTGAGATTTATCAAGTGCATGCCCACCTGTAGGTATCATGGCGCTAGGAGAGAGGTGGAATAAGAAAGAAAGCCAACAGGAAGCATAGAACTTATTTAGAACTGTAACGTTGTCAGGTTGCGCCGAAAAGTAAAATGTTCGATAGTCTCATGCAGGGGGAGAGGCAGATCATTTCATTCCTTAACCGCCTCTACCGAGAACACACAGCCACCTTTGCGAGCAAATCTGAAGCGAGGTACCATCAGTCGACAAGTCCCTTTAGAGCGGAGGGCAAAAGTTGGTTGATAGCGAGGGAATTTTGCCTGCAGGTATTCAGCTCCAACACCGTAGAAGGCCCTATGCACCATGCACATTGACTTGAACACAATTCGCTGGACAACTACCAACAAGTGCAACATGTGTACAATTATATGTCCTGCACCCAATTCTTACTGTTTGGAATTGCTCCCTTACCCTCCTATTCCTTCTCCCTCAGTTTGTCTTTAGTTTGACTACATCTTATTTGTCCCATCATAATCTTCATATGATGATCAGGTCATTAATCTTGTTGATCACTGTATTCATACCATACTGTTATTATTCTCTCATTTGAGGTGGTCTCCGCTTGATTTTATCACTTTATATTTTTCTCTTCATCACTTCTTGTTTACAATTTACTTACTGTTAAACTGATCTAATCATTTTTGTCATCTGTTATTATTATTAAACTATCAATATAAAATGTATTAAACAAAAAAAAAATGTAATGCCCTCTTCCCAGATCATAAAGTGGCATATGGTTCCAGATAAGTTGTCTAATAACCTGACCTGGTCTACACACTCTTGCCTGGTTCATCCTTCAATTGATAAACGCTTAAACAACCCTACATTTTCATTGAACATGTATTGGAGGATTAAGATGTTTGTGTCAGGAGTCAAGACTGCAGGATTCCGTCCCACAAACTTAGAGAAACAAATGATCTATTGTTCAAAATTGTATAAAAACCTGGCTTTATTCAGAGCTAGCTCCTTTAGAGGTTTTTGCCTGGGTTTCTTCTAATGCTCTCTTTTATTTGTATATTCTATGGAGAACTTAAACAGTACAAAACGTATTTTTGCCACTTCAAACAAAGATAACTTGTGTGTATACTTTATAAATGCCATACAAATAGAAATATAATTCACTTGAAATGTCAGTGGGAGCCCACTTAAATATGAATGAATACTGAACATGCTCTCATTAAGCAAGCAATGTTGTCTTGTTTGCAGCACAACATATTTTTGTGAACCATTGTATGCTGGACAATCAGCATCATCCATGGCAGTGTTTGGATATTGCAAAGAAGGCATGTAGACTTCATGCACTTCCTGTTTAAGGAGGCCATGGTTTGTGTATATGTTGTCAGACATCTGAACAGATCCTGTCTTGTGCTGGAGCACGGTCTTCGGTATTTGGTCAAGTTCATACACAACCAATTAATTTTAAAGGGTTAACTGGTGCTTCTCTCGTTCCAATGCGGTAACTGAGATGATTGGCTTTCTGCAGAGTTAATAAACAAACAAAACCCAGTGACTAGTCAGACACAAAACTTCAACAAGTCCTTATTCAATGTTGCAGAAAAAGGGAGATCAAGAAAGACATTCTTATAACAACAATAACAACAATCAAATATATTTCCTCAAAGAGCTCCACAACTTTTTATCAACTGTTTGCTGAAATGAGAATATATATGTAAAGAAATATGATGACGAGAGTAATTGAGCTATCATAGTATTATCACGTTTGCATTTCTCTATGAAAAAATCGAAAAGCCTCCAAAGCTCTTCCAAGTTAATTACTTTAAATTCAAATATCCTTATTAGGTTCATTCTTGTAACAGACATTTCATTTTTCCAAATAGTCTTTAACGATGCAGTTTGTATTTGTGGGGTTTCAATTTCCTTTGATTTGTTATTACTAAACAGGCCTGAACAAACCTTTGTGCACGAACCTCGGATTCACTTTTTGAAAGTCTGCCTGAAGTTTGACCTCATGGCATTAGGAGGGGCATGGGGCTGGAGCCCCTTTTCAGTCACAGTCAGCTTCATGGAGGCAGGCGATTGTTGCATTAGGCAGGCTTAAGAAATCTGCATTCAGAGTACTTGTGTAGGAAGTAGGATAAGTAAGGGTAGTGAATGACTGGGTAACCAGTCAAAAATGTAGGTTTTAGTATTGGGCACACAGTGCTAATTGACACCTCAGCCATCAGACCCCCCCCGTGCCACCCGACTCGCTAGACATCGTCGACCCCTATCTTCCTCACCACCCTGTACAGCTGTACCCTGCCTATGTGCCCCTCTGTATACTACCCCTGCTGTATATCTGTTCTGTTGTAACCTCTGAAAAGGGCTCCATTATGCATATGTTCTGTTGTATACATCTTTAAAGAACCCCATTGCTTCTTGTATCTAGGTCCAAGCTCAGTAAATATAATAATAATAATAATAATAATAATAATAATAATAATAATAATAATAATTCAGTGTAATGAAGTAGGTAAATAGCATGAGTGCTATCAGAAGAGATTCAGGGAGGAGGGTGACATACTATTAAGGTTCTGTCTCTTGAAGTGACTAGATGAGACTGGTGCCATGTAGTAACACCTGGGACAAGGATCTGGAGGAGCCTGTAGTCCCTACGGGCTGCTTGTGAGAGACACATACTCCCCTTGTTTTTGCTGATAGGTAGCAGTAGAAAGTCGAGGAGGTTGGTGACACACATGTCAGTGTTCATCTCGCATAGCAAGCGGAAGCAACATGTGCCATCTGTCATGGGTATTAGGCAGGTAGTTGGGGCAAGCTGGGTGGAGGCTTGGTAGGCCTGGCATAGGCACACAAAGAACCCATAACAAATCCTTTCTTTAATTCCTTCCTAGTGTTTGTAGTAACGTCCTGGTTACCACTTCCTGTTGCCAAACAGGAAGTGCATGATAACTCATGAGCTCTCTAGTGTTTGGGTGTGGCTGTCTATATAAGCCACACCCAAGATTCTTCCAGTACTTCGTGTTGCTTACTGTGTGCTGTATCAGTAACACACTTGCCATGCTCTGGATCAGCCAGCATCTGCTTACCTGCTCTGGATCATCCTGTTTCTGCTTACCTGCTCCGGATCATCCCTTTTCTGCTTACCTGCTCCAGATCATCCTGTTTCTGCTTACCTGATCCTGTTTCTCCTTACCTGCTCCAGATCATCCTGCTTCTGCTTACCTGCTCCAGATCATCCTGCTTCTGCTTACCTGCTCCGGATCATCCTACTTCTGCTTGCCCACTCTGGATCATTCAGCTTCAGTTTACCGGGTTCTTACTCCATGCTGCAGCTATCTCCAGTCAAGAAGGGACTTCTACACCAGCACCTGTAAGAACAAAGAAGAACAGCGTTAACACGTGCACATCAGTAACGCTGCGCATACTCACCGAATGTTCCCGCGACGCTGGAATCCAGGTTAGTTGTACGAGCACACAAACCCCTGTAAGAAAGAAGAGACATTATTCATTGCGCTCGCTCCAATAACGCGGACACTTATTTCACTGCGCTCTCTCTCTACGCAGTGCATGCTTACCAAAAGCCTCTGTGCAAACTTACCTAACCACCAAGTCTCCAGTAGCGCTGAACCCAGACTTGAAGCGCTAATACCACAAAATTTCTCCAGCAAGGGAAAGGGAGAGACATTACCAGGCGCGCTCAAATTGAAGGCGCTGCGCAAACCTACCAGCAGCTAGCTTCTACACGCAGTGCTACTCACCCCAAAAAATAACGGCAAACAAAGACAATATGGACAATTTTGGACACTCAATATTCTCCGCACAACGTTCACTTGTGGGAAGGACTTTCTAGCCAGTGAAGAAACTGGCGCCTTGAACTCTCGACCTCGCTGTGAAGGCATAAAACAGCGTTTGCCATCTGAACTCAGCCTACGGACATTGCCACCAATCACATGAGTGAATTGCGCCCCTGCAAATGCAGGATGGAGTGCACACCCTACTAAAGATCAAGGTAAGCCCATAGGGGGACATCACAGCACACAGTAAAGAGGAGGGAAGGGCCCAGGGGAATCGGGTGAATTCAGGTCTGAGTGTACACCTTGTATGTGACAGGTATTCCTACGGGTGAAACAGCGGAAGTGAAGACTCTGGGTCAAGGGAGGCTCGTCCATCGCTCCTGCAGAGACACAGGTGAGTGTGACACCAACAGACAACATCTGGGGAGAGAAAATGGAGGATCAGGGAATTCCTGCGGGTGGCTCAAGTCTGTGTCTGCCGAATATGAACACCCAAGATATGGGCATGACTTTGCAGAGCAGGTGCTGTCAGTCTATTGAAGCAAAAGCATCTTTGTATCTTCATATGTGCCAGACACTGAAAAGTAAAGCATGGTTGTTTCGTGGTGCATGTGGGTGGGTACTGACTGTGAGGCAATAACCAGTTACTGACCTACACATCCTGTTGCAATTTGTGTAATACTTTTTAATCCTTGCATTATTTCATGATGATTACATGTACATTGTTCTCATTTTATCCCACAGGCTTCTGCCATCCCTTACTTTATTTTTTTAATGTATTTTATTGCTTACATAATGAACCTAGCTCAGGAGAAGCAGACTGCTTCAAACCAGGAGGGTGCAAGGGTTGGTGTGGCATTTATACAGTCGTGCAGTACTGTTGGTGGAGGGGGAGAGGGAGCTTTTTATTTTTACACTAGCTATTGTTGAAAGAGTCCCATTTTTAGAGTATTGAGGAGAAGGAGGATGGTGGAAGAATGTTGAGCCTGCTTAAGGGTCACAGGTTCCCCAACAGAGAGCAGCAAACCCTTCAGGGTATCAGGTTCTCTCAAAATGTCTAGCTACCATTTACATGCTCCTGTAGTTGCCATCAGGAATGGGTTCTCACATTAAGAAACTACTCCTTAATATTTGTGGGTTCTCTCACAGGGTGACCCATACCCTTAACGTTTTTCAGGTTCCCTCATAGGATACAGCCACTGCTTAACATTCTCGAGTTCTCCTGCAGGGTATAGCCATCCCATAACACGAAGATCTCAGGATACATCACAGCTTCAGCCAGCACCTAAGGGTCTTTAGTTGTCTCACCGGGTGCAGCCACCCCAAAATAGTCTCAGGTTCTCTCACTTGGGAAAGCCAACCTGTAAGGATTGTTGGAGCTCTCACAGACTGCAGTCACTTCTTACATGTCTTGGATTCTCCAACAAGAAGCTTGCACCTGTTTGGGAAGTTTGCTGGGTTCCATTACAGGTTGTTATTGACTGCACCTATGTGGCTCTCAAAGCACTTTTGGTAACCAAACACATTCACAGGAATTTGAAATACTTGAATTCCATTAACCTTGTGATGGTATGGGTGCCAGCAATTTCCTCCTGAACATAAATGCCAACTTCACTGGAATTCCATGACATTTATGTGAACCATCACATAACCATTGACCAACGCTTTTGAGGGTAGGCAGTATTGTGTCACTTGGATGCTTTGTAAGAAAAGCACGCACAGTATTGACACGTTTACATACAACTTTTATTCACAGTTGAAACACCACTTCTGCGCTTAATAAGTCACAATGGGCATCTCAATGCGAAATGTTCTCTGACCCACTGTCTTATTTTTGGTGTCTTTCAATGGACATGGGCACCATTTTTCACACATCTGACATATTTGCAAGTTGTTTTGAAATACACACATCATGCCATTTGCCTAAAAACATGTTTATCCATCTAAACATGTTGATTTTGTGAATACTTCAGCAAATGAGTGACTCTCGTAAGCATTCTTCGGGCTATACAAAATGCATTAGCTTTTTGGCGACATTTTTCATTACCATTCACACACAGACACATGCCCCGGATTTACTGGAATCTCCTTTGCTAATTCACTAATTGCAATGGGTGCATGATCAAACATGCATATTCTTTTGTTTATGCGCAACGCAATTTAATGCAGAGCATTTTCAGAATGGGGCTCTATAGCGAGCACCATCGAGACGACTACAATTCGACGACATCTATAATGAATGTGTTGGGCATGTTCGGCAAAATACACATCTTGCAAATTATAACATGGAACAATATTTCTATATTTTAAACATGTCCCCTCTTCCGGCATGGCATTTTGAACAAGAAGGGGCCAGAGTACAGAAACTTTTCGCCAATCCAAGGGCAAAAATGACACGGTATTAGCACTAGGACAAAGTTTGCCCTATTTTTAAAAAGACTATCACACACTAGAAAACTACTGCACCATGACAAGGGCGATGTGGCATATTAAAAGCACCAGGGGAAAAAATGCCCTAGTGCAAAAAAGATGAATTTCTACTGCATTTTTCCACCAGGGCAAAGTTTGCCCTAGTGCTAATACGGAATGGTATTAGCACTAGGGCAAACTTTGCCCTAATGCAAAAATGCATCAAAAATCTATCTTTTTTGCACTAGGTCAATTTTTGCCCTAGAGTTTTTAATATGTCAAACTGCACTTTTCATGGTGCAATAGTTTTCTAATGTGTCCCAGTGTATTTAAAAATAGGGCAAACTTTTCCCTAGTGCTAATATCGTGCAACTTTGCACTTGCACTGGTGCAAAGTTTCTGTAATCTGGCCCCTGGTGTGCATCATGTGACTGGGAGGTGTTTATTGACGTCTATAAGGCTCCACAGTGAGCATGGCCATTATCAAACACCAACATTTATGGCAGTCTGACTTCCATTCCCAGATAGAAGGCAGGCTTCCTGTGTCAAGGAGAAGATGTTGTTATCTGTCTCTGGGATGTTAGGAGAATAGCCAGCAATAAAAAATATACCAGTGGGTCAGGAATATAAATTCAGCCGAGTAAATCTTACATCCTGTTTCATAAATTAGTTCTATGCTCTTAAACCCAGAACATTGACATATGTATATTTTAGCAGTGCAAAGCCTCCCACTATTGTATGCAGTAGGGTTGTGTCCATGAAAACATTGTTACAGTGAGACAGACTTCAAAAGTCTTAATAGTAAATAATAAAAGCATTGTTATAATGGAGCAACATGTCAGCTTCCATGTACGCAAACACTGCATGCTTCTTTCACATGTTTATTACGTTCTAAATCAAAACGTGAACAGAGAGGACTTTCAACATATATTATGGGTAGTACAAATATCGCTCTTACTGTTGTGCATGTGTCATGCCACATCGATGGAAATCCATTCTGTAGCTAAATACATGTTCATTCGGTACCACATATGTTCGATGTGGGAATGTATTGGATTATGCAAGGAGCATAATGTGGGATGATTTAGAATTGTAAAATACTGTGTATATGAATTTAAGGTGCTGGTTTGCTAAGAAACTCGTGTTCGCTGTAAATTACGACTCGGGGGCCAGATTACAGAAACTTTGCAATGGAGCAAGTGCAAAGTCTGCACGGTATTAGCACTAGGGCAAAGTTTGCCCTATTTTTTAAAAACAATGGGAAAGATTAGAAAACGATTGCACCATGACAAGTGCAGTTTGGCAGGGTATAAACACCAGGGCAAACATTTTTAACCTGGCAAAGTTTGATACCGTTTCGTATTAGCACTAGAGGCAACTTTGCCCTGTTGCAATAATGCAGTGAAAATTTATCTTTTTTGCCCAAGGGCAACTTTTGCCTTGGTGCTCATAGCATGCCAACGTGCACTTGCACTGGTGCAAAGTTTATGTAATCTGGCCACTGCTGGTGTCGTTTTCCGTACTTGTGATTTAGTCTACTCTGGAAAATGGGATTACTTAAAAAACACAGACAGATTCCAGATGGAAATTATGTTATTGGAAACCATAGGTAAATTCCTTCTGATACAGTCAGACATACATGCTTACACCTGAGAATCAGTGGTGGACGATTTGCTGGTGAAAACCACAGGTATTCATTTGCATGTGTAAGTAAAACTTTAACTTAAACGTGCCATAACTATATTGCTGATGTTAAGATGTTAATAAACATTGTTCACAGACACACACACACAAACACATACACGCAGGCTTGCATTCACTTACTCCATCTAACCCACGCATTTTAGTTGGTGGAAGTGCCACCAGTTTCTGTTCTTGGGTAGATTTTCAGGCAAGAGATATGGTAACGTTCCTGTGCGTATCAGGAATACACCTATCCAACAGCCGGGGTAACTTGTGATAGTCACACGTTGTGATCAGCCCCTGATTCTCTGGTGTTTGGATGTTGAATCCTCTACTTACAGTATACTTTTCCTGTTTAAGTATCAATGGTAATTTAAGGCCAACATCTCTGGTACATTAAATTGGTGTTCGTAGGCACTCAGCTGATTTCATTAGCTGCCAAGCAGGAACTCTTTATTTTTTTTGCTGTGTAGTAGATGTGAATATTTCATTATATTGATGGTTGATGACTTGTGCCTAAGGAAAGTAGAATGAAAAGGAACACTACTCAGCATACAAACCCTATAACCATGTCGAGTCACGTTCTTGCTTTTGTTGTTTTAAACTCTTACTGTGTACTTCTGGCTCACATTCGAATTCTCTCTTGTTTATTCAAGCTGAATGTTTATGTTTTATTAGTACCCGGCAAGAGCCAAGGAGAATGCAACACGCATTCTGATTGGCTCTCGCCGGGTCATTACCCGGCCGGGAATCCCTCAGCCGGGATTCCACGGCCATTATTCCCGGCGGGGGCGTGGCAGCCCCTCAGCCAATGAGGAGGCTTGAAGCAGGGCCACCTCTGCTCCGAGCCTCCCTGCAGCTGAGAGGCTGCCTTGGCCCCCCGCCGGGGACTCGGGTAAGTCTTTTTTTTATTCCCTTCCCTCCCACGGCCCCCCCCAACTTACCTTCTTGTTCCTGCATCCCCGGCAGGGGGATGAGGGAAGCCTCCAGCCGTGTGCAGACTCGGAGCAGGGCCACCCCTACTCCGCGCCTCCACACGGCTGGAGGCTTCCCTCGTCCCTCGCCAGGACACAGGTACGTTTTTTTTTTTTTCTCTTCCTTTCCCACTTCTGCCCTCCCAACCCCACTTACCTTCTTTTTGATCCTTTTTCGGGAGCGGACGCGCTGGGAACACGGAAAGGGAAAACGGACTCCGTTTTCCCTTTCCATGGCGGCAGCCATTTTCTTTTTTTTTTTTTTCTTCCCACCTCTATCTCTCTTCCCAGCAGGTCAAGCCGACTCCAGAACTGCTACCTACCTTCTCGGTCATCCGACATATGAAGCTTGTGCCAGTTCAGGCTTGCGCCACTACTTTCTCTCCTCCTCCTGTACCTTTGGCTGGTTCACACCTTGATGTAGCCCTCTCCAACCTTCATCTCTATATCTCTAACACTCTGGATGTCCTTGCCCCTGTCATGAGGATCTGCTTGAAGCCTTAATTCAAGTGCAACTCTTGGTACGATTCCAACCTTGCCTCCCTTAAACACAAGTGTAGGGAGGCAGAGAGGCAGTGGAGGGCCTCGGGGGCACGCGCTGACAAACTGGCCTGCCCTCTGCTCCAAAGGAAACACAGACTCTCTGTCCTCTCTAAGAAGAGAGTCAACATCCAAGCCCGCATCTCCACGTCATCTAACAATCCAGCCAAACATTTCAAAATCTGCAAGGAGCTGGCCAATCCTGCTACTGTACCTACCTCTCCTGTTCAGTTGCCCTTGCACTGCCTCTGGACTCCCCAGCATTTAAGGGTCTGTATCTGCAATTCTACAGTCCCTTTCTCTGCACTTATGAGCCACTCACTGGCTGCACTTGTGCGTTAACTGCACTTCCCTTTCCCCTCCCCGTCACTTCTCCTCTTCCCTCTTCCCCGCACTTGCACGATCTGAATGACAGAAGGCCTGGTAAGATTATGATTTTGTCCTCCCTTTTTTTCCCCCTCCTTGTCTTGTTGTGCCTAGAAACACTTATAAAAGGAAATTCATAAATGCCACATCATATCATATCATATCATGGTACACCAGAATAGCATATACATATCTGATCCAGTTAACAGACTAATTGGTGGGGTATTTTTTTGGTGTTGATTTGACAGAAAATACAGACTGGGCCTGATTTACAAAAAAAAGCTTTTAGTGCCCCGGTCACTCAATTTTTGCAGGCCGGGGTACTAATAGCAATATAACCCTTGCGTCGGGGGCATTCCAACTATGGTAATGCCCCGGGGCCTTCGGTAAGGCCCTCGCTTCGCTTGGGGCCTTACTTATGGGCCCGGGGCATTATCTGAGTCGGTACTGCCGCTGACGCTCGGGTTATATTGCTTAATTAGTACCCGGCGAGGGCGCAATCGGAATGAAAGAGCCATTCTGATTGGCCCTAACCGAGTCATTACCAGGCCGGGAACCCTCTGTCTGGATTCCACTGCCTTTGTCCCCGGCAGGGGGCGTGGCAGCTCCTCAGCCAATGAGGATGCTCGAAGCGGGCCCATCCCTGCTCCAAGCCTCCCCACAGCTGAGAGGCTACCTTCGCCCCCCGCGGGGACAGAGGTAAGGTGCTTTTTTATTTTCCCTCCCCTTTCCTCCCTCCTCCCACATCCCTACCCCACTTACTTTCTATGCCATCCCCACTCCGAGCCTCCACACGCAGGATCCTTCCATCGTCCCCCACCGGGGACCTAGGTATGTTTTTTTCCCCTTCCTCTCCCTTCCGCCCCCCTTAACCGCACTTACGTTCTTTTTTTTCGGGAGTGGACACGCTGGAAACGCTTCTGTTTCCAGCGCGTCCGCTCCCGATGGCCGCCATGGACTCTGTTTTCCCTTTCCCGGTGGCCATTTTCATTGTCTTTTTTTTTGTTGAAACGCCGCAAAAAAAAGCTTTTAATGCCCCGGTCACGCAGTTATTGCGGGCCGGGGTCTAATAACTATATGCCCCTCGTGGCGGGGGCATTACTGACTCTGGTAATGCACCGGGGCCTTCGTTAAGGCCCTTGTTTCGCTCAGGCCTATAACTGTGGACCCCGGGGCTTTACCTGAGTCGGTAATGCCCCCGCCGCTTGGGGCATATTGCTTTAGAAATCAACCAAGAAATGCTGTGAATTGCTGCTATTTTTTACGTTACTGTTAGGAATTGTCATCTGGCAAGGGAGTAGAGGTCCTATATTTCTTTTTACTTGTATTAATTATTACTATAATGCTGGTAATTCTTTCTCAGAAAGGGTGGTATGCAAATCAAGCCTTCCTTCCACAAGCTCCATGCCAAAAGTATAACATACATAGCTACACTGATGTATCATTCTCCTGATCTGCAGCTACTGCTCTTCAGTGGCACAGAACAGGTTAAGAGGTCACATGTGCCCTGTTTAACAGCAGCTGTGACAGCCAAGTTGCATTTTAAATCTGCACCTCTGTCCCAAAACCACATAAATATGGAATTGTTATTCTGGTGGCAGCTTTTAAGTATAAGCCATACCCGAGTTTAGGGTATGGTGGCTAGAATGTCTCATAATTGTTAAAGCCAAATCTCTTTAGTATCCTGCATGTCTCAACACTGTGAACCTAGGCCACTTCTGGATAGATTACGTGTATTGCACCCTACCTGGCTGCCTCTGCTAGACCCATCAGGACTGTGGGCTGTCTCGCTTGATTCTTTGTGAGGTTTGAGTAACACTACTATCCAGCAAGACAGCCCTGCTGCAGATGTCCTGGGAAATAGGAATCAACGACCACTAGTCACAAGGACAGGGACTGGACCTCTTCAAGCAAGCTTGATTTTATCCAAGCAACTGTGGACATTGGTCCTTAAAAGAGGGGGTCTCCCACTCCTTTCTTGATTCATTTTTGGCCTTCTTGACTTCAAGAATTATGTGTATGGACCCTGCTTGGAGACCAGTCCTTTCCAGAGTGCGACAGTCATAAGGTGAAGGCAGGTGTTCCAAGATACAGGTAAGCCCTACTCCTAACTGTTCCCGGAACTAATTGGGGGTGACATACTGTTGAAGCAAGACCTGCCTCTCTGCCAGCTACTCCAGTACCCAGGACATCAGTGGGCGTGAAGGATCCTTGCAGGTGTTGGCCAGCGTCCCCCATTCTTGGGTGAATGAGAACAAGGTCATATGTTCTCCCTGAGCCTCTGGATTGGGACTCACAGCAAGCTTTAATTTAGAGTAGCCAGAACCTGTGTTTTTAACCATCAAATTGCTTCAAGCCACGTTATAGTTTGTTCGACATGTGTGTACCAACAGGATCATCTAGTGTTACTTTTGGCACTCTCTTGATCTTTGTACCACTCACAGAGCACCAAGAAGCCTGGTTTGACACTATTGAACTTCCAAGAACAGCATTAATGTATTATTGATGTGTAACTGCCCCCCTGGTCAAATGCTGGACCTGAGAGGTTGGCTAGGACACCTTTGATCCATGTTTTCACACATGAGATATCCTTTCAAAAAGGTTTTGCTAAACAGTGGGTTGTAGGCCGTTCACTTTCTTCAGCTAGCTACCTCTTTGTATTGAGCGGGACTTCCTCAAAGTCCAGAAGCTCCTGAAGACTTTCCTCCTCACCTCCTCCTTCCCTTCTTGCCTCCTCTGCTAATCTCACCGTCATATGATTGGTGACCAGGGCCCTTATGTATTCTTGGGGTCCTGGCCTTCCACACCCAATCGTCCCAACCTCTTCCTACCTTGCAGCACTTGCCTCGGCACCCACTGGCCTTGGTCCCGGAGGCTTTCACTTATCTACCCCATGCACTTACCATACTATGCAATCCCATCTGCTGCTCACCTACAAGCACAGACATTCCATCACCTACCCCAACTCCCACTTCCTCTCTTCTTTGCGGCAATTGCACATTCTGAATACTCAAAAGGCATAGTAGGTTCTTCTTTATCCTCTAATGTATTTATTGTTTCAATCCCATGCTCCCTCCCTGCTGCCCTGTAGACGCTTTGAAACAGAATTGACTTACTGTATGAGCACCTACCAAATGCACAATAAAACATTTTTTTTAAAAATGGTGGCTATTGATTGCCTTTCACCCTTGTTTCATTACCCAGAATGCATATTTCTATCTCTTGCATATTCTGTGTTCTTTCTGCATTGGTCGATTTTGTGTAGTGTTGTTCTATTTAGGTATTTATGCATATGACTTGTTTAATTCAAGCAATATCTATAATCTCCATCTGTGGCCGAGGTGCCAGCATTTTCATTGCTTTTTTGCCACACTCAGCCCTCCCATGCGCCCACAAGCTGCACTCACCATCTACAGCTGATGATGCTCAGCCAAACCTGCCCTCACGTGATGGATCACATGTGCATCTCTCGCCCATTTTTACCAACCGTATTGGGTGTCCTCGCTGTACACACATGGTCAAGGGGTGGTTGTTCTAATGGCACAGTCTAGCCCTGTTTTCTCCAGTTTGCTCTGCTTCAGGACTGGACTTTTGATTTCTTCTGTTAATTCTCATCTGGTTATGCCTGATACACACCCTGTTCCACAATGATGCCTTGTTCTGGTCCCCTGTCTCTTTTCCTTGTCAATCTTTACTTGCTTACGAACATTCCAGTTCATCTCTCACAATCACACTTTTATAATCCACCACGTACAGCAAGACACTCTGACCTAATGTAGCTTGACCATTCTACTATTATTGCTTCTTCTATTCACTGTGGCCCCTGGAATGCTAGGTCCATTGTGTCAAAATCTGATTTGGTGATTGATCGTTTTCTTTCACATAATTTTGATTTGTTTTATTGATTGTTAAATCTGGATTCATCAAATTGATACTGCTGCACAAGCAGCTCTTGCTTTCCTGTTCCTCCTTCTCACTTTTCCTCAGCTCTCTCGCCCTGGTGTTGGTACTGGGCTTGTTTTTCATCCTTGTTGGAATATTGCACCCTTTCTTTTCCTTCCCTTATTTTTCTTCTTTTAAATTCCATGTTCTCTCTTTTTTCTGCACCTTCTATTTTTACTGTTTTAGTCATATATTGTCCCCCTGACTCCCTTGGGTGCTTCTATGACTTTAACATTAACCATTCTTCTTCTGATCCTTCGTCATGACATCTGTGTTTTTCGTCTCTTGCTTATAATCTTAATCTTCTCCCTTCCCCTGCCGCCCACATTAGGTGCAGGGTTCTAGAGTTTATCTTTAGCTCTACTATTTCCTTACCAACTTTGTTCAATCCCGTATTATTCCCCGAACGGATCACCTGATCCCAAATGTCACTTGGGACCCTGTTGTTTTTCTAAATGTATGCCCAGGCGAAAATGCACATGCTCTGTCTGGACTAAAATGTTAGTGTATAATTTTTGGATACTGTATTTTCACCATTGTATGTCCTGTTTTAAATATCGTCCTATCAATAATGTATGCATTGAAGCAATTGGTTGAAACTAAAATTAATTTACCCAACCTCAAAAGAATGGCATTCATTATATGAATTGAATGAATACTGAAGTGTATCTGTTTCGTTTGGTCCCCAGGATCATTTGTTGCTATTTCTGATTGCTTAAAAGCATTACAGATACATCCAATTTGATATCACACATGTGGCAGCTCCTGTGAGCCATTGACATGACTATGGAGTTAGCACAGGATTCAGTGATCTCAGGGTTGCCTATAGGTGTACAAAAAATACATGAAATTGCAGGCAGGGACACTTCAAATTTGAAGGGCCTGCTGGAGTTGGAGAAATTGTATTCAGCTGAAGGGGCAGGTCAGGTTGACTTTATCATGGAACAGAGGGACTGTCCCACTCTGGTGAGTCTGTTGAGGTAGACATGTACAGAATGAAAGGCCTGGCCTATTCCAACACCCGGAACCAGTGCAAGAAAAAAGCCCTGGATAGGTCAAAGGCAAGGATCACAAGAATTCATGGCAAAGCCAGGGGTTGGTTGTTCAACCGGGTCTCAGTAGTTTCCTGCCGGACTTGGATCCTGACAAACCTGCTGGCCACTTAGATGTGGCTGGGACATCTGACAGTTTGTCAGATCATTTCTGGCATCTTTGTGTCTATTCAATGATGAAAGCTCTGCACTCAGTACTCAGTACTCAATGTAAATCAACTAACTGTGGTTGTGTGGTCTTGTTAGAGGAAAAGTAACTTCTCTCAGGTAGCGATCCCTCAAAAGGTCATAATTTACAAGGACCTATTAAATCTTTGTGGCTGTTCAGACACCAGAGTAACCTCAGCAGGTCTCTGCATGTCAAACCACTGTCGAGCATTGGAAAGCTATCTTAAGCATGGCCCCAGTTCTAGAACTCCCAGACAATGGGCAGGGAAATAAAAGCCCTACAGGCACCTGTAAAACTACAATTGGAGGGAACACAATGCAGCTGAGCCTAGATTTTACTGATCAACCTATTATCTGTCTTCACCGGTGGCTGATGATATTAAATAGCAACTGGGCCATGATTGAGAAGAGTCCAGAGCTTGGGCATTGGAAGATCTCTCTACAGAGAGTCAAAATGGCATTCTCCCTAACTATGCACCCCAACGTGCGAGATCAGATAGCATTACTTAATTTTCACTCCTTGTGGATGAGTATGACCCTTAGAAGAGTGGTTCTCAACTTTTTTTTGGGTGGGGTGTGTGATAACCTGCTATCTGGCAAGGGTGCAAAAGTCCTGGCTTTTGTATTTGTATTATATAATACAATGATATGGTAATTCCATCCCTGAAAGGGTAATCATCTGATCAGATTCCCTTCCATAAGCTCCATGCCAAATGTATGGTGTGTATATGTATCCATCTCCATCAGTATCCTGGTTAGAAGTGCCTGTGCTATCAGTGAAACAGAGCAGGCTCAGAGGTCATGGCTGCCCATTTCACAGCTGCAGTGAGAGACAAATCTCTGCAGAACAGGAGCATCATATTCATATTGTTTTTTTGTCCACTTATTATTTTTGAAACGAAAATCACATTATAAGCAAACAGAAGAATAGGTAGGCTTTTTATAAGCACAGGACCATCTGAAAGGAAACTTCATCATGAGCTACTTCATTAATATGTAGGAAAAACAAGTATGGTACAATGACACAGCCTTCTCAAACCCCTTCATAGACCTTGAAGAAATCAGAGTTGTTGCCCTCCAAACCCCATATAACGGTGGCAGAATTATCATTATATAACATAAAAATGACTGAAATGATTGACTTTTGTATATTTTGCCTTCGAAAAGATTTCCAGAGCTTTGATCTAAGGGCTTAATAAAATGCAGTTTTTAGATCCATGAAAGACAGATATAAGATTTGATTGGTTAGTATTCCATACATCTGGATCAAGAGGTGCTTCTTAAAACTGATCTACTGTGCCGATACATATTTGGTAGTTAATTAAAGAATATATTTTATTTATTTATTTATTTGTTTATTTATATACAGGAGGAAAAATGCTTCTTTGATCACAAAATAATGTACAATAGATACAAAATCATATTTGACAGGAAGGTGTGAGCTTCTTACAATGGGGTGAGTTTGAAGGACATTCTGACCAGGTTGTGGAGTGGAGCAAATGGAACAGTCACTGGGGACAATAAATAAGTAGAAAACACTGAGATTAAGGAAAATGAACATTGGACATGACAGGTAGGCGGTACGGCCAACTGTGCTCAGGATGTTTGCATGAAGAGTGACGTGCTAAGCGGAGCAGAGGAACTGAGGGACAGAGGCAGGTTAGAGGTGAAGGAAACATGTAAGCTAGCAGGCAGATGAAAGGTAGGATAGGAGGGTAACCAAGAGGTGAGGAGATCGTTTTTTAGATTGATTTGAATAAATCTGTCTGGACTGTTTCTCAAATGTCCATGGGAAGATAATTCCATGCAAGTGGAGCAAGAGGAGTGAAAGAACGGAAGCAGGAGGAAGCACAGGGAGGGCTAGTAGATTACGAGAAGACTTGCAGAGTTGGAGAGAGGAGAATAAAAACAGTGTTGCCTTAGCGTGGATACATTTGTGAACCAGGACAAGACATTTGAATCTAGTCCTATTTTGCATTATGAGCCATTCAGCCTACTTGTGGTATGAGGAAGTAGGTGTGAAGTGAGGTAATTCAAAGAGGGTCCTGGTAGTGAAGTTAATTTTTTTTTGTTTTTTTTAAACTTTCGTCCTCGAGACAGGTTTCTCTGGCACAATCATGCAAGTCAGCCAGACCTTGCGCGAGGGGACTCTTCTTGTTTTGGCCATATCTGACCTCCACAGGAAAGCCTTGCATTGACAGAATCCAGGAATTGATTCGGGAATTACTCACATTTCCGGCCCAGATTCTGTCACTTTGGAGATATTGCAGAGGCTGGTGTGGAGTCTCCACTATGATGTGTTCCCCCTGGATAAACCGGCGGTAATTCTTCAATGCCCACACCGTTGCCAGGAGTGCCTTCTCACAATCGTTGAATTTTTCCTCCACAGAGGATAAAGTTTTGCTCGCATAGGAGATTACTTTATTGACCTTGTCATGCTTTTGGTATAATACTGCCATCAAGCACGTATTAGAGAACCCTGTCACCAGAAAGAACTCCTTGTTTCTGACAGGGTAAGCTAGGCAAGGCGCTTGTGATAGGCTTCTCTTGAGTTGTCTCACTGCCTCGGATTGTTCTGGACCCCATTCCCACTTGACCCCCCCCTTCAAGAGATGAATCAGGGGTCTAGTGATCTCTGCGTAGCCTTCAATGAACTTTCTGCTGTAATTAGTCAGTCCATGGAGGCTCCTTAGTTCCCGCAGAGTTGTGGGATCCTTCAGTTTCTGGAGTGCTTCCACTTTCTTTTCCTGGGGACAGAGACCCTGAGGAGTAATCTCATGCCCTAAGAAATTAACACGGGTTCTACACCACTGTGCTTTCTGAAAGGAGTTTTGCTCCGGCGGCCCTCAACTGTGTCAGAACATAACGGATCTCCGCTATGTGTTCCTCCACAGATGAACTTTTGATGAGGACATCATCTACATAAGCCAGGTTACCCCTCGCACCCAGGTCGGGCATGGCCTTATGTAGGAAAATGTTGAATTCATTGCCGGAGTTGAGGTATCCGAAGGGAGTCCGAGTCCATGTGCACTGCTGGCCCCCAAAGGTAAAAGCCAGTTTGTGTTGGTCCTCCCTACTGACAGGCACGGTCCAGTATCCATTGGTCAGGTCTATTGCTGTGAATACCCGTGACCCCTGAATCTGGGCCAGCCCTTGGTCAATGTAGGGCAGAGGCCATCGGGAAGTATGGACCCATTTGTTGAGCTCCCTAAGGTCGGCACAGAGTCTCCACTGGCCGTTCGGCTTCAATATTCCCAACACCGGATTATTGAAAGTGCTGTGTACTGGACGGATTATTCCCCGGGACTCAAGATTCTTAATTATTTCAGTAAGGGACTCCATGGATGCGAGAGGCAAACAATATTGCTTCACAAACACTGGAGTCATTCCAGGGTCCATGGGAATTGTTGTGGTGTGGATGTCGGTGCGACCACAGTCATATGAGTCTACCGCAAAGAGATCTTGGAAATCCAAGAAAACTTGTTTCAACTTTTGCTTCTGTTCCAGAGTCACACAGGCATCAGCTAGGTTGACCCTCTCTTCCACCATCTGCCTGAAGCCTGGAAAGACTTCTGGTTTGGCTATCTCAGCAGCCTCCTCCAGCTGGGTGGAGAAGTCCCTGGTCAGAGTGCTGATTTGGACTGGAGGCTTCAGGTGGGAAAGGCAGCCCTCATGGACCTGGAAAATCACCTCATCCCTCCTGAAGTCACAAGTCACATCTTCCTTACCATAAGGGCAAGAAGTGTACACCAGGAAGCTCCCCCCATGCCGGGTGAAAATCCTGTCTGGTGTTATATTGTCCTCGCTGTCACTGTCAAAACAGTCCTTGGGGATTGGTCCTAACAGTTCATTTCCTAAATCAATGGAGAAATGTCGGTCATCAACCGCCATTCCAATGATGGTGCCTGCGGCTAGAATAATACTCTGTATGTCGCTGTTATCCACCTCTATTGGAATGGTGTCATGTTCTATGTTGACTAATGGTGTTGGGTTTACCCCTAACCCTTGTTGTCGGAGAGAAGCATTTAGATGAATATAAGCATCAGGGTTTTTCAATTTTTGTCCTCTTTTAACTTTCACTTCCAGGGAGAATTGTCGGGTCCTTTCTGGGATGGGGACTTCCTCTTTAATCTGAATTTCAGCTGCATAAGGTAGCAATTGAGCTGACCTAAATGCTTTTTCTGAATCATCAAAGCCCAAGGGATTATCCGCTAATCTGGACCAAGCTTTGAAGTTTATTAGGTCCAAACTAATGGCGAAGCGATTGAGAATGTCACTGCCTAAGTAAAAGGCGGCAGTGACATCTCGCACGACCCAACAATTATGGACTATGCTCTTGTTACCAATGGAGATTTTGAGCATACACCTGCTTGGCAGGAGATGTTTGGAATTAGGTACTTCCAGGTCCATTTCCCATTTGTCTATCAGTTTGAATGTGGGAATGGCTGGATCTTTTGGGAGCTGGCGGAACATTGCTTTGCTGATGAAGCTCATACCGTTGTTCACACACACTCGAGCGAGAACAGAGTCCTTCCAATCATTTAACTGAACAGGGATGAACAACTGATCTCCAATTTGCTGAATATCAGCCAGGCTCTGAGCTGATTTCACATCTTTCTGGACTATCGGAGTGGGAGTTTCTGATTGTGGATTAGTAAAGAATTTCAGGGTGTTTCCTTCCAGTGTGGAATACCACCTTAAACTGGAAGGAAGGTTGATTTTCAGAAATAGAGAGGACCCCCCACCACCAGTCTGTTGTCCTACTGCTATTACTGTCACGTCTGGAATTTGGTTGTTCTGGAACTGAAATTCTACTTGGTCAGATTTTTGTTCAACCATGTGACAGGTGCCGTTTAAACTAACATGGTTGACACTCTGTTTTAATTTTATTGGTTGGCTAGTCCGGGTCCAGAGGACCTTGTTTACGCAATCTATTAGGGGTGACAACCTTCTCAGGAGGTCATTCCCTAGTAAACAAGGGGTGCCCTCTGGAGTCACTACTATGACCGGGTGTTTCACCTTGTGTCGCCCAATTTTGATGTCCAAATCTGCAGTCCCCTCGACAGGAATTTCCTTCCCGTCAAAGTTCTGCAGTTGTCCAGGAAGAGAGGTGAGAGGAATACGGTAATTATCCCCCCTTCCTGTATTTAGTTCATCAAAGGCCCTTTTGGACAGAAGGGTAGCTTGGGATCCAGTGTCCACCAGTGCCAAAATTGTACCCTGCCCCTGTACTTGTACCGGGGCATAATATCTTCCCTCCTTCTCCTCAAGGGGGCACAGATAATGCACATTTTTGGACAACTGGTGGGCTAACTTTCTGGTTTTGGACATGGCGAGAGAAGAGATTTGGGCAGAATTCTGTGGAGAGTCTTGGGAATCTGAAAGAAAAAGTTGGCAACTGGAGATCAGAGCCATTGTGGGTTCCCCTGGTTCCGGTTCTGGGCCACCCCCCCCTTTTTGGAGGCAGTCACCAGGATGGGTTTGAACCAGGGGATTTCGGTATTGTGGGTTCTGGGATGATGTGATGGGTGGCGGTAGCTCAGTCTCCACATCTCCCCAGTCTGAATTGGCGTCCCTTGGGACCCATTTTTCCTTGGGATGAGTTCCCCTGTCTCTAAAGGAGAAGATCTTTTCCCCAGGATCCTCTGAGGATCCCTCTCCCTCAAATTGGAAGATCTGTACCTCCTCCACAAACTGGGCCTGTTTGGGTACTTTGTTTCTCCTACCTCCTCTCTGCTCCTTGGGTGGCATACTTTCAGGGGTAGGAGATTTTGTTTCCGGTTCCTGGTTTTCCAGGGGCTGTTTACAAGTTGGGAAGGAAGCTTCCTCCAAGGCTTTACACACCCCTTCCCCTTGTGCCTCCTCCCTGGGAACCGGTGGGTTATCGGGGTGCTGCCCCCGTCATTGTTCTGGAGCACCAGGTCCAGAGTTTGGGGCATTCTGCGGTGGCATACTTATCTGAGGGTTCTGTTGAGCCCTCAGTATGTGACCCAGATCCCGTGCCGTATTTTGGACCTGGCGCTCAAGTTGTGAAACCCGCTCAGGCTGATACAGGGCTCTATTTTCTCCCCTGGGCTCATCCCGGGAAGGGTAGCTATCCCTTCTCTGGTAGTACCCCTGGTTGGGAAGATTTTGGTACCCCTCCACCCTTGGCAACCCCTCTCCCGGATTAGGTTGTCTGGGCTCAGGGAATTGGGGTAAGAAGGATGGATGATTTTGGGGCTGGAAATTGGGTGGATACCTGGGGAAAAAGTTCTGCCCAAGATTTGGTGAATTTCTGCCCTCCTGGGGGAAGTTAGGAGGGAAGTTCCCCAGGTCAGGTGCTTGGCTAGATCCCCCCCTTGGGCTGGAGGAGTCCACACATAACCCAGGATTGGTCAGTTTCCCTTGTAGCGGGGACTTACATAGTCAGGGGAGCGGGGGACCCCATTTGTGGGACTACCTCCTCGACTCCCTGTCTCTGACTGGCCCGAGGGCCTGCTGGGCTGTGAATTATTTGGTGCAGGCAGGTTTTTAGGCCCCCCCATATCCAAATCTAAAACGGGGGCAACCTTTGCCTCTGCCACCTTTGCAGCAGCAGGGGTGCTGTTGGTTTTGGGGGTTTTCGGCGCATTATTTTTATTTTCGATGGGCTTCTGCACCTCATAGATTCGGGTAGCCTGTTCAATGACCCAGTCTAAAGATCTTTTCTCATGAAAATCTCTCACGTCACGAGCTGGGTCATTATGTATTTGGGTAAGGCATTGAAAAACGTATTGATAAATTCTCTGCTATCCGTGCGCACCCTTCTGGTGGTCTGCGCAAAAGCACGCTTTAATTCTTGCACAAACTCTTGTGGGGCCTGATCCTCCCCACATTGCAAATTGTAGGCTGCCTTGCGAGCCTCTTGAGGATTTCTGTGCACAGAAAAATGTTTCAAGATGGCCGCCCTGTATGTGGACCACCTTGAATGGTTTTGATCCTCCAGCCCTGCAAAGAAACTGGAGTATTCTGATGAGAAGGTCCATTTGACGTACTGGATGCAGCTACTGCTGTCCTTCAAATGGAAAGTCTCCATCATTTGCTCATAGAGCTCCAAGTGTTCCCAAACAGAATACTTGGCGTTCTTATGATAAGGCGTGATGACACTCCTTATTGCCTTTATTTGTTTCAATGGGTCCTTAAGGAAGGTCCTTTTTGCCTTATTGGCCTTTTTGGTTCGGGTAACCCTGGTCCATTCATCCTCCGACTCAGAAGCGCTGCTCCCAGAGGTGCCCGTCTGATCTTCCAGCTTTTCCCAGATTCTGCGAGCCTGGGAATGGCTGGCAGAATGTGGGGACCGGGTCTCCTGTGTCCTGTGACGCTCAGAGGAGTCTTCAGATCCCTCCTTGCTACAAGGATTTGCTGGGTATCCCCCCCACTGACCTAACTGGGCAGAGGTTGTCAGGATTCCCTTAGTGGGCCTACTCTCCTGGGGTTCCCCACTAAATTGCACTGTGATTGGGTGCCCATACCCGGATGCCCGCCCATCCATTCCTGGGAGGTACTGGCCTATGAGCCCCATACTTCTAGCTGGATAGTAATCTGCCATCCCCGTGGCCCTGGGCTCATGTGCGCGAGGGGACATGGGGGTGGCAGAGTCCAGGGCCTGGGAGAGATGAAGGCCTCTGGTACTAGGGCTCCTGAGGTTATGCTCAGGAGTTTCTCTTTCCCGGCAACCTCATCTCTATCCGCCCCTGCTTCCTGTTGCAATGCAAGAGCCTGTGCTTTCAGTTCCTCAGTTAAGGCCTTAATAGACTCTATCAGTCTCTCTTGCATGGCTACCTGTTGCTGGAGCCTATCATTGTGCTGACAGAGAGCCTCATTTTCTCTCTGTGCCTCCTGATTGGTCCTGGAGTACTGGGCCAGTCCCTGCTGCAGGAGGGTTACTTCCTCAGTCCCATCCCTACTGGCCTGCTCCTTTCTTGCCAGAGCCTCCTCCACCCTCCTGGTGTGATCTAGCAAGCCCTGATGCTCTTTTTGGAGGTCACCCAGCCCCTGGAGGGCCACGTGATTTTCTTCAATTTTTCTTTTTAAATGGCAGACTTCCTGGCCTAAGGTATCCCTTTCCTGACCAAGAGCCTGCATTTGTGACGCCATGTCGTCCCTCTGCCTTTGAAAGGCACCAGCTTTCTGGCGTTCTTCATCAAACTGTGCCTGGGTATCCAGGTCTTTCAAAATCAATTTATTGCTTTCCTCTTTCTCTCTGTCTAGTTGGATTTGCAGGGTGGCTACCTGCTCTGTGCATGCCCTGTTGAAATTGATCTTTTGCTCCAGCTTTTTCTGGCTCTGCAGTAAGGAGTCCAAACTGTCTTGGTGCTCCTTCTGCAAAGCCAGAATTCTGGTATCCTGGTCTGTCTTTTCCTGTTGCAGTATATCCATGTCCTCTTTTATTTTAATGATATACTGCCTAATATCCTTTTCTGACTCCTGGCTCCTCTGCAGCCTCTGCTCAGAAGACACCAGCTCAGATTGGGCCTTTTCTAACGCCATCTGTTGCCTATTTGCCAGATCTTGGCCTTCAGAACATTTGTCCTGCATGGCTCCCATATATAGATACAAATATGCCGCTTTCCTAACCATCTTGTAGTGTTCATCTTTAACTTTAGGAGCCATATATAATTCACTCAGGGCCACATGTAATGGACCCTGATCTCTCCATATATCTCCATATATCTGACCCTGTTTCAGTGACCTGTTGCGCGATTGCCTGCAACCAGACCATTTTGGTCCTGATGAGTCCACTCACCTCTCACAAATAGCTTATGTAAGAAGTGCTCTCTGGCTATTTTCATATCTACCAATGTCGTCATTCTGGAATTTGAGTTCCTTCCTGACTTACAGAAGTTTGTATTTTATTTTGCAAAACAGACCGTTTCCTTAGAGCGTTCCTTTGAGGGATGCTTTCACAGTGTAAAACAGCGTGGTGATCTAACCGGATATGTTATGTGTATCTGGTCAGTTGGCACTCTGTATTAATCTGCACAAGTGGTAAATCTAACCCAGTATATCACGGACGAGCCCCCACTTCTGTAAGCGATATTCAATCAACACTACAGCTAAGTCAATGCCTAGTCTGGGATGCTGAGGAAAACCCTTATTGATGTATTTTTATGTCCAGTTCAGTACTCTGGATGACAACCCGTGTATAACACCCCCTCTTAGAATCCCCCTGACCCCACTGAGCCAAGAAGTAGGTTTGTTTTGCAAATTAAAAGGTTTATTTGAAAAATTAAACAATATATATATATATCGCACTTTATAATAAATTAATATCTGATAGTACACTTAGACATATGATGTTGATCAACAATGGGTAATCTGGCACTAGCACACTTCTTTACAATCAATGAGGAGTTAGTATAGGATGGATAAAGCAGCAAAAATACTTTTATGGTTTCAAGGGAAAAGCAATGAGGAATAAAATGCAGTACAGAAATACTGGATATGATTTTAGCAAAAGATAAGATAATCACTTTTTCTCTGGCAATTCACCCCTCTCCCCTATGCAATGTAAGAAATGGAAGGCGATGGAAAGAGGAGCACACAGTTCTCAGGAATGCAATCAAATACAATACGAAATTCAGTTTCCCCCCTGCAAGCTTAGAGGAAACAGGTAGGAGTTTGAAACACAGGCCCAAAATGCTTTTAAATGTGATGGCAATGGATGGAAAAATGTGCCAACTGATTTTAATTCCCTCTAGAGATTCAGGTTGAGTGGGAGACGCGTGTTGGTATTAGTTCAGGCTCACCTTAGCAATGCTCTATGCGTAACTACCAGGTTGCAAACGGATTTTAACAAAGGAAAGAATGGAGCTGCTATTTTGACAAGTGGAGAAATTGAGCCAAAATCGCAAATCACAGTAAATTTCGCGAGTAAATCGTGAGTATGGAAAGCCTAGAATCACAGCTTTAAAATGAAAGTTAAACCACGTTCCTAGCCCAAACGGTTCCAGAGATACGGACAATTTAATAAAAGTAGATTTTCGGATTTAAAGTAAAACTCAAAATGACAAGTGACAGCTTGCAGCTGCGGAATTGACAGGTGACAGTTGTGCAGCTTTAAAAATGACAGATGACATGATTTCTAGGAGGCTGTTCTAATTAGGTTAAAATAGTTTGGATTAGATTATTTTAACTAAGAGATTGGGTTCTGCACAGTTCTGGCGGTACTCACAATATATTTTGGGCAGGAATGAGCCTCGCCACGGATCTGGTCAGGTTTTGGACTGGACTCCGGTTCTGGTCTCGGCACTTCGCAGCGATCTGGGTCAGCTCTCTGGATACAGCGGGTCAATCAGGCACCGGTTCTGCTCACAGCGGTCTGGGTCTCTGGCTCTGCTCACAGCGGTCTGGGTAAAGAATTCAAACAGCTTGCCCGGCTGTTGAATAGTTTGGTTAGGTTTGCTGGATTCTGAAGGCCTGCTGAGAATACTTTTGCTTGCAGTGGGCCTTCTAGGTTCCAAGTTCTGTAGTCTATGTTTAGCTTGGAAGTCTAAGTGTTGGATCTCTGGATGTGAAGTCGTCGGTCAGCATGCTCTGCAGCAAATGGAATTGAATGTCTCTACCTGTCCCAGCAGTCTCTTTTTATGTGTTTTGGAAAGTGGGTGGAGAGGCTAGCATCCCTAAGCCTGCCCGTCTCTTGATTTGATAGGTCAATAGATTCTTTGGTCCCTGATTTGGGAAGGGATAGTGTGTCAGAGTGATGTCATTTTTATGACCTGCAGAAATGACACTCCCCTGGTCAATGTGCACACAAATCTATTCCTGATCCAAATACATATTTCCCAGGTACACAGTTGTCTGACATCATATACACACATCATATATTACTAAAGATAGTCCCTGTCCCGACTCAGGCGTTTCTAGGAGCTTGCATTCAAAAATGGCAACTTATTTTCGATTTTAGTGGGTTTTGCAACATTGGTTTTTCATCAAAAATTATACAAAGGTACATTTCCCTTCCACATATATCCCAGTAACTTTCCATGTCTCTAGCTTAAACCCATTGTCTACAATAATCATTATTAGCGGGGTTTTGCCCCAGACCATGGTACAAATTGGAGTTTGGACTCAAATCGTGAGGGCATTTTTCAAACTAAGACTCTCAAAGTTGTACATTCCTGTCATTTGGTTACAATAAATTATCACTGTTTCTATAAAATATATATTTGTTGCAATTCAACTCCCCCAAAGTGTTTGGGTCCGCCTAGAGAAGTCTGGGTGCGTCAGTGATCACATGTCTCTCCTTGCTGGCAGAGGGCTGTTGACAGGAAACACTCAAAATTAACATACCCCATTCAACAGAAAGAGCCTTTTGTGTGGGCTCCAGCAGGCTGCCTGGAAGTCTCTCCTCAATCAATCAACAGGGTCATGTGATATCCTGCCTCCTGGTGTGGAATCTCTGAGGTGTTAAGGTTTCCCAGCCTCTTGGCCTCTGGGAACAGCAGGTGGCTAGATTTTCAATTAACTAACAAGCTTTGAAGGCCCTGCCCCTCTTGAAACTCCTAAATACAGTTTCCCTGTCAGAGTTTAGACCGCTAGCACCACCTTGGGGAATTTGTCGGTACTGCATCCATTTTTGAGTTGTCTTGAATTACTGCATTTCAATAGAGTGGTTTTTTGCTTGACAGTATAGGACCCTTGCTTAACATTGTTTTGATGGCATCCTTACAGTAGAGTGGTGATGTGGAACCCCCCACAAGAATGTTGTATCTTTGGAGTGGTCTCGTGCCAACTGCGCAGTTCTCCTATTCTGGCGTGAATGTGGGCAGTGATAGCTCATCCCCACATCCACCCAGTCTATTGATTTAGTTTGTTCTGGGATAGAATAATGGGCGGCGACAGCTCATCCCCACATCTACCCAGTCTATTGATTCAACATGGGTCAAAACCCTTGACAGGTGTTCCCAAAGGGTATTGCATATGGTTCTGCCTAACACAGATGAAGAAAAGCTGCATAAGAGAAAAGGGGTCCAGGCGGAGAAGAAATATGGTGTGAGGTTTGCACTGCAAATAATTTGAACCAAGAGGCATAATCCACAGGACGCATAGACCACAATACGAATATGATTTCTAGAGCATTTTCGGAATTTTGCAAACTTGTCAAATGATAGATACTAACAACTACCCCTTAAGAATTTACTCATCCCTCTGGCAGCACAATCTGCATTTATCACTGTAATTGCCAGCATTTCTTGCGTTATAAACTGTGAAACGTCCTGTGTGTGGTTGAATATACAATTTGTTTGGTGCAATGGTCTTGGTTGTTGTTTTCCATGTTAATGCACTCTTGTGGATTGCATTTTACTAGGTGCTTCCCCCAAAATATACATACTTGTAGTCTTCATTGTGCTTTATGCACATCAGACAAGGATGTGAACCTTTTGGATGGAAAGCATTCAGTTATTCAATATTGTGTATGTCTGTGCCCCTTGAGTGTCCATATGTGATGGTGAAAAAAATATCCATTTGACTTCCTCTGTTCGATGAGGTATGAACATGCTTAATGTGTGTAATGTTGTTAAATGATTTTCAAGGGCTTATCATGAGACAGTAGATCCATATTAATTATACATGCCCTACTACCAATGTTACTACCATTCAAGGCTGTTTTTAATAAACATAGTTGCAGACAACTAACAATGTATATGTAGGGTAACTAAATGTATTAATAATGCTTTAAAAGCTCAGCACTTCTGTTATTCGTGTGGTGTAATGTGGTTGAGACATGATTTCAGATATGAAAAATTAATATGGCCATGTGACATCAACATTTAGTGCACTGTGGAATATGTGTTATGTCATAATGCTGTACCTTACTTATAATGATTTTTTACCCAGCTAAAATGACAGTACAGTACAGCACATGGCATATGATTACTACTTCTCGGCATGTTGGGAAGCACCTTTCATAGATTGATTATATCTGCCATACTCTAATCACACTACCAGCTGCACCTCCTCAGAGGTATTCTTCCCTTCCTCTCCTTCCCCCAGAAGCTCACTGTCTCCCGAGCCCTGGTTCTCTCGAAGCTGGACTACTGTAACAGCCTCTATCTTAATCTGCCTGCCTCCACTCTCCACCCTCTGCAACTCATCCAGAACAGAACTGCAAGACTTGTCCTTGGCCTCAAGCCCAGGGACCGTATCTCTCCATGACTGAAATCTCTACACTGGCTCCCAGTGGCTGCGAGGATAAAGTTCAAAACCCTCTGCATTGTCCACAAGGCCTTCTGGGGCCTGGGGCCTAAATATCTTCAACTTTCTCTTCCTAAATATCTTCCTTCCCGAGCCCTTCGCTCATCGTCTCCAACTCCCTCAGGGTCAGCCGCTTCTCGAAGCAACGAGCTGGGGGTAGATCTCTCTCCGCGGCAGGGGACTCCCTCTGGAACAGCCTTCCTGCCTCCCTGAAACTTGAGGAGAACCATCTCCGGTTCCTCTTTGCTTCTGCTTTCTCTCTCCCTCTCCCCTGCTAAATTCTTCACTGAAACTGCACTGAATCTGTAATTTGGCCACTCTCAACGACCTCGGTCCTGGGCCCAGCCACTCTCCACTTGCACTGCCTCCCTGGCAACCCATGCACTGCGGGACTGTCTCTGTATCCCTACAGCCCCCCCTTCCCAGCCCTTGTCTGCACTTACCTTGCACTTGCCACCAGTTGGCCCTATTTATTTATTTTATTCTACTTACTTGTACTGCACTTCCCCCCTCCCCTTCCCCATGCACTTTTTCCCTTCCCTCTACCCCTGCACTTGCGCGATCTGAATGACACCTGGCCTAGTAGGATCGTTGTCTGTCTTCCCCTTGTTCCCCCCTCCCTGCCTCGTCGCGCCTTGAAACACTTGTGTATAGGCACGTTACAAATGCCTTATCACATCATATCATTTCATATCATGGGTTTATCAAGCTGCACTTGGAAAGTGATGGCTACAATTGCATCCCACATAAGATGGAACTATGTGGACATATGTAACTGCATTGCATAAGGGAGCAACTCCTCAGGATGTGAGGCTACATATTGTATGGGATGAATATAACTAAGAAACTATTCCAGTCATAACATGGCTTGACCTTTGCATGTGGGGCTTCACTTATCATATGATGGCAGCACTTGGTCATGTGAGATTGTACCTTGCATCTAAATATATGAGCAATTTCAGGCCCACCTGTTAAATTTAGGTAGTGCCTAGGCATAGGTGGCTGTACTTAGCCTATTATGCCTGTACCTGGGCATGTGAAGCTGTATGTGGCATATGATACTATACATGCCGTCGGATGGAGCAGCTGTCAATGGCAGTAACTGGCTATATGAGAATGCAGTGACATGGCCATTGTCCTGGGCACTGATGGATGTGCTGTCTGTACCCCTGGCATATCAAGGCATAACCCTAGTTAATAAGATCACATTTTGTCTGTCTAAGTAGTCTTTTGCAGTGGTTTTCATAAAATCAAAAAACACAGGATTTTGTAGAGACAAAATCATGCTTGATTCTGCTAGCTTTCAAGACCACAAGGGTCTCTTAATGAGCCTATCAACGGTACCATGCCTAAAAGATTGTTTTCTTTCAAATTAATTTTGAAAACATGAAGCTTCACTGTGTTTGGGCAACACTTTATTCCCATATCTTTTTAACCTCATATTTCATTAACTTACAGCCTTTTCAAATGATTCTTTACTGAATTGACTTCCTGTGACATCTTCGAGTTACATAAGATGTGAGCTACTTCCCATGTCATTTTTGCAGTCAAAGTTTGTGTAGTGTCACATTCTATGATTCATCGGGCATGTGATGTCACTTCCGCTACACCACACATTTTGGTGAATTGAGATCCCTGTGTTTGATTCATTAGATTATTTACTTTTACTCATATTGGATTAAATGTGGTCTACAATAAGAAACAGACAATTAGTCAGTTACTCAGCTATCTTTTCAATCTCTACTTAAATCCTCTTACTAATGCATGTTGTTTGATCTAATCACAAAGTTCTACAGCAGAGCTCTGTGGCTCCAAAAAACAGTATGTGCGTACTGTGATGAATCCTATGGCTCCTCACTTAAACCCTACCTAAAGTTCCCTCTCAGGTGAGCAGGGAAAGGCAAACACGTCCTGATCCTGACCCTGGGGGCGGAAGATCACCTGGGAGGACAGGGACCCTGGAGAAAAAAAGGAGACACAATACTTGTTTTCCTGATGGAAAGGGATATCATTAATACATGCCCATGCAATGCCATGTTGCCACAGAGAGCTATTATTCCCTGAAGTTTATTATCCGAATATGAATGAAAACAATAATATCCGGTCATGTGTTAGAAGTGAAAAAAGCACTTGTAAATGTGGCAACACTTTTAGAAACAGGAAATGATGCAAAACAGTTTTTAAAGGCCACACATTTACATCCTGGAAAACCTCATTATACTGTTAAGCCAAATGTATTCTTTAATTCTTGTGAAACTCCTTTAAGGAATATACATGCAAGAAGAAAATATGCAAAGTATTTTTTTACTTTAGGGACTTCAAGTCCCAGAATCCCCATAGTACTGCGACGAAGCCCATTAATGTTAACGCCCCCAACTGAGGGTAGTTGTGAGGCATAACAGGCCCCCTCAGAGGCAGGCTGTTAGACCAAGATGATGGAAGAAGAAGCTGTCACAGCAGCAGGGGGAAGGTAGTTGTAGTGGGTAGAGGAGTGTTGTTCCTTCTACAAAGCTGCAGAGGAAGAAATGCTGACAGCGGCAAGAGAAGAGAATGCCATTCCTGAAAGAGTTGTGGGGCGCAAGATTTTATCTGCAGAGGTCACGCAGTGGAAAGCACACCTTATTTTTACTCTTACCCTTGTGAAGTATTTGCAGGTGGCAGGTGGACACCTAAATGCTCGGAAAGGTGTGAGGACTTTTGAGGACTTTGCAGAGGTTGTGCAGCGGAAAGTGCACTTATTTTTTCTTTTCCCATTGTAAAGTGTTTGCAGCTGGCAGACGAGCACCTGAACACTGGGAAAGTGAAAGACGCAAGCTGCAGGAAGCCGTACCAGAGAGGCTGCAGAGTTGCGTAGAAGCCACAGAGCAGAGGAGCTGGTACCTGAGATGCAGCCGGATGCGCACACCAGAACCGGTGAGTTCATGGCAGAATTGGGACGCCGGAGCTCTTCGGGGTGGCTACTGAGCATATCCAGACCTTTTTTATTTTAAATACCAAACTGACTTAAAAGAAGTTGGCTACACATTTATTTATGACACATGCTAAGCTGATTTAAAATCAATGGGGGTCATTACGAGTATGGCGGTAGGGGCTTAATGGCACCATTAAGGACGGCGGTGCCGTTAAGCCCTTACCGCCATATTCCGAGGTCCCTTAGCGGGTCCCAGCAAGAAAAGCTGGTCTGACCAGCCGTTTTTTGCGGGACTCGTTAAGGAACCTTGGAGCTAATAACGGGCCCGTAATTTGCGGGCCCATTATTAGCACCTTCTCCATTCCCATTGAGCCCTATGGGGGCTCAAATGGGAATGGGGAATGGTTTACTGAATGGGGATTTACCGGGTCCCCAAAGGTCAGAATGACCCGGTAAGTCCCCATTAAGTGACACCGGACCTGGACCCGGGTTTGGAGGCAGCCATGGATCTAATAGCGCCATGGCTACCTCCAAACTCGTAATGACCCAATGTCTACCAACCTTCAAACTGAACACTGTATTTATATCATATTGACTTACAGTAGAAGGCAAACCCTGAAAGGGGCAGTATGTTAAAAGGGCACACAAACCACGGTTACCCAAGCCCATAAAGACTCATAAGAAGGCAATTGACAAGCAAGTTTTGCCCAAGCCAAAAGAAGACCAACAGGCCTTTAAATGTTAAATGAAGAGCATTGCCCTTGTGTAAAGGTTGTTGTACTTAGAGGTGGCTTAAACAGCCATTGCCTAAGCCAAAAAGGAGTGAAGAAGAAGAAGAATTATTATCAGAATTTGGTAAATAATACAGAGATTAACCAAAATTGATAGGAAGGCTGCTAATCTGATAAAATAGGTTTTGGAGGAAGAGAGCATTGCCTATTTTGAGTGTGGCAAACACATAGATATAGGGCCTCATTATGACCCTGGTGGTAGGGGGGTTAACAGGGCCGTCATTAACAGGCCCGCTGTTAGTATCATCCCCATTCCCATTGAGCCCTATGAGGGCTGAAATGGGAATGGGGATATACCGGGTCTGGGTTCCTTGAATGGGGAAATATCGGGACCTCCAAGGTCAGAATGGCCCGGTATTTCCCCATTCAGGGAACCCAGACCTGATACCAGGAATGGGGGTAGCCATGCCGCAAAAAGCAGCATGGTTACCTCCGGAGTCGTAATAAGGCCCATAGTGAATAGAACCAGTGTGATTCTTGTTTCCCTCGAAGAAGTATTTAAATCTAATTGTGAAGCAGAACACATTATTAAAACCTTTGAAGTTGATCCTTACCACAGACGTACTTGACATTATTAGTTTGGCTTGGTAAGGGAATATACGAGAAGTTTATACCAATTGGGTCTGTTTCGTCAGGAGACTAGACCCGGGTGGTGAACTGCAGTAGTTTGTCTTGGCTGGCAAGGAAGTATACCACGTCCAGGAACTTGTGTAGCAATTGTTCTGTTCCGGTATGGGAGTACACCAGAACAAAGAGTTGCAGAATCTGTAAACCTGGCATAGGATTAAATCAGGTGAATGTTTTTGCAAGTACTTTGGTGGGGGAAACACATTTGGGGGAACACATTTGAAGAATCCCTTGAGTGTATTGGTGAAGTCATACTGAAACTAAAAGTGGTGCCTAATATCCTGACAAAGACATTTGTTTTGTAACCAATTACGTTTTGAAGTGTTCTTTGTTGTAGTATTCTTCATTAACGATGAGAAACTGTTTCAAGATCTTTATTTGAAATGGACATTGTTGATGACAAGAGGCGTTCTCAGGACTTTGACTACAAGTAGTAAGAAGGAAGATGTACACAACAATTGTGGAATCCAAATTGCAATGTTGTGTTATCAACTTGGATTAAGAGATCTGAAGTGGAACTTTCTATGAGACAGAATTCCCTTTTTGAACAGTCAAACTGAAGTCTGCTTGAATCTGGGGAAGAGGAATTCTCCCAGGTTTCCAGAAGAAGCAGGTATATATAATGTGTAGTCAGATGTTATATTTGTTGCTGTTGAACTGTCATATATTTCCTTATTGATTTGTTTGTTTTCAAGTGTACGGGACAGAACCCTTGCACGCGCATTTTCGGAAGTGCTTTCAGCAAGTGCTGTTGGCTGCCTCTGCACCCCATGCTGCCTGTGCTGCTTGAGGAGAAATGACATGGTATGGAACATCAAGTGGACACTTATGGACATCTATTTTGTCACTAAGAAGCATTAAGAAGATTATTTACTTTACTTAATATCCTGCTGATACTTCTTTATTCTTTTTATTTTTAGTCTGAAATCTTTGCCTGGCTCCACCCCTTTTACCCAGAAGCACCTATATTTACCTTGACGTGTGCTTATTTTCAGAAGTGCTTTTAGCAAGTGCTGTTCACTGTTCGCTGGCTTGGAAGGTAACTTTAGTACTCGTGTGTTAGATCTTGTTTCTGCACAATAAATTGTCTGAAGATTGAACACATTGGCCCTCATTACGACCTTGGCGGAGGACCATGGTGCAATTTGCACCATGGTCCATGGCGCTAAGCTGCCAACTCCGCCAAGGTGGTTGGCGGACTTACCGCCCCATGCCGACCTTGGCGGGGCGGTAAGTCCCCAATCCCCATTTTACCCTTCCCCATTCCCATTCTTGCCCCATAGGGCATAATGGGGATGGGGAAGGCGTTAATTACGCCACCGTAAATTACGGTGGGGTAATTAACGACAAGTCCCGTAGCGCCATGGATTTTTCCGCCTGCAAAAAGCAGGCGTAAAAATCATCCATGGCGCTACGGGAACTCGTAGTCTGGCGGAGAGGTACGCCATGCACTACGCCGGCGTAAAACCCTCTCCGCCAGGGTCCTAATGAGGGCCATTGTGTATGACTTGTCTCTGCCTCTCCCCGCCCCCTCTTTTCTGCCTCCCGTAGGTATTGTTTTATATCCTCGGCTGTTGTTAGCCACTGCCGTGCCTATTTTCACCTCCATAGCACCCCTTTCAAGGCTCCGGCACTCTTCCGTTGTACGCTGCCCGCAAAGTACTTTCTGTCGGTTTTGATTGGGCAAGCGAATGCATGTGTAAGTAATTATTACTATCCACTGACAAGTGGGTGCTGAAACTCTCTGATATGCTTAGTATTTTTGTTTGATGACTATAGATCCATGTTCCTACCGGGCGAAATAGGCTTAGGTAAAAGTGAAAGTAAACATGTTTGTTTAACTAATTGGTCAATTAAACCTAGTTGGTACCCTCCAATTGGGTTCTAATTGCTGTTGTTTTCTGATTAGCGGCTGCTCTCTAATTCTTAAGAACCACACATTTGACTCTGCAAAGCATTTCAAGTGAGCTCCCAGATTGTGCGTGTGATGGAGCGTGCACTTCCTCCATTCCCATACTCTGTGAACTGCTTCAGGCCTGCCTTTCCCCATGGCCAACACTAATGCTCCTGATACGGTGAACGAAATTATGAATGATGCCAACATTGCTCCCCATGCTACCACAAAAATGTGTAAGGCCTCAATTCTTGATATTATTACAATAATTGAGCGTCTAAACCATTCCCGGGACGCTGGCCTCAATGGCATTTGCAATTGTCTCCTTAAACTAGTTCTGGGTATGTGGGCTCACGCACTGCATCGATTATTTGTGCAAATTGACATTTTTGGTATTCTTCTTGACATGTAGCGTGAAAGTCACATATTACCCGTTCCATGGAATGTGGAGGCCAACTACAACAAGTTAGCCATGTTGGACATACCAGCCAAGATTCTTGCCAAAGTGTTACTCTTAGAGCTGAATCAATGGATTGGCAATAATTATATTCTTCCCAGGAATCAGATGGGTTTTATTAAAAAAGCTTCCACCTCCCATAACTTGTTAATCCTTGTGTCCTCTGTGGAATATGCCTGGTTAAGAAGAGAGAGTCCAGTCTATTGCACATTCATAGATTTCAGTGTGGCCTTTGATTCTGTTCTGCGGAATCGACTGCAGGAAAAGATGGCTTCATGGAAAATTCCTTCTGCCCTCTTAAAAATGCTAATATTGTTACATACGGACACCCGTGTCAGGATACGACTTGATGCAGAGGGGACATTATCAGCTTCCATGCCTACCCATCATGCCGTGAAAAAGGGGTGTATCTTCGCAGCAAAACTCTTTAACTTATATGTTACTGACATACGAGTTGCCTTTAATAACTTACATATCTGTCCAATGAAATTTGGTTCCCGCCAGACTAGCTGGCTCGCTTATGCCGATGATCTCCTTTTAATGGATCATTGTCATACACCCTGGCGCATGGTGGCTGTGGCATAGATGGATGGCGGTGGGGCGCCTCCATTAAAGCATCCCATAACGTTGTTCTCAGGCCTTTCATACGCGGTCTAGTCTTTTTCGACTACCGCGCTGCCGGAAGCATTTAACCAATTCCTTCCGGCTCTCCTACACGTTGCAACTGCAGTGTTTCCGTACTGCGCCTCCAATGCTAGTTTCTCGACTTTCTTTTCACTCAAGTGCATACTGCTGTCCCCCACGCCTCTTTCCTTGGCGCCTTGCTGCCCTTCTCTTTGGGCCCCTTTTCCATTCCTTCTTTCCATTCTTCCTCGTTTGTTTCCTCTCTCGCTCCTCGCTTTGCCTACTGACATTGCAGCTTTCTTATTCATCTTTCTAGCTGTTTACTTTTCCTCTGCTACAATTGTTTTGCTTTCCTTCTCTGCTTCCGACTTCTCTCTCGCCTCCTTCCTTTTCTTTTGGATTCTGTCCATATCCTACTCCTGCTGCCATTCATTGAGCCGGATCTGCTTTATAAAATACCATTACGGACTCCTCGGCAAGGATTGCATCTGCATCTTTATTATTCTCGCCACTACTTCAGCATGGAGCAGGATCAATATCTCAGACTTGTAAAAACACCTGATCTCACCTTTCCACTGGGGTTTTTTGTGCCGCCTGGCTTTTTCCCCGTCGGCTGTTCCGGAAGGGGGCCACGAGTGTATTGTCTATATCACACTGTAATGCTGGCTTCTTTTCGGGGCAGACCGCTGCAACCAAAAAAGCCCAAAGACTTCAACTACAGAAGAAGATCGTTAAAGGCAGCATATCTCACAAATTCTTCTAATACAGGTGAGGAGGAGAAGGAGTAGGGAGAACTCAGATATTTTGGGGAAGAAAGACTTAGTTGTGACAATCATACCCCCAAAGGGTTCCAATGTTTGATTTCTGCCCTGGGTGAGTATGTGGATTTAAATGGCCTCTTGGTTAATATAAAAAAAGTAATATAATGGTATTTTCTCGCAAACATCCACAGCGCAAAAGCATCACATGCAAATTAAATGGCTCTCTTCTACAGTGTCTAACCTCATACACATACCTAGGGTTATAAGTTGAAAATACTCTCTATGCCCTGGTTGGAAACCAAAGCTAAATGCAAGAAATCTGTAAGCGGCATTAGTTCTATCTCAAAAATCTAGCTATTATACACTGCAAAAGTTCTCCCAGTACTATATTGTGGTATTGAGGTATGAGGCCATCACTACTTAGCAGATCTGACATGTTTTGAAGCAAACATGCTTCAAAAACAGTTCTGTATGGCTCAAGTCTTGTCTGTTGAGTACTTGTATCCCACGACTTTATATTGAGAGCTTTTATGTGTTATGAAGACCTTCAAGTGTTACATAACGGTACCATTTTGTTCAATCTTTTGCATGCATTTTGGGGTCTGCACAGAAGCAACTCTATGGGTGCTATTTTAAAACTATATTCTAAGAGGCATGTAGGTTGTCTTGATCATTCAGCAATGGGAGAGGTATACCTGGTAAAAAATCTTTTGAAACAGGTATTGACTATGTCTAGTTATTAACACAATTTAATGAACCTCTATACTAAAAGTAATAGTAGCCTATATTGTCAGTATAGAAATGCTCGTCTGTGAAAGCCATCCTATATAGTTGCATTTCCCAACAATGTAATAATGAGACAGTGGGCCTCATTACGGGTGTGGTAGTAACCATGCCGGTAAAACCGGCGAGTTGCCGCTGGACCTGTAATGACTTACCAGCACCTGACTTCCCAGTAACACCAGGGTATTCCAACCCCGGCGGCCGGGAAGTCAGGTACCAGTAATTTTGTAAGTCCCCATTCCCATGGACTTCCCATGGAGTCCAATATGACTCCATGGGAATGGGGTCCACGGAAGCACCAGCACCGTTAAGAATGGTGCCGGTGCTTCCTTGAAACTCTGCTGTTAGTTGCCATTCTGCCTGCCCGCAGAGTCGTACTGTGCCGGTCCAGAAACACCAGTGCTGGTAGTCTTACCGGCACAGGTGTTTCTGGACCGGCACAGTTGTAATGAGGCCCAGTATCTGCTACTCAAGTTCAATCTTAGGGAAGCCCTTGCTACAAAAGGCGCACTGCATGGCATGGACCACTCTGAAAGACTATGGCCTCATTGCAAGTCAGGTGGTAACCGTGGCGGTAAAACTGGCAGGTTGCGGCCGGACTTCCAATATTTTCTGGCACATGGAATGCCAGAACCAGTGGGGGATTATGACCACATCGCTCCAGGAACTCAGTCGCCAGAAAATGTAATTCCCCATTCTCATATGAGTCCAATAGGACTCAATGGGAATGGAGAACACAGAGGCACCCGCACCATAAATAACAGTGCCGGTGCCTACATTACGGTCTGCCTCCCATGGTTGCTGTGCCCGGCAGGGCAGACCTGCCGGGCACAGCGACTCTGGCAAGCAGACTTGTAGTGTGCCAGACCGGCACACTCGTAATGAGGCCCTATGTCATTTATGTGGTTCGCTGGTCATTGAAACCCTGGTTCACCTTATGACCGAATGTGAGAGCCTACATCGAATTAGGATAAATTATATTAAAACTTATGACAACACCTATGATTGTTCAGATATGTCCCTACTCTGGCCTATATTCTTAGAGGTAAATTATGATAACCTAATGTTTTACATGGTGAAATTTTATTGGAAATGTGTTAACATTTTGAAAATTCTTTGTAAATGATTTTAAGTGTAATACTATTTATCTCTTTTTATTATGGATGCTATGTCCCTACTGACCCTATGCTGCTTAGTGTTTTTATGTCTTATCAATTTCATGCTATGTGTTGCTTGATGAACATTGTTTTATGTTTTTGTATCTACTATGTATTGTGTTGTATATACAAAACCATTCGGCTATGAGTATATAAATAAATAACTAAATAAATGCAGAACTCTTTTTTAGAGTGTTTACTTTAGTTTATTTTAGAAGGGAAATCCTCATTAGGGTGGGGATAGTGAGGCATTTAACCAACATTTGGAGTTAATAAAATTGCTTCTTTGAAAAACCTTCACGAAGTTGTCCGCCTCACATTTCTGACCCCTCACAGTACACTACAAAATGTGTACCAAAACAGATGAACTCTGCAAATTAGTCAATTTTTCATTTCAGTGATTACTCTGACTATAAAAATGGAATCCAAAATGGTGACCAAACACCAGCGTGCATGCAGTGTTTGGGCTGAACATATGTTGTAGTCTGAATCTATAAGGTAAGACCTCCAAACTGGGAAGCATGGGCATGTATTAGATTGTGCTACACTCTTATGCTCCCTGATTCTTTTCTCTTGCCCCATTATGGGGAAGGAATGTATTCATCAGACGAGGAGGGTTAGTGGGGGAGTGCATCTGGCATTGAAGGAGATTCTGTAGTCCTGCAATCTTAACATGTGATTTTACCAGTAACTCTACAGGGTATTTATTTACTGACAGTGGTTTAGGATTTGTTTTGGTTGGTACACTTTATATTTATTGGACATTTCGTTTTGATCAGGAACAATATCCCTGCACCTTGTTTAAATTCTTTTACCTGAGTCTTTTCTCTTGCCCCTTTATGGGTGGGGGTGTACTCAGCTAATAATATAGCCACACAGTCGCTAGCATAGAAAGCATGATTGCAGAGTGCAAAAGCCAAACCTATCTGTGAGCATCACAGTGAGGAAGTACCACCAGACATTTTGTTTTCTGCTTCTGCTCAGGGTGAGCATACATATCATCAATAGCATCTCATGTTAGTACACTTTTGTATCAACTTATGTGAAATAGCCTTCCTGGACCAAACTACCAGCAAAGGAAACCACTCTCCCCCTACTTTGAAATTATGTGAACCATCATGGTTTATGCCACTGGCAGTTATCTTATTTGGTTTTACTGTGCATTTTTTGTATATGGATCGATGACATCCCCCTGCACCTGCCATCTCAATGCATTTTATCATAGTGCTTTTATGGAAGGCTCCACTTGTTTATTTAACATTGTGCAATTGTTTCCTAAGATTCATGAAGGCTAAGTAAGTTTCTGGAAGAGTTACAGATCATGATCAACTGTGACAATCCCTCTTGTTCTGATGTCAATCAGCTGTTAAGAACTGCCATCACTCCTGAACTATTCACTTTGTTGAAGGAGAAAAGCAATTGGCAATTGCAGGAACCCCATAAGTTTGCAATATTACATTTTACTAACAGGCTTCACAAGATGCCTGACATTTTCCCTAAGACACACACTGGACCAAGATCAATGAATGCAAGACAATTAATCAATCCATTTCTAGAGAAATTGAACCTAGGTTTTTATCAGTTTTCGAAAATCCCCTATGCAGACTACTGGTCTGTAAAACGTGATGACTGTATTTGTTTTGGGGAAGTGGACGAAGATGTAATATTAAATTAGGGGAGGAATATTTTGCCAGGAAGTCAAGAGTTTGACTGTAGTGTTATTGGTGCAGAATTCAATGAAAAAGCAGAGACACAACTGTGTTTTGATTAATAGTGTTACCAATCCAGTAGCTCCAGCACTTTCAAGGTCAGATCGGGCAGTGAGCAGGCCCTAACCTTAGGAGAAGAGCAAGGACCAGAGGAAGAGGTGCCCGTGTTAATGTGGGTCAATGAAGAGCTCAAGATGCCAAACAGGTACCCTGCTCAGTGTAACTGCTTTCAAGAGTTTGGGCATTAAACGTGTAAGTGACCAAATTGACCAGCTCATAAGTCATCCCAACCAACAGAGCTCCTTGCTGTTTTTCACAGTCATTTCCACTAACCTGATTGCCTGCTATGTTAAACACAATATAGGACAGTGAGTGGGCAGGTAACAGTGTGGCACTAATGAATCCAGTTGATCCTTCTCTTATATACATTGTACTCTCAGTGGGAAGCGTTTTTCATGTCTGTTTGATACTACAGCATCACGTTCAACTTTCAGAGCCTCTTAATTTCCAGATGCCCCCTGTTCACATAAAGTTGTAAATGTAATAGGTATTGGGGGTTGGCTGTTGCCTCATTCGTTTACATAATCTATATCAGCCACTTATCTGTGAGCATCATGCATTCTTATTAAACACCAACGAATTTATTGGGATTGGATCTAGTTTTTAAAATGGGTTGTACTACCTCTTGTTACCCAGGTGGCATTTATTTAGAAGTCCAAATAGAGAGAGAATTGAACATTTTGATTGTGATGCAAAAGTCTACACATTTGAAAGATGATCTGCAGAGTAACAGTTTTTTATTGTAACAGGAACTGGTGAACCATATCCCTCCGCAATTGTGATGCACACATACAAATGAAGTTGAACAGATATTGAATCTAGAACCATAGCTTATTAATCTGAACCCAGGCAGGACTTTTCCTTGCATCTCAGTGTTCCATTTCAATGGAAGCTGAAGATGGTATGAAACCTGCTTTTGTGCCATTGCTTAAGCAAACAATCATTGCATCTTGCCCCTGTTTGCCTGTCAAAAAACCTAAGAAAGAAACCCTTTCTTTTGTACAAGACCTCCATGCTGTTAAAGCAGTTGCTCTGCCAGTTTTCCCAATGTTCCCAATCCTACATCAATTTGATCTTGCATTGCTCCCATTGCAACACACTTTTAGTAATAGATCTATGTTATGCATTATTTGTCATAACTGTGCATTCTGCCAGTCAGTATTTATTCACTTTTACATATAAATAATTCCAGTTTTCTTCCATTCATTTGCCATAGTGATATTTGGAATGTTCAACCATTTTATTTCCGAGATTTTAAAATGTAATCAAGATTTGCTGGTGTTGAAATGTGGGTCTGTTTTAATACATTACATCAACTGCAATGTTTTGGAGGACTACAAACAATATTCCCTTTATTTCTTGAAAGCTCTTGCGCTAAAGAGACCTACATGCTATGGGTACTCCCATTCCCTGCATACTATCTGGCGCCTAAAAAAGCCAAACTATTCAGTATCAAGTATACATATGTAATTCAATGGAAAAGTACGTATAGTTTGTAATTAGTAATTAGTCATTCAATAAGGAAAACATTCTTCATGGCATCAAATGATGTCATCTAGTCGACAATCTTTGATAAAAAAAAAATTACAAAAATCAAATAACGAAACCCAAGAAGAAACAATTCTCTTCTTCAGGGGTCCAATATTTGAACGAATGCAGAAAATAATTTTAGTTGTCACAGTCATCATATTAGGTACATATTATCCCAAAATCAATAATACATTTTAGGCTTGATAAATCACCTCATGTGTTTACAATCCAATCGGTAATGTAGAATAGGAAAATGTATACTCCTGTAAGTTTCTCGCATGAAACAAATAAGAATCTGTAAAGCAAGGGAAACAGAGTATGAAGACTGGCCCATTCTACTCGACCAGTTGGTTGTATATGAATTGTACGAATGACAATTGTTCGAATAACTATTGACCTTCTGCACAATTGACCGAATTTAAACGGTCAATTAGGATATATATGCGGGGGGGAAACCCCCCGCAGCGCCCCACCCAATCCAACCCCCACCCCAACCCCCCACCCAATCCCCTTATATTATTATTACACCAACCCAACCCATAATATATATATATAAATGACCATACGGTTAATTTGTTCAGAAGGTCAATTCGGAACCCTATTATTCAAACAATTGTGTCATTCGAACAATTGTAAATAAACAATTCGGGTAATACCGAGCAGTTATATGCTAGCTCTCAATAAAAGTAGAAAATACTTAAGCAGATGGACGCTCTTAGAGTCTTGACCAAAATCCTGTGAAATACTTGCCAAGGAACTAACATGGCAAATTAAAGATCCCTGTGTGGGTAAAAAGGTAATAACATGTCTGGAAATAATAATGACAAAAAATAAAGATGTCAAAGAAATATGTGGTAAGCAACTAAGCCTCACGAATGGATCTTTTCCAATGGGAGATAATTGATAAGAGAGAGAAGCGATGGTCAAGAAAATCATCTACTGATACAGAGATACTCCAAAAGCAAACTTGGCTTACCTGCAAAATTCCAAATAAAAAAGTAGAAAAATAAATGTTAAATATCAAATCATAGTTAGGCCAAATAGTAACCATAAACAAGATTCAGCCTCACCAGAATGTCTGCCCAGTAGGTAATGGGTGCCATCTGAATAGATCAGGAATTAATGGATTCTTGAGCTTATGGCAAGGAGAAATCGTAAAGAAATTGTGAACAAATGTGTAAGAAAATATTATGAAAATGGTGTCCTTAATCCAAATGAAATCAAGGCTAGGGATCAAGAACTCCCTGGAATATATATTATACAGCTGTAGAACTCACCAAATCTCAACGTTCAGATTTTCCCAACATGTTTTTCTGTTTCCATCGTCCTCGAAATGCCGAATCATGACTAACCAAAATGGCTGTCCATTATTTGCAAGGCGCTTGGCAATGGGATGACATCATCATGTCAGCCATTGCACTTGCAAAAGATAAACAATGAATAACAATGGGGAAGTAGCCTTGTATTATAAAGAGTATTAAAAGTAAGAATAAGGTAAGCCACTCGATCTGTACTCAGAACTGTACTTTGTGCAACAATGAAGTAAGCTGAATAACAGCTTAACACAGCATCTATTCCCCAATGCAGTGAACATTATCACCAACGTTACTGAGAATGTAGCCCCTGAATGATCGCGGTGGCGATATTGAACCCAATAGTGCAACAATGGACTCAGAGTAAGAACACCTGATGGTCAGCGTATATTGTAACCAAATGATCTTCCACGCAGGAGCAACTGTCCACTACGTCTTCTCTATGGGCCGATTCATGTAATTATCGGTGCAAAGAATAGGGTACTAGCACGCGCAACTGCACGCAAATCCGCTTTCATCGATTCTTGGAATGGAATGCGCTGTCTTTTTCCTGGACTTGCGTGGAGTTCATGCTGGCTCGTCACGTCTGTGCGAGCCGTCAAGGGCCTTGAACGAGACTCCAAGCAGAGCTCGCCGTTGCTTGTGCAGAGGGCTGGGAAGGGGGCGGAACACCAAAAATGGGGAAGAACATGCAAACAAGTGAGCATTATGAGATACGAGATGTATTCATGGATTTTATCGCGCAATTATAAAATATGATATGATATGATATAGTATGATATGGCATTTATAACACGCCTATACACAAGTGTTTCAAGGCACGATGAAGCAAGGGGGGGACAAAAGGGGTCAGACAACAATCCTACTAGGCCAGGTGTCATTCAGATCTCGCAAGTGCATGGGAAGCGGGGAAAGGAAAAGTGCAAGGGGGAAGGGAGAGGGAAAAGTGCAGTACATGGTAAAGTGGAATAAATAAGATAAATAACGGCCAGCTGGTGGCAAGTGCAAGGAAGTGCAGGCGTAAGTGCTGGTAAGGGGACTGAAAGGGTACCGGAAACCATCCCCCGGTGCAGGGGTTGCCAGGGGGGCAGTCCAGGTGGGCAATTGACGGGCCTGGGCCAGAGAACAGAAAGGGTGGCCAGGTAACCAGTGCAGTTTCAGTAGGGAGTTCAGCAGGGGAGGGGGGAGAGAAAGCAGAAGCAAAGAGGAAGGTTTTGAGGTGCTTTCTGAACCTGAGATGGTTCTCCTCGAGTTTCAGGGAGGCAGGAAGTCTGTTCCAGAGAGAGGCCCCTGCTGAAGAGAGTGATTTGCCACCAACTCGTTGTTTGGAGAAGCGACTGACTCTGTGGGAATGTGTGAGGCGGATCAGCGAAGAGCTCAAGAAGGAAGATATTTAGGAAGAGAGAGTTGAAGGTATTGCTGCCCCAGACCCAGGAAGGCCTTGTGTACAATGCAGAGGGTTTTGAACTTAATCCTCGCAGCAACTGGCAGCCAGTGCAGAGATTTTAGTCCTGGAGAGATACGGTCACTGAGCTTGAGGCCAAGCACAAGTCTTGCAGTCCTGTTCTGGATAAGTTGGGGCGGAGAGTAGAGGCAGGCAGATTTAGATAGAGGCTGTTACAGTACTCCAGCTTAGAGAGGACCAGAGCTCTGGAGACAGTGAGCTTCTGGGGATAGGAGAGGAAAGGAAGAATACCTCTGAGGAGGTGTAGCTGGTAGTGTGACTTCTTAGAGACATCAGAGATGTGAGGGGAGAAGGAGAGTGCAGTGTCGAAGATGCCCCTGAGGTTATTAGCCTTGCAGGTGGGAGTAGGAAGAGGGCCAAGAGAGGCCAGCCATAGAGCTGCAGGGAAGGAGGTAGTGCGTGTGCCGATGAGTAGAATCTCAGCCTTACTGGCATTAAGGCAGAGGTTGTTGGCGGCGCACCACTCCTGGATGGCAGACAGACAATCACAGATGAGGGAAGGACAGGAGGTGGCCGAGGTAGCCTTAAAATGAGCTGGGTATCCTCCGCATAGCACTGAAAGTTGGGACAGAGAGCAGTGATACGGTGGGCAAGGAGTGCCAAGTATTGGTTGAACAGCCAGGCAGAGAGGTTAGATCCTTGGGGGACACCACAGGTAGAGAAAAAGATGTCAGAGAGGAAGGACCCAAGTTGGACCTGGGAGGGTCAGTTGGAGAGGAAAGAAGTCAGCCACGCCAGAGCCTGACCAGTGATACCCAGGTTATCATGTAGACGGTTGAGCAGGATGTCATGGTTGACAGTATCAAAGGCAGAAGAGAGATCAATGTCTCGGCTGGGAAATGGCCATGCAGGTCCTTCATGTGATCCTCCATCCAAAGGCAGGCGTAAGTACACTATTGTGTAGGATTTGCACTGCGCAGTTGGGGGGGCTATGTCAGATTTTGGGGTGCGTGTACTCAACCGAGGTCCCAATGTAACTTAGGGATACACGTAAGCAGTGCAGTGGAGTGCAGGAATGTTTACAGGGGTTTGCACGCAGATTTCTTGAGTTATTACTGAGTTGTGATTTTTTATACTCATGTTGTCGGGGTGCCGGATACAGTTACGGGCGACCCCTTGCAGGATCCCCAAGTCGCAGGCCTGCTTACAGGGGACCCCATGCACTGTTTGAAGGGTGCATGTATTTGTGCCCGGGGAGCGCTCAAAGGTAGCTGTTCTGGCTGTTTATGCTTTGCATGTGGGTGTGTCTGGGGCATTTGTAAGAGGATTCAATCCTGCACTACAGCTAAGTCAATGCCTAGTCCAGAATACTGAATGAAAACCCTTATTGATATATCTTTATGTCCAGTTCATGCGTTCTGGATGACTACCCCTATATAACACCCCTCTCTTGGAATCCCCCTGACCCCACTGAGCCAAGAAGTAGTTCTGTTTTGCAAGTTAAAAGGTTTATTTGATAATTTAAACAATAGATAGATATATCACACTTTATAATAAATTAATAATTGAATATCACACTTAATCTGATATGATAAATATTAACAACGGAGAATCTGGCACTAACACGCTTCTCTATAATCAATAAGGAGTTGACATGAAATGGATAAGGTAGCACACAGGTGAATAGGAACAAAAGAAGAAGGTGGTACAGAATGCTTTATGTAAGCTCAGGTGGATGCAATATTCAATGAATGCAGTACAGAAAAAACTCAATATGACTTCAACCAAACAATGTAATCACTTTTCTCTGGCTATTCACTCCCCCCCGCTTTATGCAATGCAAGGAAATGGAAGGAAAACACACAGTTCTCAGAAATGCAATCAAATGTGATTCAGTTCACCCCAGCAAGCTTAGACTATAGAAGTTTGAAAACACAGGCAAAATGCTTTGATATGTGCTGGCAATTCAGTGAAAAGAATGCTAAAATGCTTTTGATTCCCTCTAGAGGTTCAGGGTGAGTGGTATCTAGTTAATATTAGCTCAGGCTCACTCTTGCAATGATTCAGGAATGATTATCAGGTTAAACGAATTTCTGGCAAATGGAAGGCAAGCAGCAGCTGTTTTTACACGTGGAGAAATTTGCAAATCGCGGTAAAATTCGCGGATGCGCCGAGCGCTATTACAGAGGAACCGCAAGGACTATCACTATCGTTTTGGGTCATAGGAAAGCCTAGGATCTCAGCTTCCAAATGAAAGTTACTGCAAGTCTCTAAGACAAACGGTCGCAGAGATATGAGCGATTTTCTGAAGGTCGTTTTTGGTTTTGCAACTTTTAAATGCAACACTTTTTCAGCTTTAAAAATGATGGCAGAATAACACAATTGCTAAGCTGCAGTTCTACTTAGATTAAAAATGGATTGAATTATATGATTTTAACTAAGAGATGTGTTCTGAGTTTTGCTGAGTACTCACAAGAGATTTTAAACAGGAAGGCGGCTTTGTCACGATCTGGTCAACAGGTCTGGACTTCGGACGGTCTCTGGGCACAGCGTCTGGTCTCTGGAACTGCTCACAGCATCGGGGTCAGCACTCTGGATACAATGGCCTGGTCTCTGCTAGGCACCGGTTCTCTGGGTCGGGTCCTGCCTTCTCTTTGGATATTTCTGTCACCGGGTTCTTGCAAAAGTTCTTGGCAAAATTCAGACGGCTCGCCCGGCTGTCTGAAGAGTTCAGTTGCAAAAATATTTTGAGGCCTGCTGACAAATACTCTTGCTGGCAGTGGCCTTTCTGGTTAAGGTTCTGAAGTCTCTGTTTATCTTGGAGTCTAAGTGTTGGCTCTTTGAAGTTTGATGGAGGTAAGTATGGATTTTTCCGGCAGAGCTTCCAGCTGCAAATGGATTTGAAGGTCTCTACCTAAGTTGCAGTGGTCCATTTATATGTTCTGCAAGTGGGTGTGTGTGTTGGTCATAACTAAACTTGCCCCTCTCCCTTGTCATTGGTCAAATTTCCATTCCTCACTTGATTGGGGAAGGAACTGTGAGTCAGAGTGATGTCATTTTATGGCTTGCAGATAGGACACTCACCTGTCAGATTGCACATATTCTATATTTGATAACAAAAGACATATTTCACAGTTACACAGTTGCTTGAAATTACATATACATGGTGTGGCTGAATTTAGCCATGTCTCTGTCCAAATCTGCTCTTTCTAGGAGCTTGCATTCAGAAATGGCACATAATTGACTTTTTAACTGATTTTTCAATTTCTGACATTGACCCAACTTTACATACATATGCGCAGGGAGTATGGACATTAACTGATGAAGTTTCAGATTTTTAACATGCATACATTTAGAGTAATATCCACTTTTCCGCTAACACCCCCCTGAACATACCACCGGTTCTAAAAACATCTTAAACTGTGGGCAGAAAAATCACAAGAATTATGGTATCATTTATAAAATTTTCACATGTCCGCACCATGAGTTATTCATCTTTTTCTAAACAATATTCTGGCTACAAAGGGGTGTGGTTTCCCAGGTCACATGGTGGAAATACTGGTTTATCCAGTTCTGCCAAGCCAGCTTGCTCTCACAGGCAGTGCCCCTCCCAGCTTCTGCCAAGAGGAAGCTACATTTTACGACCGCTGTAATAAAACCTTTGCCTGAGTCATGACAGGCTTTGTTCAGAGCTCCTGTATCCTGTGGGGACCCCCTTAATTCAATTATCAGAGTGATGGCATATCCTTAGTGTGGCCAGCAAAAGGCAGATAGGCCTGGGAACACAGTTGTGACTCAAGTTTCACTCCTGATGGGGGTAGTTGCCAGGCAGAATCAAGTTCCTTAAGCCAGACTTTCAGCTAACTGTCATGTTTTTTTGTTGCTTTTTAAATTAACTTGCAATTTTACACATGCAGCTAGAATGCTGATTCTAAGTGCAAAACTATGACATTTCAACAGTTACAAAGGCATGTGACACCAAACATAGGTCACTCATTTAATCTAAACATTTCGATTTTAGTGTCTTTAAATCCAGTGCAACTTAAACTGCTGACTCCATAGCAGTTTTGTTATAAGCATTGTTTTGGGCTCTTCATTTCCCAGATTTTGTAAGCACACAAAACTCCATTCTGCCAAATGTCTGCTGGTGTTCAGTGAATATTTTGCACATGTTGCAATGTTTGAAAATAGGCATTTTGAGCCTGCCTTCAGAGAAACACAGGGTGGTTTTAAAACGCCGGCTTTTGGATAGTGGTGAGTACTGGTACTGCACCCATTTTTGGGATTTAAGAAATGAATTCCCCACAATTCTAGGTTGCATTTGGCAATCAGCATTGCCATTCCCAATGGTTTCAGACTACTGTGCGGGTAGTCCAATGGTGATTTTAAAGCGCTTTGAAGCTAACCAGTGCTACTGTTTTTCCTTTGGCAACCCATTTCCCTCATGGCAACCCGGCCTTTCATTCTCGCACTGGTGGGTGACAAGTGAGGCAACCATTTTGGTGTGCGCACAAACTGCGCAGCTTTCCTGGATTTCGGCGCACATGTGGGTTTTCTGCCATCTTGAATTTTCTAAGCCCACAGCACCAAATGTTGTAGCATGATAGCTTAAACGTGGGTCAGGACACCCAACAAGCCCCCCCACGCGACTGCACTTTGAATTTGAGTCGATGGGGAGTCGCGTGCCCCAGGGTTTTGACCCACACACTGGTCTGTCCGCATAATCTTCTTCCTACTCTGTAGATGGCACAGTTCAGCATCTTCTTCTCCATCCGGTACTGATCGATCGGTCCTCCTCGCCGGTCCTGATGGGAATATTGGGCGGTCCACTGGGCCCATTGGATCTTCGTTCCCGGTCTCCGGATCGCCCTCCTTGGCTCGTCTTCAGGTTTTCTTTCTCCTAGGACGACAAAGGAAGAGCGGCAATACCTACTCATAGATGTTTTTCCACCACTGTTGAGATAGTGGGGCAGCATATGCATTTCATCATAACGAAACATTACATTCTTATTTTGAAAAAAAACAGTATAACTAAGAGACAGTTTCATGCAAATCACAATGTTTTAGAGACTAGATGTGGTATGTTTTATGGTTGGAACGGAATTACTCTGAGACAGTACCCGCTAGGATTCCAGAGGATTCCTCCAGTTGTTGCAGAGTGTGCCTGGGATGGCAACATTTCAACTGGTTTATGTGGACCCACTTGTCTTCCCCCGCTGCCAAAGGACCTTTGGGGATGTGGATTTTGTAGGCCACAGGGGAGATTTTGTCTATGATCTCAAAGGGTCCTTTCCATGTAGGCAAAAATTTGCGCTGCTTGGCCTGGTTCCTTTGGAAGTTGTATAGATAGACCCGGTCTCCCACCTGATATTCCTTCCTGGAAGTTTTCAGGTCATAGTGGGTCTTCATGCTATCAGCTGATCTTTCTAGATTCCGCTGAGCATAAGCAAAAGCATGTTGAAGGTGTTTCCTTAAATTCTCCACATACTCATGAGTTGTGGAGGCATTTATCAGTGTCTGCTCTTGGGTCCTGTAGAGCAAATGCTGGGGAAGCACCATCTTGCGCCCAGTCATCAACTCAAATGGTGACATTTTGGTTGCAGATGAAGGGGTAGATCTGATGGCCATTAGGACCAGAGGTAATCGGATATCCCAACTTGGCCCAGAATCTGCCACAAACTTCTTTAATATGCTCACAATGGTTCGGTTATACCTCTCTACTGCCCCAGAAGAAGCTGGTCTATAAGCAATATGCAGCTTTCTCTTGACCCCCAGTATCTCCCACATCTTTGTCATTACTTCACTGGTGAAGTGGCTATCCCTGTCTGACTCAATCCTTTGAGGTAGACCAAAACGGGAAAAGATGTGGTTAATCATCAAGGCGGCTGCGGTTTCTGCCTTGCAATTTGGGGCTGGGAGACATTCCACCCACTTGGTAAACAAGCATGTCACAGTCAACATGTACTTATTCCCCCTAGCCGAGCAAATCACGGGGCCTACAAAGTCGATTTGTAAATCTGACCATGGCAGTGTCATCCCCCGCTTTTGGAGAGGCGCACGGTGCGTGAGGGATGATGGCTGAAATTGTGCACACACAAGACACCCCTTCAAGTATTGGTTGAGGCCCTGCCCCATGTGTGGCCAGTATGCAACCTCTCTTAAGATTTCCAGTGTTGTGTGAAACCCCCTATGACCGGCGGTGGCCGCATCATGGGCGTGACTTAACATCAGGCTTCGGAATGAGGTAGGAACCACCCACTGATCGTGGCCAGCTTTGGATTTCCTTACCAACAAACAGTCTTGGATTCGGAACATTTTTGGACATTTCATCAACACTCTTAGGTCCTCTTTCCCAGTGTAATCGGTATCCGTCAGGGGAAAGTTCTCAGGGTCCTCAAGGTGCTGGTAAAATTTACCAATAATTGGATCCCCCTTCTGAGCGGTAATCAAATCAGCATCAGGGGTCTCCTTACTCCATTGGGCAATTGAAAGGTCGTTGTGAGCATTTGTCTGGGACCTAGTGATAGCAGTGACCTGGATTTCCCCCAACAGGGACTCAATCTCAATTAGATCCCCTTGGATGGCCCCGGTTTTGGCCAGCTGATCAGCTAAGTCATTCCCAGTTTTGTCTGGTCCCTCTACTTTGGAATGACCCTTGATCTTTTTCCAATAGATGGTCATCTCATTCGAGGTGACCAGATCATCAATGTTTTGGATCAACTTCCCATGTTTCAAGGGTTTGTTGTTAGCACATAACATGCCTCTGGTTTTCCAATTAACCAGGTGCTCCACGAACCCGTTCTGTACATAATCCGAATCTGTGATTATGACCAGTTTGTGGAGTTGATGCTGGACAGCAGTGAGGATGGCCTGATGCACAGCCATCAATTCTGCCACCTGACTACTTCGGGGACCAATTTTGTATCCAGCGGAGGGTTCTGGGGACTCATTCACCCATGCATTCCCTACGCCGGCCACCAATTCTTTCTCCCCGTTGTTGTCAACATGGTAAGAGCATCCATCCACATAGACAGTGGGCATTCCCTCACACTTGTCTTCTTCAAAGACTTTGTGGGGGGAATTAAGGTATGCCTCCATGTTGTCCTTTATTTTTAGACTTTCGTCCTCGAGACAGTTTTCTCTGGCACAATCATGCAAGTCAGCCAGACCTTGCGCGAGGGGACTCTTCTTGTTTTGGCCATATCTGACCTCCACAGGAAAGCCTTGCATTGACAGAATCCAGGAAGTAATTCGGGAATTCCTCACATTTCCGGCCCGGATTCTGTCACTTTGGAGATATTGCAGAGGCTGGTGTGGAGTCTCCACTATGATGTGTTCCCCCTGGATAAACGGGCGGCAATTCTTCAATGCCCACACCGTTGCCAGGAGTGCCTTCTCACAATCGTTGAATTTCTCCTCCATAGAGGATAAAGTTTTGCTCGCATAGGAGATTACTTTATTGACCTTGTCATGCTTTTGGTATAATACTGCCGTCAAGCACGTATTAGAGAACCCTGTCTCCAGGAAGAACTCCTTGTTTCTGACAGGGTAAGCTAGGCAAGGCGCTTGTGAGAGGCTTCTCTTGAGTTGTTTTACTGCCTCGGCTTGTTCTGGACCCCATTCCCACTTGACCCCCCCCTTCAGGAGATGAATCAGGGGTCTGGTGATCTCTGCGTAGCCCTCACTGAACTTCCTGCTGTAATTAGTCAGTCCAAGGAGGCTCCTTAGTTCTCGCAGAGTTGTGGGGTCTTTCAGTTTCTGAAGTGCTTCCACTTTCTTTTCCTGGGGACAGAGACCCTGAGGAGTAATCTCATGCCCCAAGAAATTAACACGGGTTCTACACCACTGCGCTTTCTGAAAGGAAAGTTTTGCTCCGGCGGCCCTCAACTGTGTCAGAACATAACGGATCTCCGCTATGTGTTCCTCCACAGATGAACTTTTGATGAGGACATCATCTACATAAGCCAGGTTACCCCTCGCACCCAGGTCGGGCATGGCCTTATGTAGGAAAATGTTGAATTCATTGCCGGAGTTGAGGTATCCGAAGGGAGTCCGGGTCCATGTGTATTGCTGGCCCCCAAAGGTAAAAGCCAGCTTGTATTGGTCCTCCCTACTGACAGGCACAGTCCAGTATCCATTGGTCAGGTCTATGGCAGTGAATACCTGTGACCCCTGAATCTGGGCCAGCCCTTGGTCAATGTAGGGAAGAGGCCATCGGGAAGTATGGACCCGTTTGTTGAGCTCCCTGAGGTCGGCGCAGAGTCTCCACTGGCCGTTCGGCTTCAATATTCCCAGCACCGGATTATTGAAGGTGCTGTGGACGGGACGGATTATTCCCCGGGACGCAAGGTTCTTAATTATTTCAGTAAGGGACTCCATTGATGCGAGAGGCAAGCGATATTGCTTCACAAACACAGGAGTCATGCCAGGGTCCGTGGGGATTGTTGTTGTGTGGATGTCAGTGCGACCACAGTCATATGAGTCTACCGCAAAGAGATCTTGGAAATCCAAGAAAACTTGTTTCAACTTTTGCTTTTGTTCCAGAGTCACACAGGCATCAGCTAGGTTGACTCTCTCTTCCACCATCTGCCTGAAGCCTGGAAAGACTTCTGGTTTGGCTATCTCCGCGGCCTCCTCCAGCTGGGTGGAGAAGTCCCTGGTCAGAGTGCTGATTTGGACCGGAGGCTTCAGGTGGGAAAGGCAGCCTTCATGAACCTGGAAAATCACCTCATCCCTCCTGAAGTCACACGTCACATCTTCCTTACCATACGGGCAGGAAGTGTACACCAGGAAGTTTCCCCCCATGCCGGGTAAAAATCCTGTCTGGTGTTGCGTTGTCATCACTGTCACTGTCAAAACAGTCCTTGGGGATTGGTCCTAACAGTTCATTTCTAAGATCAATGGAGAAATGTCGGTCATCAACCGCCAGTCCAATAATGGTGCCTGCGGCTAGAGTAATACTCTTAAAGTCGCTGTTATCCACCTCTATTGGAATGGTGTCATGTTCTATGTTGACTAATGGTGTTGGGTTTACCCCCAACCCTTGCTGTTGGAGAGAAGCATTTAGATGTATGTAAGCATCAGGGTTTTTCAACTCTTGTCCCCTTTTAACTTTCACTTCCAGGGAGAATTGTCGGGTCCTTTCTGGGATGGTGACTTCCTCTTTAACCTGAATTTCAACTGCATAAGGTAGCAATTGAGCTGACCTAAATGCTTTTTCTGGATCATCAAAGCTCATGGGATTATCCGCTAATCGGGACCAAGCTTTGAAGTTTATTAGGTCCAAACTAATGGCAAAGCGATAGAGAATGTCACTGCCTAAGTAAAAGGCGGCAGTGACGTCTCGCACGACCCAACAATTATGGACTATGCTCTTGTTGCCAATGGAGATTTTGAGCATACACCTGCTTGGCAGGAGATGTTTGGAATTAGGTGCTTCCAGGTCCATTTCCCATTTGTCTATCAGTTTGAAGGTGGGAATGGCTGGATCCTTTGGGAGTTGGTGAAACATGGCTTCGCTGATGAAGCTCTTACCGTTGTTCACACACACTCGAGCGAGAACAGAGTCCTTCCCCTCATTTAACTGAACACAGATGAACAACTGCTCTCCAATTTGCTGAATATCAGCCAGGCTCTGAGCTGATTTCACATCTTTCTGGACTATAGGAGTGGGAGTTTCTGATTGTGGATTAGTATAGAATTTCAGAGTGTTTCCTTCCAGCGTGGAATACCACTTTAGACTGGAAGGAAGGTTGATTTTCAGAAATAGAGAGGACCCCCCATCACCAGTCTGTTGTCCTTCTGCTATTATTGTCACGTCTGGAATTTGGCTATTCTGGAAGTGAAATTCTACTTGGTCAGATTTTTGTTCAACCATGTGGCAGGTGCCGTTTAAACTAACATGGTTAACACTCTGTTTTAATTTTATTGGTCGGCTAGTCTGGGTCCAGAGGACCTTGTTTACGCAATCTATTAGGGGTGACAACCTTCTCAGGAGGTCATTCCCTAGTAAACAAGGGGTGCCCTCTGGGGTCACAACTATGACCGGGTGTTTCAACTTATGTCGCCCAATTTTAATGTCCAAGTCTGCCGTCCCCTCGACGGGAATTTCCTTCCCGTCAAAGTTCTGGAGTTGCCCAGGAAGAGAGGTGAGAGGAATTTGGTAATTCTCTCCCCTTCCTGCATTCAGTTCGTCAAAGGCCCTTCTGGACAGAAGGGTAGCTTGAGATCCAGTGTCCACCAGTGCCAAAATTGTACCCTGCCCCTGTACTTGTACCGGGGCATAATATCTTCCCTCCTTCTCCTCAAGGGGGCACAGATAATGTACATTTTTGGACAACTGGTGGGCTAATTTTCTGGTTTTGGACATCGCAAGAGAAGAAATTTGGGCAGAATTCTGTGGAGAGCCATGGGAATCTGAAAGAAAAATTTGGCAACTGGAGATCAGAGCCATTGTGGGTTCCCCTGGTTCCGGTTCTGGGCCGCCCCCCCCCCCTTTTTGGAGGCAGTCACCAGGATGGGTTTGAACCAGGGGATTTTCTTGCTGTTGGTTCTGGGATGAGATGGTGGGCGGCGGTAGCTCAGTCTCCACATCTCCCCAGTCTGGATTTGCATCCCTAGGGACCCATTTTTCTTTGGGAGGAGTTCCCCCCTCTCTGAAGGAGAAGATCCTTTTCCCAGGATCCTCTGAGGATCCCTCTCCCTCAAATTGGAAGATCTGTACCTCCTCCTCAAACTGAGTCTGTTTGGGTCTTTTGTTTCTCCTACCCCCCCCTCTGCTCCTTAGGAGGCAGACTTTCAGGGGCAAGAGATTTTGTTTCCGGTTCCTGGGTTTCCAGGGGCTGTTTACAAGTGAGGAAGGAAGCTTCCTCCAAGGCTTTACACCCCCCTTCCCTTTGTGCCTCCTCCCTGGGAACCGGTGAGTTATCGGGGTGCTGCCCCCATCATTGTTCTGGAGCACCAGGTCCAGAGTTGGGTACGTTCTGCGCCGGCATGCCGATCTGAGGGTTCTGCTGAGCCCTCAGTATGTGACCCATATCCCGCGCCATGTTTTGAACCTGGCGCTCTAACTGGGAAACCCGCTCAGGCTGATACGGGGCCCTGTTTTCTCCCCTGGGCTGATCCCGGGAAGGGTAGCTGTCCCTCCTCTGGTAGTACCCCTGGTTGGGAAGATTTGGGTACCCCTCCACCCTTGGTCTCCCCTCTCCCGGATTCAGTGGTCTGGGCTCAGGGAATTGGGGAAAGAAGGATGGATGGTTTTGGGGCTGAAAGTCGGGTGGATATCTGGGGAAAAAGTTCTGCCCAGGGTTTGGTAAATTTCTGCCCTCCTGTGGGAAGTTTGGAGGGAAGTTCCCTGGGTTATGTGCTTGGCTGGATCCCCCCCCTTGGGCTGGAGGAGTCCACACATAACCCAGGATGGGTCGATTTCCCTTGTAACGGGGACTTACATAATCAGGAGAGCGAGGGACCCCCTTTGTGGGGCTGCCTCCTTGGCTCCCTGTCTGTGACTGACCCGAGGACCTCCTGGGCCTAGCATTATTAGGTGCAGGTAGGTTTTTAGGCCCCCCCATCTCCAAATCCAAAACGGGGGTGACCTTTACCTCTGCCACCTTGGCAGCAGCAGGGGTGCTGTTGGCTTTGGGTTTTTTCTGGGCATTACTTTTGCTATCTATCGGTTTCTGCACCTCATAGATCCGGGTAGCCTGTTCAATGACCCAGTCTAAAGATCTTTTCTCGTGAAAATCCCTCACGAGCTGGGTCATGATATATTTGGGCAAGGCATGGAAAAACGTATTAATAAATTCTCTGCTATCCGTGCGCACCCTTCTTGTGGTCTGTGCAAAAGCACGCTTTAACTCCTGCACAAATTCTTGTGGGGCCTGATCCTCCCCACATTGCAAATTGTAGGCTGCCTTGCGAGCCTCTTGAGGATTTCTGTGAACAGAAAAATGTTTCAAGATGGCCGCCTTATAGGTGGACCATCTCAAATGATTTTGGTCCTCCAGCCCCGCAAAGAAACTGGAGTATTCCGGGGAGAAGGTCCACTTTACATATTGGATACAGCTTTGGCTGTCCTTCAAATGGAAAGTCTCCATCATTTGTTCAAACAACTCTAAGTGCTCCCAAACAGAATACTTAGCGTTCTTATGGTAAGGCGTGATGACGCTCCTGATCACCTTAATCTGCTTTAAGGGGTCCTTAAGCAAGGCCCTTTTTGCCTTATTGGCCTTTGTGGTTCGGGTAACCCTTGTCCATTCGTCCTCGGACTCAGAGGCACTGCTCCCTGAGGTTCCTGTCTGATCTTCCAGGTTTTCCCGGATTCTGCGAGCCTGGGAATGGCTGGCAGAATGTGGGGACCTGGTCTCCTGTGTCCTGCGCAGTTCAGAGGAGTCTTCAGATTCCTCCTTGCTGCCAGGATTTGCTGGGTACCCCCCCCACTGACCTAACTGGGCAGAGGTTTTCAGGAAGCCCTTAATGGGCCTATTCTCCCGGGGTTCCCCACTGATTTGCACCATGCTTGGGTGCCCATGCCCAGATGCCCGCCCATCCATTCCTGGGAGGTACTGGCCTATGAGCCCCATGCTTCTGGCTGGATAGTAATCTGCCATCCCTGTGGCCCGGTGCTCATGTGCGCCAGGGGACATGGGGGTGGCAGAGTCCAGGGACTGAGAGGTATGAGGGCCTCTGGTACTAGGGCTCCTGAGGTTATGCTCCGGAGTTTCCATTTCCCAGCGAACCTCATCTCTATCCGCCCCTGCTCCCTGTTGCAATGCAAGAGCCTGCATTTGTGCCTTCAGTTCCTCCGTTAAGGCCTTACTAGACTCTATCAGTCTCTCCTGCATCGCTACCTGTTGTCGGAGCCTATCATTGTGTTGACAGAGGGCCTCATTTTCCCTCTGTGCTTCCTGGTTGGTCCTGGAGAACTGGGCCAGTCTTTGCTGCAGGAGGTTTACCTCCTGAGCTGTGTCCCTATTGGCCTGCTGCTTTCTTGCTAGAGCATCTTCCACCCTTCTGGTGTGCTCTACCAAGTTCTGGTTTTCTTTTTGGAGATCACCCACCCCCTGGAGGGCCAGGTGATTTTCTTCAATTTCCTTTTTTAAGTGGCAGACTTCCTGGCCTAAAGTGTCTCTTTCCTGACTAAGAGCCTGCATCTGTGCTGCCTGGTCGTCCCTTTGCCGTTGAAAGGCACCAGCTTTTTGGCGCTCCTCATCAAACTCTGCCTGGGTATCCAGGTCTTTCAAAATTAGTTTGTTGCTCTCCTCTTTCTCTCTGTCTAGTTGGATTTGCAGGGTGGCTACCTGCTCTGTGCATGCCCTGTTGAAATTGATCTGTTGCTCCAGCTTTTTCTGGCTCTGCAGTAGGGAGTTCAAACTGTCTTGGTGCTCCTTCTGCAAGGCCAGAAATCTGGTATCCTGGTCTGTCTTTTCCTGTTGCAGTATATCCATGTCTTCTTTTATTTTAATGATATACTGCCTGGTCTCATTTTCTGCCTCCTGGCTTCTGTGCAGCCTTTGCTCAGAAGAGTCCAGATCAGATTGGGCCTTCTCTAACGCCATCTGTTGCCTTTTTGCCAGATCATGGCCTTCAGCACATTTATTCTGTATGGCTCCCATGTATAGGTACAGGTATGCCGCTATCCTAACAATCTTGTCGTGTTCATCTTTGGCCTTAGGAGCCATATATAGTTCACTCAGGGCCACATGTAATGGACCCTGATCTCTCCATAAATCTGACCCTGTTTCAGTGACCTGTCGCGTGATGGCCTGCAACCAGGCATCCTGGCCCTGCTCAGCCCATTCACCTCTCACAAATAGTTTATGTAAGAAGTGCTCTCTGGCTATTTTCATATCTACCAAGGTCGTCATTCTAGAGATTGGTCTCTGTCCTGACTTACAGAAGTTAGTATTTTATTTTTGCAGAACAGAACTTTTCTTGGAGTGTCCCTTTTGAGGAATGCTTCACAGCGTAATGCAGCGTGGTGATCCGACCGGATGTATGTATCCCGTCAGTTAGCACACTATATTAAGCTGCACAAATGGTAAATCTAACCCAACGTCTCGGCTCGAGCCCCCAATTTGTAAGAGGATTCAATCCCGCACTACAGCTAAGTCAATGCCTAGTCCAGAATACTGAATGAAAACCCTTATTGATATATCTTTATGTCCAGTTCATGCGTTCTGGATGACTACCCCTATATAACACCCCTCTCTTGGAATCCCCCTGACCCCACTGAGCCAAGTAGTAGTTCTGTTTTGCAAGTTAAAAGGTTTATTTGATAATTTAAACAATAGATAGATATATCACACTTTATAATAAATTAATAATTGAATATCACACTTAATCTGATATGATAAATATTAACAACGGAGAATCTGGCACTAACACGCTTCTCTATAATCAATAAGGAGTTGACATGAAATGGATAAGGTAGCACACAGGTGAATAGGAACAAAAGAAGAAGGTGGTACAGAATGCTTTATGTAAGCTCAGGTGGATGCAATATTCAATGAATGCAGTACAGAAAATACTCAATATGACTTCAACCAAACAATGTAATCACTTTTCTCTGGCTATTCACTCCCCCCCTCTTTATGCAATGCAAGGAAATGGAAGGAAAACACACAGTTCTCAGAAATGCAATCAAATGTGATTCAGTTCACCCCAGCAAGCTTAGACTACAGAAGTTTGAAAACACAGGCAAAATGCTTTGATATGTGCTGGCAATTCAGTGAAAAGTATGCTAAAATGCTTTTGATTCCCTCTAGAGGTTCAGGGTGAGTGGTATCTAGTTAATATTAGCTCAGGCTCACTCTTGCAATGATTCAGGAATGATTAGCAGGTTAAACGAATTTCTGGCAAATGGAAGGCAAGCAACAGCTGTTTTTACACGTGGAGAAATTTGCAAATCGCGGTAAAATTTGCGGATGCGCCGAGCGCTATTACAGAGGAACCGCAAGGACTATCACTATCGTTTTGGGTCATAGGAAAGCCTAGGATCTCAGCTTCCAAATGAAAGTTACTGCAAGTCTCTAAGACAAACGGTCGCAGAGATATGAGCGATTTTCTGAAGGTCGTTTTTGGTTTTGCAACTTTTAAATGCAACACTTTTTCAGCTTTAAAAATGATGGCAGAATAACACAATTGCTAAGCTGCAGTTCTACTTAGATTAAAAATGGATTGAATTATATGATTTTAACTAAGAGATGTGTTCTGAGTTTTGCTGAGTACTCACAAGAGATTTTAAACAGGAAGGCGGCTTTGTCACGATCTGGTCAACAGGTCTGGACTTTGGACGGTCTCTGGGCACAGCGTCTGGTCTCTGGAACTGCTCACATCATCGGGGTCAGCACTCTGGATACAATGGCCTGGTCTCTGCTAGGCACCGGTTCTCTGGGTCGGGTCCTGCCTTCTCTTTGGATATTTCTGTCACCGGGTTCTTGCAAAAGTTCTTGGCAAAATTCAGACGGCTCGCCCGGCTGTCTGAAGAGTTCAGTTGCAAAAATATTTTGAGGCCTGCTGACAAATACTCTTGCTGGCAGTGGCCTTTCTGGTTAAGGTTCTGAAGTCTCTGTTTATCTTGGAGTCTAAGTGTTGGCTCTTTGAAGTTTGATGGAGGTAAGTATGGATTTTTACGGCAGAGCTTCCAGCTGCAAATGGATTTGAAGTTCTCTACCTAAGTTTCAGTGGTCCATTTATATGTTCTGCAAGTGGGTGTGTGTGTTGGTCATAACTAAACTTGCCCCTCTCCCTTGTCATTGGTCAAATTTCCATTCCTCACTTGATTGGGGAAGGAACTGTGAGTCAGAGTGATGTCATTTTATGGCTTGCAGATAGGACACTCCCCTGTCAGATTGCACATATTCTATATTTGATAACAAAAGACATATTTCACAGTTACACAGTTGCTTGAAATTACATATACATGGTGTGGCTGAATTTAGCCATGTCTCTGTCCAAATCTGCTCTTTCTAGGAACTTGCATTCAGAAATGGCACATAATTGACTTTTTAACTGATTTTTCAATTTCTGACATTGACCCAACTTTACATACATATGCGCAGGGAGTATGGACATTAACTGATGAAGTTTCAGATTTTTAACATGCATACATTTAGAGTAATATCCACTTTTCCGCTAACACCCCCCTGAACATACCACCGGTTCTAAAAACCTCTTAAACTGTGGGCAGAAAAATCACAAGAATTATGGTATCATTTATAAAATTTTCACATGTCCGCACCATGAGTTATTCATCTTTTTCTAAACAATATTCTGGCTACAAAGGGGTGTGGTTTCCCAGGTCACATGGTGGAAATACTGGTTTATCCAGTTCTGCCAAGCCAGCTTGCTCTCACAGGCAGTGCCCCTCCCAGCTTCTGCCAAGAGGAAGCTACATTTTACGACCGCTGTAATAAAACCTTTGCCTGAGTCATGACAGGCTTTGTTCAGAGCTCCTGTATCCTGTGGGGACCCCCTTAATTCAATTATCAGAGATATGGCATATCCTTAGTGTGGCCAGCAAAAGGCAGATAGGCCTGGGAACACAGTTGTGACTCAAGTTTCACTCCTGATGGGGGTAGTTGCCAGGCAGAATCAAGTTCCTTAAGCCAGCTAACTGTCATGTTTTTTTGTTGCTTTTTAAATTAACTTGCAATTTTACACATGCAGCTAGAATGCTGATTCTAAGTGCAAAACTATGACATTTCAACAGTTACAAAGGCATGTGACACCAAACATAGGTCACTCATTTAATCTAAACATTTCGATTTTAGTGTCTTTAAATCCAGTGCAACTTAAACTGCTGACTCCATAGCAGTTTTGTTATAAGCATTGTTTTGGGCTCTTCATTTCCCAGATTTTGTAAGCACACAAAACTCCATTCTGCCAAATGTCTGCTGGTGTTCAGTGAATATTTTGCACATGTTGCAATGTTTGAAAATAGGCATTTTGAACCTGCCTTCAGAGAAACACAGGGTGGTTTTAAAACGCCGGCTTTTGGATAGTGGTGAGTACTGGTACTGCACCCATTTTTGGGATTTAAGAAATGAATTCCCCACAATTCTAGGTTGCATTTGGCAATCAGCATTGCCATTCCCAATGGTTTCAGACTACTGTGCGGGTAGTCCAATGGTGATTTTAAAGCGCTTTGAAGCTAACCGGCGCTACTGTTTTTCCTTTGGCAACCCATTTCCCTCATGGCAACCCGGCCTTTCATTCTCGCACTGGTGGGTGACAAGTGAGGCAACCATTTTGGTGTGCGCACAAACTGCGCAGCTTTCCTGGATTTCGGCGCACATGTGGGTTTTCTGCCATCTTGAATTTTCTAAGCCCACAGCACCAAATGTTGTAGCATGATAGCTTAAACGTGGGTCAGGACACCCAACACGTTCCGGGCGCAACTTGCAAATATGGTTACTTTTTGCTGTAAATTCTATAAAGATGTGGGGTGTGCATTTTTCTTTCTGCTCGCAGGCTCGCGCAGTGTCCTTTTTGGCATGCAACCATGGCAGGATTGCTGCGTGAATTTCTGTGAATCAGGCCCTAAATGTCACCTATACCTGATGAAAGACTGATTCCCAAGAGGCACTACGACCCAAAGTCCAGAAGTTCTATTGAGATTCTGGTGAAGGCAAACTTACTGCTGCTGTAGTAGCAAAAGGAAAGTATAAGGTGTAATAGCCTGAATATTAGTAATTAAGGTATCTCTCAGGCAAACCTACTGCTTCCGTAATAGCAGAGGGTAAGAATATGGTGTTGAAATCCGAATGTTAGTAATCAATATGTATCATTAAGAACACCACAAGTGTCTCTGTGAGATGAGGCTATCTTTCTAATGTGTTAATGGGCATCCAGTGATTTTACCAAATGCATTTTTGCGTGAAACAATTTTAATGAAAAAATGCTGATTGTTTCAAAATATATATATATATATATATATATATATATATATATATATATATATATATACATATATATATATATATATATATATATATATATATATATATATATATATATATATATATATATATATATATATATATATATAGCAGTGGATGGGTAAGGGGTTAAAACAGGTGGGGAGGTTAAAAACATGAGGGAACAGAGGGTTGGGGGGTGAGCCCCCAAATAAAGAAAACACATTGTGATGTCTATATTAATAAATAATGTGCCTCAATGCCTTATGACTCTGATAGGAACACCTCATGTGCTCAGTGTGTATTATTACCGATAGGTATCTGGAGAGGGTGCAACTGTCTCCCTTGTTCTCTATCTCTGTGTACCAATGCCAAATCCCAATGGGCACAGGGGTCCAAAAAGTGCATAGAAACTCTGAAGAGGGTAGACGTGTTGCTGTTGTCATAGCAAAGGGTTAGAATATCCTAAATACTGCTAATCAGTGTGTCTCTCTGTGAGAAAAACTTCAAAAGTGACTCTGTAGGATGAAGCTATCAAGTACATGTGTTTCAGAAAAAAGGCTCAAATGTAAGGCCGGTTAATAAAATAAGGTTTATTATATTAGTGCTGTCACAAACGAACAAATAGCAATCCGCAGGTCAGCTGGAAGGGCCTCTGGATCGTCCGACGGTCAACCACCATCCTACCTCACTCCATCTCTGCTCATGGAATACCCGCGGTCACCTACACCTTACAACGATGGGCGATGCAAACCTAGAATCATTCGACATCATTTGCCTTCAAGAGACTTGGCTGGTACAAACAACGGCCATGGACGGCTACAACATCATCCTGGCCCCAGCCAATAAAGGGTTATTGGGTCGTACGACCTCGGGCCTCCTTACGGCTTGTCGGCAGGGAATTGGCCTGAAACATAAGGCCACACTTCTAGCAAACCTCTCGATCCTGACAGTACTACTTGATTGGGATGAAAATCCCCACTCCAGAGCATCGCAAACTGCGATTGTTAACACATACTGGAATCCAGCAGCCATAAACCAACAGTCCTATCTAACTATGATGGAAAATCTGGTTGATGAAATCCAAGCCTCATACCAGGTTCTTTCCATTATAATCTGTGGGGACTTGAATACCAAATGTCGTGATGGCCTCGCAAAGCCAGATAAATCATCAAACTTGACTCCAGCAGCGAAAAGAGGGCACCTCTGGTCTGCCTTAAAGTCTTCAAGAAATCTGGAAAACCTGAACTTTGTCTTTCCGAACGCTCATCGTCTGCCATCTTGGGAACAAGGTTCCCTCAATGCCACCATTGATTATATCTACACATCCAGACAACTTCTGGGCAAGGGGAAAGACTTTGAAGTCCGCAAAACAACAGCCAGCGACCACAACCAGCTCACGATGTCACTGGTCAACCACTTCATGCAGCCCACTCCGTATGTCATGGGGGTGGAATCGAATCTTCATGAAAACCGATTAAATTTGACAGCGCTAGCAGTCACCGCTCTGCGGGCTTAATATGTTTGTGAGGGGAGCGTAGAGGGAAAAGAAATCCCGGACTACGTTCCTTTACTGGTCCAACACCGGGTGAAATCAAAACAGTCAATTTCTACGTTTATCCAACCCAGACATTCCTTCGATGCTACACTTGTAGCTAAAAGACATGAACTCTGTAGGCTGAAGAGACAGCTGGGAAACCTTCCGCAAAACAAAGTTCAACTAAAGTCGGCAATATCAACCTACAAAAAGTGGGTAAAACATCATTGACACCAACTTTACCAACAGGATGCGGAATCCATGCTAAAGGCTATTTGTGGAAACAAAGCAAAAGAGTTTTGGTCACTGTTAAAATCTTAGGTGCCCTCACTCAATAACTCAACCATTAACGCCATGGCTGAGCAAAAATGGATTTCTCACTTCACCTCAGTTTTTCAAGCTCCTGATACAACTGCCCTTGAAACAGCTGCCTTACCCGGATCCAGTTCGTTGGAGTCGGACTGGCTAAAATTGGGCGACCAAGCCGAAATTGGAGACCTCTAGAGCAGCGGGCCCTGATGGAATCTCTAACATTGACTTGAAAGCAAATCCAGCAGAATGGCATTGATGATGGCGTCTATTTTCACGAAATGCACGGATCAGAAATCCCTGCCACCTTCATGGACAAACTCTATCATCGTCCCGATCTACAAGAAGGGCTACATCACAGACCCACTAAATTACCGCCCCATTGCTCTCTTGGACTGTATTGGCAAAGTCTATGGGAGTCTGCTTCTGAAACGTTTTCAATCTTGGGCTGAGTCGGCCCCGTGCAACGACAAGTTTCAAACAGGCTTAAAAAAAAGATGGGCACGGTGGCAAATATCCTAACCATCAGCACCCTAAAAAGTAAGGTCTGGGAAGGTAAACCTCGAATTTTCGTTGCTTTCATCGACCTCTCCCAGGCCTTCGACCTAGTGGATAGGCAACATCTGTGGCAAAAACTAGAAGGGTGGAGCTGCCCTCAGGATATCCTGCACCCAATTAAAGCCCTACATTCGGACACCACCCTCAGGGTCCATCTGTCACAAAGGGGCAATCTATCAGGGGAAATTCAGACTGGGCGGGGTGTAAAACAAGGCTGCCCCATGGCTCCAGCGCTTCTCCTGGCCTACATCGGCGACTATGGGGCCTCAGAAGACCTGGCGCACACTTTTCCGCCATCAGTCGCAAATGTTAAAATAAGCCATCTATTGTATGCCGATGACCTAATCTTAATGGATCAGACTCAGATCGGCCTCCAGAGGCAGCTTTCAAATCTTCTCACCTACACCAAGGAAAACAACCTAAAAATAAACAAAGAGAAAACCAAAATCTTGATATTGGCAGTTGGCCAGAAAAAAATCAACGACAAATTCATATGGTGTCTTGAGGAAAAAGAGATCGAGAGGGTCACCGAATATAAATACCTGGGCATTTCGATTGACAGCTCGAAACACGAGATCTCCACGCAGGCAACCCTTCAAAACAAAATCAAGAAGTTGGCCTCTCAAGGGAAAGCAATCGACATAAAATTTGGAAAATTCTCATGCATCCCAGTGTTAGAATTCTACAGGAAAAAAGTTGTGCCTTCCATCACCTACGGCGCTGAAGCCATGCCAACGATCCCATCCAAAACTTGGCGGAAACTAGAAAGCCTGTTTTGGAAGTCGGTCCTTTGCCTTCCAAAATCCACTTCCATCGCTGCAATTCGTCGTGAGCTGAGCCTTCTGTCATTAAAGGCAATGGTAAACATCAACTCCCTCAGGTTATACAGGAAATGTATAATGGACGACAGCGATCATATTTACGGACTGCTCAATAAAGAACTCCACTCTGGCAAGGTGAAGATGTTGACATCCTGGAAAGATTTTAACAGGGCCCAACTTGAGTCGGTTGTGTGTTCGGAAATTGAACTCAGCGCAAATCCTGCAAGAGTCTACCAGGAATTGAAAGATCTAGACTGGATTCAAACTCAAGAGTCAGCATATAAGAATAAACTTCTCCTTCACCTCCCGCCCTCGTTCTCCAAACTCAATGAGCTGATGAAATACCTTCAAAAATTTCCCAGCAGGGGGGCCCGAAACACTCTCCTAAGGATCAGGCTGAACCTGCTAGAGACCAACGAAATCCGGAACATCAGAGGATTATAGGACTCAAGTATTTGTCGCTTGTGTGCATCTGAGACTGAATCAATCAGACATCTACTTCTGGCGTGTCCGAAAAACGCCACTTTGAGAGCGGCTTACTTTAAACATCTAATCGGGATGATCGAGGGTTGGACGAAGAAACATGGTGGCCAAGACTGATCGGAGGAGATCGTTCTTCGTGGCTCCTAGCAACTACAAAAATCTTAGAACACACCATGAAAATGTTAATATCTTGAGGATCCCACCCTGAGTAGTCGCTGTGATTTTTTTTTTTTCTGCAACTTTTCTTTGTAAAGTTCTCTTTTGAACACAAAAAAAAAAAAAAAATAGTATGTTTAGAACTAATAAGGTAACTGAGTAAGCCTGCAATTTATTTTTTTTTTGTTTACATTTGTAAAGTGCAGGAAAACCCAAAGGCGTCATGGTGCTGTGAGCTTAGAGGCATGGTTACTGAAAAGTACAAGTGAGGTCTGCACAGGGGTTCCAATTCAGATCAGTTCAGTTAAACAGAAATGATTTGAGTATTTTTTTGTAGATAGTCAGAGCGTTCTCCATTCTCAGGTGGGGTGAGAGGGTGGTACAGAGTTTGGTGGCTTGGGCAGGGAATCTGGATCATCCTGCTCTGCTAGAGGTGCTGGAGGTTGACGTAGGCAGATCGGGTGGGTCTGGAAGAAGTTGGTTTGGTGATATGCTCCGAGAGGTATTGGGGAGCAGTGTTATTTATGCAGTGGTGGGTCAAGGTAAGAGTTTTGAAGGACAACCCTTCACTGGCAGCCAATGGCCATCTCTCCTTGCTTGAGAGATGTGGTCTGATTTTGTTTAGGACCAGGGCAGTGTGGAGGGCATTGTTTAGAACAGTTTGTAGTTTTTGCAGGTTACTTTTGGAGGTGCTAACGAGGAGAGAGTTGCCGTAATAAAACTTGGAGCAGATGGTGACTCGGCTGATAATGATACAATTGTTGGTGGAGAGGTATAGGTGACAGCTGTTGATGAGTTCGGCATTATATGCTGATGTGGAGGCGATGGAGTTCACATGCTTGGTGATTGAGAGAGTAGAGTCCAAATGGACGCCAAAGGTTTTGACTACTGGGGAGACCGGAACAGTGTTGTTGTCAATGGTGAGTATTCGGGCTGTAGGTTGGCTAGTAGAGCTGGGGTGTCGACAAGAAGGAGCCCAGTTTTATCATCATTCAAGCCCATGGGTCGCCATTCATGATTGGACAGATTCATAGATGCAGTTAATTTGACTGTGTCTTGGTGATGGATGACGGAGAGGGGGATGAGAATCTGGGTATCGTCAGAGTAGTTGGTATATTTGATTTGGAGGGAGTAGAGGAGGTCAAAGAGGGGCTTGGTAATGATTTTGTAGAGGGTGGGGGAGATGCATGAGCCTTGAGGGACCCCACAGGTGATGTAGTCGGTGGGGTGGAGGAATGTTTGCAGGCAAAGACTCGTGAGGTGCAGTTGGACAAAAAAGATTAGATCCACTGGCAGGCTTTGGGGGAGAGTAGGGCGGCTGTAGAGAGGTGGTTGCAGAGTATAGTATTGTCAATCAAGTCAAAGGCCACAGATATGTCATGTAGCATGAGGAGAGAGAGTTTGCCAGAGTCACAGGAATCAACTAGTTGATTTTTTAGGTCCAGGAGAGCGGACTCAGTGCCATGATCAGGGCAGAAGCTGGATTGGCCGGGTCTGAGGAGGTGGTGTTTTTCTAAGTGATCTTGGACTTGGATATCGGCTATGTGGTCTATTATTTTCAAGAGGAATGGGCCGGAAGTGATAGGCCTATAGTTAGCGGGGATTGGAGGGTCCAGGGAGGGTTTCTTCAGGAGGAGGGTGATCGAGACTTCTTTGATGGAGGATGGAATGGCGCAGGAGTTGAATGATACATTGATGATGGCAGTGATAAGAGGAATCAGGGGCTTGGAGCATTCATTGATGAGGGAGCTGTGCAGATGTCTGCTTTGCATATGGAGGGCTTGAGGCTGTTGAGGAGCGATGCAACCTCTTGGATGGTGACGTGGCTGAATTTAAAGTGGGGGTTGCTGTGCAGGTGTACAGGTCCCGGGAGAATAGCTCAGCTGCAACGTTCTCATCTTGGAAATAAGATGACACAAAGTGACACGTTTGATCCCCGTGTCCGCACTTAGAAACTTCTGGTTATTAAGCGCGTTATAAATATGCAACTAAGACATATTCCTGTAACTTCGCCTTAATAAGCCCAGGCTATGTGAGCGCTTTAAAAAAGCAAAAAACAAATAAATAAGGCGGGTGGTGAGGCTGGAGCGTTAAGGGAGGCGCGTTTGTGCTGGATTTTTGGTTTGAAGGAGGGAGATTTTGTCCGAGATGGCTTGCTGCACACTATTGCACTAGGCATCATCTTTGGAGACAGTGGAGGGGGTTGGAGAGGGATACTCCAGATCCCAGAGGATTCAGAAGAGTTCACAAGAGTCTGATTTCACGTTAGCAAATCTGGATGAGTAGGCAGATGTTTTGGCAAGGTGGACAGCATTCTTACACGCTTTACCAATCGAGGAAAATCTGGTCTTGTTCTCAATGGAGGGGCCTGTGAACCAGGCACATTTGCTGGCCTGCTTTTTGGAGCAGAGGGCGTGGAACTCATGGGTGTACCAGGTGTTGGTTGGAGAGGAGGGCTTGTTGGACGATTTCTTTAAGGGTGCAAGGGTGTCCACAGCCGCATTGAGGATGGTGTTGTATAGTGTGACAAGTTTGTTGATGTTGCTGGTGGTGGCGGTGCGGTGGGGTGGGGTCTGGGAAGGGGTAGGATGTGGTCACTGGTGAGGTTGCGGGTGCAGCAGGAGTGAGTAAGCAGGTAAGGGCTGGAGGGAGGTATGCAGGGGGGCAGGTTGGCTGGTGGGGGTGGAGAAGAAGAGGTCTTGATCTGACCAGGCATATGGGTTGTTGGAGATGATGATGGAATGGCAGTTATGGTTGAGCAACCAGCCCAGGGTGCAGCTGAGGTGGTGTGTTGGGTTGAGGATCATTTGAGAGAAGTTGACGGAGTCCATAGTGGAGGAGAGGGATGCAGCCGCTTTGTCAGATGGGTCCCAGGTTGAAGTTGCCTAGGCAAAGTACTTAGTATCAGGTATAAGGTTGTGCAGGAGGAGGTGGGAGAGGTCATCCTCAAGGGATGCGGTTGGGCCTGGTGGGCATTGGATCAGATGGATGTTGAGGGTGCTATAGGTGGATAAGGAGAGCTTAACAGATAGGGAACAGCAGTTTGTAAGGGGTGGTGTGACAGTGTCTACTTTTTCCTCTAAACCAGTGCCCCTGTCATGCAGAGTCCCTCAAGTCTCTTCTCTCTCACCTGTCCTGTACAACATATACATCCAGTCACTTCTGGCTCTCATCCATTCCCACAGCTTCCTCTGCTACTCCTATGCTGACGATATGCAGATTATTTGACGTCTTGATCTGTCTCAGCCTGATATGGCTGCTCAGCTCAGGGATTACTTGGAGGCTATGGGTGGATGGATGACCAGGAACTGGCTGAAACTGAACGTGCTGCTTGTTGCTCCACTTCCCCTCTTCTGTTCTGGACCCCTGTCTTTTGGCCTGTCAGTTTTGGACCCTGCCCAATACCAGCTACTTTAGTGAAAGATCTGGGTGTTAAAATGTCAGCATCTCTGTCAATGTCTGACCAGGTGGCAGCTGTCTGTCAAGTTGGCCACCTTGAGATAAGGACCCTTCGCAAAGTCCTGCCGTACATTCCTTCTCAATTTTATGCTCCTGTGCCCTGATTATGAGCGGTATTGACTACTGCAAAGCCCTCTTGTTGGCTCAACATTCCCACTTAATTCTTCAACTTCTGCTCTTGTAGAATGTGGCTGCAAGAACTGTGCTTCACCCTCTTTTTGGCTCTCACATGACCCCCTTTCAACTTCAGCTTCATTGGCTCCCTGTTGGAAAGTGTGTGGTGTCACTCTCAATCATTGTAAAACGATTCAAGGCCCCAAGATAAAATACTCCCTGACAGGTGGACACGCATTTTCCTTTGCTGTAGCAAAAGCTTGGAATTCTCTTCCATTTGCCCTCTGGGGTATGGATAACCATTTATCTTTTCGGCTTTCCCTGAAGACTCTTATTTTTTAATTCAGATCTGACTCTGCCCTTGCAGGTTACTTATGGTTCCCTTAGCGCAAAGATGCCCTCGGGCAATCATTGTGCTTAACAAAATCCATTAACATAACATAACATAACATGTGGAGAGTGTCTTTGAAGATAAGTGCGAATCCACTACCTTTTTTGGAGACATGGTCATTGCAAAATATGGCAAAATGGGGGGGGATCTTGATGGAAAGGGATGGGCCTTCATCATCATGGAGCCAGGTTTCGGTGATGGCCAGGAGGTCGAGGTTGAGCGAGATAAGGAGGCCATGGATATCAACGACATGTGCAATGGAAGAGCGAGCATTGATGAGAGCACATGGGATGGGGTGGTTGTTCGGGGGAGGAGTGGAGGGTTGGCTTGGTGATGAGGAGAGGTGTTGGGGGCTGTTGGGTAGTCATGCACATAGGCAGGCATTGCATAATGTTGTTGTAGGTGCCTGGGGCCAGTGGGGAATCACGTGCATAGGCAGGTGTTGCACAATGCTGGCGTAGGTGGCTGTGGGCCAGTGGGAATTTATGCGCATAGGCAGGCATTGCGCAATGCTGGCGTAGGTGGCTGGGTCCCAGTGTGGAGTCATGCACATAGGCGGGCATTGCTTGATGCTGGTCTAGGTGGCTGGGGCCAGTAGGGAGTCATACACGTAGACCGGCGTTGCACGATGCTGGCATAGGTGGCTGGGGGCCAGTGTGGAATTGTGCACATAGGTGGTCATTGTGCGATTCTGGGCTAGGTGGTTGGGGGCCAGTAGGGAGTTGTGCGCATAGGCAGGCAATACAGGGGCTTGCATAAGTGTGTGCAGAGATATGTTTGATGACGGGTAGTAGCAAGATGGGTAGAGGGGTGGAGGTGTGGGTGAGGGAAGCACAGTATAGGTGGATGAAGAGTAGTGAGCCAGCACGTAAGGGCTTACCCTGGGCTATGGGTAGATAGTAGGCAGGTGCCAACACCGGGGCTGATGATATTGAAGCAACAATACAATGTGCTAGTTGCACATTCATACATTGGTCCAACTATCCCACTGTGTGTCAGATACATTCTACTACATTTCCACAATAGTTAAAGCAGGTGAGCGTCAAAATCACAATGTTATCAATGTAATATTTCTGTCTAGAAGGGTGCTATCTAAGGATGATGTCACCTGTATATGCAAGACAGGTTTTACTATATATAGCCAGTGACCTTAGAATACCCCTTGACTGGGTCGCTGGGTGGGAAAGATGTCCCTGGTATAACAAGTCAGTAGCTGGATTTCATAAAGATAACAGATGGCAACCATAGGATCCTAAATAAAAGTTGTCATTCATCCCAAAGGGATGAATAGCATCCAGCTGGTGTATCCAGAATAGTTCCCTTTGGGACAACTTTTTCTGTAAGAACTACCTCCAACACGACACATCTCATTCGCACCGGAGGATAGCTCAGGGGTAACATGCTCGCCTTGGAAGCAAGACAACATGGAGCAACACAGGTTTGATCCCCGGGTCCGTGCTTAGAAACCTCTGGGTATTAAGTGTGTTATAAATAACTTATGATATCATATCATTTGTGCGATTGTGTGTCTCATTTCTGTGAAATGTCTATAGACAGGTGATCTGATATTTTAGAAATACCACTAGACCTGCACGGTGAGTTCCTTAGTTTACGTACTCGATCTAAGTGAAATGCACATGCCTCCAAAGTGACTGGTTACAAAATATGCTTTTTGTAAAATAATGCATGACACCATAAGCACACTTCATATTTGGTGCAATGCTGCCAAGCATGCACAGTCAATCTTGCATTTACCAGTTTCTGCAAACAAAGTGTGTTTGCAGTAAATGCAAAATAAGTTGGCAACATCCCCATACTCCCAAGCAAGGTTGAATATCCTACAAATGGTGCTTGCCCTTCATAAAAACTACTCGATCTATGAAAGTCTCGTCAAAACAGGTTCCCCCCTGTTCCTCCAAAACCATCAAGAACCACATTGACACCCTGGCTCCTGCTCTGGCATATTTCTGCAACCACTCCTTCGCCACAGGAGTCTTCCCTTCCCACCTGAAGTACACCCTTGTGCACCCCCTACTTAAGAAACCCAGAGCTGACCCCTCCTACCAGGCTAACTATCGCCCAATCTCCATCACTCCTTTGCTGGGCAAACTCCTGGTAAAACTGGCCATCTCCCAGCTTAATCTTCACACTCAATCTGTTGGTGGTCTCCATGACTGTAACCCTCACCTGGTATCCACGGGGATGTCACTCAGCCTGTTCTGACCTCTTATGACCTCAAACCCTTTCCTGGAGGCTATTTGACTGGGGGCTGGTCCTGAAACACAGGATTGGTAGAGTTTAACTCCCTATTGTCTCTGTATGCTTGAACCCCTTCTTCCCCGGGGTCCAACCCTTCCCTTTGATCCACACCTCACCTTGCTTTCTTGGATAGTGTGCTCTCCGTCCTGCTTTCAGCGCAGGGGCACGTTGATTGATGCAGGCCCGTTGCTGCCTAGTTACTTCACTGGCAAGAGTCCGACAGGTAAGTATAATGAGTCTTTTGAACAGTTTGAACTCTATCTCGAACACAGCTGGTTTGGAGAAAATGTTAACATTGTGTTTAAACTGTAGAGTAATCCTAAAGTGTAACCTAGACATGGAACAACGTTGAGTTAATTGAGCATGTGGTACAGTTGTTGGCTTCCAGACATATCCACGTGACAACAGATTGCAGTTTGTCAATGTTCATTTTGACAAACTTTCAGAAGTTAAAAGGATAGGACGCTCAACAGCCCGATTCCTTCTTTTGAAAGACATGTATATATGGAGAGAACAGTTTTCTATGTCTCTAGCAAACACAGTCACTATTCATAAATCGCAAGGTCTAACCCTAGATCAAGCATTGATAACATTGGCAGCACAGTCTTTAAAGAAGCTATGAGTAACGTAGCATTGTCACGCTTACGTACACTTGAATGACTATTTCTGGTCAATTTTGATGCAAGTAAAGTCAAAGCTGACATTCCTTGCATAGTAGAGTACAACAGACTATGTGCACGCTACACACCCCATCTCAAAATGTACCCTGTTCCTCAAAAAGGCAAACTTTGTAAAAGAAAACGAGACCAAATACAAAGTATACATGTTCTCCCAACAGTATCACCAAAGAAATTGAAAACAGCTGGTACTCCATCAATTACCACAAACACAGAAGGATGTACTGAAAAGGCAAATGCATACCCAACTGCACAAAGAGAACTACCTCTTCAAAGAAACCACATGGACTTCCATCAAATGACTCAGACACAGAACTATCAGGTCCATTAAAATGTTCCAATACAACTAGTGTAAATTGCTATGTAAATTTAGCAATCAATGTTCTCTTCCAATTGCCACCAACTATTGAACACATTTACTTAAACGGCTGGGGAAAAAAAGCACCAAGTGGTGAGGTTACCAAATGGTAGTGGCTGGCACTTACAATTAAAGAATCAATAGCACAACTGAAATCCATAAATCAATCACTTTAAAAATAATAGTACCCTGAAGCTCCTTATTTGGAACACCATGGTGCATAGGCAAATGTTTATGAATACAAAGGTTTGTAAGGAAATTAAAGAAAATTATGTTATATTCCTGCAAGAAACATGGGTAACATCTAAATCAATCTGGGATGGATTTGACATGATAAGTGCTGTGCAGGGAGTGAAGGGAAGACCTAAGGGTGGGGTAACAACAGCAATGAAAAAGGGGCGGGATATAAAAACGATTGAAGAATGGAGGATAATGGATAACATTTTGGGAACAGGGTGGAAGTGAAGGTGGAAAAAGGAGTATCGGCCATTTTATCAATTAACATTTATTGGACTTCTGATCTTAATTTGGAAATAATTACTGGTGAAATGAATGAATAAAAAAATGGAAGAATGGTATAACTTGAGCGAGGAAGGTGATGGAATCTTGGCCGAGGAGCTTAACGCAAGCTGTGATATTAAAAATATTGATAGAATGAACTTTCCTATGATAGATTATGCACAGATCACTAGAAGTAAGAAGGAAACAGTAGAAGGGGGTATATAGCTTTACTTTGAGGAAAACTGGTGGTTCATTCTCTTGCCTACATGGGCAGCATGGGGCTTCTCCTCAGATATTGATTATATATTCTTGTCAAATAATCTTTATTCTAAGGTACTGAAATATATAATTAAGGTAACTGATTTGTGTGATCATGTACAACTATGTGTGCATTTCAAGTGGGTGCCAAATATAATATCTTCAGAGAGTATTTTGATGAAATTAAGGGTTAACAACAGTGGAAACCGATTGAGATGGTCCGCTAAGAAAGTAAGTTAATTGAACACAACCATGATGAAGGGATTTGATTCTAGTCCTTTGGAAGACAAATTGTTAAGATATTCAATACAAAGGCTTCCTCAATACCTCAATTCAATTTTTAGGGAAGTGAATCTAACGAATATGAAAGGAAGGCACGTTTTTAATTCAGAGGTAAACTCAAGGAAAAATGTCTTGCATTGAGAGATACGAAAGATTGTAAGGATGAATGTGAAGGAGTTGAATAAAGCAGCGAAAATCTGGTTATTAAAACAGAGGAATAAAATCTGGCTAATGTTTGTACATGCTCGACTTTACCAATTAGCTGGAGAAATAATGTTAGCAAGTGTCAAAGGTAAAACCTCAAGAGTCTTCTAGGACCTAATAAATAAACCAGAAGAAAACCACGGTTAGCTTGTAAGTAATCCTATCCCTGAGGAGATGTGGATTCGCTATTTCGAGGACATTTATAAATCAAATCCTCTGCAAAGTATTTGTTATTTAAAACAAGATCAAGGGTGGTTAATTGATATCTCTGTCAACATTGAAGCCACAATTTGGAAATCCAATCCATCAAGAGCAGCAGCGCCTAATGGACAGCTCAGTGGCAACGTGCTCGCCTTGGAAGAAAAACAACACGAAGCAACACAGGTTCGGTCCCCAGGTCCACGCTTAGTAGCCTCTGGGTATTTAAATATGCAACTAAGACAACAACAAAACAAAAATTCTGTAACAGCGCCTCGATGCCCATGGGCTGTGTGAGCACTTTAAAAATGCAAATTAAAAAAATAAATACATAAAATAATAAATTAACTCATATTAAAACAAAATTCGGCACTGTGGGCCAAAATTCTGCAGACAGAATTTAAAAATAAAATAGACACACATAGTATTCTGGAGTCGTGGAAAATGTCCTATTTGGTCCCTATTTTTAAGTAGGATTCGAGATTGGCACCAATGAATTATAGAACCATATCAATAATGGATGTGGACTCTAAAATGTTTGCTTCAATTGTACTGTAACACATAGAGGAATGGAGCTCGAATAATAAGATTTTTGATTATAGACAGATGGGGTTCCAAAAAAATATGGGCCCCGATCATGGGGGGCTATTGGTGAGTTGTCTCCAGAGATTAGCCTGATCTTCAACAAACTATACAATATTTATGGCCTCAATGGATCTAAGTAAGGCATTCAATATGGTAAATATAAATTTACTTTGGAAAAAACTGGACAAATTTGGAATGCCTAAGGGTTTATTTAGCATTGTGATGCACCTACATAAATAATTGAAAATAAACATCAGATTAAACTCTGAGGGATTATTATCAAAGGAATGTAAAACTATGCAGGGTATACATCAAGGATGCATCCTGGGACCCACGTTATACAATATATATGTGTCAGATGTTGGGGAGGTTCTGGATAGGAAAATGCTGGCCTCTCCTGAAATGGGAGCATTAAAATAAAGTTAGGCGTATTATGCCGATGACTGCTTGTTGATAGACTCCACACCAGTAGGACTGCACAAATTTATTGTGGCATTTGAGGAATACCTGTTATCAATTGAACTAAAAATAAACTGGGCAAAAACAGTCATTATTAGAAAGGCCAAAGTGAACCGAAGAAGGTAAGAAAGTTGAAGTGGACCTGGGAAAATAGTGTGCTGGCAATGAAGGAGAATTTGCAGTTTCTAGGTCATCCAATTGTGGAAAAAAAACTATTTAAAACCAAAAGTAACGGGAATGATAAATCAAATGTGACAATTGGATCATAAATTTGGCGAATTCTCATGTATTTCAAGTAGAGAATTTTATAGTAGTAAAGTAGTAGCAAGCATCTGTTTTGGCCTTGAATTTTGGCCACAGGAACTGGAGTCAGAATTTAAAGTCATAGAAAGTATGATTTTGGCAATCTACCCTGTATTTTCTGCCTAAATGTGTTCCATTGCAGATAATACGCTATGATATTGGTCTGCAGTCCATTGGTAGTATAGTGATATGGAGAAAATTATGCCTGCTAAGAAAGTGTGAAACTGCTCATGAGTGGATACTATATGCATTGTTGGTAACAAATGACACGGCAGGCTATATGAAGGATCTTAGGGAAGAATGTCATATCATTCTTGAGAATCTGGGTCTCACTCAGGACATACTAAGAACTAACCCATTAAAGGTAAAACAGATTAATAAGAGCTTGGATTGGGATAGAATAGGTTGGAAACACTTGACCCTCAGATTTATGCCAAAGTGGTATCCCCACAAAAAAATACTGGCTCAATGGAGGTTTAGATTTACAGGCCGATTCATGGAATTAATGTGCGCAGAAAATCGCAGCGCAAGCGTGCCAAAGCCGCGCACATTGATTCATGGAAGTCTGTGTGTAAATCCTGGGATGTGCGCTAAAATCGTGGGTGGCGCACGCGGGCGCACACGTCATCAAAAGGCGTGCGCTACGCGCACAGCAAGAGTGCACATAGCGCGGCACACACAACAAAAGTGGGCGGAACACAGGGCGTAACACGCGGAATGGGGAACAACACAGGAAAAAGAAGGCGTAACTGTGGAAGTACTGCAATGAAATACATGGAATGCCCACACGCACGCGAACAACTTGTATTCATGGATTTGAATATGGGAAACCTGCGCACTCAAAAGACGCGCATAGGCATCAATGCGTCTGCCACACGAAGGCAGGCGGAAGCGTCCCCGCGCACCGTATAAAAGCGCACACAAACAACAAACACGTACATACCGCTACAATGAATGCCCCATTTGTCACAGCACTTATCGTGGGACACCGCAGGAGGAGGAGAATAGCCAGGGCTTGCATTTTTTACCCCCAGACAAGCCTTTTTGGGATGCCTGACGACCAGGTCTACGGCAGGTATAGGTTTGCACCTCGTATCATTCTAGACCTGGTCAGGGAGTGGGAAGATGACCTTACATCCCCCACCCTCTGCTCCCAAGCATTGAGCCCCTTGGAGAAGGTGCTCAATGTCCTGCATTTTTTGGCCACTGAGTCATTTCAGCAGACTACTGCCATAGTGGGGAGGGTCTCACAGGCCACCCAGTCACGCTGCCTACACCAGGTGTTGGCAATCATGACTGGGCGCCCCTCAGTCCGCAGGTACATATTAACGCCCAGAACACCCGCAGAAATTCAGGCCGTGGTCCAGGACTTTTACAGGGTGGCACACTTCCCCAAAGTGCTTGGTGCCATAGATTGCACCCATGTGGCCCTACGTCCACCTAGGGCCACTGAGCACATCTACCGAAACCGCAAGCACTGGCATTCCATCAATGTACAAGTGGTATGTAATGCCAAGGGAATCATCACCTCTGTCTATGCAAACTACCCTGGTTCCACCCATGACAGTTTCATATACAGAATGTCTGCCCTGAGCCGGGCCCTGGAAGCTGGGCAGCATGGTGACACATGGCTCCTAGGTGAGTACAAATGCCCGTGCACATGCATGCATGTCACACACAGACAAATACACAAACCCCAATAATCACAACCATTATCATCTCTCAAGGGGACAGTGCCTACCCTCTGAGCAACCACATGATGACGCCAATCTGGAACCCCACCACACCACCCCAGGTAAGATACAACATGGCCCATATTGCAACCAGGGCCATAGTGGAGCGCACATTCAGAGTGCTCAAGTCACGCTTCCACTCCCTTGACCGCTCTGGCGGGCAGCTACTCTATGCACCCCCAGTAGTGTGCAGAATGATTGTGGCAGCATGTGTCCTGCACAATGTTGCAACATGGCAGGGCATACCGGTGGACATGGTGGTGCCCCCACATCCCCAACCACAGGCACAGGCGCTGCCCATGGGAGGGGATATGGGACGTGGCGAGGCAGCCCGGACCCAGCTTGTGGCCACATTTTTCTCCTAAACTCCCACCCTTGCGGAGTGCACACAGGCCTGGCACATACCAGGTGACAATCGATGATGACAAAGAGACAGTCAACTGTCACAACCTTACCACCCTGAGAATGTTGCCATGGAAGTGCCACATTGTTTGCATCCCTAGCTACTCAAACCAACCAATCCTGTGTGACCAAAAGGTACACATGCAAGGTGTGCATCACACAGAACTGCAAAACAGGCCATGATTATCACCGGTATGTCACCCAAACCCTCCCGAACACATCATGACATGGCAAGCAATAGCAAAACACCAACACAGTACCAATAATGTACACATTGACATGTGAAAAATGTAAAGTGGCATCAGACAATGATGCCTGACAGGGAATCAGATGAAATGACTGACCAACAACCTCCCACCCAAAATAAGTCATACCCAAATGCATTCCAACAGTTGTAGTTGGAACATAACAATGAATCCCTGTTTACCCTGCAGAATCCGTGTGCTGTGTCCATCTCCTGCAACACACTGCTCAGCACACAGCATAGTGATCAGCCATTTTGTGTGACGCACACCCTGAACATCACATCAAAACGATAAACTACATCAAAAGCAAATTACGCATGTACAGGATCCACACATGGTTATAGATCATGTGCTGCAGGGACACAGTGGGCCCCAGAGGGCAAACTGAGTGTACATGTGGACATTGAAGGGTGGTTGTACATGTTGTGGATCATAGAGCGAGTGTGTGTGTCATTAGGGACATGCACTCAATACATGCTTGTGCAATCAAGTGACCATCAGTGTCACCAACACATCACATGTGAACATTGACCATATGTACACCCAGCATGTCAAACCACAACTATCCCCTCACACCTGAAAGGTAAACACAACACATGAACAGGCATTGATCAGCAGAATACAACATGTACATAGGATACCACAATTACAATGTCAGGGTACCCATCACACTGTAGGGCAAAGCAACAGTAAAGCCTTCATCCTTGAAGTTCACCTGGCCACAGGATCACCCTTCCCCTTTGTCACCATCTTCCACCTTGTGTGTAAAAAGTGTCCAGCACCCTCAGAGGCCACCTTGACTTCCAAAAACACCAAATCAAAGAGAACTCAAAGCAGGCCAACACAGAAGCCAAGCAACAAGCCTGCAGGCAGCAAAACAAACCAGAAGAGCCTCCAGTGGTCTCGGTGCCTGCAAGGTCAAACTCACACAGGCCTCTGAGACCCTGGTGGGGAAGGAGGATCAGGGATATGCAGTCTGTACAGGCATTGGTATACTGGATAATCGGAATGATGAGCAGGAGAGGGGAGTAAGATTGACAAAGGAAAGTAGTGAATGCACAAAAATGCACTAATCATATTAACACATACACAATCAGACCAAACTTGTTCATCATGCACATAGTACCAAATTAATCAAATGGAACTCAAACAGAAACCTATCTCTGGGGTGAGTGCTGGCCTCCTGCCTGCGCACTCTCAGGTCCAGTAACAGGAGCAGTTCAATGCTGCAAAGAGAGCCACAGTAACTAATCTGTACACAAACACACCACCATACATGCCCCAAAGTAACAAACTACTCTACAAAGAAACAATCTGGTGTGGTGCTTCGTACCCATACATAACATTCACCCTGTGATGGTTCATAGAGAGTCAATGCAGTAAGTTCGGTGCCGGTGGGTGCTTGGCAAATGGAAGACCAATGTGTCACGATTCACACAACATGCAATGTTCCCTGGGTAAGCAGCCAGACGCATATAGCAAGGTACGACTTCAAAACAAGTCCTGTTCCACCATAACCAAAATAAAGTAGGTAGTGCATGTGTCAAATTCTACATGAAAATGAAATGCACTGCTCATGAGACTGTTCCTCGCTGTCTGTCCCTGTGAGCTGCTTCTTTCCATGTCTTGGAACGCTACATGGCTAATACAACTGCCTCAATGGACCATGGTCGACCGGAGTGTATGTGCCACTGCCCCTGCAGGTGCCCCAGACAACTTTCCCATCAACTAGCCATTAGTCCACCAACGCATCTCAGCTGTATTGTGTGCTTCAACACCAATATTTGTCCAAGCTCACCATCAGTGCAGCAACTAAGCATGCATGTGCAACTGGCCTGGTGGAAGGTTGGCTGTGGTGTGGCCCCCATGTGCTGCTCACCTTGCCTGGAGTCCCTTGAAACATGTCAGCTTTTTTTGGATGTATGAGCGTAATCCCTGTGGCTCTGCTTGCGCACACATGCGCATGTCGGCACCACCAAATGTGTCCAGCTTCCAGACGTCCAATGGGCCATGTCTGCTGGCAAAGGTGGTCTGGAGGCTCATCCCCCTGCAGAAAGGGCATGAAACACGTGATTAATGCTTTGAAATCACCTGTGTGTGTCTCTTCAGGCATTTCATGACTGGACCATGTCAGAGACATACATCAGAAATCCCACCATCAGTGTGACTTTCACAGGAAACGTGTGGTAGACACTATCTACAGCATGAATTGCAACAAGCACATGTACAGTAAAGATAAGAAACATACTACACAATGTATAGCAATTAATGTACACATGAATCATCAAACCCCCATCTAGCAAAAGAAGAACAGTGGTCAATAACACTCCTATTATCCCCACTAGGGGTGTTAACACAAGTATGACAGCAGCAGACATGCCACAGATATGACAGTCGAAAGCCCTTGTGTAATAGGCTGTTACACCGAACCATCCTTGCAAGCCCATGGATAAGGGAAGCGGGTGTGGCATATGTGAGTCGGGACCCCAAGCTGCAAACACATACACAAGAAAAGCCTGAAGGGCCCAGCTGGAACAGACAGTGGATGCTTTCAAAAGCCACACCGTCACATGAAAGCACAATAGACAAGCAAACTATATTAACTAATTACACTAACTATAAAAAACCTACATTACCTAATTTATCTAACTATCAAATAGAAACTTAACTAACTAAACTAAAATAAAAATAAAAAATGGCCACATACGACCAGGGGGAAGGCACCCAGGAGGGTGGAGGTACAGGGTGCTGCTCAACACCCACATGCAATGATGTTGAGGAAAATAAAACCTCCATGGGGTCAACGCCTGCACAGCCCGACCTATGTGGGAGATACCTCGTCGTTCGAGTCTGGCTCTTCCTGGAAAGGAGGATGTGACACAGGAGCCTGACCACGCCTAGCTGCAGCTTGCCCCTTGTCGGCAGCAAGTCTGGGGACAGGTGAGCCTGGTTCTGTGCGGCGATGACACGTAGGTGTGCATGCAGGACCTCACGTGATAAGCGTGCTTCCTCTTGCAAGGTAACACGTGTAACACAGAGTTCCTCCTGCAAGGCCTGGCTGGACAACTGATGCACCTCCCGTCAAGCATGTAGCTCAGCCCAGATGGTATGCTCAAGCTGTGCAAACCTCTCCTCTGGCCGCTCCCTCTGGGATATTCGAAGGACACCCAGAGTGGATCTGAGGGTAGCATACTCCTCCCTCAGGGCCTCCATGTGTGCCTCGATGCAAAGACACCATTTCAGCCTGGCATGCCCTGTCTGAGGCTGCCATGCCCAGCCTGAGCGAGCAGGCCGTGGACCGTGCCGCCTGCTGCTGGAGAAGCACCTGCCTAGCAGGGGGGAGCACGGATTGGGCCACGCACTATATGCTCACAGTGATGTTCTCCATTGCTGCCCCCTGGCATTCAGAATTGGCAGTCATGTCTTGCTCCCACTCAGTATACAGCGGTTGCGCGCAGTGACCGACCACGTTGCTGGGCTTGACACCTGCGGGACCCAAGAACTGGGTGTCCTTGTTGTGTGGGCACCGCCCGCGGCTGCACGACTACATGCCCACATCGACGTGATGGCCCAGGCACATCAGCGACTGGTGTGGAGGGTGACCCTGCGTCCCGATCCACCACAGGCAGAGGTTCCAAGAATGTCTGACCCCCTCAGTGCAGGTGTCGTGGACAGAGGAGTGCCCACATCAGAATCACTCACCCCTGACAAATGGACCTGATGCTCATCCAACTCGACATGGACGTCTGAGTGGTCATCAGGGCTGGACTTATTGCGAGCCAGAGACACGATGGACTGTAACACATGTGGGTTTTCGTGGCCTACCACCCCATGACCCCCACTTGTACCGGGTTGCTGTAGTGATAACAACCCTGTGCCTGGTATGACAACACCATCCTCTGGCTCCATTGCATCATCATCTGAAAGGTAGAGAGAAAAAAGGTCACTACACATGTTAGAAGCACACAACACACACACACATAGACATCACACAGACACCAGACACATGAAGCAGACATGTCACACACAAAAGAGAACCTGCCATGCATGCTGGGTCTACTTGACATTGCTTCTGTGATTAGGCATGTAGAAGGGTGTTATATCACTCTGAAGTGGGTCGATGCAGTGCAACACTTCTGTACGTTACTCACTATCCACATGTACAAGTACTTCATGATCTGTATCAGAAAATGGGAAGGCAGTGCAAGGTCAACTTCAGCCATCATGTGCAATGTGGATGCAATGGGTAGCATGGCTACAAGCAAACCACCCCTCCCTCCAAGTGCAAATTCAGGGATGCCTTGCATGCTATCAAAAGGATGACCAGAGACCTGTGTATTGACAGACAGTGTTGACTAGCATCACTTGCATCATGTGATTCAAGTGACAACACAGCAGATGATGATGGGACAGTAAGCAGGACACTTGATGAAACCTCTGGAGTAAACCCACGTGTGAAGAAGACACTACACCAGTTGGACAGAGTCATTGGCCATGAAACAGGCTGAGGCCTGTGAGCCACACAGACTGTCACACCCTAAACATGTGTGCGACACAGGACTGAGCCACAGTGGCCATGGGAAGGCTGATGAAATGCCATGCAATGTAGGTCACCCTGGACACGTACTACAATGATCATCCAGGCAAGGACACATAGGGGCATGAATGGAATCTACATGGAGCATGCATGGACACTCATGTCCCTGCGGGGCATCTGACCTCTGCACAGTCCAAGTGAGACACTCTTCATCAAGTACAAAGGATGTACCCCACAGCATATGTCTGGCAGATTGGCTGGTGGAAGTTAGAATGTATACAGGACGCATGAACAGGCAAGTACTCAACGGGAAAATTGAAGCAGGCTAGTGCAAAGGTGGAATTGGGGTGCAGAAGGGGGTGGAGGGGCAAGGGAGCATGCCTATGTGGAGTACCCACATGCAGGCAGAGGACACATGCACGTCAGTCATGCTATGACATAGACCCAGGACTGAGAGCAAGGTCCCCCCAGGCTACATGCAGAAGGTCCAGTGATCTGGAACATGGACCGGAGGGGCATCCTGGTGACCAGCATGTGAGTAGGGTGCAATAGTGGTGATGCGGTCCACTCCACATGTCCACCATCCAGCAGAGCAGACATGCATCAGTGAAGCATTGCATTACTTGCACATCAGAACCATGTACACGTGGCATGTAGTGGCAGTCATGCACAACACAACACACAAGTAAAAGACACATGTCCTCAGCAAACACGCAGCAACACTCACTGGAGTGGGCATCAAAGTCTGGCATCTCTCCCACTCCTTTGACCAATTCAGGTGGTATGAACTCCGCAACGAGTGACTCGTGCGTAGTGAGGTCTTCCTCCTCAGGTGCAGGCCCACTGGCAGTCACCAGAGTCAAGTTGTAATTTGAGGCACGCTTAGCCTTAGCGCTGCGTTTGAGGTCATTCCAACGCTTTTTGCACTCTTGCGCCGTGTGCACCTCATAATCGAACACACTCACATGTTCTGCAACTTGCTTCCAGTGGGTATCACGGTGGGCAGCCGTAGTCTGACAATTAGGCCCCACTAGCATATCATGGCTGTGGTCCCGCACGTAGTCCACGAGGAAGTTCAGTTCCTGGTTGCAGAAAGGCTTCTTCCTCGACATGCAGGAGGTCGTGGCTGTGTGTGAGGTCCCAGCCTGTGGTGCAGGTCCAACCTTCCTCCTCTTGGATTGTGGCGCAGACCCTGGCTGGCAAATGCCGCCCTGATCAGTATGGCCAGTGGCACCTGTGGATTGAGCCATGGGAGTGGCAGGTGGAGGGATGACCAAAAGCCTGACTTGCATCATTGGCAGCTGGGTGCCCTCTAATGGACCCTGCACAGCAACATCCGCTGTGGCAGGGTCATTGACCGCAACTGTCCTGGTTGGCAGACTCACAACCGGGGTGTTGTTGGCTGCATTTGCCCCTGCACTTGCCAACACCTGGCTGGTCGGGGCAGCATATGACATTACTGCCCCAGGGACACGTGTCTCGGTCAGGGCAGCCCTGCGTGCACCTACAGTTTCCCTCCTGCCCTGTTGGAAATCTTCCAAGGACTCTTCAAGTGCCAACGCAGCCTGCGGTGGCAGACCCTGAGCCTGGGTGGTGGTGTCCACAGCTGCACCTGCAGCTACCACTATCGATGAGACAGACTGCCAGGTCACATGGGCGCCAGTGCCAGATGCAGAAGCTGCATCTCCCAGAACCAAAGGGGTCGGTGGCATGACTGCACCGACACATGGCACAACATCGTGCACAATTGGCGCACCCCTGCCTCTTCCCCCTCTGCGGCCACCCTGGACACCCTGGAGTCCCCCTTCTCCGTGGTCATCCCAGCCAGGTCCCTGACCAAGCCTGCCATGAGGAAGGTGCCCAGCTGAGGCAACCCTCACCTTCGGTGGCCTCCCAACCATGGCACAGATGGAGTAGTGCTGGCACAGATGGAGGAGTGCCAATGGGAGGTGTACACCAAAATTGTCCTGGGCAATTGAGGTGAAGGGGTTGGGATGCACGATGTTAACAGCCCCCCTGCACCTGCAAGGCTGTATGTGACCCCAGTGATGTAGTGACGTGTCACGCAACGCTCAGGCACCCCAAATCTGCAGTAAAACCGTACACGCAACCCCTACAGCCTACGTGCGTGGAATTAACCTCCCGCAGTACGCGGTGGCACCCAGTAACATGAAAAACGTGTATGCATGGGACACGCAGGCTACTATGACCTCGGAAACGGGTGCGATACATGGGGGCACCCGCGGAATGGGAAGAAATAGCATGCGCGACACACCGTCAGACTAGCGTGATGATGAAAAACATGCGTAGCCAATACCCCCGCCAAAAGAAGAGATATGTCTTTGATCCGCTGTGAAGTAGTGATGGCATGTGAAACAACCAGAAGTAGCAACACACGTGTCAGTTTCCACGAAAGGCAAGTACAGCGAACTGCTGGCCCCACTCACCTTTAACCCGTGCTGAAGGAAACGCCTGTGAGCGTCGCTTACGCGCGTAGCCCCTTTCCTCAGATTACACGCATTCACACGTGGACGTGCAGTTTTTTCATGCGCTGAACCACTATGCACACGTAACGAGGGAAACGCCCGCACCCATAACGTCACTTACGCGCTTACGCGCTAACGGCCTTTCCTCGGATTTCACACTGACGTGCAATTTTTTCACGTGCCAAATCACTCTGTATCAAACTGGCCACGCGAAAACACAGAAGACCACGCTCCTGCCCAAAAGGCCATTTTCCTGCCCCCAAGAGCCCGAGCACGCTCCCACCAGCCATCTGCTGCTGCCTGCCTGCTGCCCACATGCCCTGCTATTTGGTGCCTGCACGTCAGCCATCTGCAGGGGTCCAGTTGCTGTGTCTACTCCTGCTGGAACAGAAGACTCCCGACTGGGATACCATCGCTCCACAGCCCAGCCCCAGGACCCAGTTGCCCACCCAGGCCTGCCTCGGGGGTCGCCATGTCGGGGCAAACACCATCTGAGACCACTGGCGACCCCCAGCCAGAGAGGCAGAGGGCCACCAGCTTCAGTGAAAAGGAAGTTGGTATCCTGGTGGAGCATGTCCTGGGGCATTATGATGCCCTCTTCAGAACATCACGCACCAACAAGGAAGGACAGGAGAGGATCTGGGAGGACGTAGTGGTTGCCATCAACGGGAGGGGGTGGCAACCCGTGACATAAAGCACGTCCGGAAGTGCTGGGAGGACTTCAGGTACAGGACCCTCTACAGTGCCCGGCGCCTTGTGAAGGTAGAGGATGCAGAGGGGTGCCAGGTCCGCATGAGCAACATCCAGATGAGGGTCCTGGAACACGTAGGCCCAGTGCTCCACACCCAGATCCTTCGGAGGCAGACCCGTCTGGAGTTGAGCAGTGAGTGGCCAAGCATTGCTGTGTGAGACAGGGCATGTTGCAGTGTGCTGGTAGTCTGATACTTGCCTGTATGTGTAACATAGGCCATGTATGGATGTGTGTGTGCAGCGACATCATGGTCATGCATGTGAGACCAGTAATGTGTGAACCACATGGATGGTGCATGTGTTCCGATGCAACTTGGGGAGCTGTATGCGGAATGCACACATGAATGCATGCCAGTCTCTGTTCTTGGACATGGAGGGGGGGTGAGGGATGGGTGCTGCTCTCATGTACATGTATGGTGCACATGTGTGTGTGTGTCTGAGAAGTATGTGTGTGACTTTGAAATGCCATGGATGCATGACACATGTCTATGATGATGTGTAGATTCACTCATGCAGTGCGGTCACCATTGTATCCACTGTGTCTGTGGTGTACAAGCCATGAGGCATGACCCTCCAGTAATGTGTGTGCATGGGATCAGTATGAGCCATGATGCATGTGAGTTTGAAGGCAACATTGTGGTTAAAAGAGGCCCTTGTACATGGATGCTGATGTTGATTGCAGGCGCCGTGCCTGCACCCATGTGTTGTGGAGGGACAGGGTGGAGTGATATTTGACAGTGCCACTCATATGTTATTGCTTCCTGTCTAGGGGAATAGGGGAATATTGTACTGTACCCTGATGCTTGTGTTCTATGTCTCCCTCTACGCAGCGTCGAGTGAAGAAGAGGGCGGACACGGCGCTGTGGAGCTAAGCGGCGGGGATGCCTCCACCGGGCAGCGACGCAAGGCCCAGCCACCCTCCCAAGAATTGCCATCATCCGGGAGCGAGGGGACTGGTGCCGTGTCTGCCACTACGGCTGTAGCAGAAGGGCTGGGTGAGCCCCCATAGGGGCTTGCAATGGCAGAAGACGGTGCAGAGACATCCAGGTTGGTGGTCTCCACAGAGGAGGAGGGGCCCGCTACTGAGCCGCACATGGGGCCTGGTGGGGGTAGTACCACTGGTGCAAGTGGTGCAGTCCAGGGCCAGGGTCAGGAGGCAGCAAAGGTCACTGCGGAGGGGCCTGTGCATGTCGCTGTCCTTGACCCTGTGACTGCACCACCATGCACCAGCAGGGATGCCCCGTCCCAGGCCCGTCCGCAGGTAGGGGGGAGGCCCACGTCATCTGCCTCTCCACTACCTGCGGACGAGGGGTCCCATGACCGTATGGGCTCCGTCCTGATTGGTGTCCCGTTGCGCACGCATGACATTCGTGATGACGTGCATGCTTCCTGGGGGAAGCACGCACGCCATCATGAAGAGCAGTGTCACGATGTGGCGCTGTTGGGAGGGGCCCTGGTAGGTGGGTTCCTACATGTATCGCGCATTCTGGTGGACCTCTCCTCCTCTGTGGAGACTATGCACCAGTTGTTCTCCCTGCCGTCTTCCAGCCCATATTCCACCAGGGCCCCCTGTGGACCTGGCCTGACCAACACAGCCAGCTTGGTGGAGATCCCATCCCTGCCACAGTCGGGAGTCGGCGGTCCAGCAGGGGTGGACACCACAACAACTGGAGACCAGCAGATGGAGGATGTGCAGGCATCATCGGACAGGGCACATGGACAGCAGCAGCAGGCTCTATGTTTGGAGCAATGATGGCTCGGGGCCATCAACATCAGACGGGCAGGCATCAGCCAGAGGGCAGGAGGACCCTGGAATGGGTGTGTCTTCTGTGTGGCTGCGGTTCGGCCGGCATATAGATGTGGAGCGGCGTTGGGCAGAAGAGGCACGGCTCACAATGGTCAGGGCGGAGAACTCCATGCGTAGGGCACTGAGGCGGGCCGAGTGCCTCGAGGCTATTCCCAGGGAGTTGGAGTCCAACATGGCATCGTCCCTGCGAACCCTCGGGGTCATGGAAGAGGACTGGCTCCAGGACATTGACCAGGAGTTCAATGATGCCCTGGCCCAGGACATCGGAAAGTGAGCCGTCGGACTAACCTGCCGCCATTGTAAATAGTTTTTAGTGTTAGGTTTCCTTTTCGTTTTCATTTCTTTTGGGGTGATTGGACTATGCCCCACACTTTTGTATATAGTTCTTTTCTTAGGTTGTTTTTTAGATAGGTTTCATTTCTTTCGTTGGGCTCATGGACCCTTTCAAAATTGATTGAACATAGTTGGACTTTGGATTTATGTATGCATTTTCTTTGAATTTCACCATGGGGCAATGGATTTTCATTTTTACATTTCCTTTGGATTTGTATTGGTGGACAATGATTTTGGACCATTTTTCTTCTGGATTTATTTCGATTGCATCTACATTTCATTTTTCATATTTTTGGACATGCATTTAATTTAATTTTTGTATTTTTTTTTACTTTCATTTCATTACATTGATTTTGTTAATAATACATTTTGATATTTAAATTCCATGTGTGGGATTCGCTCATTGGGTTCAGGCATGTCAAATTGTGGTATTGCACAATCTATGGCAAACAGTGTGTGTGTGTGACCGACAAATCTTGATGTACATGGTTGACTTTTGATTTGTGTCGTGACATAGGCATGTCGATGTGTGGTGGATTGGTGAAATCATTGCATGTCAAAAGTGGGGTGGCGTCCTGTGGAATTGTGGTGCACATGAGGGCCATGATTGTGCAGCTTCCTTTCGTGTTGCAGGGGGACATGAGTCGGGGCCTGCTGGCAGGTGCCCCTCAATGCTGGGTGGATGGGGTGCTGGGGACATGAGTCGGGGCCTGCTGGCAGGTGCCTCTCAATGCTGGGTGGATGGGGTGCTGGGGGACATGAGTCGGGGCCTGCTGGCAGGTGCCCCTCAATGCTGGGTGGATGGGGGTGCTGGGGGACATGAGTCGGGGCCTGCTGGCAGGTGCCCCTCAATGCTGGGTGGATGGGGGTGCTGGGGGACATAAGTCGGGGCCTGCTGGCAGGTGCCCCTCAATGCTGGGTGGATGGGGGTGCTGGGGGACATGAGTCAGGGGGTGCTGGCAGGTGCCCCTCAATGCTGGGTGGATGGGGGTGCTGGGGGACATGAGTCGGGGCCAGCTGGCAGGTGCCCCTCAATGCTGGGTGGATGGGGGTGCTGGGGGACATGAGTCGGGGCCTGCTGGCAGGTGCCCCTCAATGCTGGGTGGATGTGGGTGCTGGGGGACATAAGTCGGGGCCTGCTGGCAGGTGCCCCTCAATGCTGGGTGGATGGGGGTGCTGGGGGACATGAGTCGGGGCCTGCTGGCAGGTGCCCCTCAATGCTGGGTGGATGGGGGTGCTGGGGGACATGAGTCGGGGCCTGCTGGCAGGTGCCCCTCAATGCTGGGTGGATGGGGGTGCTGGGGGACATGAGTCAGGGACTGCTGGCAGGTGCCCCTCAATGCTGGGTGGATGGGGGTGCTGGGGGACATGAGTCGGGGCCAGCTGGCAGCTGCCCCTCAATGCTGGGTGGATGGGGGTGCTGGGGGACATGAGTCGGGGCCTGCTGGCAGGTTCCCCTCAATGCTGGGTGGATGTGGGTGCTGGGGGACATAAGTCAGTGCTCACTTGTGCATGGTGACATGTGGGCTGGCTGGGGGGCTGCAGCAGGGTGGATGGGCTGCCTGTGGCGCATGGCCAGGAGTGCAGTGTTTACCCCTGTGTTGGGGTCTGACTGCAGGCCCTGGAGAGGGGGAAGAGGGCACACCAGGGAACACACACACTGCCAATTTGTTGGGGCACCCCCGAAATACACGTACCCCACTCGCACGGGGCCAATTGCGTGTGAAACTTCCCGCCCACCCCTGAAATACATGTACCCCGCTCGCAGAGGGCCAATCGCGTGTGAAACTTCCAGCGCACCCCAGAAATACACATACCCCGCTTGCAGAGGGCCAATTGCGTGTGAAACTTCCCACACATCGCCGAAATACACGTACCCCGGTCGCAGAGGGCCAATCGCATGTGAAACTTCCCGCGCACCCCCGAAATACACGTACCCCGGTCGCAGAGGGCCAATCACATGTGAAACTTCATGCACACCCCAGAAATACACGTAGCCCGCTCTCAGAGGGCCAATCGCGTGTGGAACTTCCCACGCACCTCCGAAATACACATACCCCGCTCGCAGAGGGCCAATCGCATGTGAAACTTCATGCGCTCCCCAGAAATACACATAGCCCGCTCGCAGAGGGCCAATCGCGTGTGAAACTTCCCACGCACCCGAGAAATACACATACCCCGCCGCTCGCACAGGGCCAATCACGTGTGAAACTTCCCGTGCACCCCCGAAATACACGTACCCCACTCCCAGAGGGCCAATCGCGTGTGAAACTTCCCGCGCACCCCCAAGATACACATACCCCGGTCACAGAGGGCCAATCACGTGTGAATCTTCCCGCACACCCCCAAAATACACGTACCCCGGTCGCAGAGGGCCAATCGCATGTCAAACTTCCCGCGCACCCCAGAAATACACATACCCCACTCGCAGAGGGCCAATCGCATGTGAAACTTCCCACGCACCCCAGAAATACACGTACCCTGCCACTCGCACAGGGCCAATCACATGTGAAACTTCCTGCACACCCTGAAATACATGTACCCCACTTGCAGAGGGCCAATCGCGTGTGAAACTTCCCGCGCATCCCCAAGATACACGTACCCCGGTCACAGAGGGCCAATCCCGTGTGAAACTTCCCGCACACACCGAAATACACGTACCCCGGTCGCATAGGGCCAATCGCATGTGAAACTTCCCGCGCACCCCAGAAATACACATATCCCACTCGCAGAGGGCCAATCGCGTGTGAAACTTCCCGCGCACCCCAGAAATACACGTACCCTGCCGCTCGAACAGGGCCAATCACATGTGAAACTTCCTGCACATCCTGAAATACACGTACCCCACATGCAGAGGGCCAATCGTGTGTGAAACTTCCCGCGCACCCCCAAGATACACGTACCCCAGTCGCAGAGGGCCAATCCCGTGTGAAACTTCCCGCACAGCCCCGAAATACACGTACCCCGGTCGCAGAGGGCCAATCGCATGTGAAACTTACCGCACACCCCAGAAATACACGTACCCCGCTCGCAGAGGGCCAATCGCATGTGAAACTTCAGCGCACCCCAGAAATACACGTACCCCGCCGCTCGTACAGGGCCAATCACGTGTGAAACTTCCCACACACCCCCAAAATACACGTACCCCACTCGCAGAGGGCCAATCACGTGTGAAACTTCCCGCACACCCCCAAGATACACATACCCCGGTTGCAGAGGGCCAATTGCGTGTGAATCTTCCCGCACACCCCCGAAATACACGTACCCCGGTCGCAGAGGGCCAATCGCATGTGAAACTTCCTGCGCACCCCAGAAATACACATACCCCGCTCGCAGAGGGCCAATCGTGTGTGAAACTTCCCACGCACCCCCGAAATACATGTACCCCACTCGCAGAGGGCCAATCGCGTGTGAAACTTCCCGCGCACCCCAGAAATACACGTACCCTGCCACTCGCACAGGGCCAATCACATGTGAAACTTCCTGCACACCCTGAAATACATGTACCCCACTTGCAGAGGGCCAATCGCGTGTGAAACTTCCCGCGCACCCCCAAGATACACGTACCCCGGACACAGAGGGCCAATCCCGTGTGAAACTTTCCGCACACCCCCGAAATACACGTACCCCGGTCGCAGAGGGCCAATCGCATGTGAAACTTCCTGCGCACCCCAGAAATACACATATCCCACTCGCAGAGGGCCAATCGCGTGTGAAACTTCCCACGCACCCCAGAAATACACGTCCCCTGCTGCTCGCACAGGGCCAATCACATGTGAAACTTCCTGCACACCCCGAAATACAAGTACCCCACTTGCAGAGGGCCAATCGCGTGTGAAACTTCCCGCGCACCCCCAAGATACATGTACCCAGGTCGCAGAGGGCCAATCCCATGTGAAACTTCCCGCACAGCCCCGAAATACACATACCCCGGTCGCAGAGGGCCAATCGCATGTGAAACTTCCCGCACAGCCCCGAAATACACATACCCCGGTCGCAGAGGGCCAATCGCATCTGAAACTTCCCGCACACCCCCGAAATACACGTACCCCAGTCGCAGAGGGCCAATCGCATGTGAAACTTCCCGCACAGCCCCGAAATACACATACCCCGGTCGCAGAGGGCCAATCGCATCTGAAACTTCCCGCACACCCCCGAAATACACGTACCCCAGTCGCAGAGGGCCAATCGCATGTGAAACTTACCGCACACCCCAGAAATACACGTACCCCGCTTGCAGAGGGCCAATCGCATGTGAAACTTCCAGCGCACCCCAGAAATACACGTACCCCGCCGCTCGTACATGGCCAATCATGTGTGAAACTTCCCACACACCCCCAAGATACACGTACCCCGGTCGCAGAGGGCCAATCGCGTGTGAATCTTCCTGCACACCCCCGAAATACACGTACCCCGGTCGCAGAGGGCCAATCGCATGTGAAACTTCCTGCGCACCCCAGAAATACACATACCCCGCTCGCAGAGGGCCAATCGTGTGTGAAACTTCCCACGCACCCCCGAAATACATGTACCCCACTCGCAGAGGGCCAATCGCGTGTGAAAATTCCCGCGCAACCCCAAGATACACGTACCCCGGTCGCAGAGGTCCAATCGTGTGTGAAACTTCCCACGCACCCCCGAAATACATGTACCCCACTCGCAGAGGGCCAATCGCGTGTGAAACTTCCCGCGCACCCCCAAGATACACGTACCCAGGTCGCAGAGGGCCAATCCCATGTGAAACTTCCCCCACAGCCCCGAAATACACGTACCCCGGTCGCAGAGGGCCAATCGCGTCTGAAACTTCCCGCACACCCCCGAAATACACGTACCCCAGTCGCAGAGGGCCAATCGCGTGTGAAACTTACCGCACACCCCAGAAATACACGTACCCCACTCGCAGAGGGCCAATCGCATGTGAAACTTCCAGCGCACCCCAGAAATACACGTACCCCGCCGCTCGTACATGGCCAATCATGTGTGAAACTTCCCACACACCCCCAAGATACACGTACCCCATTCGCAGAGGGCCAATCCTGTGTGAAACTTCCCGCACACCCCCAAGATACACGTACCCCGGTCGCAGAGGGCCAATCGCATGTGAATCTTCCCACACACCCCCGAAATACACATACCCCGCTCGCAGAGGGCCAATCGTGTGTGAAACTTCCCACGCACCCCCGAAATACATGTACCCCACTCGCAGAGGGCCAATCGCGTGTGAAACTTCCCGTGCAACCCCAAGATACACGTACCCCGGTAGCAGAGGGCCAATCGCGTGTGAAACTTACCGCACACCCCCGAAATACACGTACCCCTGTCGCAGAGGGCCAATCCCATGTGAAACTTCCCGCGCATCCCAGAAATACACATACCCCGCTCGCAGAGGGCCAATCGTGTGTGAAACCTCCCGCGCACCCCCGAAATACACGTACCCCGCTCGCACAGGGCCAATCGCGTGTGAAACTTCTCAAACACCCCAGAAATACATGTACCCTGCTCGCACAGGGCCAATCGCGTGTGAAACTTCCAGCGCATCCCGAAATACATGTACCCCGCTTGCAGAGGGCCAATCGCATGTGAAACTTCCCACGCACCCCCAAATACACATACCCCACTCACACAGGGCCAATCGGGTGTGAAACTTCCCGCGCACCCCAGAAATACACGTACCCCACTCGCAGAGGGCCAAGCGCTTGGGAAACTTCCCGTGCACCCCCGAAATACACGTACCCCATCGCTCGCACAGGGCCAATCGCGTGTGAAACTTCCTTTGCACCCCCGAAATACATGTACCCCACTTGCACAGGGCCAATCGCGTGTGAAACTTCCTGCGCACCCCCGAAATACACATACCCCGCTGGCAAAGGGACAATCGCGGATATAATTTCCCATACAGCACGGTACGTGTATTCAGAGGGGTGCGCTGGGTTTTTTACTGACTTTTCGTACTGGCCTGTGCGCCATGTACGGGATTTGTGCGCTGTTCATGGCGCACGGGGAGGGGTTAGGGGCATAACTGGTGCTGCTGCAGGGTCGCTCCGGCACTCTGCGCCACGGCTGGTTTTGGATGTTAAAATCCATGAATACGCTGTGCGCGGAAATGGATTTTGGCGCACGTGGCTCACGCAGACTGCCGCACACGCACACTGTGCACCAGCCGCTTGCGCCACTTGTGCGCTGAATTCTATGAATTACCCCCTTAATGTTTTGTCAACAAACGAAATACATTTCATCTGTAATCCAAGGGAAGGGACACGTGGTATATGTAGACAATGTGAAAACCTGCTGGAAATGTAATCATTGTTTCATTTATTATTGTTATGCCTGGCTCTGGTATAATAAGATAAAGTATTTTAAAGGCTTTGTAAATACAGAATGGATTCAACGATATCAGTTTTGGTTAACTTTGTTACACAGCAACACATTATCATTAAAGTTAAGAGTCTTATCATTTCTAAACATTGTAAAATATGTATTTATTTATTTAATTATTCATATTTTTAAAGCGCACAGCAGCTCAAAGGCATCATGGTGCTGTAACAAATATGCATAGTTGGTTACAAAAAGGTTTTAGTGGTTACATTGGCATTTGCAATGAGGTTCATCTTGGAGTTACAGAGTACAAAGCAGGCACATCAATTTGCATTACGGTTCATCTTGAGGTTCCATATATCATGGTGGGTTGCAGCTAGTGGGTTGTCTGGGCGCTATGGTGTAGAGAGGGTTATATGAATAGTGTGATTTTGAGTGACTTGCGAAAGGCAAGTAGGGAAGGTTCTGCTCTTAGTGCATTGGGGAGGTCATTCCAAAGTTTTGGCGCTATGTGTGGGAAACCAATGCCATCAGCGTTGACTCTTTTTATGGTGGGTACGCAGAGTTGATTAGCAAGGTGACTTCTTGTGGGGCGGGCAGAGATGTTTTTTGGAAATAGTTTCTGATAAGTAGGATGGTGCGGAGAGATTGATGCATTTTAGATTGAAATCACACAAAGTAATACATACAGGTTATGAGGGCAAGGTTGAGAATCAGTAGAACCTGGATAGTATGGTATACAGGTTAGATTCATAGGATTGGTATGAAATTAGTATTGTATTGTGTGTGTCATTTGAGGAAATTGTATTGATTATTCTTATAATTTTTATATGTATTTCTTTTAATATGTATTTCTGATTTTGTACGATTCTATATGTTTTTTAAAAGATGATTGTAAAGGTTTATATAAACCATATACAAATACATAAAAAAAGAATTAAAAAAATAGCCAGGTCCACTGTCCACCATAATGCACCATGTAAGCAGGCAGCATGCTATTCTGGGGGACCATGGGGTCATGTGTTGATCCCGGGAAGCGTGTGCAGCAGTGTGTGATCATCAGGTCCGCATCACAGTTGACCTGCTACGAGAGGCAGCATGGTTGTGTTGGAAGGTGTATGTGGTGTGGGTGTGGTCATTTTCAGCAGACCCCTGTGCTCATTGTGTGCAGCTGGGTTAATTGGGTGCACCTGTGGCCTGTTCCTCCACACCTGGGCCTGGTTACCGCCTGCTCCACAGTTTTACCGGTGGCACCAGCATATTTGTGCTGGAGTTTATGGGGAAACCGATGTTGTAATGCCACCTTCTTTCCGTTGTGCTGGTGTTTCCGGCACTGATTCTGGAGGATCCTACTTTTTCAGTTCCCTGTGCTACCGACAACAGTAGCACAGTATCTGCTCTTACCAGCCCCATTGTTACCTGGATTCTATCTCATATTTTTGCATTCCCGAAACAGTGGCAGTAATCGGAATTACCCGAACATTGTTTCCGGAACGGCCCATATATGTCTCTTAAATTTGGCTGGAGTGACCTTGGAAGACCAGGCTTGCCCATCTTCTGATAGAAGTCCATTGCACTATTTGGAAGGTGTGCAATCCTTGCTAATGAAGTCACAAAGTCTTCCCTTCGCTGCTGTGGTGTCTATGCACTGAACACAATCTTATTTGTTGGGGCTTGGGTAACAAACTTTGGGATTGCAGTTCTGCTATTAAAGATTTACTGAACTATCGTCACCCAAGATTCACGTCCAGGGTTTGAATTCCTCTACAATGGCAACACTCAAATTCTCTCCTTATGGATGTGGATGGGCAGTGGTCATCTATTGCACTCCACTCAGTTCATGCCTACTAGAAATTGAGGACAGAATTTTATGAGCAGTAACATAAGTTGAAGTTGAAGGCCTATGTCCTCATTGCCTCATTGTAGGTGCATTAGAGCATAATTGACCTTGGTCTTTCTGGATATCATTGATGGACAACTGTACTCTCTGATCTGTGGGGTTAAGAACCTGGTTTTGAAACTAGATAAGGCCTCATCATGAGTTGGGCGATATCCGGTGGTAAATCCACTGGAATACAGCTCAACGCAATTACTCTTACCACCACTTGGTCCAGCAGTATTACAGCTGGATTAAAACTTATGGTGCCAGTGTAAATCCCCATTTTTTGGAGTCCATCGGTCTCAATGGGGCATTTCCTGCATAATTACTGCAGTGGTTATTCCACTGTTGTAATTGCAGTGAAAACAGGTGGAAAGTCATCGGATTTACCTCCAGCTCAGAGCTGGAGGTGAATCCTCCAACTTTCTGCCAACTCATAGTTGTGCGGTGCGTTAATGGGGCGGAACGCTACTACCGCCACATTTTTACTGCACCACCCAACTCATAATGAGGCCATATCTTTGACTCCACAAATACATTCTGTGACCAGTGCAATTGTGTACCAACTATGCATTTTATGGAAATGTAGAACTTTTTACCATCATACAGCCAAATCACAGTAGTGACTGACGCTATTTTATGCATATTTGACAATGTTATATTTTTAGGGTTTATATCTCAAACATCTGCCATTTGCATTGCCTCCAAGTGATCGGGCAGACCTGAAAAAGTGGTTGGTGGACTAGATAAGTGGTGATAGATGAAAATTGCAAAATGCATGTTCTTTTTAATTTAAAATTTAAAATGTAAAAGTGGTGAGTTTCTAGGTGCCCTGTACAATGAGCATGGAGGCATTTGTATCTATAGAAGAGACTTCAATGCTGTTGGGTCAGCATGCATTGTCAGGGATTATATGTGCACTGATTATTGAAGTGCAGGGTTTGGTTATTTGATGTCTTTTTGGGATGGGTATTGAAGGCGCCTGGTCCCAACACAATACCGAAATGGGTCAAATAAGGACACACCGCTCTAGGGAATGAGACCAGGAGATGGATTGCAAGTTGAACACAGTTTTATATCAAGTTGTACATGCAGAGAACTCTGCTGCTCTGACAGCACTCTGCCAAACATTACATGAACCGTACATTATAAGTTCTAGAAACGTCACTATTGACGTTTCACTATAGGTGCATTGTATTACAACAGGATTGGTGGAATACATAGATACATTATAGGGAGATATGGGCCGGCTCCACAGGATTGGCTGGTAGCTTGGAGGTTCAGCAGGCAGCAAGTGGGTCAGCTGGGCTCTTCTCTGCAGGGTGAAGGTCAGGTGCACAAGAGGAAACATTTCTAACTATCTATCTTAGAACAACAGAGACTAAAGACATGAGACAAGTAACTATCATAAAAAGTTGGCATTTTAAGGGGATCCTATGAAAATTTGTTTGACAAATATATTGTTTGGTCACCCTTTACGCCCAAAGGTTCATAAAACACAGTGCCCTGACCCAGGTGCCTGCCTTGGCTCTTTTGATCTGCTTGATGTCTGATGATACGGATTGACACATGTTGTTTGTAGAGAGGATATATTGTGTGCTGGGATTAGGGGTGTGGTGGGTACTCAGCGTGGCCAAGTGTGCCCAGGCAGGTTTGTCGAGACAGATGGGTATGCAGTCTAGGGTTTGCTCTGGTCACACAAAGGGCAGCGAGCTCATAGGAAGGGAAAGGATGCTAAGTGGTTGCAACAATACATGGATGAGCTTCCATGATAAATGTAATTATGCGGAGCTGCCAGGGGGCAGAGAGAGAAGTGGCTGTTTAGAGATCATTGTGTGGCCTAGGAAAAGATGGCATGGTTTGTTTTTGTGGTTAACTTTAAGTTCAAATTAAAAGAACAGACGAACAAACACAGGGATGTCTCCCGCCATTGAGAAAACATAAGATCCAATTTGTGCAGGAATGTTAGGGGGGTTGGGAAGAACTCTCCTGCCCAACATTCCGCCCCTTTATTACTACTAAAGTAATGAATACCCCTGCCCAGTACGCCTGCGTTCCTCAGCTCTCTTTACTGCTGCATCCCATGCTGGAGTGCCATTTATTTGCATCCACACATGACACATGCTTCTTAAGCTTTCACCCCTCCTTGCATATTCTTCAGGAGTACACGTCCTATAGATACAACCCCCATCTCCAGCCAGGTACACCCACACCTCCTGATGGTTTTGTAAGTCTTCGGGCTCTTCAATGAATGTGTGATACAGTTTATCTACTTTGTCTCCCGTATTGTATACTGCTGTCATATAATATTTGGGCTCACTATGTTCACTTGTTTGTACTTGTGCTTCAATAGTATCATGAGGTAACTTGGGTTGGTTTCCCACTGTCACCTACATCATAGCACTACTAGCGATTGCTTCAGCACAACATCGAACCCCTACCTGGCACACACAGAAGATCAGTAGCAGGAAAACGATGATAGGAACCATCAGCTTCATTGGCGTCCCAAACCATGAGGGTACCCACTTAAACACTGTGTTAATCCAATCACTGGGCTGGATCCCACCTTCCTTTTTCATTCTCACTCTGAGGTCATGCACAGCAGCAATTACATGTCAGTGTCCCATTGTCGGCATCTGATGAAGGTATAAAAGTGCAACATGCGCTCCAAATTTTTTGGCAAACACTGCCTTCCATTGCTGTGAGGAGGTCCAAATTGTAGCAGTTCTGCATTGTCTTTAAGCTCAGGGCTCTGAGTTCTACCTTGATGATGTTGAAACCCTCCTCAGTGTCATTGGCCAACTGGATCAGCTCCCACCTCACGATCTGCAGCCATTTGGCGTTTGCTCGGGATTTGATACTGGGTATCAGTGATGCAAAAAATGTCTCAGTGGAACTGAATAATTTATACTTGTCCAGAATTTGTGCCAGGAGGGTTGAAGAATCTTTGGAGAGGTAATTGGATGATCTTCTTTTAAGCAACACTTTATCATGCAGCTGCTCTTCTGATAATGCATTATAGGTTCTTCTTTTGTTGACTGGGGTGCCGATGACAGTCTGATGGGCACCCTCTCCCCCTGGACATGGCTCTCTGGAATCACCAACAGGGCAAAATGCAGCAATGTCAGAGCACAATCGCCCCTCCATGACTGTGGTAGGTGCAAGTATGCCTGGTTGCCACACATCCAATATTTGTCCATCAAGGCAGTTGTTCCTTTTCGCATATCCAGGATGTGCAATTTTTGTTTCATCCCAGGGGCACCTGTCCTTCTCCATGAAGCAAAGTTCGAAAGTTCATTCATGCAGTATTTTTATTGGTTTCTTGAGACCTGTAACCCAGGTATGTTTTGTGATGTGTTTCGACCCTGTTTCAGCATGTGTCTTCCATTCATTTCAGTCTCTCATCTGTCTGTTTTCGTAGTGCTTCAGCCTTGCACATCACTGTTGCGTCATTCAATTTGCTTTCAATAAACATTGTACCTTTTATTGCAAAGAACGGCTCTTTGAAACATGTAGCAACTTCTGGCTTTTATTTGCATTACTTTTCATCCGGAAGGAGCAATTGTAATTTTACTATATGTGCCTGGAAGGTACCCCAAATTCTACACATTGCGAGATGGAGGAGATACTGGGCTTCCACTATTGGAGTTTCTTGTTACAGTTGTTATAGTTGTCTATTACAGTGAAATATGTTGCCTTTTTTGGAATGCTAAACAAAATGGATGCTGGGTTTGGGACAAGAGGGAACTCTTTTTGAACAATGTCATTAAGTAGGCGAAGGTCCTGCACGATCCTCCATGACCCCCATGTTGCTTTCTTAATAGGGTAAAGTGCAGTATTGCATGGGGAATTGGAAGGGACAATGATGCCCTGCTGTAGTTGTGCATATATTCTTTCAATTATTCCCCCTTCCACCTCCCTTGATAGGGGGTATTGTCTCACTCTGGGCAGTAGTGCTCGATTTTTCAATTTTATTTTTACTAGGGTCACTTCTTTCAACAATCCACCATCATGTGGGTTTGTGGTCCATATATTTGATGGCACTTGTTGTAAGTCTGAGTCGCAAAATGACTTTTGTGCACCAACAATAGCCATGAGGAGGTTTGTCACCTGCCTGTTCTGTACCATTATCTCACAAGGCATGCATATTTCCATTATTATTTCCCCATCAGTGTCACTGTCAGTGAACAACTCCTCATCCGACAAATCTTGCAAAGCTGTGTTTGTGTCTATGTATAATATTGTGCGCCATTTACACCTGTGCGTGTCGAGTCCAATCACCACAATATGTTTTGATGACAGCTGTACTCCTTGCAAATCTAGTGAGAGCACTGTACCAGATAGTATTTCAGGGGTAGCCTCTGGGTGGAAAGCAAAATCGGAAGGCACTATCCAGTCTTTCTGCATTATTTCTGGCACTATTCTCGCCAACACTTGGATGCTATAAATAAACATATCCCCATTTACGGGAATCCCTCACACTGTCACTACATTTGCTAATGTCTGTATCAATAACATGGCTCTAAGGGTGCACATACATGGTGTGGAGCACACCACTCCCCTGTCTGTAAATGCTATGGTCATGTTGAGCTTGCCCCAATAAGTTTACAGGTGAATTTTCATGGTAAAGTAGGGGTGCTTGTACTGTTCTTCCCCCCACTCTGACATCCAAATCTTCAGTGTAAGGAACCGTGACAACAGCCCCAGAGAATTCCTGCATTTTGAGATTATTTTCCCGGCAATGGAAAATTGCCTTGACATAGACATGATTTCTCCACCCCCGAATCCACCATAAAGATGAACTGTCTGATTCCTATCTCTGCCCCACCAGTGGTTCTTCATCTGGGCGTAAGGTAGTTGATAGGACTGGACACGCAAGGGCTCTCTGTGGGCTGTCCTAGTCTGGGTGAGTGTCCATTCTGGGGCAAGAGAAAACGTTGTCACCAAGCACACACATTCCTCGAAATGGTGCTGGTGCGCCATTTACGGCTGTAGCGAAGGGGTTGGTGTGTGTGTGCGCCATCTTGTTTTGCTGAGTGAGACATGTCTTCATGTTTTGTGGTTGTTGCCTAGGCGTGCTGGGTCCTTGTGGGTGTGTGTTGCCCTGCTGTTCATTCTATCCGAACCCTCCCATAGGTAGCCCATACGGGCTACCTGGGTGTGGGTGTCCATATTGGTATCCATTATTGTACCTTTGATCAGTATGATAATTAGTCATAAACCAGACACGACATTCTATAGCAAAGTGGCCCGATCTCCCACACGACCAACATGCACCCTGTCCTCCTCCCCTAGGCCCTTCACCTCCATACCCTCCTCCATGCTTCCCTCATTACCCACCTCTTCCTCTTGCAGGCCTTCCTTGCCAGCGGGGTCCTGCGTACTGCATTTTCCACCCCATTGCTCCTGACCATTGTTTGCCCATGTAGCTGGCATTCTAGCCTGTAATGCTACTGTTCCCTCCCCTTTTTCTCCCTGCCATTGCGTGGGCAGTCCTGCCGTTAACGCTGTAACCTTCACCAACTCTGTACCAGCTTTCCCTCGTCTGTTAATCTTCTTTGAGCTATTTATTTTTCCCTTTCTTTGATCCTTCTGCAGTGGTGTACTATGATGCTCTGTATTTCTGGCCATCCCTTGGGTTCTATCCCATCAGTGTAATCAAGGGTTTATGTACCTCCTTTGGGAGGCCTTTTTTAATTATAAAGTAAAACAGTAAGGTGGATTGGTCCCACGCTGTAACCGTCTCCACCAACCAGATATCCTGCATCTCAAGAATAAAATGTGGAGCCTCCTCCTCCTCCCCCATAGTGCATTACATGACAGAATGTAAATCTGGGGTGTTGGGTAAGGCCCCCCTAAGTGCATCCCATACTTGAGCTCAAGGGTGCCCCGTCATATCGATCATTGACCATTGTTACTGCTGGGAACCCCGCCTTCACTCACACTTCATTTGCTTGGTCACCCACTGCCGATGCCAGGAGGCTTTTGATAACCCCAATGGCCAGGGGAACCCCTGCTGCGTTTTTCTCAAACGCATATGTCCATTTTCCCACCCCCCCTGAAAGTGGAGGGAGCACTTTTAATAAGTTTGTTTTATCCATCAACACCCAAGGATGTAATGGGGACGTCCTGCTTCTTCATGATAAGAGGAATTTGCAATTTTGACCTAACGTTTCTTCTACTTACCTTCCCTCCTTTCTTTTTTTCTATTGCCATTCGCCCTAGTTTGTTGCAGAGCCTTCCTTCCCATCTTTCTTCTCCTGCTCCCATCACTTGTGGAGTTGGCCACTGTATCTGTTGTATTCCTCCCACTGCCCCCTCATCTGATTCGTCAAAGTCACCCCAACACTCCTCTTCCCTTTCAGAGGCTAGCGTGTCGTATCCCACGCTCACTGTTTTTCCTTCTCGCTCCACCCACACTGTTTTAATTGGCGCGCTGTTTATTTCGAAAAAGGAAATCCCCAGATTTCCATTCATCCTCTGGTAACACAGTTGAGTTTTGTAACGGAGGCGGCAACTGTGGGTGTCCTCATCCTTTTGTTGTTTAGCACAGTGTCTGCAATCGGGATAGCTCTGCTTGTGTGTTTGACACTAATATTTCTAGATCTTGTGTCATTGGACCCTACAGGGGCAGAAGCTGTACTTGTCAGAGCATATACACCTACAGCCGCGTCACTGGAGTTTGTTGGAACGTATGTCGGAGGTGGTGCAGTTACTGGGGTGGCCGGTGCACTTGACTGTGGCAAATATCGTGCATCACAATACTCCTCAGCTGGTCTTGGGAGCAGTGGGTATAATTTCTTTGGTTCCGCCCCTTCTTTGTTTTTCTCTCCTGCCTCACCATTTGACACTACTGGAACCTCTGACTCCTTTTCCTTGTTGTTTTTTGTGGGTGTTTCTTCAAACATCCTCCACAGATTCAACACTTCTCATCTATTTTTGAGCTGCTTCCCTTTATACTTAGCCATTAAGTATGTCTCCACATGGTCTAATACTGCTTTATCAAAAGACCCCTTTTCTGGACAGACCCGAGGTGGCCCCTCCCCCTAATTTCTGTCAACCACTGCCTGTGATACTTCTTTATTTTGTCACTCCCTCCTTCTTCCTTAGTGCGTATATGTGTGTGATTACCCTGTTACCTTTGAACCATTTATATATCACTTACACCTTTTATCCTGTACTTAAATCAATTACTTATACATTGCAATGATAGACATATGAAAATATAACCAACATGTAACCAATCAACATAGGACACGACAGATCAACAGATGTACTAAAACACCGAACAAAGAACATAAAACCTTTAAACAGTCCCTTTTACCCAAAGCCCCTGCTTAACTAAAATACTGCTTTTCCCCCATTCACACCCAACATTCACATCACCTTTGCCCCTCCTGGTCCTTCCTCCAACAAGTTATGGATACTAAAAAGAAGAACTAGTACTATTTTTGCCTGAGCCTACTAAATATATGAGGCTCCTACTTTTATCCTTTTCTTCATTTATATTCCAGCACTGGCCGGGACAATGCTATGTGGCGCTGCCTTCTACCCCCTTTCGGAGCTAGTTTCCCATACCTTCTCTTACTTCATTACCTTGTTCATATATATAAAAAATCTAATGGCCATGGAAAAACAAACAAACCCTTTGTGTTCCACAATCACTCCATTCCCGACAATGCAGCCCAACCCATAACGTTGTTCCCCTTAATAAATCGACTCCTTGCTTCTCAAACTCCCACTTTTAATTCTTCTTGCAATGAATACTCACGTTTCCATGGTATTCCAAGAGACTCAGTTCACGGTCAATCCAGAAGGGTGTCTTCCCGTGGTGGGCCCTGCCCGGCTCTGGTGAGCAGTTGGATATTCGCAAAGCCGGGACCCACAGAACCTGCTCAGGAGCATACACTTTTTGTAGAATTCTGGTCACCCGTAGGTCGCGATGATCCTCCCAGGGGAGCCCCGAATCTCACATTGGACTGGTGAAGGCACCTGGTCCCAACACAATACCAAAATGAGTCAAATAAGGACGCACCCCACTAGGGATTGAGACCAGGAAATGGACTGCAAATTGAACAAAGTTTTATATCAAGTTTTTCATGCTGAGAACTCTGCTGCTCTGAGAGCGCTCTGCCAAACATTACATGAACAGTCCCTTATAAGTTCTAGAAATGTCACTATTCATGTTTCCCTATAGGTACATGGTATTACAACAGGATTGGTGGAATACATGGATACATTATTGTTAGGGAGAATTCTATGTTTAGGCTGAATTTCCTAACCTAGTGAGTCCCCCAGCAGCTTTGCTGGATTTCTGGAGTTTGTTTTTTTCCATCCTGCCAAGAGTGAGACTCTTTTCCTCCCACTCTTGGACATGTATGTGTGTAATTCCTTTGAATGTCAATGTGTTCTATGGGCTATGGGGTCTTTTACTCCATAGGGTCTCATATGTTTTTCTATGTGTGTTACACCGCACCCTACGTGCCGTAGCACTGGGGTGTCCTAGCGGACCTCCACCATAGACTCCATACCCGGGGACTGACTACTGTCTCCCCGGGCATGTAAAGTCACCATTGGCTTTACTAGACCTAAATTTACAAACAGAACTAGTACAAACCATCTTATTGTGGACGTACTAGTAGGGGAAATTCGATTACTCCTGGATCTGTCACTCGAGGAGGCACTGTCCCGTCCCCCCTCGTCGAGTTTTGGCTGGTGGCAGTGGAAACTACTTGTTATGTTCGACCCCGAACATAACCCTATGGGATTCGTCCCATTGTTGGAGATTAATACTTTTTCTCGTTAATCTCTAACGTACCACCGGTCTACTTATCTTAAATAAGTTTATCGGATGGTATTTTCTGCCAGAACTCGGTTTTTAAAATGGCGTCTGTGTTCGTCTCTGTGACTCCTAAACCAAAGGTTGAGCCCTTTGTTCCACTTTTGGCGGGCCTCTGTACAGAGACCCTCCAAAGTGGTGCCATTCTGTCTGGATTACCACAGGGGTGTGGGAGGGGGTTTAGGCACCCTGGACCGAGTTGCCTTGCCAACTCCGGTCGCACTCTGGAGTGATTGGCCCAAGTGGTGAGCCTCCCCGCTCACCACTTAGCGAGTGTTGATTGACAGCTAGGCTGAATGAATGGGGGTTAACTGCATAAAAGCAGGGCTTTTGGGACTGGATCTTCAGAAGTCGCCACAGGACCTAAGAATCCGACGAGGGTTACGCTGAGCCGACCTGCAACGACGACACCTCCGGTGGAGCCCTGCTGAACCGACTCACCACTTCTCGACGACAGAGGAGATCTCCCTGCTGGAGAGTCTCTTCCCTTGACTGGTGGGAACAACCAGTCCCCTTTGCTTTTTCTTCGCCTCAGGATGCGGTGGTCGAATTGCCCATGCAGAGCACCCCGGCAACCGGATAGCCACTACCCCTGTACTGCGACCAAAAGGTGGTGCCTTGTGACGGAGCACTCCGCGGCTGGTCTCTTCCCTGGTGGTGCACCGGACTTCACTTTTCTTCGACAACGAGATCATCTCTACTCTTGGCAAAGGCCTGACGTGCACCCACCACCAGGAACAACTGCCCCCACCGGAGCTGTCTCTCCACAACAAGCTACCGTGTCCACCTGAATTTCCCTTTCGATCGGTTCGAGTGAGGTGTCTTAATCCTCGCCTTTCCGTTGGGTCACCTCCAAGCTTTTTCTAGCGTGTTGTTCTGAACTGGTTCAATCTGCTGATAACAATTTGCTACAAAGACTCGAACGCATTTCCACTAGAGACTTTTTGGGACATATCGCCTTGCCTCTCTCCGAGTGGGCCTGGCCTCTGAACTTTATGATCTATTGTGGTTCTTGCCTTCTTGCCTTGCATTTTATCCGTGAAGTATTGAACTGTGTTGATTTCGTAACCTGCCTATTTTTCTCTCCCGTCCTAACTAATATTAGAGTGCCATCTAGGTTGAGGTATACACCTCTGTCTGAAAATAAGTGATACCGGTAGAACCTAGACTTGTCGAAATATTGTTAGGGGGATTGATCGTTTTCTTCTGCGTAGAGTAATTGTAATTGAAGTGTTTGCCGAGATTGTGCCATAGTGTTTTCTATAGATGTTCCGTTATAAATAAATACCTTAATATCTTTCCACTGAAGCCTTGTTGCGTGTTTGCTTGTCTTACTGTGAAGAATTGTCCTATATTGTATACTCCACATACTGCTCAACTCTTCTTGAGAGAAGTCTGACTGCTCAGCCACAGCTACCAAGTGAATCTGTGTGGTACAGACTGCTACCAAGTGGGTTCACTGCCAAATACCTGTAGTCCTAAATCTTTTGCAGTGGTCCCAGAGGGAGCTGCACAGGTTTCCGCCTAACACTGGTGTACAGCGGTGGGATTTGTATCGAGTATACAGTTTAGAGTGCTTTTCGACGCTTTAGGATAACTAACCACAAAGCTTAGCACTAAAAAGCAACTTTCAAAAACATGTCTACGATGGAAACTTACAGTCAAGAATCCTTGTCAGGTGAAAATACTGAGAGTTTGCGAGCTCTAAGTAGGCAAGAGAATCTTTCTGTAAGAGGCAAGAAGTTAGAACTATTAGAGAGCTTGCTGGCAAACCAAAGTCTGCGTACTGGTTCAGAGGAACCAATTTCTCCAGCAAATGTAGATAACAGTGATGGTGTTGATCTAAATCGTAATTCTGATGATAGCGATGAAGAGGCTGACGAGGACGGAGAGGCTAACGAAACTGTCTCCCATGCTCCTCTACCTGCCTTACCAGCTGTACCTACGGGGCCCATACCAGGTACCACAAGTAACCCTGCTTATTTTGAACTTGAAAATATGAAGCTCGAATTAGAATACAAACGGTTCTTGGCTCAATCTGAATGAAACCAAGAGCTCGAGTTCAGACGGATGAATGCCCAGGCTGAGCAGAAGCAAGCTGAGTTACGACTCAGGGAAATAGAACCTAATCACGAGTTAGAAATGAAAAAGCTGTCTATGGAAAATGCTTCTCTCTCCTCTGGTTCCTCTAGGAGCTCCAGTCCCAAAAGCCCCCTGATGCCGAAGGAATCAGTGGGTAGGTATGAACCGAGATTGGATGTGTTGGATTGGTTAAAACTGTTTGAGTACAATCATGGGCTCCAGGACATCAACGGGAATGCTTTACTTCCCTGGTTGTTCTCTAGGCTCCCTCCTGTTGCGACTGATGTGGTAATGGAGTTGGGGGAGGCGGATAAGACGGATTACGAAAGTGTGAAACTAGTTTTGATAGCTAGATTCGGGAAGACCCCTTCCCAGTATCTTAAGAGGTTTAGAACCCTCAAAAAGCATGATGGTACGCCTTGGGCTACCTGGGTGAGTGAAGGATTGAAAAACTTAGAGGGATGGATTAAGGGTTACCAAGTGAACACTTATGAGGGTATGAAGAATATTTTTATGTTGGAGTCGATTTATGATGCCTGTTCTCCTGAGCTCAGACAGCACTTGGCTGATTTGAAGGAATTGGATTCCCAGACGCTAGCTAAGGCCGCTGACTTGTGGGTTGCCAACAGGGCTACTCATAAGGATTCTGGGGCAACTCAGAAAAAGGATGAGGGAAAACAGCCTAAATAAGACTGAAAAGAGAATTCGAATAACTCAAATTCCAAAGAGGGCCCCAAACAAAACCAGAAGGGTAAGCCACCGGGAAAACCACAACAGAATAGTGTGTCTTCTGGTGCCAAACTGGAATGAGGTCAGAACAAGCCACCATTCCAAAAAGCGTTTGGTAAATGCTTTGTTTGTGGCTCGACTGACCACGTGAAAGGAGATCCCAGATGTAAGGATAAACCTTCAGGGGTCCAGCTTGTCTCCTTAGCCTTCGCTCCAAAGGAGGAAGTCCAAATGGCAAGTGGAAACTTTCTACTGCTAGCTGACGAACCCATTGGAGTCTCAGCCAGCGTTTCTTTAGTATCTCTGGGTTTGTGGGAACAACAGAATTTAGATTTCTATAATTCTATCCCCGATAGTACTAAAGAGTATTATAAGGACAGTGTCCAGGTGAATGGCCAGGAGACTCCTGCCATTAGGGACACTGGGGCCAGCATAACTGTGGTGGATAAATTGTTTTTTCAAGCTGAGGATGTTGCTAAGGCACCCAAACACCTCACCAAGTTAGCTGGAGGGCCTGTGCAGATGCTTCCCCAATTACCAGTTCTCATCAGTGTAACGACATGACTGTAAAGATACCTGTCAGCATACAGAGTGAGGTACCAGGATGCGTACTGTTGGGTAACGATTTGAAGACTCTCGGAGTTGTATCGCATACTCCCAGACCTCCTAGTAAACGGTTACAGGAGCTAACCAGACCAGCAAGGGAGAGGACCATGGGCGGTACTCTCCAGGAGATGATGAAGACAGAAATCACTCCTGCTCCACTAGAATTGTCGGCAGCTGTCTCCAAGAAATCAGAAGCGAAAGGGAAACCTAAGACTTCTATCCCAAAACCAGCAGCAGGCATTTCAGTGCAGCCAACACGGACTTCCCCGCGGTTGTCCAAAAATACACCTGTAACTCCACCTCCAGCTGAGGCTGAGAGGGAGGTACACCCCTGTGTGGTAGAATTAGACTCTGAGGAAGAGCTAATAGAAGGCCAGGACCTCATTGGAGATCTGGATCCTGTTGACCATCCCGAGTTGCAGTCTTTACTGGCAGAAGGTGGACCCAGCAGGGCAGACTTAAGTAAGGGACAGAGAGAATGTCCAACTCTGGAAGGTCTTCACCACCAGGCAGAACCTCAGGCTGAAGGGAAAGAGCCTGGGAAATACAGGTTGCACTGGGAAGATGGCCTCTTCTACAGTGAACCGACCGAGTCTGCCCCTGGAGACTACAAACGACTTGTAGTAACCCAAGAGAACAGACCACAGTTCTTGCAGTTAGCCCACGAGATTCCTTTGGCTGGTCACTTGAGTTTCAAGAAGACTAAGGAAAGGCTCTCTCTCTACTTCTATTGGCCAAAGATGGGGGCGCCGAAGTAGAAAAACACTGCAGGAGCTGCCACACCTGCCAGACCTCTGGTAAGGTTGGCTCCAAGAATGTGGCACCTTTAGTGCCTCTCCCAGTTGTGGGAGTCCCATTTGAGAGAGTAGGGATTGATATTGTTGGTCCCCTTGATCCTCCAACCTCCTCAGGCAACAGGTTTATACTTGTTGTAGTAGACCATGCTACTAGGTATCCTGAGGCAATTCCTATGAGGACTGTTACAGCTCCGGCTGTGGCTAAGGCCCTCCTTGGTATTTTTACTAGGGTCGGGTTTCCTAAGGAAGTAATCTCTGACAGGGGGTCAAACTTTATGTCCCACTACATGAAAGCCATGTGGAAAACCTGTGGAGTTACTTACAAGTTCTCAACAGCTTACCACCCACAAACCAATGGGTTGGTAGAATGGTTCAACCGAACCATGAAGAGCATAATAGGTGCTTTAGAAGAACCCCTTAAGCGTAAGTGGGACCTTTTACTGCCATGCCTTCTCTTTGCTTATAGAGAAGTCCCTCAGGAGGGAGTAGGTTACTCTCCCTTCGAGCTACTCTATGGTCATCCCGTCAGAGGTCCATTGGCCCTGATTAAGGAGGGGTTGGAGATTGCTCCTTCCCCCAAGCCAGTCAGAGAGACTGACTACGTGATAGGTCTCCGGAGGAGAATGTCGCACATGATGACGGAAGCAAGCGATAACTTGAAAGCTGGACAAGCATTGGTCAAGCACTGGCACGATCAAAAGGCTAACATGTTTGAGTTCGCTCAAGACCAGCTCGTTCTCGTTATGATCCCAACAAGGCAGAGGGCCTTGCAAGATAAATGGATGGGACCCTTCAGAGTTGTGGGTAAACTCGGAGAGGTTAACTATCTGGTGGACTTGGGCAATCCCAAGGAGGCTCCAACCGTCTTCCACACCAACCGCCTCAAAGCGTATGTCTCACGACTTGATGTAGGAGCATTGCTTCTAGCATCATCCGAGGAAGAAGAAGTGAGTGAAACTCTTCCGGATCTCCTCAGAGGCTTACCTTTAGATGAAAAAATTGAAGGAGTAAATCTCTCCTCCAATCTGACACCCGAGCAAGAAGAAGAGTGCAAATCCATGTTGAATCAGTTTGTATCTCTGTTCTCGCTTTCGCCAGGCTTGACCCCTTGGGGCCAGCATGACATACTCACTGGTGACTGTCTGCCAGTCAAAAGCAGAGGATACAGAATGTCAGAAAACGTACGAACCCACATCAAATGTGGGGTCAGCAAGATGCTTGATCTCGGGGTAATAGAGCCCTCTACTAGTCCATGGTCTAGCCCAGTTGTGTTAGTACCAAAGGCCAGATCTAAAGAGCTTAGATTCTGCCTGGATAATAGAGCTTTTAATGCAGTCACCACGACTGATGCCCACCCTTTGCTAAGAACAGATGAGTTGGTGGATAAACTTGGTGTCACCAAGTTCCTCAGCACATTTGACTTGACGTCAGGCTATTGGCAAATAGCCCTGACAGACCATGCCAAGGAGAAAACTGCATTTTCTACCCCCGTTGGCTTATACCAGTTTAAGGTAATGCCTTTCGGATTGAAGAATGCACCTGCTACGTTTCAACGGATGGTAAACCAGGTTCTGAATGGGATGGAGGACTTCTGCATGGCATACTTGGATGACATCGCAGTGTTCAGCAATTCCTGGGAAGAACATGTAACCCACCTAAGAGATGTTTTGCAGGCTCTTGGATGAGCCAATCTCACCATAAAGGTGAGTAAATGCCAAATTGGACAGAGTAAGGTAGTCTATCTTGGACATGAGGTAGGAGGTGGAGAAATAAGGCCTTTGCTCAGTAAGATTGAAGCTGTGCAAAATTGGACAACACCTACTACTCAAACCCAAGTGAGAGCCTTCCTAGGCCTCACTGGGTACTAAAGGAATTTCATAGAGAACTATGGGACCATAGCTTCTCCACTGAATGTCACCTCCTCGCCCAAATTTCCTAAAAAGGTTAAATGGAACGAGGAGCGCAATCAGGCTTTTGAAAACCTGAAAAAGGCTCTTTGCCAAGCCCCAGTACTCAGAGCTCCTGATTACCGCCAACACTTCATTGTGCAGACAGATGCTTCCAATGTAGGGATAGGTGCCGTACTCAGTCAACTGGATGGGAAAGGTAGGGAGCACCCCGTTTGCTTCATCAGCCGCAAGCTGAAGGATCCTGAAACAAGGTGGGCAACAATCGAAAGAGAGTGCTTTGCTATCGTGTGGGCTCTGAAGAAGTTTAGGCCGTACTTGTATGGTTCTACTTTTGTCATTCAGACTGACCACCAACCCTTGAGATGGTTAATGCAAATGAAAGGGGAAAACCCAAAACTATTGAGATGGTCGATCTGCCTGCAAGGGTTTGATTTCACCATTGAGCACAGGTCAGGGTGTCACCACCAAAATGCTGATGGTCTCCTAGGATGTATGTCATCGACTAGAGGTATGAGATTCATCCAGGAGTGGATTAAATCATCCTGTCCCTTAGTCTGGGGGGGGGGGCGAGTGTTAGGGAGAATTCTCTGTTTAGGCTGAATTTCCTAACCTAGTGAGTCCCCCAGCAGCTTTTCTGGATTTCTGGAGTTTGTTTTTTTCCATCCTGCCAAGAGTAAGACTCTTTTCCTCCCACTCTTGGACATGTATGTGTGTAATTCCTTTGAATGTCAATGTGTTCTATGGGCTATGGGGTCTTTTACTCCATAGGGTCTCATATGTTTTTCTATGTGTGTTACACTGCACCCTATGTGCCGTAGCACTGGGGCATCCTAGCGGACCCCCACCATAGACTCCATACCCGTGGACTGACTACTGTCTCCCCGGGCATGTAAAGTCACCATTGGCTTTACTAGACCTAAATTTATTAACAGAACTAGTACAAACCATCTTATTGTGGACATACTAGTAGGGGTAATTCGATTACTCCTGGATCTGTTACTCGAGGGGGCACTGTACCGTCCCCCCTCGTCGAGTTTTGGCTGGTGGCAGTGGAAACTACTTGTTATGTTCGACCCCGAACATAACCCTATGGGATTCGTCCCATTGTTGGAGATTAATACTTTTTCTCGTTAATCTCTAACGTACCACCGGTCTACTTATCTTAAATAAGTTTATCGGATGGTATTTTCTGCCAGAACCCAGTTTTTAAAATGGCGTCTGTGTTCGTCTCTGTGACTCCTAAACCAAAGGTTGAGCCCTTTGTTCCACTTTTGGCGGGCCTCTGTACAGAGACCCTCCAAAGTGGTGCCATTCTGTCTGGATTACCACAGGGGTGTGGGAGGGGTTTTAGGCACCCTGGACCGAGTTCCCTTCCAACTCCGGTCGCACTCTGGAGTGATTGGCCCAAGTGGTGAGCCTCCCCACTTAGCGAGTGTTGATTGACAGCTAGGCTGAATGAATGGGGGTTTTCTGCATAAAATCAGGGCTTTTGGGACTGGATCTTCAAAAGTCGCCACAGGACCTAAGAATCCGACGAGGGTAACGCTGAGCTGACCTGCAACGACGACACCTCCGGTGGAGCCCTGCTGAACCGACTCACCACTTCCCGACGACAGAGGAGATCTCCCTGCCGGAGAGTCTCTTCCCCTGACTGGTGGGAACAAACAGTCCCCTTTGCTTTTTCTTCGCCTCAGGACGCGGTGGTCGAATTGCCCGTGCAGAGCACCCCGGCAACCGGATAGCCACTACCCCTGTACCGCGACCAAAAGGTGGTGCCTTGTGACGGAGCACTCCGCGGCTGGTCTCTTCCCTGGTGGTGCACCGGACTTCACTTTTCTTCGACAACGAGATCATCTCTACTCTTGGCAAAGACCAGACGTGCACCCACCACCAGGAACAACTGCCCCTGCCGGAGCTGTCTCTCCACAACAAGGTACTGTGTCCGCCTGGCTTCCCTTTCGATCGGTTCGAGTGAGGTTTCTTAATCCTCACCTTTCCGTTGGGTCGCCTCCAAGCTTTTTCTAGCGTGTTGTTCTGAACTGGTTCAATCTGCCGTTAACAATTTGCTACAAAGACTCGAACGCATTTCCATTAGAGACTTTTTGGGACATATCGCCTTGCCTCTCTCTGAGTGGGCCTGGCCTCTGAACTTTATGATCTATTGTGGTTCTTGCCTTCTTGCCTTGCATTTTATCCGTGAAGCATTGAACTGTGTTGATTTCGTAACCTGCCTATTTTTCTCTCCCGTCCTAACTAATATTAGAGTGCCATCTAGGTTGAGGTATACACCTCTGTCTGAAAATAAGTGATACCGGTAGAACCTAGACTTGTCGAAATATTGTTAGGGGGATTGATCGTTTTCTTCTGCGTAGAGTAATTGTAATTGAAGTGTTTGCCGTGATTGTGCCATAGTGTTTTCTATAGATGATCCGTTATAAATAAATACCTTAATATCTTTCCACTGAAGCCTTGTTGCGTGTTTGCTTGTCTTACTGTGAAGAATTGTCCTATATTGTATACTCCACATACTGTTCAACTCTTCTTGAGAGAAGTCTGACTGCTCAGCCACAGCTACCAAGTGAATCTGTGTGGTACAGACTGCTACCAAGTGGGTTCACCGCCAAACACCTGTAGTCCTAAATCTTTTGCAGTGGTCCCAGAGGGAACTGCACAGGTTTCTGCCTAACAATTATAGGTACACATGGGTCGGCACCACAGGATTGGCTGTAAGGTCAGGCGCACAAGATGCAACATTTCTAACTATATATCTTAGAATAACGGAGACTAAGACATAAGACAAATAACTATCATACAAAGTTGGCATTTTAAGGGATCCTATACAAATTTGTTTGACAAATATATGGTTTGGTGGCCCTTTACGCCCAAAGGTTCATAAAACTCAGTGCCGCGACCCAGGTCCCTGCCTTGGGCATTTTGATCTGCTTGATGCCTGATGATACGGATTTACACATGATGTTTGTAGAGAGGATATATTGTGTGCTGCGATTAGAGCTGCGGTGGGTACTCAGCGTGGTCAAGTGTGCCCAGGCAGGTTCATGGAGACGGATGGGTATGCAGGCCAGGGTTTGCTCTGGTCACACACAGGGCAGTGAGCTCATAGGAAGGGAAAGGATGCTAAGTGGTTGCAACAATACATGGATGAGCTTCCATGATAAATGTAATTATGCGGAGCTGCCAGGGGGCAGAGAGGGAGGCTGGGCATTCTCTGTACGGCGCAGGGTAGAGGGAGAAGTGGCTGTTTAGAGATCGTGTGGCCTAGAAAAAGATGGCATGGTTTATTTTTGTGGTTAACTTTAATTTCAAATTATAAGAACAGACAAACAAACACAGGGATGTCTCCCGCCACTGAGAAAACATAAGATCCAATTTGTGCAGGAATGTCAGGGGGGTTGGGAAGAACACTCCTCCCCAACATTCTGCCCCTTTATAAATACTAAAGTAATGAAGACCCCTGCCCAGTATGTCTGAGTTCCTCAGCTCTCTTTACTGCTGGATCCCATGCTGGAGTGCCTTTTATTGGCATCCACATATGACACATGCTTCTTAAGCTTTCACCCCTTCTTGCATATTCTTCAGGAGTACACGTCCTATAGATACAACCCCCATCGCCAGCCAGGTCCACCCACACCTACGGATGGTTTTGTAAGTCTTCGGGCTCTTCAATGAATGTGTGATACAGTTTATCTACTTTGTCTCCCGTATTGTATACTGCTGTCATATTATATTTCGGGCTCACTATGTTCACTTGTTTGTACTTGTGCTTCCCTAGTATCATGAGGTAACTTGGGTTGGTTTCCCACTGTCACCTACATCATAGCACTACTAGCGATTGCTTCAGCACAACATCAAACCCCTACCTGGCACACAAAGAAGATCAGTAGCAGGAAAACGATGATAGGGACCATCAGCTTCATTGGCGTCCCAAACCATGAGGGTACCCACTCAAACACTGTGTTAATCCAATCACTGGGCTGGATCCCACCTTTCTTTTTCATTCTCACTCCAAGGTCATGCACAGCAGCAATTACATGTCAGTGTCCCGTTGTCGGCATCTGATGAAGGTAGAAAAGTGCAACATGCGCTCCATATTTTTTCGCAAACACTGCCTTCCATTTCTGTGAGGAGGTCCAAATTGTAGCGGTTCTGCATTGTCATTAAGCGCAGGGCTCTGAGTTCTACCTTGATGATGTTGAAACCCTCCTCAGTGTCATTGGCCAACTGGATCAGCTCCCACCTCACAATCTGCAGCCATTTGGCTTTTGCTCAGGATTGGATACTGGGTATCAGTGATGCTAAAAATTTCTCGTTGAACTGAATAATTTATACTGATCCAGAATTTGTGCCAGGAGGGTTGAAGAATCTTTGGAGAGGTAATTGGATGATCTTCTTTTACGCAACACCTTGGGCTTTTTGATCTGCTTGATGCCTCATGATACGGATTGACACCTGTTGTTTGTATGGAGGATATATGGTGTGCAGGGATTAGGGCAGTGATGGTTACTCGGCGTTGTCACTACAGGAATTTTAGATGTGTATCTACATCAAAGAGATAGATGGTCAGGGGCTCTGTGTGCTGTAACTCTAAAGGTGGGGTTTGAGTGTGCCCAAGCAGGTTTGTGGAGACCGATGGGTGTGCAGGCCAGAGTTCGCTCCGTTCACACACAGGGCAGTGAGCTCATAGGAAGGGAAAGGATACTAAGTGTTTGCAACAATACATGGCTGAGCTTCCTTGAGAAATGGGATTGTGCGGAGCTGCCAGGGGATAAAGGGGGAAGCTGAGCTTTCATTGTGCAGCGCTGGGCAGAGGGAGAAGTGGCTGTTTAGAGACCATCGTCTGGGCTAGGAAAAGATGCCATTTAGAGTGGCACAAAATGGAGTCTGTATGTCCCACCAAATGGCTCTGTTTACCGTCTTTTTTTGTGATTAAAGTCCAGATTATAAGAACAGAAGAACGAACACAGGGACATCTGCCACCATTGAGTAAACATAAGATCCAATTTGGGAATGTCAGGGGGGTCGGAAAGAACTCTCCTCCCCAACACTATTCAATTTTTGTGTATGACTGGCATAGTTAGTATATGTATCATATGTTTCAGCATACAGTTTCAGAAAGTTAGTGCAGGACGGACGAGAAGGACGAGTCCCTGTGGGGTCCATACAAACATCTCAGTATCCTACAAGGTCAATGTGTGATATCTAGGAGCCAGTTCCATGAATTGCATTGAGCATCGAAGAGCAAAACACAGCAAGGCACTTATTTTCTTGGGCACAAGCTGATAAAATCACAGTGAGAATCTACGGAGTAAAATCTAAATTGGACTAAATTATAGCTTAACACACACAAAAATTACTGTGGGACTCATAGAAAAAAAATACCAGCGGATACAATCAAAGTGCAGCACCTGAGAGCAGTACAGTATAAAGTAGAAGTAGACTGTTAAGCAGTACAGAAAGGCCTACAAAGAATAAGGCCACACATAGGAAAGTGCAACATCACATACCAACACATGATAACGACATGACAAGAAACAAATAAAACGCGAAGTCTAGGCAACGAATGAAAAGGCCTAACAAGTGAAAGCATCCCTTTCTGCTCCCCACTCTACTACCAATGGCTCATTCAGACATCTGCCATTTTCCTTTCTCTCTTTTACACGTCAACATCTCTCTCTCTCTCTCTCTCTCTCTCTCTCTCTCTCTCTCTTTCTCTCTCTTTCTATCTCTTTCTCTGTCTCTATCAGTCTCTCAAATAGGCACAATGTACAGCATGGATCTGGAAATAGACACGTGACGTATTGGTAACACATTGTATTCGAGTCATACCTACCTCATTAGGCATCTGCAGATTATTCAGAATACTTCTGCAAGACTTCTGAAGGACACAAGATGGGGTTAGAGTTTTTAGCCATTTTTAGGCAACATTAGTGATTTCTGTAACAGTGCACCAGAAGATTATATGTAATATGTAATTTACTGCCCACAGTGCATTCTTTTTTGTGAAGGACACACTGAAGGATTACTTCCCCCTTTACCTGCTGAGTAAGAATACAGGACTCCATTAAGACCCAGGTTGCTCAGATGAACAATAGGTAGACTTGTCTTTTTGGTGGAGGCACCTCTACTATGACCTATCCTTCCTTTTTCTATAAAGGATTTGAATAACAGTACACCCTTCCAGAAGCCACTGAAGACATGCTCCTTCTCCCAGTCACCACTATTTTAAGTGTCCAGAAGACCCTATCCAAGCAAATTAAAGTATAATGCAATGTTTAAATGTGCATCTCATTAGCACGTCAGCAAATGCAATAAGGGACTTCTACAAGGGGCAGTAGAGGCAGGTTTTACAGAAGGTTTGCACTGATGTAAGTGCAATTAGCACTAGGGCATACATTGCCCTAGTTGAAACAACACATCCTTCCAATGCATGTTTGACCCAGGTCAAGGTTTTCACTAACGATAGTCCTTTTCCCTTGTGCAAATGCATTAAATGTAGATGTTTTTTGTACATGGGCAATGTTTGCTCTTGAGCTACCCGCACTCATACTGGGGCAAAGTTTCTGTAATTCCACCCCTGATCTCCATTCCTGCTTTGACTTTACAAATGTAACGGCATTTTAACCTGTATCACTCTAATGGATGGGCAACACTGGTGGGCACATTGTAAAATGGCATTGGCAGCACATGTAGGGAATTTGTGGGGCATAGCACCCCGTGACTTGAAAGATTACCGTTGTAAAGCCAGTCACTTTCTGTGGACCGGACTTTGCGAATGGGCAGGTATTTAGTACAACTGGCCCAGGGTATTCCCCACACTCGTGCTTTCAACTGAATATGCAGTATTGCGTTATGGACTACAACATTCATCGGTATTTTTTGTGAACAATTGCATCACCGTTTGAAAATAGAACATTACAAATGTGTGCAGATCACGTCCAGGTTGCAATTTTTTGTGGTTTCCAGAGAATTAATAGTTTCTCTGAGACTGCTGTCATTAGGTTTGTTTATACCGGCATAATCTCCTTGATCTGCTTCCAAGGGTTAGATAGAATGAGAAAATTAAAGACATTAACGCCTAATCTATTGAAGATGATTTTTTAAACTCTAATTAGCAATTTCTAAAGAAAGATGATTCTATGTACGGGTTTTCGCATTAAATGTTATGAGCGATTGAAAAAGAATCCATCATTTTTTATTGTTCTGATTGTTTGATTGATTATATATGTGTAAACTTTATAAATAAACAAATAAAAAAAAAGAATCATTTGTATTTAATTTGTTATTATTAAATGATTTACTTTTCATAATGGGACAATGCTCAGCAAAGTTGTAAACCCTAGTTCTTAAGGTTATGAGTACAATGCGGAAGAAGAGAAAAGGTCAGAGAAGCATTTCATAGTGATGTTGGGCACGGTCCTCCAAATACTGAAATGTTTTCTATTTTTTGGGTGGGCTAACTAAAGCGTCCATCGTGATTTATCTCCACCAATCATCAATTTGCACCATTTTAGCAATTTAAGACAAAGGTGATTTTCTGTAGAAAAAGGTATGCATTGACATAATTTGCATAGAAACCATACTTTGCTGATGCGGTTCTGAGCTTCCAGCGATGGTTACTAGGTGGAGTTATGGCATGTGTGACTTGGCTCAAATGGAATATGCTGCTTTCACATTTCAGGTCGAAGGGCTTTTTTTAAACCTACCATACATTTACTGAAATAATTTAAAAAAAAAATATATATATATATAATTATATATATATATAATATTTGAAGAAAACCGGTGCATGTTAGGCAACGCTGGGGAACACACTCCAAAGGAGCCCTGTTTGATTCTTCTGCGGATCACAAAACCTTAATTTGGAAAGAAAAACCTCCAAGGCAGTGTAGTAAAGTTTCTAGCTTTAATGGGTTCACAGGGGAACAAAAACAAAGGCGAAGTACAACGCGTTTCACAGCCTACTGACTGCTAGTTCAGGTACAGAGGACTCTCTGTAGGAGACTTTTTTAAACAGGACAACATACAACTCTGTTTTTTTTGTCTCTGTGGTTCTTGAACTACTATTGATAGTCCTTTGTTGCTTTCCTGAACAATAATGTCTGTATACAATATATCAGTTTTTCTTTTCGGCCATATTGGAACAGGTTAACCGTTCTAAAGGAGAATGCAAAAGTTTGTGCAGTATTAGGCAACATTTTCACTTTATAGCCTATGCTGAAGACAATATAATATAGATGGCTTGTTTGTAATAGTATCAATACAATTGCTCCAACAACCAAGTATTATCCATAAGAACGCATAATGCATATTCTAAATATGGATTTCCGCTACAACGTTGTTAAAATGCTTCGTACAAGTTTTGTATAAATAACTCATGTCGACACACATGTTTTCCTTTGAATGTACATATGCAACGCACATATCATTAATGGTGTCAGAACTTAGTAGTGGCATTTGAAATGTTCAAATTTACAATTAGGTTCCTAGTGCATATACAGTACAGAATAGCAGCATATGCGATGACAGTGATGGTACCAAGAGGCAGCATATATATATTGTTCAAATTAACATTAGAGTGCACAGTGCATGTGTAATAGAAAATCACATATAACAGCACAGTATTGGTGCAATTAACATATGAATATTACACATAACAATATCAAAGCTGTATGAACTGACAAGAGTGCCTAATGTGTATACAATACAGAGTAGCAGCATATGGACTGTGCAAATCAGCATCTAAGTCCACAGTGCATATACAGTAAACGAAGCTGAGCTATGCATTAAAACATATGTATGTGTTTCATTCAGCTGCAATTGCAAATGCAGTACTAGTACCAGCTAGTAGCATATGTATTGTACAAATAAGCATTAAAGTGCATTGTGCATAAGTAATAAAAAATCCCATATCCCAGGACGATCTGTGTGTGTTTAAAATATTAATAGTACATAACAATATGAAATCTATACACACTAACAAGAGTATAAACAAATAATGTTCAACTACAGGTAAAGTGTTGTGTGCTGTAAAAAAACATAGTACATTGAAGCTAAGATACTATAGGTTAATAAGGAAGGTGGAGAAAATGTTATCATAAATAAAAGATGAAAAGCAGATCTAGATATATAACCGTATCGAGAAAGCAAACCAGGTTCAATTGATTATAAAAGATACCACAATAGTCTCCCAGAAAGAAAAAAATAATAATGAAAGAAAAAATAATAAAAGAAAAAGGAAGACAAGTAAGAGAAATATTGTGTGAGTATATTGCTAGAAAAATATGAAAAAATATCACAGAATCACAATCCAGACCCTGCCATACACAGGTCTAAAGTTTTGAAATGTTTTGCACAAACCATATATAAACACACAAGTCAATAACAGCAAATACGCTCGTAATACACTATTGAGAACAGTGAATGAGTTTGTGAAAGCATTTAACTGCCACGGGACCCCCCCCCCGCCACCAGTGCCAAGGCCTTTTTTGTTGATTACAGTATTTCACCATGCAAAGCCTTCTAACATTTTCTCCTTCATTAACCCCTTAAGTGCCAAGGACGAGCTATCTCGTCCTTGGCACTGGGGAGGTAATCTCAAGGACGAGATACCTCGTCCTTGGCACTTTTTTAAAAGCCGCTGGATGACTGGTCTACAAGATATTTTATGGAGAATATAGAAGAGTCAGAGAACATTGGAGCATTTTGAGTTACAGAACTTAGAATAGTTCTTCATCTAGGTTTCTTTGTTTCAAGGTCCAATATACATTTTGTCTCCATTTGTCTCAGCAATAGTTCCCTATTGCCACCCTTGCATGATTTTTTAATACTTTGAATTCCAAAACATGCAAAGCCTTCCTTTTTGCTTGATGTTTATTCCCAAAGTGTAGCACCATAGGGTAAGAAAGATATTGGTTATTGATCGCTCTAATGTGTTGTAGAAGACAGAGCTTCAGTTTCCATATGGTGCTACCAACATACCATTGTTTGCAGGGACATGTTAATACATATACAACACATTTTCTGTTGCACGTTATTCTGGAATTCATTTTCACTTCATGTCCCATTATCAGATGTAGGTAGCTTGTCTTGTTCTGGTCATACATTTTGTGCATTCGAAGAAACCGGGAGCGCAAGTTTTGAGCCAGGAATTGGTTAATGCAGGTAGTTCAGTACTCATATAGCTGGGAACTAAGCAGTCTCTTATAGATGGAGATTTTCGTTAGGTGATGTTAGCTCTCTCTCCTGTTACCGGAGTTAAAGTCGCATCCAGTTCACGCACATGCCAATGGCAATCCAAAATTTGAAAAAGATGTCTTGACTGTGCACCAAACGTAAGAATGAGGCGAATGGCTTAATTTTCTTCATTCTCCTCGTGGTTAACAGTAGATGCCAATAAGGATTCTATGTTGAGAAAGCATGCTTTAGTGTATGCTCGTTCAAGTATTTTCTTTGGATATCTTTGATTTTGAAAACCTTGAGCTGTAATCCGACATTCTTTATCAAAGGTTTCAAGTCTCAAACAATTCCCGACAAATTCTAATAAATTCGCCATACAGTATTCTCCATTTAAGGGAAGTTGGATGGTTACTGGTGGCTGGTAAAGGCATATTGGAATTTGAGGATTTCTGATGAAGTTCTGTAATTAATTTTACTTCATCGGATTTAACTCGCACATCCAGAAAAATGATAGCATCCTGGTTATGGGATTCAGTAAATTTGAGATTTAATTAATTGATGTTCAGTATTTTTACAGTCTTTCCATTCTTTATCGCCGTCTTCCCAAATGATAAGAAGTTCATCGATATAGCACAACCAAAGAATAATCTTTTCAATGAATCTAATGTTTCTTCTGTCCAAATGACATACTTTCACCACCAACCCATTGTAAGGTTTGCAGTGCCTTGGAGCTGGACAAAATACTCATTGTCAAAATGAAAGACAATTGTTGGTTAAAAATCTATCGATCATTTCAATAATCATTTTACCATGTAACAGGTAGTTAAGTGACACTGGGCCTCATTTCAAGGTTGTCGGTCTGGATACAACGGTACCGGTAAGGTTACCAGTACCGTTGTATCCGGACCGGCAAACTCAGAGTTATGCTCGCGGGTGCCTTTCATTCCACTAGGTCTGCCCTGATGGAATGAAAGGCACCCGCGAGCACAGCAAATCTGTAGCACCGGCACCGTTATGAACGGTGCTGGGGCTACAGGTATCCCCATTCCCATTGAGCCCTATGGGGCTCAAGTGGGATGGGGATATACTGGCTTCGGTACCCGCAAAAGGGCAATTACTGGGTCCGGTGGGGCCGGAATACCCCAGTAATTGCACATTCACGGGTGCCAGACTTTCTTGGCGGTTTGGAGGTAGCCTTGCAACTTTGTAATGAGGCCCATTGTATTTAGGCAGTATAGGTACGGTCTTTTGCTGTCTGTGTGCTTTATCGAAGGGTAAAATGAAACAACATAGAATGTAGCTAGTATGAAATTAGGCTTGCAAGATATGCCATTTGATTTGGTTAGAAAGTTCTTGGTATCTCTTAGATAAGATGGAAGTGTTGATACAAATTTAAGCAATTTGTTGTCCACATATTTCGAAGTATTCAGAGATTCACATTGTTGCCACCAGTTTGCTCACTGCTTTAGTATTCTCATGCTTTTACTGCTGTTAATATTTAGCTTTTAACTTTTAAGTTACGCATTTTGTAATTAATTGTTTTTAAGAGTGCTTACTGTGATTCAGTGCCTTGATTACCTCCCGTATTGTGATTACACAGTTACATTGTTACTCTGGATGTACTGCTGCAGCCCAAAAACTACATTTCCTAGAGTCTGGGTAGTTTTGGAGTGCACATTTTACTAGAAACCTGACGCAAACATGCCGGCGCCAAGGGGCCAGCCGGTCTATGCCAGTCCGTGCAGGACAGGTAGGGCGGAAGACCCAAAGTCTCTTCTCCTATACAGACACTTTCATGGGGCTGTTAGAGGTCCTTGCCACCATCGAGGTGGCTAGGAATCTCTTTACACCCAATGCAAGAGATTCACTGTCGGATGGGATTGCGATTGCCGGCGCTGGTGCACTGAACCTGAACTCCCCCTCTCCTGTAAGTAGTTATTCATTGGTCTCTCCGCAACTTTCTGGCATCATGCCTTTTTTTTGAGGAAAATGACTCTTTGTTGCTCAATTCTTCCAGTTACAAGGTTTTGGAACACAGTGGTTTTTCTTCTCTGTGTTCCAATCTGACTGCACAACCCTCTCTATCCATGCTTTTGTTACCCGGGTTAATACATACCACGCTACCCTTGGTCGACGCAGACAATTTGCCTCTCAATCTTCCTTGTGTTAAGGTTCTGGGAGACAAATATCCACTGGACGTGAGCTCTGAGGTGGTAACTCTTTCTACCTTACCTGTACTTAACCGATTGGGTTCACCTTCCGGACGTTCTAACATTATCCATATAACTATGCCAGTTCATAATTTGGCCTGTGTGCTCCTTAACACTCATTCATTGGGCAAACATGCTACAGAGGTTGCTTCATACATTGTTGACATGAACATAGACATTTGAGCAATGACTGAAACTTGTGGGCACAAGGCAGCCGGCCCTTCTCTCAACATGGCCATTCATGATGGTTATAACATGCTCAGACAAGATAGAGAGGTCGGCAGGCGCTTGGAGGTAGCCCTGATTTTCAAGTCTCCATTAAACATTTGGTAATCAAGAGGGTCAATTATGAATGGTATAGAGTCCCTCCATGTCAAAATTGGTTTTAATGCAGAATCCACCATGTATTTTATTCTTATTTATAGACCCCCTTCTTTGGTGGAAGATTTTACGCAAGCACTTTCCAATAATGTGCTGCCTATCTTAAAGCCTAACTCAAGATTCCTTCTTTTAGGGGATTTTAATTATTGGTTGTGCCATAAGGAGGATCAGAATTTGGGTTTTGAACAATTGAATCTTTGCCCAGCCACAATCTTGGTCACACTCTCGATTGGAACTCGGCCGCTAAAGTCACGACCAAGGACCTCCATGTAGTTCCTTGTCCTTGGTCCGACCATGGCTTTTTACATTTTTCTATTCAAGCAGATTTCCCAGTGAAAACAAAGAGTAGAGTGACTGAGGGTGCTCTAAGTAGAAATTCTAAACAGTTCCAGCAGGATAGAATTGAACCCCTAGTCTCTCCTTCTATTAATTTCACCCCCCCGTGACTCTGCAACGGGAATGTCTAGACTACTTCCATCTAATCTCGAGGTGATTACCAAGTCTTTAGCGCCTCTCAAATTTAGGAAAATGAGGTTAGGGGCCCGAAATAAATTCTGGTTTTCTGCTGATCTATACAGGCTTATTTGTTTAGGATATTGAGGAACGTATTTGAACAAGTGTTAGTTGAGTCCCCCCAAGCCTGTAACATTTCTGGGTCTTGATCTCCAAAGGAAGGAGATGTTTAAATCAGCATGTCTCTTGGATTTCTACCGACATCACTATAATTATGTAGTGAGTGTTCTTCCCACCATTTGCTTGTCTCTTTCTTCTGAAACCTTTCCAAATCTCATAGCAGTGTTATTTCACTGTTCTGTAAATTAGCTTGCAGCACTGTCTTTCTCTTACTAGTCCCACTGACTCTCTGTGTCTCAAAGAACAATGCCAGTGCTTGTTCTCAATGCACGCTCTCTTTGTCCCCCTTTGACATTATGTAATAGGTGTAAATTTCACTGGTTGTGCACTTGAAAATGGAGGTAGACTTCTATATGCTATACAGGGACTCCTGGCAGTATCAGTCACTGACTTGTGTAGCTGGCTGAATTACAGTTGAATATGGTGAACTTGCGAGGTGAAGATGAGATACACACTTACCTGTGTTGTGGCCTCCACATTCACCCTCCGATGGAGGAGGACGCAGCAGCTCGTAGAATATATATATATATATATATATTCAAGGATACATCTTTAGTTGCATGGACATTAAGTGGAGCAATACATTGTAACAAAACCTTTGAAATTCAAGGAAGAAACTTTTGTTGCACTTCGTTAAGGTGAGAACTTAATGCAAAAAAAACCCCTGAAATTCACCAAACACCTTAACTTCGCACCACTGTTGCACAGCCTGTGACCACAATGATGATATCACAGATCACATCACTGATGACATCACTAATTACATGTTGTATGAGAACACTGATGACATTACAAATCACATTACTAATTACATCAATGGTGACAACACTAATTACATAGAATATAACAGATTACGTCAAAAATTGAATTAAACATAACATCATTTATAAGTTAGCTCATGAAATGTTTGATTACCTTAATAACAATGTAGGCCGTGGATTTGGCCATGACAAAGGCTGGGGTCACAGGCCAGTAGCAAAGGACAAATATATTGGTCGGTTAGTGTTAGAAAATACCAATGTGGCGTGATTAAAACCATGGTTAGTAGCCAATCACTGTTTTGTTACAATGTATTGTTCACCTTAAAATCCCTGCAACTAACGTTTTTTCCTTGGATTTCAAGGGTTTTGTTATTCCATATATTTTTAGAATGCTTCCAGATCACTAGCATGGTGCTTGGCCATGGTCAGTGAGCACAGCATTTGGCTGTGCCACTGTGCATTTTAAAAAGCTACCAGACCACTAGCCATGGCCTTCGAATTGCAGTCTTTAACAGCTCACCATTTTTTGGGTGAATTTTTAGAGCGCACGGTCACCCGAAGTTATCATGGCGCTATAGAAGAGAGGTCAGACTCACTAAGCCATCTAGCGGAACCTCTAGAACAGGAGAGTTTTTTAAGGCCTTTCTAAATGCCAAGTGGTAGGACAGATTTCACAGTGTGGAGGGGAGATCATTCCATAACTGGGCGGCAGCCACCGAGAACTGCCGGCCTCCAATGCGGGCACGGCGAAAGGAAGGAACACATAGCAAGCCTGCCGATGCGGATCACAATGACCGAGAAGGGCCGTAGCAAATGAACTTTGCACAGAGGTATTCAGTCCCTAGATTGTGCCGGCCACAGTCTACCAGGCATAACGCCTTGAACCTGATGCGCTGACAGACAGGCAACCAGTGCAAAGAACGCAGTACTGGTGTGATGTGGGCCCCAAAAGGGGAGCCCGTGGCAACACGTGCAGCTATATTTTGTAAACACTGAAGCCGCTGGACTATTCCCTTTGGCTGAGCCAAGGATAGTATAAACAATGTTTTTAGTTAATGGGCTGTGAGTCTAAATTATTTGCTATGTACCACACACTTTGGTTAAGCAGCATACTCCAAGCAGTATATCCCTTTTCATCTTCCTCATTTGGACACATGCTGATTTGGCAGAGCCATTCCGCTGCAGCACCCATTTCAGCGCATCCTTTTTGGCACAAAAGTAATTCCGGCGCTGTTATTTTGGCACAAGGGATGTTTGGATGTGGCTGACATTGCCACGTCTAAACGCCATTGTGCCAAAAAGGATCACAGAACTGCACTACAACAAATCTCACCTCCTCCCAGTTGCATTGCATTTCTTTTAACTACATTAAATTATAAACCATAAAAAAACATACAACCTTCAACCTCGGTCTGCAAGAGTTCAAGGCCCATTATTTAATCACAAAACCACAATGGCTTGCTGTTCACAGGGCATACATTTCATACCTAGCCTATCATTTAATATATTCAATGTTAAAAGGCTAGGTATGAAACTTGAGAGAATCCAAACAGTAGCATAATGGTTAAGTGCTGCATCTCGAACTCCTGCAGCCAGGCTTCTCCAATGGCAGTGTTCAACATGAATGTGACTTCTTTTAATTTCATTTTGTCTGTTTTATAATGTTGCCCATAGATGGTGTAGTCCTCTATTTGAATATATGTGCAGTTTAAAGGGGAATGTGTGGTGTGAGGATGTGCATGTCACCTGAGAGGGTTTTCATGTAATGTGTATGTGTTTGATGTGAGCTTGTGTATGTGTGTGTGTGTGTCCATGGTGTGAAGTGTGTGTGAGGCATTGTGTGTGAAGTGTCCATTTGCTCCATGATGGCAAGTGTTAGTGTGTGCACACACATGTACACCCGTGTGTGTATGTGAGCATTGTGACATGTCGAGTGTGAGATTTCAGTTTCAGTTTGTGTAGGTGTGCGTGTGTGCAGTAAAATTTTCCATGGAAAACAAAATCCTAATACAAAGCAAGTGCTTGCAGTTTTGTGGGTACGCGTCTGAAATGGGAACATACCAACCTGGGTAAAGTCCTGGCATCTAAATACTTGAGCAAGCTTACCAACCTCAATAATTCCAAGGGGTTGCAACCACCCTCTGAAAAACAGTTACACTGTCTACCCACATGTGTCCTTCACTGGTATCCTGAAAATCAGCCACAATCACAGGAAAAACACTGCACAAGTGTCCAGGATTGCAAAGGCTCTTGAGGTAATGTGGGCAAATACAATACTCTGCTTTATAAAGCTAACTTGAAAAGTCCATATACCGTAGTGTCACTCAAATATATAAAGCCTTACAGAACTATGTTAGGCAAAAGTGTACAGTTGTGGCATTATTCCACCCATTTTCACTGTGAGACTACAAATAACAGGATACAATTAAGCAAAAGGCCAAACAATGGTCTCTGAGTGAAAAATCTTCAAGGACTGACAGTAGCACAGTTGAAAAAAATAATAATGTGGATGCTGTGTGTTATGAAAGCTTTCAGGACTGTGGGATGTCTGTCATTGAAGCCGTAACCGGGACCAAACCTGCTTAGTTTCAAAGCGAGGAAGGATCCAGCCCCCTTAGGCCATGTTTCTTTAACTGTTCTTGTAAGGTTGGATCATATATTAGGAAATGTGGCCTAAGTGGGCTTACCCCTTTCTCACGTTAAAGCTAATCAGGGTTCGTCCCAGTTGCTGCAAGGTTGGGAATCCCACTGTTGCTGCAAAAATATATATTTTTCTTTATTTTGTATTAGTGACTGGGAGACTACAAATACCAGAATGCAATTCAGCAAAAGGCAAACAATGGTATCTGAGGGCAAAACCTTCAAGGACTGATAGAAGCATGGCTTTAAAAAAAGTAATAATTCAGATGCCACCCATCCATGCAGACTGACCCCTGCTAAGCTTTAAAGTGGTGCTGACCCTGCTTAGCTTCAAAGCAAGGAACGGGCCGGCCTGTTTCTCTAAGTGTTCTTGGAACTTTGGCTTATTTATTGAGCAACATGGCCTGAGTAAACTGCTGCCTTCCTCACTTTGAAGCTACGCAGGGTCTGTCCTGGTTACTGCATGGATGGGAGACCTGGATGGCAATCGAGTCCATAGCCAGTGATTGTTCACTCCTTGATGTCACTATAGCTGTAAACTGTAGGTACTGAACTACACATACTCTCAGCTATACATTTTCCTTTGTAGCCACAAATAAGGGCAAAACAACCACAAATTAAAATGCTTTGCTGTCTGCATCTGTGCCAACTCCCCCCCCCCCCCCATCCCTCATATGGGCTCCTCACCTCCCCTTTCCCAGACAACAAATGCTGTTCCTGTGACACAGTTTGCTTTTAGATGGCGGCTATAGCCAAGGCTACAGGAAGCTTTGTGTTGCAAACTCAGTCTCTGGACCCCCTCCAAATCCCAAATTTCACTTGATGCCTCTAGCCTGATGGCATTTGTATGTTTATTTTTAACTTGCAAATAGCTGTTTTCTTGTGTTTTATTTTCACATATCCTCGGCTATAGCTGCAGATATCACTTGCATCGAGAGAAAAACAAGATGATGGTTGGTTTCGGGTAAATCCCCTACATATCTCTATCTATTTTTGGAAAGGGGCACCCCCTTCTCTATCAAATACTGCATGGAATAACCCAAATCCACACATGGATCGCCAGTCTAGGCTTCGTACCCAAGTTGTTTTGGACCTGGTCAAAATACGTCCAGCGGTTTGGGCTTTGCGCTTTGGCAAAAATTGACCTTGTTTGTCTATCACAAAATGAATGGGAAGTAGGCTGCACTTTTAGAATTTCTTTTTTTAATGCTTAAGTTTCTCATTATTTAACACATTTTTTTAAAAACTTTGTAGTCTGAGGGGTGGAGGTTTTTAATCACTGTTGAAATTTTGGTCAAATCCGTTATTCCAATCAAAAGTCATTAACAATAGAATTTTGAGGGGTTCCTATGGGAGTCCAACTCACCTTAACTATAGGGTGGCTATTGACGCCCTTTAATATATATATATATTCAGTGAACAAACTTTGTTAAAGGTACATTATGGTTAAGTTACACTAATCAAAACCTATGAAATTCAGTGAAAAATCATTGTTAAACCAATATAATGATTACAACTAAAACTGAAAACCCCCAGAAATGTGCCAGTTATGGTACGCTATGCAACTATAACTCACACCATCACCATGCACTGCTTAGACTAACACCCAGTACATCAAAGATGACATCACAAATATCAATGATGACATCACTAAAATGTCACATATCTGGCCACTTGATTATTGTCACTAACATATCTAGGCCAGTTGTTTTTGTTCACTGACAAATTGAAAAGGTGCTTAATATCTAGGCATTATCCTTGTCCTATGTTTTTAAGGTACATTCCTTAGGGCTTGGCCTCACTCATGGTGCACATACATGGGGAAATAAGCTCGCCTCAAACACACAGTTAATTTGTATACATGATAATAAACACTAAACCTATTGTCATTTTCTGGTGATGCTGTTTCTTTCCTCCTTACTGCAGTTTCCCTGTATGTGTCTCAGATGTCTATGGATTGTGGCTCTTCATATGTATTGTTTGTACTAACACAATTGTGTAGTAAGTCTTGTATTGTTAGTCATAATTTGAAGTTTAACATTAGTCAAGATTCTGATAAACTTCCCTTTATTATTTTACTGGTCAATATTACCAGATTAAAAATACTTTACGAAGTGCTGCACCCATTTGCAGGTATTATTAGTTTGCTGTATTAACACCACTCCAATATAACATGTTGTTGAAATTAGTACATTTTTTAATGCATTAAGTAGTTCATGAGAGGTCTCCCGATCACCCCGAATATCTTGCTACCAACATTGCCAACACAACCTGTGTAGGGATTTTTAATCAGAATTAATTTGATATTTGATGTCATCAGTGATGTCATCAATGACATTTGTGATGTCATCTTTGATGTCCTGGGTGTTAGTCTTAGCAGTGCACAGTGGTGGCACAAGTAATGGTTGATTAGCTAACCATCACTGGCGTATTTCTGGGTTTTTCTGATTTTATTTGTAACCATAAAGTCCCTTTAACAATGTTTTTCACTGAATTTCATAGGTTTTTATTAGTGTAAGTTAAGCAAAACGTACCCCCTTCCCTCCCTTTCTTCCTCCACCTTCTCCTACCAAAAAATCCAAAACAAATACAAAACCAAAAATACCCCCAAAAAAGCTTCCTTTTTGAGCCATCTTTCAAAGTTAAAAAATAGAACTAACAAAAACAGTTGAAGCACCTTTTGCAGCCTGCACAGTATACTAGACCGCGGACCCCTGATCAATATCTACATTTAACAAAAAACATATTACAAGTATGAATATATTTTTTTAAGTAATATTCAATACAGCTTTTAGGAAACAGTTACACAAAGTGCTGTACACAGTGCTGCTGTAAATACACATATGCATTTTTTTTACTTTCAACAAAATGCTCCTAAAAAGAAACATTTTTAAATGCACAACATTTTCCATTTTTCATTCCATATGGATTTCATACATTCAAATCTTTCTCTTTACATCCCTTATAATGCCACCATTCTCCACCTGATCACACATATACAATTATAGGAAAAAGGAAGATTAATGAGGACAGCTACCAAAGAAAGAACACTCTTCACATCCTAAAAAGTAAGTACATTAATATACCATGTAAATCTCTCTAAATAAAACAATGCACTTTCACTATATATTGGCATAGAGTATTCTTTTATACTCACAAAATTGTATTTCACACTTAATCATTATATTGCAACATTCACACTCTTTTTATTCCAAAACCAAACATTTCTCTCTATTCAATACACCACCCATTCCTTACTGGCTAACAACACATCCATCGCTCATCAACGTTTATACCACAATTTCACGTCCTTACTGTTCCCTACCCCTATCCACATGAGGTCCTAATTCAAACCCATCAACTTTCCAACTCATTGCATTCCAAATCACTAACACACATTAGCACACATACACACACTTCCTCACCACTTTTCCATTACACCCACACAACCCTCATACCCATGCACTAAATCGCACCATTATACCAATCACAGTTTTCTTCAAAACATCATAATGTCCGTAATTAGTCACTAACCGAAGCCCATCATACCTGTACAGCCTCTTACTCTTACAACTTCCAAACCACACCTATCATCCCACCACACAAGCACACAGCACTCTATTCTCTGTACAATCACACCCATGCATAATACATGCATGAACAATCCACATCTTTCAAACACAAACGTTCTTCTTTTCCCAACAAACAGAACTGAATGCCAACTAACAACCAACTCTGTAGAAAACAAAGAAAAAATAGAGTAGATACAAATAAAAAACAGAAAGAAAGGGTCAGCCGTCAACAACGGCAGACATTACAGATGCACACGTTTGCGCTGATACTCAGCCAAACTTTTTCCTTGAACTTAACGTATAAACTAGAATTCTTTATATGTAAAAAACACAAAAATATAAAAATATGTGTATCTTTATTTTTCCATTTTTTCTCTTTAACACAGCGTTCTCAACAAGTTTATAATCCACTCATTTAGACCTTCAACAGAATTTCAATATTTTATATATGTAACCTCGTGTCATTATATACATGATTTTTTTCACCCTCCTAACACATTTAACATGATGTATAACAACAAAGTTTTAACGATACACCAAATTCAATTCCACTTGAATACAATATAATGTTCAAAAAAAGTGTTTCTGATATCCTGTATCTGTTCCAGTATGACTGCCCTAATGACGGGCTTCTGTGGTTTCCACTACAAGTTTCGGGCACTTAATAAGCCCTTCTTCAGGTGGGAATATCAGATTTTTCTGTCTTTTTTCTACAAAATTAAATGTAGAGAGGGAACTCAATTAATATCTCTTTCTGTGAAAAGTGTATTTAAACACATTTTTTTAGACTATTTACACTTCACTAACCTCTGTCCAGGTAAACCGTTGTGCGGTAATACTTTGCCCGCTGCTATATGATGGCTGCTTGTATCTGCATATAGCTGTTAGTGTTATTGCTGGGATTCATCAAACTATAGAGATAAAACATAAATCAAAATACCAAAAGTCACTACTCTGTTCCATGTGTATAGAGACTCACACTGCTATGTTAGAAAGAGGTAAATGTGGAGCGATCACGAGTGGGACCAGTCGCTAAAAACAGCACTGGGTCCCACTCTGTGATCACATATTAAGAAAAGTCAATTTTCAATTCTTGTTGGACTCACCCATTACTGATGACTCAGTCCACTTCTAGATGTTCGTTTCGGTGCTGAGTCCATTGACCATTCTGTATCTTTGGCGAGAAAAGGGCCGTGTATAGCCTTTTTTATCCTGGACGGAGCTCCGGGTCCTGCCGTGGTGTCCGTACCACACAGGACCTCCCTCGCGGTGCAGCGTCTCTGTGTCTTGTACGTCAACTTTTCGAAAGGATGTGAACGTGTTGCTGTAATTAAGCCTCGCGTAGGTGTTATGCCTAGAAAACTCTTTCTATCTTACAACCCTTAGTCGATTCCTTAGCTACACTGTTCGTCACGGTCACGGTACTGAGTTCTGGGTCCTGCATAGTCAGGTTGCCAAGCAACCGCTCTCCACTTTTCTGTCTATTCCATTGCCTGTTCAAGTTCAGGCACACCTTTTCGTGATCGCCATGTTGGGTGAGGATATAATCTAAAATGTACAGATTAGATCATGCATTGCTAATCATGTTTGTTAATGCTATCTGTTGAATTATTTACAATACTGGTACATTTTAAACAGTACAGTATAATACATTTAAACGCACTTTGAGAGAGAAAAACAGTTGGTGTGTATTACATTTGCGAATACTGTTCTCAATGAATTAGTACTTGTAAGTTCTCCAACAAAATAGTAAATAATGAACATTTTGGGGGATATGATCATATCTAAATCCATGATATCACATATACACATTTCCCTACTATCACAGATGACTCATAGTCCACAACTTCTCAATATTTCATTCACATGAACCAATCTGACATAAAATAATTTAGTGGGTTGGTATATACATCAACAAAAATTATCATTGATTGAATGTGAGTTAGTTAGTCACCTCTATACTCAGTGCTAGTTCATAGGGGTTTTAAGGGAGTGGATACAGCTCAATTCCAATACACAAAAAGCTATTTAAATCCCATTCCATATTCATACCCATCGGGTACATACTGTCCAATTTCTCTATCCGAAAAATCTCTCTCTGCTGTAAGAATTTGTTCAAATTCTCCCCTCTCCTGGGTAGAGTAACATGTTCCAGAATCACAAATTTAATTTGTGCGATCGTGTGTTTTTCTTTCACAAAGTGTTGAGCCACCGGAGATTTTTCTGAGTTTTGTCTTATGTTTGATTTGTGCTCACACCATCTTGTTTTTACTTTTCGTCCTGTCAGTCCTACGTAATAAAGTCCGCATGGACATTTTATTCCATAAATTACATTACAGGTATCACAAGTTGAGGTGTGTTTGAGTTGAATTCTATTTCCATTATGTGGATGATATATAACATTTCCTTTAATTAGATTGTTACAACAATTGCAATTATTACATGGAATAGTTCCTTTATATGTTGTCTCTTTTTTCTTTTCATGTCCAATATCTGATTTCATTAAATGATCTCGTATAGATGGGCTTTTGGCGTAGGCAAATAATGGTGGATTCGGAAATAGAGCTGTTAGAGTTGGATCCAATTCTAATAATTTCCAATTCTTTTTGATTATTTTTCTGATCGCATTACTCTGTTGTGAGTAAGTAGTTACATAGACCATTTCAGTTGCTATTGTGCACATACTGTACTATGCAGAAAGTCATGCTCTAGAACTGCAACATTTAAATAACTTTCTCCTCAATGGAACAGGCAAAGAACTCCTCCAAGAAATAAAGCACATCCAAATTAAATCTTTTGGAACTGAAGTAACTTTTGAAAACATAAGCAAAAACCTCACAAACACCACCAACCTTATAAACACATACAAACAAGAAATAGCTAAGTTTTAAAACACATCTGCTGAAATATCAGACAAAGTATGTGTCTGTTGTCACAGCACTTTTTATAAAAAGAGCACACAAATAGTAGATAAACCATACAAAATCGAGGACAATAAGGAATCCCAATGGTTCGAATTAGCTTTATGTCTAACAGCAGAAAATAATAACAAAATATCTGACCCCTAAATAGTTTGCACATACTGCAATACAAAGCTTGACAATAACCAAATGCTATCACGTGCTATCACTAATAACTTAGAAATCTTCCCACTTAAATAAGGTGTACCGACAAAAGCCAAACAAATTTGGCAACGACTAGTCAACTTAAACAAAGTTAGACAGTCCCTACTATATCTCAAAGAAAACAATTAATACAACAAAGATATAAACATAAAGGAAAACATCAAAGAAATCACCCAAATTATTAGAAATTCACCACAAACTTGTCAATTTGTACGTGTAGATCCTATTAATGCAGCCAACATTTAGACCAGTATACAATTCACCCAATACACTCCAAAGACATCATAGACGATGCATTAGAAACATATCAAATGCATCAAGCCAAAGGCTCCCCAATGAGCATATAGGAGAAAAGGGTAGAAGCATGTTCTTTTCATCCACTCTTTCTTACAGGAAAAGGAGGAAGATATTATGAAAAATCCATACAAATGCATCAGAATATTGCTATTTACGAATGTATTCTGAAGACCATAGATTCTGAAAACATGTATAACACTTTTCCACCTCTTTTTTGAAAGTTAACTAGCAACTCTCGGTTATTGAGTTGCACAGACATTAATAGCAGGCTGTAATTTTTTAAACATATTCGCTACACAACTGCTTCAAAAAATAAAACACAAAGATGATTTTTTGAAGGTATTCAAGTATCAGAAATCTCTTGGCAAACATGCATGGTACAAAAGAATACTGGTTCTAACATGATGCTGATGTATGTTGTATGCATAACGTACCTGTATACTAAAAAATCTAGGCCCTCCCACATGTATTTATTTAATTATTTTGTGTTTATTTATATAGCGCTTATACACAGGTGACATGCTTCAAATCACTTCAAGGCAGGAAGGGAACAAGGGCGTATAGTAATAATCCTTATGAATTGAACATTCTGAATGATCTAAACACAGAAACTAGACTACTAAGCCTGACCACAGGACCAAGCTCAGGAGGAGGGGTTAGATAAGGTGGTAGGGAACAGACAGGAAAACAAACTGGTCTCAGTACATGTAAGGAAAGCATATGTACAGTCGGAGGTGTGGGGAGGGGGGAACAAAATAAGTCTGGTCCAGCAGGGCCCTGGGTTAAGTGCAGAGGTTGCCCTGCTCAGGGAGCTTAAGCTGAAAGTGCAATAATGCTAATTAAAGTGCAGCGACCTGCAGGCAAGTGCAAAAAGACTGGCGGGGGGCTGGGACCTCTAGGCTCTGGAGATGAACCAGGCAACCAATCAGAATAAACTGAATAGGGATAGGGCGGAAGGAGGGTGAAGAGAAAAGAAAGGGGTTAGCAAGGGAAAGGGATTGAGAAGGAGGAAGGAATTGAGGAGTTTCCGGGACTTAAGGTGCTCCAGCTTAAGACAGCGAGAGACATGGAGGTTGTTCCAGATGGCGGCCCATGCAGAGGATAAAGATCTACCCCCAAATCTCTGTTTGTGAAAGCAGCTCACCCGTAGAGAGTTGGAAAAGTAACATGATTTAGTTACTTCTAAATATGCAGAATATGCATGGGATGACTTGCATGACAGTTTACATACGCAATGCAAACCAAAATAACGAGGGAATAGATAAAAACACATGAGGAAAACACTGTTCCCTGGACCCTGTCAATTTATCAAGGTACTTTCACAATTTTTACATTGCCATGCTTCACTTAATCTGCAATAAAACTACCCCACCACTCTCAGAAGTGGAGCACTTCTTTTGGAGAAATGAATATCCATTCAGAGGAGCACCACACATCCACATACTTTTGTGGATAAAAGATGCTCCCACATTTGGCCATGACAGTAATGCACTGTTTTACAATTTATTGAAAAATGCATTACCTCTGACATCCCTTCAGTCACCACACATAGTGACCTATGTACACAAATCTTATGCTTCCAATAACATAAGTGTGGCAAATACTGACAACGTCGATATAAAAACGAAGGTAAATAATATACCAAATGTTGTTTTGGCTTCCCTAGACCAGTTTGCACAAAAGGACAAGTAAATAGCTTGACGTCTTCTGTTAGACACAGTGTAAAAGGCAAATCTCCTATAAACACATACAACCTTAAAGGTGATGAAGCATCCAAGTACATCAATGATTACATTGCCCTCTTGTGGAATGCAAATAAAGATATACAATATATTGCAGACAATTCCAATGCAGTTGCAAGGTATGTCACAGCATATTTCACCAAAGCTGAGAAAACACATCTAAAAGACCTGTAGGATATCATCTGACAAAACACGGTCACAAAAATTGCCCACCTATGTCACACTATGAAAAAGTCATGTTTTTGAAACAGGGTAGGGAGGGTTCTTATTCCCGACTTTGGGGGTCGTTTGATGAATTGTGCAGTTGAAGGTCCAATACCACTTATATTATATTAGTCTGGTTACATCATTTGGGGGGTTGGTTTAATGGTTATTTGGAGTTGTCTGTTGTGCAGGTCGATGTTGTCTTGTCTTGTCTTGTTTGTGAAGCGTCAAAAGTTGATAAACAGGCTGTAAATTGGTACTTTGTGATTGCTATTAATTTCTTTGTGTTCATTAAGTTGAGTATAGTACTGTATATCTCTTGAAAATGTTATGATTTTTGCAATCTGGTTGCATTGTTAAAATTGTAAGATGTCTTTGCTTTTCTGTCTTTTGTGTGTTGCTCAAAACAACAAATAAAGTGGTTAAAAAAAAGAAAAAAAATGTACACCTTTGGAATACACATGATCTCCCATAGTGAATGCGGGTGCTACAAAGCTGCAGACCATTTAACTGTTACACCCTTAGATTGGGAAAACTGAAAATATTGTCTGGCTAAACCTTGGTCCAGCTTCATCATGAAAAAGGGTACTAAAATCCTACCAAGAGATATAGACAATAGCCACAAATGATCCCAACAGCAAGGATATTTAAAAAAAAAAAACAATTCAATTGACACAAACTAATCAAACAGAAGTACTGCTTTGAAAAACATGTGCCTGTACGACATAGCCCAAAACTACCCCTGCAAAAACAATGTCACAGCAGATGAGACTGGCAAATATTCTCAAGCCTAGGAAAACTTACCAAATCCAGTCTAATTCATCATATAAAGGTATAATTTAAATCTCTGCAACATAGAGAACTTTATTACATGGCCTAGTATTACTTTTCAAATCTTAGACAAAAGAAGAACTATTAGGTGACCACAACTCATTTGATGCTGCATTCAATGCAAATGAAAGCAGTATTACAAATGCCAATTTTAAAGAATACCAACAAATGCTGGACAATGAACGTCAACAAGAGGAAAATGTTGAGGCTCTTCTAAACAAAGACACTCCTGAGGACAAACTTCCCTTAGAGGAAGCCAAGAACTACTTGGATGCCGACTCAATCTAAATGATTCAGAAATAGCAATGACTGTGGTAGAAAATACCATGCATCAATCTAAACAATCTGAAGAATGCTTGTCAGTGCTGCAATCACAGCTAAATGATGAACAACTCACCATTTATTGGAAAGTCACTGAAGAAATTGAACATGGCTTTAAACATGAAATTAAAACTTGTAACTGGAAAATGTATTAACCTCTGCTCCTGTATGTAGGTGGGGAAGCTGGTTCTGGAAAAAGGTTCTTAATTAAAACAATTAGCTAATTTCTACAAGACTTAACAAACAACACCTTTTTAGACATTACTGTGTTTAACTCTGCCTACGCTATCACTGTGTCTTATTCTGACTGAGATGTCACTGTGTTTACCTCTGCCTGCCACACACACCTAGAATTTGGTCTGTGTAGCCATATTCACATCTAGGAGGCACCCCCTGAGATATGTATTCATTTGTTACATTTGTATAGCGCACAGACAGCCCAGGGGCATTGTGACGCTGTTACTTGTAGGAAAACTTAGTTACAGTGAGTACAAATTAGGTCTTGGTTACAGTATGATAGGGTACAGGGTCAAGCAGTAGGCAGTATCATACAAAATGTGCATAGAGGATCCTTAGTATACAGTATTGGTTACAGTAGTGGGCATCCATAGTAGCCCTGGGATCTTCAGCAGAAAGGGTTGGTCAGGCGAACCAGGTAGTTTTCATGGCTTTGCGGAAGGCAGTAATTGAAGGTTCAGCTTGCAGGGAGGTGGGAAGTTTGTTCCAGTGTAGCGAGGCAAGGTATGGGAAGCTGGCGCCACTTGTTCTAGCTCTATTGACCCTGGGTACGGAGAGCATATTGGCATAGGGTGTCCAAGTGGATTCTTTGCGATAGGTAAGCTGGAACAGAGAGGTGGATGCACTTGTGGGTGATGGTTAGTGCTTTGAATATAATTCTTTCCTTTATGGGGAGCCAATGGGAAGCTTTTCTGGCAGCCGTGATGTTCTCTCTATTTGTGTTCCTCTCTGCCTGCAATATTAATGTCTTATTCTGACTGAGACATTACTGTGTTTAACTTGCCTAAGCTATCACTGTGTCTTATTCTCACTGAGATGTTACTGTGTTTAACTCTGCCTGCCACACACACCTAGACATGCCTCTGTGTAGCCACACTCCTATCTAGGAGGCACCCATGAGATATTTCTGTGTTCCTCTCTGCCTGCAATCTTAATGTCCTATTCTAACTGAGACATTACTGTGTTTAACTCACATCTAGGAGGCACCCCCGGAGAGATTGCTGTACTTCATTCTCCCTGAGACACTACTGTGTTTAATCTGGGTGAATATTACTGCGTCCTATACAGTGTCAAATCTTGAAGGTACCGACAGAGTAATTTCTGTGTTCCTCTGCCCATGATATTAATGTCTTATTCTGACTGAGACATTACTGTGTTTAACTATGCCCAAGATATCACTGTCTTATTTAACTATGCCTGCCCACCCACCTAGAAATTGCTCTGTGGAGCCCCACTCACTTCTAGAAGACATCCTCTGAGATATTTCTGTGCTTCATTCTCCCTGAGATATATCTGTGTTCCTCTCTGCCTGTGATTTTAGTATGTTATTCTGACAGAGACAAAACTATGTTTAACTCTGCCTAAGATATTTCTGTGTCTTATTCTCACAGAGACTTTGCGGTATTTAACTGTGCCTCACACACCTAGAAATTGCTCTGTGTGGCCAGATTCTCATCCAAAAGGCACCCCCAAGAAATTGCTGTGCTTCATTCTCCCTGAAACACTACTGTGTTTAATCTACCTGAAATATTAGTGCCTCCTATACTGTGTCACATCTAACAGGTACGCCCTGAGATATTACTGTATTTTTCTCTCCCTGAGGTATTACTGAGTCCTGTACTATATCCCATCTCAAACGTACTGCCAGAGATATTACTGTTTTTCATTCTCCCTGAGGTATTAGTATCTTATTCTAACTAAGACATTACTGTATTTAACTCTGCCTAAAATATCACTGTGTCTTATTTAACTCTACCAGCCTCACACACCTAGAAATTACTCTGTCTGTAGCCAGATTCTCATCTAAAAGGAACCCCTCAGATATTGCTTCATTCTTCCTGTGACATGAGTCTTTTTCTGTCCGTGATATTACTGTTGCCTGATTCATTTCTAGAAGGTACCCCCTAAGATATTACCCTGTTTCTTTCTCCCTGAGATGTTACTGTATCTTATCCTCCTTACCCCACTCACCTAGAAATTGCTCTGTGTAGCCATATTCACAACTAGAAGACACCCCTGAGACATTCTGTGTTTCATTCTTCCTGAGATATTTCTGTGTTCCTCTCTGCCTGAGATATTAGTGTCTTATTCGAACTGAGACATTACTGTGTTTAACTCTACCTACCCCCACACCTAGAAATTTCTCTGTGTGGCCAGATCCTCATCTAGAAGGCTCCTCACAGATATTGCTGTGCTTTTTTCTTCTGAGATATTTACGGTGTTTCTCTCTGCCTGAGATATCACTGTGTCTCATCTAGAAGGCACCCCTCCAATATTGCTGTGCCTCATTCTCCCTGAGATATTACTGTGTACATCACTCCCTCCCCTCCGATACCCACTACCACCCAGTTCCACCCTCTTAGCTCACCAGAAAACACATCACCCTCTCGCCCACCCTCCCCCGCCACCCTCTCCCCCCATAACCCCTTCTTGACCCCTGACAACAAACCTCCCTCTTCATATCCCTTCCCTTCTCTGAAAGCAGCACATCTCACCCTCGCTAGAACTATAGCCTCATCTCCCTTCACCATCAACCTCCCAACCCTTTCTCATACCCCTATAGCGCCAAAACCCACAAAATGCAGAAAACGCAACCCGGCCACTTCCTTGACTCTCACCTCCTCACCACTTCTGCTTCAACCAACCCTCCCAACCTCTCCTTCCCCTACCCTCTCACACCACCCTCCCCTCACCCAGTTTCCACCCCATCTCTCTTGACTTTTGTCCCAGTACTCCAGAACAGCTCACCTTCCAGACTCACTCCAAAATCTAGCTGCCCAAACTCCCTCACACCCACTGAACATCTCTCTACTCTCCCACTATCCCTCGACCCCCCCACCCTCTCACATATCCACCTCCACTCTTCCCAGCCCCCACCTACATATCCCATTCTCCCGTCTCTCAAAATCCACTAGCATCGTGCCCCCAACCCACCTTATCCTGTCTATGTGACCCTAAACATTCCACCCCTACCCACCTCCCCTCCAAGCTCTCATGCTCCTCAGGCTCTGACTGTGTTGTCCTCCACTAAGACCTCACCTCCTCACAAAGTCAACTGAATCCTCTTTAATGCCCGCACCATAGCAAGGAATAGACAGAGAGGGCCTCATTACACGGTAGGCGGTAATTCACTGCCTTTACCGTTATGGCGCTAATAACGTGTCTGCGTAGTCGAGATGCCGTAATTGCGTGCCATTACGAGTACGCGGGCACAAGCTTAGCAGCATGCCGGTATTGACCCTATCTCCATGCCGGTGAAGACCCCGTAAAGACCCTTAGCGGCACCTATGAAAGCACTGATAGCACTTCCGACCTCCTGCAACACGGCATTAGCGGTGACCGCTCTAGACCCCTGCCCTGCCTCTATCCTTAAAGAAATAAATATTCTCGTCTACCTGCTCAGGAGAACATGCAAGAGCCATACTAAATGACTACCTCACCTCTGGCATCTTCCCCGATGCCTTCAAAATTATGCATGTTAAATCTCTTCTTAAAATGCCATCCCTCGACCCCCTTGACCTCAAAAACTACAGACCCATCTCGAACACCAGATTCCTTGCAAAACTCATCACCAAACAGCATACTCCCGCTCAACGCCTTTGTAGAAGTCAACAACCTCCTCGACCCTGCACAATCTGGCATCAGACCACACCATGGAACTGAAACCACCCTAACCTCAATCTGGGATGATCTTAAGATCACTGCAGACTCAGAAGGATGTGCTGCACTAATTCACCTCAACCTCTCTGCAGCCTTTGACATGGTTAACCACTCAATCCTACTTGTCCGCCTCCACTCTATTGTAATTGGTGACACTGCTCTCAAGTGTATTGGCTCCTTCCTCAGCAACAGTAAACAAATAACCCTCCTCTCCCAATTTGCCTCCGCTGCTCACTTGGTTAACACAGGAGTACCACATGGCGCATGCCTATCTGCCCTCCTGTTCAACGTCTATATGACCAACCTTCCTGGTATCATCTGCATGCACAACATATTGTGCAACAACTACGCTGACGATACCCAAATCATCCTAAGAATCCCCAATTTGGACACCGACACCCGGCCTGATATCGAAGCCTGTCTTCGAGATATTAAACCCCACTAAAACTGAAATCATGGTGTACAGCAACACTGCCCACCTACCTCATCTGTTCCCATGGCCCCTGACCCTCGCCCCCCCCTTCCTCTGACACAGTAAAAAACCTAGACGGCACTATGGACTCTGGCCTGACTCTCTCCCATCAGATCAACAATGTGTCAAAATGCTATCACTACCATCTCAAACTTCTCAGACGCATCTTTCCCTACCTCTCCTTCCCGAGCAGACTTGCGGCTGTTATGTCTGGACTGTGTGATGTTGTGACTGGAGTATACCAACTCCCTATAACTAGGAGCACCAGCATACCATCTTAACAAACTCCAAAGAGCACAAAATGTTGCTGCTAAACTGCTCCTTGCCCTGGGTCCAAGAGACCACATCTCTACAGTGCTCTGAACCCTCCACTGACTCCCAGTTGGACAAATGGCGGCCTTGAAGTCCATGTGCATCACTCACCGTGCAGTGCACAAAACCGGTCCATTATACCTGCAAGAAAAGATAAAACCATACCTCCCATCCCGTACCCTAAAATCAAGCACTGCCCTCCTCTTAGTGATCCTAACCTCTAACTCTCTCAGGATCGGAGGATCTGCCTTCTCAACCTTGGCCCAACTCTATGCAACTCGCTTCCCCCTCATATTCGACACACTCAAGACTATATGACATTCCGCAAAGTTCTAAAAACGTGGCTCTTTCCATAAATACCAACCACGACCTGCTGAAGTGATTGATCCCTACCAACCCGAGGAACAATATTCTTTGAGGTTTCTAACAATGACATCAATGAATAAGCTCATTAATTTGGCTATTAAGCATCCACATGCCTGAAACGCAAATAATGAGCTCCTTGGAGAATAACTCCATACAATCCCTCTCCATACTGATATTCACCTATCCTTGCCTGTATCCTTGCTGCCCCTTCAACATGCTATGACCACAACAAAGCCCCTGTCAACTTCTTGTTCACCTAAGGTATGCTTCCAAGCTCCTGCAATGTCACTATATACCCCTTCTCTCTGGCCCCCATGTTGTCGCTCGGTGCTCTTTTCACTCAGGTTCCTATGATGTTGCTATATGCCCAGACCCTCCGGACCACTTCTCAACCACATCCCTGTGATGTCACTATATGCCCCTGCCCATCTGGTCCCCTATGTTATCACTGTGTGCACCCAAGCCCCACTGGTCGCCATGATGTCGCTGCATGCCCTCTTCCCCTTTGCTTCCTCATGTTTTTGCTGTGCACACCCTGCCCTCTAGTTCCCCATAATGCCACTGTGTACCACTCTGGTCCCGGTGCCGTTGCTGTATGCCCAGCCCTCTCTAGTCCCAGTGATGTCGCTTTGTGCCCATGGCCCTCCAGTCCCCCGTGATGTCGCGGCAAACTCCCAACCCTCTGATCCATGTGATGTTGCTGTTTATCCAGCCCCTCGGTTCCCTTGATATCACTGTGTACCCTCACCCACAGGTCTCCGTGATGTTACTGTGTGCCCCGCCCCTCTAAGTTCCACGTGATGTTGGTATGTGCCCGAGCACCTCTGGCGCCTGTGAACTCACTATGTGCCCTGGGCCTCTGATCCCCATGTTGTTCCTGTGTGCCCCAACCCCTCTGATCCCCCATGCAGTTGATGTGTGCCCCCTCTTTTCCTACATGATGTCGCTGTGTGTCCCTATCCCCCCTGGTCGACCTTGATGTCGCCATTTGCCCACTCAACCTGTGTGATACTGCTGTGTACCCCCAGCCCCTCCACTCCCCTGTGATTTCTCTATGGTCCCTCCATCCCACCTGGTTCCTGTGATGTCGCTATGTGCGCAGAATCTCTGACACCCCTTGTTCACAGGGTCGCGACCCTCTGTCTCTCATGTCATAACTGTGCCCCCAACCCCTCCTGGTCCCCCGTGATGTCACTGAGTACCCTGCCCTCCTGGTCCCCTAAGATATTGCTGTGTACCTGTGCCCCTCTTTTTTCCCTGTATTGTCACTGTGCGCCCCCAGCCCTCTGGTTCCTCCTGATGTTGCTGTGTACCCCAGCCCCTCTGAGTGCCCTTGCACCCCTTGGCCGCATAAGATATCACTGTGTACCTGTGCCCCTCTCGTTTCCGGTATTGTCACTGTGTGCCCCAACCCCTCTGGACCCCTTGTTGTCGCTATGTACAACCAGCCCCACTGGTTTCCTGAGATGTCCCCATGCTGTTGCTGTGTACCCGCAACCCCTCTGGTTTCCCCATGATGTCGCTCTGTGCCGCCCTCTGGACCCCATGCTGTTGCTGCTTGCCCCAACTGCCATGGTTCCCTGCAATATTGGTCGTGCCCCCAAGCTCCTCTGGTCCTCTTGCACCGGTCCCTTTTGTTCTCTGTCTTGGCACCTAAACGGTCTGGGTGTCGCTAGGCCGAGTGCAGTGGCTAATCTTCAAATTCCTGTTGTTCGTGGAATGTGGGAGTGTCTTTCCATTTTCCCTTGTTCCCTCCGTTGTCTTCGAGCGCTTGTGAAGCACATTGTGTGAGGGCACTGTTTGGATGAACCATCATTTCATATCCTATCATGTCACTATGCTTGCTCTCTACTCTACGCCATCACACAATTAGAGTGCAGCCATACTCCTCGATCAATTCAGCCTAGCTGCTCACATACGAACACTACCCCATGTACAACTCATCACTCTATTAGAATGCAGCTATATCCAATGAAAAAAAAATGCACAAGCAAGCGCCCCACAGGCCTAACGCAGCTAGAACCCGGTCTTGGTATCCGACTGCACACATTGTACCAATATCAATACCACCACACCTAATGCTAGGATGCAGCTACCATCAGGCAATTACATCAGCTGCACACTTAACTGGTGCACCCAAGCACCCTTCAACGCCCTACTCATTCAACTGACCTGGAATACGGTCCCCGAGATATTTCAACCTACAAGCGCTTTGATGTCATACCAATGATATATAGAGTGCTACATCAATGCCAAATGACATAACATAACATAAATTCCGATGTCGTTAGAATACGACAATTTAAACATACCCTTAATTAGAACACACTTCAAACAAAGATCCTATCACACTTGCACTCACATAATATACCTATGCTTCCACACACATGTATTCTGTAACATGTATATTCTTTAAAACCACGTAAATGCCAAAAACTCTAAGTAAATACACTAGGGTTTATTTAATCCACCATGGGGTTTTTTCCCCAATGATTATTTCATGTTAATACGACAACAGTGTACCACACACTAATGTTGTACCAAACATAGTACATACTGTGTACTATTTATGAGGGTAAACAAAATAAATATGTATGTACACTTGTGTCCAATTAAAGGCTTTACATTATCTTGTTTAGCAAATTATACTGTTTTTTTACACAAAAAAGAACAGAAATTCCAGCCTTATTACCATATGCAACAAAGTATCCACACCCACTATCATACAGATTCCATAAGCACTATCCTAAATTATGCTACAATCATAAATACTATATACACTTCAATCATACCATTCCACCATATTACAAATACAGTTTTCTTCCCCTACAATACCTTTAATTACTCTACACATATTACTATGGCTGTGGTCATTGTCCATATTCCTGGTGGCATGGCCTGTAGCCATGTCATATGGCCATGCCCCCAAGAACCTTTCCACTGGCCACAACCACAACAATAGAATTAAACCATATAATAAGTATGAACAATAAACCTGAAAATAACATGATGCACCCAGAACCCCCTAATCCCAATGACATCTGCAGACATAGGTTTGTATCCGCAAACAGGAAAATTGACCACAAACTAAGCGGCACCTGCACAACTTTGTTCATTACCTATATAAACAGTTCCATCTTAACTTTTTTCAACACCCTCACCCTTTCTAGTCCCTCTTTTGGCCACATTATCACTGAAATATTTTTTCCAGAGTTTTTCCTCACAGCATTGTCCGTGGACAAAGGCTGCTGTCCGCGGATCCAACATGGCAATTGTTAAAAAAATTATGATGTACCGCACATTTGTCAACATCCAATCAGCGTGCATGTTTGTTGTCGGCATACACCAAGCCACCACTTCATTGTTCCAGAGGGGTCTGCGGACACCGAACCAGGAAATAAGTCAGCAGCCCGGATGCAGATATCACTTATTTGTTTTTTACCTACTTTTTGACAATTTAAAAAAGAATGTCTGGATGAATTGACACCAAGTTTGCAAAACATGCTCTTGGGACCAAGTCACCATGCCTTGTGCAAGTTTGGTGGAAATCCGTCCAGTGGTTTGGGCTGTAGGCATGAGCAAATTCTGTTTTCCATTATGTATATGAGGATTTCAAAAGCTAGGGGATGCCCCTATAATTTTGCCCCCCTAGATGAAACCACACCAAAATTCCCAAAAGTTTGGTGAAGATTTGTCTATTGGTGCCAAATTTATAAGTCACCAAAAACTGTTCTTTCTATAAGTTGAGAAACTTAACCATAAGTACACGCCCGCTACCGCAGGCTGTGTAATATATTACACGGCCCGCGGTAGTGGCTGTGTAGTTATGGTTAAGTTGCTTAACTCACAGGAAAAACACTTTTCGGGCGGCTTATTACTTCGCTCCCCTGGACAAATCCTTACCAAACTTTTCAAAAAAAGTCCCACTCTGAATTGTTTTGGTAAGTTTGGTGAGGTTTCATCCAGAGGAATGTGGGGGGAAGTTATAGGGGGTCTCAAAAATGCTTTTCTTTCCATAGACGGAATGGGAAAAAGATTTGCTCACGCCTACAGCCTAAACCATTGGACGGATTTTCAACAAATTTGCGGCAGGAGCAGTGGCTTGGTCCCGAAAGTGTGCTTTTGTAAATTTGGTGTAAATCTGTCCAGTAGTTTTCTTTAAAATGGGCTGAAAGCAGATAAAGAAAATGTGTGCTATCTGGGTTCGGTCCGCGGTACCACTTTCCTGTTTGTTCCGTGGACAGGCATCTGATTGGCATAGAGGGCGACGACGTGCCCCCTGATTGGATGGTGAAAAGCATGAAGTGCATCAGATTTTGGGACACCAGCATGTTGGATTCGCGGACAGCAAACTGTGTCCACGGACATCGCAGTAAAACATATTAAAAGACACAACATTGCACTTGTCAAACTTATCATAAAATCTCTGGGGAGGTGATGAGGAGGGCATGGGATATGGCCGTAAAAAGACAAAAAACTGGTGTTTTTCACCACCAAAGTCCAAGAACAGGCCGGATGTTCTGGGACAGTTCTGTGATGTTCACAAACACTTCATATGTTCAGGGACATCTATACTGATTTATGTATGACAGGGTTGGTGAAAAGCAGTTTTTGGCTGCCTTATAACTTTGATGGCACTCAATTAAACTGCTATTCTAGACCTGATTCTGAATGGTTTTGTAAAGATTGGTGGGATTCAGTCAAGAGGAGGGAAAATTAGATGGGGTTCCCAAAATATTTTAAAGGCTTATAAATGTGCCATTTGACGAATCTACACAAACGTTTGCAAAGACATTTTAGATCTAGATATACATGTGTTTCTAAAGAGTGGTGGGATTTTGTCAGGAGGGGGCTAAATTAGAGGGGCGTCTCATTATTTTCAAATGGCTTATAACTTTGTTGCCGTTTGATGAATGTCAACAAAAGTTTCCAGAAAGATTATAAACCCAACATTAAATGTGCTTGTAAAGTCTGAATGGGTTTGTCAAGTGGGGGCTATTGACTATGACTCTTGTATGTACATACATTTTGACACTTTTGAAAAACTAAAACACAGGCAGATTTCCAGCAAACCCATGTAAAGAGCACTGGCAAGGACCTTAAAGCATGGTTTTGCAAATGTTAATTTTATTTTTGACAAGTGTCATAATGTAATTACAAAAAAATAGTGATATACTTTTGGTGACTGAGGTATAGCCTGTGGCCATGGGCAGAGGCCAGATTATCTGGGTCATGGCATAAGGTCATGACACGGACAATCTGGCTACTGGCCATGACCATGAGGGATGACAAATGGGGTTAAAGTGGCCATGTCCATCTGGGACCAACTATGTGGTAAAATTATTAGAAAGTGGAATAGGTTTGAAAGGGAAAAACATTGTGCTCGTGGTAATATGGGCATAGGATTATCCCTTTCCCTTCTGCAGGCTGCTATGGAAAGGGAAGAGGAGCTCTATACGGAACACTGCCTTCCATTTATGGTGGCCATCTTGGAAAAACGATTTTCCTTCCTACAGCAGGACGCTAAAGGCGTCCAGGTGTAGGAAGAAAATCCTTTATTTTTTTAGCACCCCGGGTTACCGCTTGGGAAACCCATGGTGCTAATGGTCTTCATCCCCCATTGCAAGGGCTGGAATAGGGGATAATGGTCCAGAAGCCTCATTATCCACCCTCGCTTCACTTGAGCTGATAACTTGGGCTGCCTAGAACGGGGGATGAATGCCACATTATTCCCATTAGCATAACACAAAATGGTAATGGAAATGTTGGAAAATCTTACTGATTCTATGTACTTTACTGAGAAATGTAAAGTAGATGGAGTCTATAAGATTATTTTTTTTAAAGTTCTATTTTTTTACTGTGAAAGGTGATTTATAAAGGAACCATCCTTTTGTTGTTGTTTGGTGTATTATTTTTTGTGCAAGACATGTTAGAACGTTAGGTGGTGATGGAAAGATGAAAGAGGCACCAAGCACTAATATGGAGGGGTAGGTGGACAGGGGAAGATGTTGCATATGTGTTACTGCTATGGTAGGGGCAGTGTTTCTCATGCTCCTTGATTACATCTTCCAAAGCACTTTGGAATTGCTACCGCCTGCAGAGTGGTGTGTTGAAGTATATACAGTGGACTTTTCTCTTTGAAAGATATGGATCAGCAGCCTCTTTTATTGCTTGCAAAGTAGCTGGTGGGATTTTGTGTCCTACAGAAATAGGCTCTGTGGTTACAGCATTGGTTGAGGAAGATGATGTGGAGGAAGTCAGTCTACTACTTGCTAAGAATGTAACAACCTATCTGAGAGCATTGCGGTGATTGGATTTGGTGTGGCTTTGCATGTAGGTGGTCTCAGAGGACTACTGTCCAGGTAGTCCGCAACTGATTACAAAGTTGCACTCAGTGCATTTCACTTTGCTACCTTTAGCCTTTGGTACATTCCCAACAGTGAATAAGAACTACCACACCCATAATTCCCTCTCGGTCCTAGAGGTAGGCACTTCCTCTTCCTAATATTCTTGGTTGTCTTCATTGTCTTTCAAAGTACTGTGCTTTTTTTGTTGGGTAGGTCCTCCAGCTGATGGTGGTTCTTGGGGAGGAGGGATGGCATTTTTAAGATAAATAGCAGTTTTGCTAATATTCTTCCAGGTATGTGCATTGTACTAGATTGTTAATGGACAATGAGTAAGTGTAGGTGTAGGAGCTTTGCAAGGGTTCCTAGATTGGTAAAAACTGCAGTTCTGAACTGTCCTCGAAGCACGGACCCGATCGCAAAGTGCATATACATTCGCGGACACGTCATCATGATGCCGCGCGCGTGTGCATGGTCATGTGGCACTGTCCTGAAGGTTTGCGGACATCAATGGATGCAAAAATAGTGGAAAAAGTTGCAAAAAGTGTATAGAAGTGTTATAAATTATGCTAGAAGGTGGGAAATGGCAAAGTTTTAAGGTGAAACTTTGTAAATTGGACACAAATGTTGCGATATTGGGGTAATTATGATATTAATAAGTTGTATGCATATAGCATGAACTGGAAAAAACCCATGAAATTCACTGAACAATCTTTGTTAAAGGGACGTTATGGTTAAGTTGCACTAATAAAAACCTACAAAAATCACAGAAAAAACGTTATTAAAGGGACATTGCGATTAAGTTGCACTAACTAATAAAAACCTATGAAATTCAATAAAAAAACATTGTTAAAGGGACATTATGGTTATATGTAAAACCGAAAAACCTCAGAAATTCGCCAGTTATGGCAAGCTAAACAACTATAACTCGCGTCACCACAGTACACTGCTACGACTAACACCCAGGACATCAAATATTACATGGCAAATTTCTTTACGCATTTTAATGAGACTATTCTATTGCAGATTCAATGTTACAAGCAGTTAACCCTCTACTTTAAGGTTGAAAGCACCCACTTATGGACTGCTGTGAGAATGAGTGGTATCCGGTTCCCTCTCTACCCTTACGATCAATCCCCTGGCATGCCAGTACTAAACTCACATCATGATTTCAATTGCCTTAAAAAAGTGGCATTTGAATGCAGGTACTAACAGCAAAATGCTTCATGTTAGTAATTGCTGGGCTCTTGTTAACAGCAAAACACAGGTGCCATTCAACATCTGCGTCCTGTTCTGTTCCGGCAACTGCTCTGAAGGTCGGCCAGGTTGAGTCAATATAGCCGAAAATGTCAGGAGAAGTGCAAGGGGAAAGACAGGGGGGAGCGCAAGGGAGAGGGGAGGGAAAAACAGGACAGCAATGTTCAGAGTAAGTGCATCCAGGGCAGTGCGGATCTCAGTAGTGAAAGGAGAACAAGGGGCTGTGCGGTTACATTTGCAGCCCTAGGTGCGTGGTAATCCAAGAGGAAGTGCATGGTGACTGATCAAGAAAGAGTCTGGAGTCAGTGAGAATCTCACGGTAGCCAAGCAACCAGTCGGTACAGCAGACAGGTAGGTCAGGTAGGCCAGCAGGGTAGGGAGAAAGAGAAGGCAGAGGAGAAGAGGAAGGTTTTGAACTGCTTCCGGAAACTGAGTTTGTCCACCTCAAGTTTGAGAGGGGCAGGAACCCTTCCAGAGGGAGGCACCTGCAGGGGAGAGAGATCTACCCCTACTCTCTGCCTGGAGCAGCATCTAACCATTAGAGAGTTGGAGATAGCTGAGCGAAGGGCTAGAGAAGGAAGGTATTTTGGAAGAAAGTGTTGGATGTAGTTCAGGCCCTGGGCTTAGAAAGCCTTGTGGACAATGTAAAGGGTCTTGAACTTGATCCTTGCAGTAACTGGGAGCCAGTGGGGAGATTTAAGGGCTGGAGAGATACGATTCCTTGGCCTAAGGCCAAGGATGAGTCTTGCAGTCCTGTTCTGGATTAGTTGAAGAGAGTAGAGAAAGCAGACTGAGAAAGAGGATGTTGCAGTAGTCAGCCTAGAGAGAACCAGGGCTCTGGAGACAGTGAGCTTCTGGAGGAAAGTGAGAAAGGGAAGAGTCCATTTGAGGAGGAGGAGCAGCTGATAGTGGGAATTCTTGGCGATGTCTGAGATGTGAGGAGAGAAAGAGAGAGTGGCGTCAAAGATGACACCAAGGTTTTTTGCCTCGCAGGAAGGCAAAGGAAGAGGGCCCAAGGCAGGAGGCCAGAGTGAGAGAGGGAAAGCTGGAGCAGGGGTCCCAATGAGAAGGATCTCCATCTTACTGGCATTAAGACAGAGATTGTTGGAGGCACACCAATCCTGAATTGCGGATAGACAGTCAGAAATGAGTGAGAGAGAGGAGAGGACTCTGAGGGGAGCCTAAAAGAAAGTTAAATGTCATCCGCATAACACTGAAACTTAGAGGAGAAGGTAGAGATCAGGTGGGCTAAAGGGGACAAGAAGAGGTTAAAAAACCAGGGTGAGAGGATGGAGCCCTGCAGAACACCACCGGTATATAGAGATGTAGCAGAGAGAAAGGGACCAAGTTGGATTTGGGAGGGGCGGTCCAAGGGGAAGGAGGTCCGCCAGTCAAGCGCCTGATCTGTGATGCCCAGGTTCTCATGGAGTTGATTTATCATTATGGCATGGTTGACCATGTCAAACGCAGAGAAAATATCAAGGAGGATGAGGACAGAAGGAATGCTGGAATCAAGGAAAGAGAGCAGATCTTCGCAGGTGTTCAGGAGAGCAGTTTCCATGCCTCTGGCAGCTCTGAAGCCAGACTGATGGTCATAGAGACAACCAACAGATTCAGTGTGGAGAGTAAGCTGGGAGATGGACAGCTTTTCCAACAGTTTTCCCAGGAAAGGGGTGATGGAGATTGGGCGATAGATTGCCGGGCATGCAGGATCAGCACAAAGCTTCTTGAGGAGTGGGTGCACAAGGGAGTGCTTAATGAGAGAGGGGAACATTCCAGTGGCAAAAGATAGATTACAGAAATCAGCCTAGGCTGGAGAGAGGGTATCAATATGGACCTTGATGGTTCTGGAAGAGCATGGGAGCACCTATTTGGATGACACTTTCATAGATTGAACTTGCCTAGAAACCTTGTCAAGTGGCCATGCACCCAAGACTCTATGCCCTGGCCACAACCACCGCAGCATATCACACTCATATGCCATGCACCCAAGAGTCTATGCCCTGGCCACAAGCACCGCAGCATATCACACTCATAGTGGCTTATAACTTTGGGTCAAAAACAAATTCATAAGGAACAATGTTATAAGCCAGTATGGGTGTGATATGCTGCGATGGTTATATTTATCATGTTATACTTACTATTTGATTTAGTAACGGGAGTCCGTGTTTTTATTGTTCATTTCTGTGATAAAAGTAAATAGCATGTTAGTATTAGTATTTTATAAAGACTTATTACATTGTACAATCACAATTTTTTCTTTTGTTTGACCCTCATATTTAGTAGATGACAAACCATAATACTGTGCAATTTGCTCAGTTTCTGTGTTTGTTTCTAAAATCATTGGGTCTGTGGGAGAAAATAAATCCATGTTGGATTAAAAAAAAAACCTTTTTCTGTTATGCTACAGTTTATTTGTTTGTTTGTTTTCAGTGTTTACTTGTTGTTTCTGGCTAATGCTTTATACATTGGATTGTTCCAGTTTTTGGGAGCAGTAAGATATTAGGTATTTGTTTGGATATTGTAAAATTTTGGAGCAGTTAGATACCAGTAGGCGTATTCTAACTGTTTATTTTTTTATATAATTTCGTGGTATTGCTTTATCTATTTGGATATTTCTAAATTTTGGGACAGTTAGATACCAATTGGCGTATTCTAACTGTATATTTTCTGCTCTATTTGAGTGGTATTAATTTATCTGATTAGTTGTTGTAGCATCTTTGGCCAGTTATATAGCTTTTAGAATATTGTGACAGTTTATATTTTTTTACTAGAAGTGTACTTAAGGTTTAAGTACAGTTTAGTTATCAAATTTTGGTTTTAAGAACATTAAATAAGCGTTTGTAAGATTTGCTGGTAATCTCTGCTTTAGAGTAACGTACTATGATTACATTCAAACCATCCACATTTCTTTTTTATATATGCAGTGTAGTGCCCTGAGTTGGTTGTGGCTCCTGTGGGGTAGATTAAACCTATTGTTGTGAAGGTTTTCCTACCAAGTGATATTTGACCATGTGTGAATCCAGTCAGCTTGCAGTTCTTTTTGGTACCATCTGCATTGTAACGTAGAAGCATTAGTATTACATATTTACTATGTGTTTGTATTACTAACGTGGAGCGATTATCTGAATTGCAGGTCGAACATAATCTACTGTGGTTTGCATTTTGTACAAGTTGCTGAAATGGAATGGATTCAACAATTAGGTATTGATATATGCACAAAGCGCTCATTGGGGATTTGTTCTTGTGTCACATTGTTGCAGAGAGTGCATGTATGTTTGTACATGTATGAAATCTGCAAGATTTCATTTATAGGTATGTTTTTGTTCTCCAGTACTAATAGTAAGTACATTAGAAATTCTTGTGGATCTTCCTGTGAGTTTATAGTGAATTTCACCATTCCAGCAGAGTAGTCCAATTGCTGTCTTATTCCATAAACACTATACGTGTTGTCAGGATTGTTTGCTGCATTTCTGTGAAGTGCTAACATTTGCAAACATAATGGGTCTGTACTGTGTAAGTAAATGTTCTCAACAATTGGTGGTAATTGAAATAGAATATTAATTGCTACATTTGCGTAGGAAATTACACAAAACATATTTTTGAGTTTAAATGGACCAGATAGTTCTGTATCTGACTGCTTTTTTTGGAGTGTGTCTTCCTTCTTTGAGGAAGTACCTGGTTTACTTTCCCTAATTGATTCTTTTTTGCTTGTGGCACTTGATGAAGTATTACTTTCTTTTACTCTGTTTGGAGGATTTGCAGTGACATCCTGTTGCTTTTCTGTTTGATTTATTTTTCTTTTATAATGTTTTAATTTTTGTGGAACAGAAGATGTGTTTAGATGGGGAGTGTATAGTGAACGAAGTCTATTGTATTCTAAAATGCAAGGAATATCAGCGTTTATTTCACTTGCATCAAAGTTGATTAGAAATAGACCCTCAAGTGTACGTAAGCGTGATAGTGCTACGTAGCTCATGCCTTCTTTAAAGACTGTATTACCAATGTCTATCATTGCTTTGTCTAGGGTAAGACCTTGTGATTTATGAATGGTGACTGCGTATGCAAGAGTGAGAGAAAATTGTTCTCTGCGTATATACATGTCTTTGAAGAGAAGGAATCGAGCTGTTGAGCGTCCTATTCTTTTTACTTCTGAAAGTTTGTCAAAGAGAATATCGACAAACTGAATTTTGTTGTCACGTGGGTATGTTTGAAAGCCAACAACTGTACCCAGTGCTCCATTAACTAGTCCTTGGTCCACGTCAAGGTTACGTTTCAGCATTACTCTGCCATTTAAGGATAATTTTAATATCTTTTCCAAGCCTGCTGTGTTTGAGATTGATTTTTCTAAACTATTTAGTCTTGTTGTGGCTTGGTCACACATGGGTAGTGTCATTCCATGCACATCTAGTTTGTCTGTGGCGCTAATTTCCATTATTGGTTGCAATTCTTTACTTAAGATTATTTCATTGAAATTGAAACAGCTTGCAAGAATTGGCATTAAGGCCATACAATTGACCTTTTTGTGGGCTAATTGTTCCATAACATCTGTAGCACATGCATTATCACCATAAAGTGTATGGATGTGCCGGATTTTCAATATTGCTTCTGCTTCTTTAGAAAGTATACCAACCCTGATACTTTTTAAGATGTTGGCATAAGTGAGATCTGCAGATTGGCGCATGTTTTCTGTTAATTCTCTGTATTGGAAATGTTGCCAAAGGTTGACATTTCCAATGCTGCCAACAGTTTTACGGCAGAGTTTGTGTCCTAATGTTTTAAAAATAGGCTCACCTTTTACTGGTGTCAATTGAAGAAGATCTCCGAAAACAATATTGTGTTTTCCTGCAAAGAGCTCTTCATAGTTTGTGTTGAGTACTTCTTATAATCTGAGGTGAATCAAAGCCAACATTAGGTTGGACACCATGCTCACTTCATCTATTAGTAGCATTTTCATTTGTTTCAATGCTAAGCGAAGTTCCATTGCAGCTTCTGCAGAAAGTTTGTAATAATCTAATTTGTTTTGGTGTTCTACTGGCAGGAGTAGTAATCGGTGTAAAGTGACACCACCTATGTTGTAGTCAGCTAAACCTGTGGGGGCAGTGACAACAGCTGACAGTTTGTTGTTTGTCAATTGTTGAAGGAACTTACTGATGATTTTGATTAGGGATATTTTGCCAGAACCAGCTTCACCACTGACATACAATAGTATAGGTTTGTAATTTTGACAGGTGCATTCTTTGTTTTCATGTTGTACACCATGTGCAATTTCTTTTGTTACTTCTTGAAAAATGCTACGTTGCTAATTGTTTAGCTTTGATTGTAGTATAGTTAAGTCTTCTTTTTCTTCATACTGACACATGGTGTTTTCTACTTCTATCATAGCTATTTCTGCCTCATTTGTTATTAGTTGGTCTCCCAGTGGTTCTTGGCTTCCTGTGATAGAAGGTTGACTACTGCCAGGAGTGTCCTTATCTAGTTGGGCCTGGAGTTCTTCCTCGTGTTGCTTTTCATTGTGCAACATGGTTTTGTACTGTGCAAATTTTATATCAGTTATACTGCTTTCATTTGCTTTGAAAGCGTCTTCATATGAGTTATAGTTATCTAGTATTTCTTCTTCTTTTCACCATGGTTTAAAGAGTTGTAGCAGGGACATGTAATATATTTCTTTATGTTGAGGAGTCTTTAATGACAATTTGATATGATTTATTAAATTTGGTTTGGTGAGTTTTACTAAGCTGCCTTCACAGTTTGTCACTTTGTATTTACGGTTTTGTTCATCAGGTTTTATATTATTTTTGTATGTGTAGTTTTGGGCTATGTGGTATAGGCTGATGGTTTCCAAAGTGGTACTCCTGTTTGGGTAGTATGTGTCCAATAAATTGTTTTTTAAAATGTCTTGGCTGTTGGGATCTTGTTTGGCTATTGTTTCTATATCTTCGTATGATTTTAGAACTCGTTTTCTAGATTTAGCTGGACCAAGACTTAGCCATACTATATTTGCAGATTTACCATACAATGCAGTGCCAGTTAATCGATCAGCTGCTTCATAGGATCCACATTCTCTATGAGACAGCATTTTTATGCCCAAGCTGTATAATTTCTGAGACACTGTTCTATCTGATGACAGGTCATTCCAGAGGTCTCGGAGCTCTGTCTTTTCTGATTTGGTTAAGTATGCTGTGACAGTTCGTGCAACTGTAGTAGAATTGTCTGCAATGTACTGCACGTCTATGTTTGCATTCCATAAGTGGGCAATGATTGCATTGTAATCATTGATATATGTTTCTTCTTCTTTTCTTTTTATGCAATATGTATTTTTAGGTGACTTACCTTTAACACTATGTCTAACTGAAGACATGAGGTTGTTCACTTGACCTGTATTTGTAACTGGTCTAGGGAAACCAAATCGGCATTTGGTGTAGTATTTCCCTTTGTTTTTGTATTTGTGACGACAATATTTGCCACATTTGTGTCTTTGGAATTATAAAATTTTTGCATGAAGATCACCATTTGCGGATTCTGATGGAATTTGACAAGTGACATATTTTTCAATAAACTGTAAAACAGTGGCATCACTGTCTTGACCAAATTTTGGAGCATCTGTAATCCATAAAAGCTTGTGGACATGTGGTGCTCCTCTGGCTTGGTATTCTTTTCTCCAAAAGAAGTGTTGCACTTCTCCAAGTGGAGGAACAGTTTTGTTACAAATAAAATGTAGCATGGCAATGAAGCGATGGTGAAAATATCTTGAAACATTAACAGGATCCTGTGAACAAAGTTCTCCAGGTGTTAGTATATCTATGTTTGTTTTGTTTTCGTTTGATATGCGTAGGAAAGCATGTAAATCTTCCCATGCATATTCTGCACAACTTAATGTAACAAACCAAGTGGGTGGGTTTCTGATCATACAACGTACATCTCCAGGACGTTGAAACCAGTACTCTTTAGTACCACGCATATTTGCTAATAGATTTGTAAGATTTGCTTGTAAAACCTCATCTTTTTGTTGAACTTTTTGTAATAATTGTGTAGCTGTCATATTTTGAAAGTGTGATCCTGATTTTAATATGTGTCCAACTCTGTAACATAAAGTTGCTAGTTCACTTTCAAAGAGTAGGTGGAATATGTATTCCACATTTTGTCGAAATCTGGTATCTTCAGAATACATTCGTAATGAGCGATATTCTGATTCTGATATTTGAATAGGTCTATCATCGTATCTTCCTCCTTTGCTAGTAGGAAAGAGTAGAGGAAAAGCATGTGCTTCTATACTTTTTTCCCATATGCTGATTGGTGATCCTTTTGTTTGACACATTTGGTACGTTTCCAGTGCATCTTCTATGGTGTCATTAGAGTGCAATGGATGAATTGTATATTGGTCTAAAGTGTTTGATATTGTTGCAGGATATAGGAGCTCAAATTGACCAGCTTCTTGTGTCTCTTGAATTATTTCAGTTGTATCTTTCAAGTTTTCTTCAATATTAATTTCTTTGTTATATTCATTATTCTCTTTAAGATAGTGCAGGGCTTCTCTAACTTTATGTAAATCTACCAGTTGTTGCCACTTTTTTTGTCTTTTGTAGGTACTCCATTTACCAAGATAATTAAAGATTGCTGCATTGGACGTTGCACTCCTAGAGTGTGCACATTTTCTTTTAGATCTAATGGTAAATACACTACATTTCCACGAATACCTTTTACTAATTCAGAGGGAGGTAATTTTGCAGTTTTTGGTTGAAGGCGTTTTATTGCTTGAAATGGGTGCACTGTTTGAATTATGATGCTCTCATATAAATTAAGTTGTTGAAGGGGTTTTGGTAGTGGATATAATTCCAAGTTATTTGTGATAGCACGTGAAGGAGTTTGATTGTTGTCAAGTTTTGTAGTGCAGTAACTGCAAAGTATTATGGGGTCAGTTATTTCATATTTGTTTTCTGCTATAAGGTAGAGAACTAATTCAAACCATTTAGAATCTTCATTGTCTTCTATTTTGTATGATAGGTCCACAGTTTTTGTGTTACTTTTATAAAAAGTTCTGCGGCAACATACACACACACGTGGTTGGATACTTCAGCTGAAGTACTTTCAAATTTTAGTATTTCTTTTTTGTATGTGTGTAGTGAAAGGTTGCCATGTGCAGATGTGTTTTGAAGTTGGTTTACAGCTAATTCATCTTGTAAGTGGGTTTCACTTCCAAAATATTTTGTCTGGATATAGTCGATTTCTTCTAGTAGGTCTTTTGCTGTATCATGTAGAAGAATGTTATTTAAATTGGCCAGTGCTAAAGCAGAACTTTTAGCATAGTACAGTTTATAAACTAGATTTCTTATACTTGCATGATGTGTTGATATCCTTTTGATATCATGGAAGGGTGTTTTGCAAGTAGGTCCTGTAATGCAGGCCAATGAATGTCCTTGTAGTCCTGTGAACTTGCGTACTGGACAAGCATTCATATTTTGCAGTAGTTTAATTTTGATTTTGTCTTTGCTTTTCACATATTGATTGACGAATTGGCGTAAAGACTTGAACATTTTTTTGGGAATGTTGCACATTGACGTGCATGGCCATTTGTACACTAGATGTTCTGATTCAGTTGAATGGAGGGGTAAATCTACGTTTTCAGGGCATATTTTTGTAAGGAGTACTTCTTGTTCCATTATGGTATTATTAACTTTTTCATAGCCTCAACCACTGCTATGTATGGCAATTGTATTTGTTTGCTTTTGTTTGTAGGCTTCTTCATTAAAGTATGGTTCTGTGCTTGTAGTGTGACTCCATTCACCTCCACAGATATTTAAGAAGTTATTTCTGTTGACATTTTGTTTATTGAGAAGTCTTTTTTGTAATTTAGTTATTAGTTTTGTTAGTGGTTTCATTCTGTTTAACACTAAAATAAATAATTTTCTTTTGACTAGAAGTGCTCTGTCTATCAACGCTTCTAAGATTACTTTCCTACGATAGGTTTGAAGTGTTGAACCTGGCTTCTCTCCTGTTTTTATAAGATTTTGAAGGACTTTGTGACAGAACATTTTGGCTAAAATACTTTTCTTGGTATGCTTACTTTGTGCTATATCAAGATTTATAGAAGAAGTTTTATCTGTAGTGATGGTTGATTTTCTGTTAATTGTTTTTTGGGTTGTTTTACTTTTTGATAGAGGAGGCAATGTTTTTGTACTACAAACTTCTTCTGTTTCACTACATGACTGTATTAGCTGTTGTGTTTCAACTTTTCTTTTACAAATTCTGCTGTAGATGGATGTTTATGTTGGAGACTTTTCTTTTCATTTGCTCTACTTCTGCGTTCCTTTCTATGGAGTTGCTTTTTGGTAGGCATGCTTTAGGGTCTGTTGAAAAAAATACAGAAGGTATGGGTTGGGGTGTTCTGCAATGCATGTGTGTTGTATGCATGAGTGTTTGAGTGAGATGATAAAGATGTATGTAATGGTGTGTGATTGTGCATTGGGAAGTACAACTATTAGGGATGGGTATTCTTGAATTAATGTGTTAATAAACTGGGGTTCAGATGACAGAAAAAAGTAAGCCAGTGGTGTGGAGAAGTATAAATAGTATATCAAAAGCTGTACAATTAAAACAGTTGTTTCTTCTACAACATCTAAATTCTAGTGGCTGAGTTGGGTAATTTGTGTGGCGAAAAATAGGAATTTGTGGACCATTCTGTCAGTAAATCACTGTTTAAGATGGGAGGATTTTTGGTCAGAATGGTGCAGAATCTCTATTCTTAGGCACAGAAGTAGCATGAATTAACATTGGAGTGTGTTTGAGTAATAATTCAAATATTATGGTAACAATCTACTTACTTTTTTTCTAAAATGAGCAGTTTGCTTCTTAGTTGTTCTTTGTAATTCAAATTCGGCTGCTTATTTTCAGGAGAATGGTCTTCACTGCAATAGTAAAAGAAAGAAATTACTAATTCGGTTTGTATATAGCACTGTTTTTAATTTAGACATAGATTTTATTAAATTGAAATGCTCAGCGCCTTCCTCAAAACCATGAAAACTATCTTATGACTAACTGTAGGAAAGAAAATATCTTTACTATGGCTTGTCAAAATCGTAATGTACCACTGCATACCACTATTCCTGTAACTAAGCGTTTCCACGTAATAGAGAGTCCATGTGATAGCCTGCTTTTCCACGTAAGAGGGAGTCAATGTCATAGCCTGCTTCTCCTATATAAATGTAAGTAATTATATAAACTAAAAAAATTAAAACCAAGTATGTGTTTGTACAAATATTATTCTTTGAGATTTGATGATAGAGTGTGCATGTAATTTTGTTTGATCATATGTAGTCTATATATTTTATTTCAAAAATGTTAGTTTAACATTATTTGCGTGTGTGTGTGTGTGTACGAAGAAATTAAACGGTATAAAGGTTTGTAAGTCACAGTTCATTTTAGGAGAATGAAAAAATGATTGTAGATTCATTTTACAGATTATACAAGGTAAAAGTCGGTTAGAAAATGTGTTCATGTACTGTATAGAAAATATGCATACCTGTAGTTTGTGTTCATGCATATGGATATGGACGAAGCTGTAAGTAGAAATCTTGGAGACTTGTCTAGTATTTCTCGTAGATCGTGCTTGCCAATGGTATGAGACTTGTAGTCCGAGAGATTTACCGTACATTTGCGGTGCTGATCTATGATGATGCAGTTACATGTAGAGGTCTTGGATTTGATTGGTGGATGGTCATGTGATTTCTTAGCTACATCCAATGAGGGGATGGCACAGAGAGTGAAGTGGAAATGGTAGAAGGGCTGTCCATGTTACGATATGTTCGCGGACATGGAGGTAGTTCTAGGACACCGCGTATTACATCCGGGGAATTTGGGTTGGGGAGGCATGCAAATGAGATTGAATGTAGCAAGGGACTGGTGAGTACAGTTTAGTGAGTGTGTTGTGCTAGGAGAGTTTTTCTCAGATATTCTTTTTGCTGAGAGAAGAACAGATAGCTATGGCTGAGTATTTTAAAAAACAGATTGTGTGGATTTTGGGAGACTCGTGGATACATTGGTTGAAGGTGCATGCAGAAAGCTGTGGAGTATCTATAGATCTTGGATTCCCACATGTGGAAGTGCACTGGCATGGAGTCCGTGGAATGAAGTTGCTGGACTTGCTACCTTTCTGTGCAACTTTGAAGATAGAGGAACATCCAGACATAATTGTAATTCATTGTGAAGGGAACAGTTTAGGACATGTGTCTGGAATTTCTTTGCAATTTGCAATGAAAGAAGGAATTCAGAAGATGTTTCCAAACTCCAAAGTAATTTTTTCACGGATTGCGCAGAGACAAATGTGGCTTCGTTCTTTCTCATGTGGTCCAAAAATGGAGAAAGCAAGGCGTAATGTCAATAAGGCTGTTTGTGCCTTCCTAAGAGATTTTGGCATGTCCTCTTTTCACAATGAAAATATTATGTTTCGTAGTACATACATTTTTCGCAGAGATGGTGTCCATCTTACCTATGCTGGCATTCAGATTTTTCTGAGAAATGTACAAAATGCATTGCAACCTTTTTTAGAAATGCAGCATGCATTTCTAAGTAGGTGTTAAGTATTTATAATTTTTGACATACAAACACCTCCCAAAGGCTCTTTTCAGAGCCACCACTTCCTCCCAAAGAAAAATGCAATGGTTACAATAGGGTAGCATCCCAATTTCTTTTATGTTCGCAAACTGTCCGCGGACTTTCAAGAAATAGAAAGGGCCCTTCGTTATTTATCTTTACTTCTGTTTTTTAACTGTGAAAGGCGGCTCTTAAAAAAGCCTTATTTTTTTTTGATTTTTGTTATTTTGTATTTTTTTTGTTTTAATACACACGACACACTAGGAGAGGAGGGGAAAGGAGAGGAAAGGGGGGGGCACCAACCACAGGGATAAGAAAGGACAAGCTGAGAGAGGAAGATGTAGAGTGGGTTTTATTTGGGTAGTGAGCAGGTCTTCTCATGCTCTGAGACGATACTCTCAAAAGCACTGCGAAGTCGCTCCCCCCTGCAGAGTACTGTGTCACAGTACATACATACAACTGTGACCCTCGAAAGGTAAGGGTCATCAGAATTCTGTATGGCCTGTGAGGCAGCTTGAGGAAGACGCTGTCCCAGATAGGTGTTCCTTGTGGTGACAGGATCAGAAACGGAGGATGAAGTAGAGGCAATCAACCTACTACGCTCTTCGTAAGGTACAACCTTGTGAATGGCCCCAGTGTGGAATGAGTTCAGGTGTAGCTTCATGGTCGTAGTCCCAAAGCTATACGAACCATGCCTCCCGCGACTGAGTACCATTTTGCACTCATTGCAGGTGACACGGTTCGCATGAGCCTTAGGACCATTCCCATGAACGGTAAACAACCACCACACCCAAGAATCACGCCGAGGGCGGGTAGTAGGGATTTCCTCTACCTCATTCTCGTCATCCTCGTCTTCCTCCTCTGTATCCTCACTCCTGTTCCCCTCTTCAGGCACTTGGGAAGGTGGTGGTGGTGGAGGGGGTGGGGGTGGTGCTGAGGCAGATACAGCACCAGGTGGCAGCAGTGGAGCCACAGAAGCCATCTGGTTTCAGAATGTTCTTAGAACACCTACATTTTGGTTAATTGGACATCCCGGACACCGAGTGTGTTATCAGAACATTTTCAACTTGCCTGCGAACAGTACGGACAGGTGTAGTGTCCCTAGGACACCTCCCTTTTGATTAATGTGGACATCCCAGACACCTCTTGTGTTCTTAGAACAGTTTCAACTTGCCAACGAACAGTACGGACAGGTATAGTGTCCTTAGGACACCTCTATTTTGATTAATTAGGGACATCACGAACACCAGGTGTGTTCTTAGAACAGTTTCAACTTGCTTGCGAACAACACAGACAGATATAGTGTCTTCAGAACACCTCCATTTTCATTTATTTGCAGACATCCCTGACACCGCGTGTGTTCTTAGAACAGTTTCAACTTGCCTATGAACAGTACAGACAGGTATAGTGTCCTTAGGACACCACCATTTTAGCTTGATTGTGGCATCCCGGACACCAAATGTGTTCTTAGAACTGTTTGGACTTGCTTGCGAATATTACAGACAGGCATAATGTTCTTAGAACATCTCCATTTTGTTTAATTGCGGATATCGCGGACATCTCGTGTGTTCTTAGAACAGTTTCAACTTGCCAACGAACAGTACGGATAGGAATAGTGTCCTTAGGACACCTCTATTTTGATTAATTACAGACATCACGGACACCTCTTGTGTTCTTAGAACAGTTTCAACTTGCCTGCGAACAATGCGGAGGATATCTCCATTTTGATTAATTACGGACATCACGGACACCTCTTGTGTTCTAAGAACAGTTTCAACTTGCCTGCGAACGGTATGGACAGGTATAGTGACCTTAGGACACTGCCATTTTAGTTTGATTGCAGACATCCCGGACACCAAATGTGTTCTTAGAACAGTTTGGACTTGCTTGCGAACATTACGGACAGGCATAATGTTCTTAGAACATATTCATTTTGGTTAATTGAGGACATTCCGTACACCTCGTTTGTTCTTAGCACAGTTTCAACTTGCCTGCGAACAGTACAGAAAGGTATAGTGTCTTTAGGACCCCCCCATTTTCATTTGTTTACGGACATTCCGGACACCCGCGCTGTCCGCGGACACGTCAACTGCTTAAAAAAAAAAAATGAAAGAAATTATGACACAGCATAATAATTTAACTTTGTTATATATGGATGTAAAATTTATGAGAGAGAAGGTGAAGCAGAAACTGAGACAAACACAGGAGAATTGGGGGTTTCAAGAGTATTCATATGAGGTGAAGAAGGGATGGAAGTCTCATCAAAACGTTTTTGTTCATGGAGAGGGTTTGGGGATCATTGACTGGGATATGGTGAGGGGGACAGGTACATGTGGGACAATGGTATCTAGTTTTTTCTTTCAAGTGATGCTCCACAAAGTTTTTCAAATTATTGAAATTTACCATGAGTATGTCATTTTTTTCTTCCATGCGCTGGAGAGTCTTATCCAACATTTCTTTTCGTGTATTATTTTCAATGTTTGTATGGTCTGTAAAAAAAAAATGTATATGTTAAATGTATATAAAATAATACTTATTAATTGGTTTATATAGAAAAGTGTCTACCATTAGGTTCACTATCTTCAGAAATTCCCCTCTAGCCACTCCACAGTACTAGACATTTCTGTGAGAAAAAAAAATGATATCACTAATACAGACATTTTTTAAATATATGAGTAAAATGAAGTACAGTTACTAGCTCCGGGTAAGGTGTATTCTTACTGGTTTGTAGCTCTGCTATTGCTCCTAGTTGTGGAGTTTCTGTGAGGTAATAATGTTGGAAGCCTATCTTTCTTCTTTTGGTATATTCCGTTTTAGAACATATTGTATTTAAATGAATGGTTGATGTGTTACATATATGGGTTACACTTCTTATTTATTACTACATATAATGTGTATGTGTGCTGGTTTGTGAACTTGTGCAGTGCTCATATGTTATGATATAACAATTTAAGATACCCCCCAGACTTTTTGGGTAGTGCTGCTGTTGACCGCACCTGTCCGCAGACATACGAAGAGTTCGCGGACATCAAATTCAGTAGCAGGGGTTCAGTATTTTCTATGTTACATGTACATAAATTCAGGGATATTATTGTTAAGCTGTGCTAATAAAAACCTATGAAATTCAGTAAAAAAACTTTGTTAAAGGGACGTTATGGTTAAGTTGTGCTACTAAATACCTATGAAATTCAATAAAAAAAACTTTGCTAAAGGGATGTTCGGGTTCCAAGTAAAACCGAAAAACCCCTGAAATTCACCAGTTATGGTAAGTTAAACAACAATAACTCGCTTCACCACTGTGCACTGCTAAGACTAACACCCATGACATCAAAGATGACATCACAAATGGGTCCAATTAGCTCTCGTTCTTATAGCATAAAACAAATACGAAAGGACTAATACCTCAATACTTTGCAAATGATGCACTGCAAAAGTTGACAACAACCAAATACCTTCACGTGCTATCACTAATAACTTGGAATTATTCCCACTACCAAAACCACTGCAACAACTTAACTTGTATGAGAGCATTATAATTCAAACAGTGCACCCATTCAAGCAATAGTACGCTTACAACCAAAAACAGCAAAACTACCTCCCTCTGGATTATTAAGAGGCATTCATTACAAAGTAGTTTATTTTCCATTAGATCTCAAAGAAAATGTACACACTCTGGGAGTGCAACGGCCAATAGAACAATCTTTGATTATTCTAGTAAATGGCGTACCTACAAAAGACAACAAAAAAAAATTGGCAGCAACTAATGGACTTACATAAAGTTAGAGATGCCCTGCAACATTTAAAAGAAAACAATGAATACTACAAAGAAATAGACATAGAAGAAAACCTGAGGGAAACCACCAAAATAATTAAAAACTCGACAGAAAGTGGCCAATTTTAACTTCTAGATCCTACGACAGAATCCAATATTTTAGACCATTATCCAATTCACCCATTGCACTCTAAAGACACCATAGATGATGCACTGGAAACTTACCAAATGCGGTAAGCCAAAGGATCTCCAATAAGCATATGGGAAAAAGTGTAGAAGCACAAGCCTTCCCTCTACTCTTTCCAACTGGAAAAGGAGGAAGGTACGATGAAAGACCCACACAAATAACATCATCAGAATACCACTCTTTACGAATACATTCTGAAGACCCCAGATTCAGACAAAGTGTGGAATATATATTCCACCTTCTCTATGAAAGTGAACTAGCAACTCTACAGAGTTGCACACACATTGAAATCAGGTACCAATTTTCAAAATATGTCTGCTACGCAATTACTACAAAAAGTGCAAGAAAAAGATGAAGCTTTACAGTCGAGCATTACAAACCTTTTACCAAACATGCGTGGTACAAAAGAATACTGGTTCCGACGACATGCAGAAGTACAGTGTATGATAAGAAACCTTGGCCCAACCACATGGTTTGTGACATTAAGTTGTGCAGAATGTGCATGTGAAGATTTGCACTATTTCCTATGCATAGCAAACAAAGACAAAACAAATATAAATATAAAAACACCAGGAGAACTCTGTTCTCTAGATCCTATAAATGTATCAAGATATTTCCATCATCACTTTATTACCATGCTACACTTCATTTGTAATAAAACAGTGCCTCCCCTCGGTGAAGTGCAACAATTCTTTTGGAGAAAAGAATACCAATTCAGAGCAGCACCACACATCCACATGCTTTTGTGGATTAAAGATACTCCTAAATTTGGTCAGGACAGTGATGCCACTGTTTTGCACTTCATTCAGAAATATGTCACTTGTGAAATCCCTTCACAAATTAAACATAGTGACCTGCATGCATATATTGTTGGTGCAAATATAAAAACAAAGGGAAATACTACACCAAATGCCACTTTGGTTTCCCTAGACCAGTTTCAACAACAGGTCAAGTGAACAACTTCATGTCTTCAGTTAGACATAGTGTCAAAGGTAAATCACCTAAGAGTAGATACTGCATAAAAAGAACAGAAGGATCAAAGTACATCAATGATTACAATGCAATCATTGCTCTCCTATCAAATGCAAATATAGATTTGCAATACATTGCAGACAATTACACTGCAGTTTCACGATATGTCACAGCCTACTTAACCAAAGCAGAAAAAACAGAGCTCAAAGACCTCTGGGATGACATATCACCTCAAAAAACACTGTTACAGAAATTGTACAGTTTAGGCATGAAAATGCTTTCCCATAGACTATGTGGCTGCTATGAAGCCGCAGACCGTTTAACTGGAACTGCCATGCATAGAAAATCTGAAAATATAGTACGGCGAAGCCTTGGGCCTGCTAAATACAGAAAAATAGTTTTCAAATCATATAAAGACATAGAAACAATAGCCAAAAATGATCCCAACATCCAAGACATTTTGAAAAACAATTTACTGGACACATACTACCCAAACAGGAGCACCACCTTGGAAACCATATGTCTTTATTACGTAGCCCAAAACTTCACATACACAAATAATATTAAACCAGATGAGAATAAAGGTAGATACAAAGTCGAACATTTTGAAGACAGCCTAGTGAAACTTAACAAACGAAGCATAATTAATCACATGAAATTGTCATTAAAAACTCCTTAACATAAAGAACTGTATTACATGTCTCTACTACAACTTTTTAAACCATGGAGAAAAGAAGATGTATTAGATACCCATGTCTCCTATGAAGATGCTTTCAAAGCAAATGCAAACACTATGACAGACATAACCTTTACACAGCACAAAACAATGTTAGACAAAGAACAGCAACAAGAAGAAGAACTCCAAACACAACTAAATATAGACACTTCTGACAGCAGTCAACCTTCTCTAACACAAAGCCACAAACCACTTGGACAGCCACTCATAGCAAATGATCCTGAATTAGCCATGACTGAAATATAAAAAACCCATGTACCAGTATGAAGAGTCTACAGAAGACTTTGCTGTTCTTAAATCACAATTAAACAATAAACAGTGTAGCATTTTACTAGAAATAACAAAAAAAATTGAACATGGTATGCAGCAGGAAACTAAAACTTGTACCTGCCAAGACTACAAATCTATACTGCTATATGTGAGTGGTCAAGCTGGTTCAGGGAAAACATTCTCAATAAGAATCATCAGCAAATTCCTCCAACAATTGACAAACAACAAACTGTCAGCTGTTGTAACTGCCCCCACAGGTTTAGCTACCTACAACATAGGTGGTGTCACTTTACACCGATTACTACTTCTTCCAGCAGAACACCAACACAAATTAGACTACTACAAACTTTCTTCAGAAGCTGCAATGTAACTATGCAGAGTTTTGAAACAAATGAGAAAGCACCTAATAGATGAGGTGAGCATGGTCTTCAACCTAATGTTGGCTTTGATACTCTTCAGATTACAAGAGGTCCTCAACACAGACTATGAAGAGCTCTTAGGAGGAAAACACATTATTCTTTTTGGAGATCTTCTTCAATTAACACCAGTTAAAGGTGAACCCGTTTTTAAAACCTTAGGGCACAAATTATGCCGTAAATCTCTTGGCAGCATAGGAAGTAACAATCTGTGGCAACATTTCCAATACAAAGAATTAACTGAACTCATGCATCATTCTGCAGACCTCACTTATGCCAACATTTTGAAAAGTATTCAGATTGCTGTACTATCTAAAGAAGCACAGAGTATCTTGAATACCAGACATATCCATGACCTATACGGCCATAATTCATGTTCTACTGATGTCATGGAACAATTAGCACACACAAATGTAAACTGTATGTCCTTGATGCCAACTCTTGCAAGCTGTGCACAATTCAATGAAACAATGTTGAAAAAAGAAATGCAACCAATAGTTCAAATTTGCTCCACAGACAAACTGGACATGCATGGTAAAAACACTACCCATGTGTTTACAAGCCACAGCACAAATACATATTTCTATTTCTAACACAGCTGGTTTAGAGAAAATATTAATATTATCTTTAAACTGTAGAGTAATGCTCAAACGTAACCTTAACATGGAGCAAGGACTAGTTAATGGAGCACTTGGTACAGTTGTTGGCTTTTAAATATACCCACGTGACAACAACATTCAGTTTGTCAATATTCACTTTGATAAACTATCAGAGGTTAAACAGATAGGACACTCAACAGCCTGATTCCTTCTTTTCAAAGACATGTATGTACGCAGATAAAAACAATCTATCTGTAGCCTACGGAGTCACCATTGATAAATCACAAGGTCTTACCCTAGATCAAGCATTGATAGATATTGGCAGCACAATGTTTAAAATAGGCATGAGCTATGCAGCACTATCGCGCCTACGTATACTTGAAGGTCTATTTCTAGTCAACTTTGATGCAATTAAAATAAACGCTGATATTCCTTGCATTCTAGAATACAATAGACTACGTGCACTCTACGCACCCCATCTCAAAACCTATCCTGTACCTTGAAAAGCAAACGTTTGTAAAAGAAAACTAGTTCAGACTCAAATTATACAGGATCTAACAACCATACCTCCAAAGAAATTAAAAGAAGCTAATACTTCAAACATGAACACAACCACAGAAACTTCTACTACACAAGTTAAACTAACTACCTCTTTAAAGAAACAACACACACTTCCAACAAGTGACTTAGACACAGAACTGTCTGGTCCATTCAAATGTTCATATACAACTGATGTAAATTGCTATGCAAATGTAGCAATCAATATTCTATTCCAATTGCCACCAATTATTGAAAACATTTACTTAAACAGAACAGACCAATTATGTTTGAAAATGTTAGTCCTTCACAGAAATGCAAACAAGAATACTGACAACACTTACAGTGTTTCTCGAATAAGGAATTAATTGGACTACTGTGCAGGAATGGTTAGATTCACTATAAACACACAAGAAGATCCACAATAATGTATAATGCACTTACTACAAGTACTGAAAACAAAAACATACCTATAAATTAAATCTTCCAGATTTCATAAATATGGGAACATAAATGCACTCTCTGAAACCATGTGACACAGGAACAAATCCCTAATGAACGCTTCATGTATGTATCCATACCTAACTGTGAATCCATTCCATTTCAGCAACTTGTACAAAATGCAAACCATGGCAGATTATGTACTACTTGCAATTCTGATAATCGTCCACTTTACAAATACAGTCACACAGTGAGTATGTAATAGTAATGCTTTTGCGTTACAATGCAGATGGTACCAAAAACAACTGCAAGAGCCTCACCTACTCCACGGCATCATCTTTTTACTGTGTGTTACACAGCACCTTCAATGCAGTGACACAGGGTTGTCTTTTACACTTCCCAAATCAGACTCCATTTTCTGGGACTGACTACTGTCTCTCAGAACATGTAAAGTTTCCATTAACTGTATTAGTCTTTTAAAATCCACAGACCTAGTACACCCTATCTTACACAGAGTACTGGAAAGGGTTAATACTTATCCCTTTTTGTCTGTTTCTCTTTGAGCATTGTTTTGCTCCCTTTTCATCAAGACTTGGCAGGTGGCAGTGGTAACTACCCTATTTTTCCTACCATGGTTATCTTAAATAACCTTGGTATTGTTTTAGGCTAACTTGGTAGCCTCAAACTTAAACCCGCTGCACCATAAACATTTGTATACGGTTCGGCTGGTTTTATTTGCCATTTCTTTTTGAAAATGTCTTTCTCATGTTTTACTCCACGCACCAAACCAGGTTTGGTTCCTTTGTTGTGCACCGTCTTTTTTGCAGGCTTCTCCACAGAAGCCCTATTTAGGCACCTGAAAGTCTGGGAAAGCAGGATGTGAGGGAGGGGTTTTAGGACCCCTGCCATGGGTTCCCTTGGTAACCCAAGTCGCACTCCTGTTTGATTGGCTAGGTGACTGTCCCGGCGGGACAGCCCCCCTGCTGTGTGATTGACAGCCAGGCTGTGTGAATGGGGGAAAACTACATAAAAAGAAGGTCTCTGGGATTGGAAAGGCAGAGTTGCCACTGGAATGAAAGAACCGATGAGGAGCTGACAGAAGAGGACCTCTACAACGACTGAACCGCCCAGTGAAGCCCTGCTGCAGGTCTGAATCTTCAGACTCCAACAACAGAGAGGATCCTCCAGGAATCTTCTTCCCCTGAGCTGGTGGGACCAACCAATTCACCCAAACTGCAAGCCAGGACTCCCTCCTCTGGTCGAATTTGCTGTACAGAGCTATAGTGGGCCGGATAGCCAGGAAGGTCGGACCCTGCTTGGGTTTTAAGGAGCGCACCTTTTATTTGTTTTTTTTCTCTTCTGCTGGTTTCTTCCCTGGGCAGTGCACGACCCTCTAGTCTTCCTACTTCATGTCAGTCCAACAGTCGCTTCAGGAACCGTGAGCCTGCAGGAACTGTCAGGAACGTCTGCCTCAGCTATAGCTTCTTCTCCATTTAAAGGTACTGTGCAAATCCGGTTGTTTGATTCGTTCAGCCACGGTGAAGGTGTGTGAAACCTTTCGCCAATCCAAGGGCTTGTCCTTCTCTTCTCTTTAAACTAACTTTTCTGCTGACCAACTTCGTCCGGAACACTTGGCAAAGACTTAACCGCAAACTACCCTGAACTGTGTGATCTTGAGCAAAAGACTTTTGTCCTATTGACTTTGGCCCTAAGCCTTTTTGTTTTGATTCCATCACTGTAGTTCCTCTTTCTAGATTGCCCTGCTTACTTACCTGTTGGTGCTGCTCACTTTTAGCCTAACTTTGTTTCCCCCCCATTTTCAAATTACTGGAGTGCCATTTTTCTCATAGTTTATTTTGTGTTTAACTTGTCCAGAATCTATTGGGAGTAGTATGGTGTATTAGTAACATGGTTTTCCAACTGCTTTTCTTTAGTGAGATGTTATACAACTGATGTGTAAATAAATGTATATTCTTTTACTCAGAAACCTTGAGTCAGTGTTTGTTTGAATCATAGTAATTGCTGTCCTTTGTGTAACTATTTGATACTCCTCACTTGCTCTTGAGATAGGTCTGGCTGCTCAGCCATCGCTACAACTTTACTGTGTAGTACAGGCTTGTACCAAAGGTGAATTTGTACTGTCACTTGGATTCTTAATTGCGTGCGGTGTTCCCAAAAGGTACTGCATATAATTCATTCTAACAAGGTCACTACTCTGCATACATAAAAAAGAAATGTGGACTGTTTGAATGTAATGATACTTCCATTACTCTAAAACAAAGATTACCAGCAAGTCTTGTATATGCTTACTTAATATTCTTAGGACCAAAATATATTCACTAATCTCAGTATAAACATTTACAAAATGTCCTCAATAACCTTTAAATCCATAAACTAATAGAATAAGGCAACAGCTATATAACAGTGAAAAACTATAAACAGTTAGAATACGCCAACCGGTATCTAACTACAACCAGACAAACTGAAATATACATTTTTCTAAGGAAACCCTACAACACTTACTACGTATAAAAATACACTCAACAACTTCAAAACTATCATCAGTTATAATATGCAAACACGTATCTAACTGCCTCAAAATTCTGAAACAACCAAACAGATAAATCAATACTGCTAAAATGCAACAAGAAATAAACAGTTACAATACGCCAACAGGTATCTAATTACAACAATAGTACCACCACTACCAAACCAAAAACCACACACCTATTTAATTCCTCCTACTGAAATCAACCACCCAAAAATATTCTACCATAGAAAGGATTTTTTAAATCCTGCATAGATTTATGTTCTCAGAGACCCAATGATTTTACGAACAAAGACAGGAACTGTGCAAATTGCACAGAACACTGGTTTGAAGCATAGAGCTTGTAAAGTACTAACTATGAGGGTCCACAAAGTACAGAAATGTCTGATATGCAATGCAATAACTCATTACAAACTACCTTAACTAACATGTGATCTTTTCTTTTATCACAGAGAATGAAAAAAGAATGTCTGCTCCAATTTCCCATACCATGAAAAAACTGCATACAACCTCAACAAAGCAAAAAGTATACAATGATTGGAGTCACAAACAACGCAACATAACACACCCATGCAAGCAAACACCTGACCACTCACCACAACCCAAAATGTTTGCTTGCATAGGTGTCTTATGCTGCAATGGATGTGACCAGTGCCTACAGTCTTGGGTGCATGGTGTGGACAAAATACTGCATATAGCTTCAACAAAGCAAACAGTAAGTATACAATGATTGGAGTCACAACCACCACAACATAACACACCCAAGCAAGCAAACACCTGACCACTAACTACAACCCAAAATGCCTAGAGTCTTAGGTACCAACATTCTGAACACAGTCCAACAACTACTATACACCATTTCCACTGTCCTATAAATACTATTACACTACTGGCAACCAGTATACAAACTTTTGAAAACCATACCCCTATGCAGCCCACATACCACTGTCAAAATGTTTGCTTGCATGGGTGTGTTATGCTGCGGTGGTTGTGGCCAGGATCTAGAGTCTTGGGTGCATGTTCGCAAACATAACAACTGTTGACTGCACTACTGGGTATTTTATTATGCTCTGATGTATTGTTTTGAGTAGTTAGTCGAGAATTGGGTGGAGAGAGCATGCATTGAAGAGTTTGTGCATTGGCTGCAAGTACTGTATTAGTATGTCAAGTGAAGTGGATAGGGTTTGAGGTAGTTGTGTTATGTTTTTGGGTTGTGGTCAGTTGTCAGGTGTTTGTTTGCATGGGTGTGTTATGCTGCGATTGTTGTGGCCAGGGTCTAGAGTCTTGGGTGCAACATGCACCTGGCCACAACCACCGCAGCATAACACACCCATGAAAAATAATTGCACATGTCTTAAAGGTGCTGTTATTAATAGAAACATGACTATTTACAACATTCATTACTGACCTGTTAATATTCCTACCATCTACACTGTATCTTTGAAACATAATCAATACATACATAATGAAAACTAGATTTTGAAGTGTTTATTGTAAATTACAACCACAGTCAGTGCATTGCATGTCATGGAATTCTTTAGTTAGAAGATGTACACTGTTCTGATCAGGGATAGGAACACATACACATCTTTCAGAAATATCCTGAGTAGTTTAATCTTTCTTACCTTGTGGACACCTATGATTACACTTCTAACTTATTCCTACATACCTATCTACACTACCACGTTCCTGCACTAATAAATTGAAGACAGTCATTGAAACATCTTCAATATCTTCCTGTGTATTTTGAGAAAATTGTTGGTTTCCACTTGTAACAGCTACTACAATTCAGATTGACATTGTTGAATATGTACTTCATGGTTTTCATCTACATATTTTTTAAGAAATAAACATTCCACACATAGCTGCTTCTCTGCTGTGGAAGCTACTTCTTGCATCAATGGAGTCATTTGAAGCAATATTCACAAAGCTACACTCCTCTTTTATTACTAAATCTCCGATGAGAGTATGTTAGAGTTTAACCACTCTCCAACTCCAGTAGATTATATTGTTTCTTAGTCTTAAAAGGAATGATTTTATTTGAATGTACTTTTACTGACTCCTTATGTTTCCTGGCTAAGTTCTTAGCAGGTACGGGTATAAGGTTCATATGAGGAGCATACATTACACACAACCTATTATATTCTTCAATGGAAGAAATGTCAGCTCTCACTTTTCTTTCATCAAAGTTTATTCAAAATAAAACTTTAACATTTTTCACATCTGCCAAAGCTACATATGACATTCCTTCTTTAAACACTGTATGGCCAATGCCAATAAGTGCTGCTTCTAAAGTCAACCCATGCGATTTTTGAATAGTTATTGCATATGGAAAGCAAAATGGAAACTGTGCTCTTTTCACAAAGGTATCCTTAAAAAGAATGAAAAGTGCAGAGGTCAGAGAAATCAGAGGAGTTTCTTCTAGATGATCAAACTTTACTTCAACATGAAATTGAATTCTCCAGGTGACCTCTTTGCACTTAACCCAGGTCCCTGCTGGACTGGAAGTGCTATTTCCCCCAACCCTCCTTTCCGAAACCTCTGTCTGTACGCATGCATGACTTGAATGTACTAGGACTAGTAAGCTTGTTTGTCCTGCTCCCTCTTTATCTCCCCCCTCTCTAGCTTGGTCGTAACTGTAACACCTTTTGCGCTTGCACTAGAAGAAATGCCATCAGGCAGAGTATGCTAGTTTCTCAGTTTTATGTTAGATCATTTGGAAACTTCAAGGCTTGTGAATGATTAATATTTTCCCTTGCTCCCTTCCTGCCTTGAAGAGCTTTGAAACACTCCACCTGGTTATAAGCATAAATAAACAATTACAATTACAATTGCAATTACAGTATTCCTGAAATTCAAAACAATTGCAAAGGTTAAAATGGTCAATACTTCCTATAATTTTTTGACTGTCCTTTGATTGCAGAATTTTGAAAATTATTTAAACTTTCAGAGGTGTTAATTGTAACAAGTCTCCAAAAACAAGTACGTGTTTACCTCCAAACAAAATGTTGGAGTCAGTCTTCAAAACCTTTTGTATTCGCAAGTGAATGAAAGCTAGCATCAAGTTAGACACCATACATCTACAATCAAGGTATTTCATTTTCTAAGAACTTCTCCTACTTCTTGTGCTGCACTGGTACAAGTTTTCAATACTCTAGTTTGTTGTCATGCTCCACTGGTAGCATCAACAGTCGGTGTAAAGTAAAACCACCTACATTAAATGCTGCTAAACCTGTTGGAGCATTTGCAATACATGACAAAGAACAATTCATAAAATGTTGGATCATGGCTCTTACTGCATGAGTTAAAAAAGATGTACCTGTTCCTGCTTGTCCACTAACATACAACAATACAGGTTTGCATTGCACACAAGAACATTCATGCTTGTCATGCTGTAAACCATGTAAGAACCTATCATTTCATAATAAACTTATTTTTGCTCTACATTAAGTTTACTAACTATGTCATCACAATTCGCATCTGCAACTTTAGTTTGTTGCATTGCACTTTTAATGTCTTCCACTGCAAGGTCAACATCAGTTTGAATAACTGGCTCACCAAGCACATTTTGACTTTCTGCTGTGGAATCTTGACTTCCCTTGTGAGTCTCATTTGCCTATTCAGCTGCCATAAATGTGTCTTGACGTAGTTCTTTCTCCAGTAACTCCAAGAGTTGCAAACATTTTGGGTATGTAATTTAGCTGTTTTTGTTGTTGCAAAGAATGTTTTCTCAAAAGTATCAAAACATCCAAGCAAATCAGACTCTGCTATCTGGGGAAGAACAACTGCAATAGTCTAATTCCTATTTCTCTGCAGTTTGGCAAGGCAGTTTCATGTGGTTGATGAGACTTGCCTTCTCATGTCTCACAATGCCACTTCATATAAACAAAGATTCTCCAATACTACAGATCGATTTGGATAATATGTATCAATCAAGTTGATTTTCAGCATCTCTGTACTGTCAGGTACTGCTGCAGCTGACTTCTGAATTTCATTCAAATGCTTCAGTACCCCATTTCTAGTAATTGCTGGGCCAAGACTTAACCAAAGCATATTAATGCTTCACCCATATAGAGGCAAACTAGTTAGCCAATCTACAGCTTTGTAGTTACCACACTCTCTATGTGAGAGCATCTTCAGACCAAAGCTTAGAGGTTTTTGACTAAGACTTTTATCTGCTGATGAATCTGCCCATACCTCAACTGTATTGCTCTTTTCAGCTTTTGTCACGTATGCTGTAACATAACGAGCGACGTCTGTTGTGTCATCAGAAATATACTGAACATCAGTATTTGCATTCCAAAGCTGAATGTCAACATTCACATGGTTAGCAGGAATGGAACAGGCAACATATTTTTCTATGAACCCCATTAAACAGCCATCACTTTCTTTACCAAACTGAGGAGACTCTTTAATCTACAACAGCATATGTATATGTGGATCCCCACATGCCCGATGATGTTTCCTCCAAAGGAAATGTTCTACAGTGCCTAATGGACCATTTTCCTTGCTACATATAAAGTGGGTCATGGTTAAAAATCTGCAATGAAAGACCTGCGATACACTTACTGGTTCTATGTAACACAATTCTCCTGGTGTCATGTGTTCTATGTCTTCTTTCTCTGGATTACTTTCATGAGTCTACTCTGTAAGATCATCCCAACCATACACATCACAACTTAAAGACACAAACCAAGTTTGAGGGCCCAAGTTTCTGATCATGCATCTCATATTGTAGTGTCTCCTTTACCAATATTCCTTGGTTCCTCTCATTGTATCAACAATATGGGTAAGTTTACACTCTTATTTCACCTGTTGCAGTATCTCACATGCAGAAATATTTTTGAAATCTAGAGCAACAACAGCACAACATAATGTTGAAAAGTGAAAAATATATTCAACATTGGTGCAGAATCAGCAAACTTCAGAATACATTTTTGTACACTGATATTGCCTCTGCCTCTTGTACCAGTAGGAAAAAGCATAGGGAAACAACCAGCTTCTAACGTCTTTTCCCAGGCACTTATTGGTGCACCTTTCCATGCTTTAATTTGATAACATTCTAAACTGACACCCATGACTTCACCTTTCCATGCTTTAATTTGATAACATTCTAAACTGACACCCATGACTTCACGTGAATGTAGAGGATTAATAGTGTAATGTTAATGCAAACTATTCCCTTCTGCAACAGATAGACATTGGCACTGACCTTTACTGTTTCTGTTTGATGACTCAACATCAAGCATAGACAAGTCTGGGACAGTCAGACTGCCTTTGTATAAATCATTGTGCTCCAATAGAAACGTGAATGCCTTTTTCATCTTTCCAATATCTACAACATGGTGCCAAATGCTCTTATCTTTAGTGGCAATACCATTTACTAAAACAAACAAAGAATATGCAATGTCACGCTTCACTACTAGAGTGCTCACATGTCCTTCCAAATTGAGAGGGAAATACACATCTTTGCCTCTCACACCTTGCACTAATGATTTTTTAGACAGATTTGACATTGTTGTTTTCAATCTAAAAATCACTTGGAAAGGATAAACTGTTTGCAATGCAATCACTTCAAATACGTAAAATTTTCAAGCACAGCAGGGATATCAGGCACTAGCATGTTGTTCAAGACACTTCTAGGAGGAATATGAATTGTTCTTTATGGGGGATTCCATATTTAATTTCAGTTTTTTCTGAAGATGGCACAAGCAGTAGTACATGCAGTAGTACATGTTATGCTATGGTTATGTATGGAAAAAATACATTTCTCATATCAAATGTCCTTCCTTCTTCTTTTTTATACGTATGGCATTGCAATTTCCTTAGTTGGTGTATATCATTCATTTCGCATGCACATCCCATATCATGATTCCTAAGGCTGTAAAACGAATGGCCACTGTCATCTATAAAATTATTTCAGGTTTCATGCAGTCTTACCATCTTGAAAATGTACTGTTCCAAACACAAATGCATCACAAACTGAGAAACTCTATTACCATCCATTAAAACTCCACTTTGCTCATCTTATTTATACTACATGCAATCCTTCACACACTTTCTACAATCATGAAAGGCTATTTTATAAGAACTGTATCTGCTTATAGAGCAAAAGGCATTCCTTCAACAGAAATTTGAATGAAGAGCATATGATCTTCTCCCTTTACATTAATTCATCACATAAAACTGAAGATTCAAAGTGCGAATCTTAGTGCTGAACATAATAGACAGTGGGCCTCATTACGACCCAGGCGCTAATGGGTTAACGGCGCCGTTAACCTATTAGCGCCTAAATACGAGGTCCCTTTGCGGGACCCGACCTTAACAGCTGGTGTAGACCAGCCGTTAAAGTAGGGTGCCGCAAAGGGACCTCAGTGCTAATTACGGTGCTGCAATTTGCGGCACCGTACTTAGCGCCTTCCCCATTCCCATTGAGCCTTATGGGGTAAAAATGGGAATGGGGAAGGGCCATGGCGGCATGGGGAATTACCCCCCGCCAACCTCGGAATGGGGTGGTAATTCCCCATAGCACCATGGTCCTCCGCCTGGGTCGTAATGAGGCCCAGTGTATAAATTAGCATAATTACTTAATTCACATTCATAAAGGTGTTGCACGATAATCTGTTACACATCTTTGCGTTGATGTACCAACCTACCATTCATGCATCTCTGGTTTGTCCTAAATTCATGAGGAAGGTGATAAGAGAAGAGAGCTGCAAGATAATGCACTACCGCTTAGTTGATCCACCCAGCCCCAGTTTTCATGCCTTACCAGCCGCTATTTAAGAACTGTAGGGCAACTGCAGGCACACAACATTCATTAAACTTCTGGTCACATAATTGGGCCCTGCCACATCCCTGCTCTTCCCATCACCCATTTAATGAGTCCTCCTTAGGCATCCTTTTCAAAGAACATCCAAAGTCAAGCACCTCACCTGTTTGCACCTGTTCAGGCATCATAGGGCCAATGGCCTGACATGCTATCCTGCATTTCACCTACAATCTAATCACTACTACTGCTACTCAAACAAAATATGTCAGCATGTATGCCCTCCCTCCACTGACCATCCCCACTCTCACTAGGGTTTAATTGGCCAAGTGCCCTGGGCAGCCCCAGAAAGCTTCCTTAGCAAACATCATACATATTATCCTTGCCCCCATCCCACTGAACATTTCTTCAGTAATTCCTGACATACTTTAACCACACTTCAGAGTACAATTCCCAAACCCCTTCTTAAGAGAACAAATGTTCACTGGAAACTTACTAGTTGAAACTTACTTTCTCTGCAACATGTCAGAATACATGAATTACCACAAATAAAGAAAATAACATTTAACAACATCAACAACAAATTAGCATTCATCAGCAGCACTCCATCATAAGACTTGATACAACTATGTGATCATAGTCAAGAGTGTGCTATCCAACTTCAATGCACAAACACAGCAGCAATATGTTCAAGGGTAAAGGTATGATGCTTGTTTAATGATACAAATTATTATGCACCCCTCTTCATTTTACATATCCCTATGTTATTGCATTGTGAAACAACATATGAGATTACATAGCATGAAACCCAAATAGGTTCCTGTCCTCCCAAAGCACACATTTTACAAGAAAATTGTGAAACTGCCAAATATGGTTGCTTATTATTATTGCTAAATTACTACCAACAATTAGATGGGAGTGGACATACTGCAGTATAAATGAATGCCCCATGTAGACCTCTCCTCTAAGTGCTTGAGTAATGTGGGATGCTGTTCAGCAGGTCAGATAGTGCAAATAAGATGAGAAGAGTTTCACTAGGTGGGCATTGTCGGGTTGCGATATATCTGTGGTTTGCACAGTACATTCTTTGAATGATAAGTGTGAGCAACCTGAGACATTTTTCCCAGGCTATTCCCAGGGATCCCTGACTCAGGTGGCCAAGGGGGGGGCATCGCTCTTGGATCCCAAACGTGGGGGCGGACGAGTGAGGGAGGATCACCAGGGCTGTGGTTCCTTGGGGACTGTGGGTGGAGCACCCTCTGGCGAGACACAGTACACCTTTTTTTCCCAACATAACCCCACCCAACAGTCCCTCATTTGTAATAGGATACTGTCGACCAATTTCAGTTGGGTGATATTGTATGTGAATATGTTCTCTAAGCGCTTTTGATTAAGGTGCTATATACATAACACATCATTATCATTATGCCCAATACCTTTCTATAAAAATACAAAAACCCATTTATCATTCATCATACACTTACCCCCTTCACCCTGACAAAAACCTACAGTTTTTCCATAATCACTCGGAAAAACTACAACTCCTATAATCCCTCCACACTCTCTTTTCCAAAGACCACTGGATGAGGAAGAGGAAACCCTGATCCATAAAGATTACCCATAGGAACTATGGCAGTCTCCGTTTTGTCCCACTAACGAGGCCAGGCGAGGTCAGGCCTCCCTTTTCAACCACTCACACATGATGCTAGTTGACTCTCTCAGGGAGTATAACAGGTGGAACACACAGGCACATGCTGAGCGAGCTTGGGATGCTGGATGGGGCACATAGGCCAGGAGGCAAATTTGAGATTAAGAGTCCCTGGAAGGCCTGGAAAACCAAGGACTGCCTAATTAACAGGCCTGTGAGTACAGGGGAGGCTGCAATGTGGCGAGGGAGTGCCAACTCCATGGAGACAAACCAGGGGCAGCTGGAGTCACCTAGCAGGGCCCACACCAGAGCTCCTCCCCTTGGCAAACAGGAGAGCTTAGGCCTTTGAATGGCATGTTGTGGGACCTTCACCTCAACAAACATCCCCTTGTGCTCTTGTTGCTCCCAAAACACTAGAAGGCCATTTCCAGGGAGATAGCGAAGTGGGTGGGAAATAAAGAAAAGTGCATTCCGGGACTAGAAGTCCAAAGACATTTATTTTGGAAAATTGAGAGGGGCCCAAACCCAACTGAAGGTGACCCATCTGTGAACTTAAAGAGGGGTCTGAGCCTGACTGAGGGAGACCTATCTGTTAACTTTGAGAGGGGTCCGAGCCCAACTGAGGGACAGCCATCTGTTAACTTTGAGAGGGGTCCGAGCCCGACTGAGGGAGACCCATCTGTGAACTTTGAGAGGAGTCCAAGCATGACTCAGGGAGAGCCATGTGTGAACTTTGAGAGGGTGTCCAAGCCTGAATGAGGGAGACCCATCTATGTACTTTAAGAGGTGTCTGAGCCTGACTGAGGGAGACCCATCTGTGAACTTTGAGAGGGATCCAAGCCCGACTGATTGAGACCCATCTATGAACTATGAGAGGGGTCCAAGCCTGACTGAGGGAGAACCATCTCTGAATTTTGAGAGGGGTCCGGGCCCGACTGAGGGAGACCCATCTGTGAACTTTGAGAGGGGTCCAAGCATGACTGAGGGAGAGCCATGTGTGAACTTTGAGAGGGTGTCCGAAATGACTGAGGGAGACCCATCTGTGTACTTTAAGAGGTGTCTGAGCCTGACTGAGGGAGACCCATCTGTGAACTTTGAGAGGGATCCGAGTCCAACTGAGGGAGACCCATCTATGAACTTTGAGAGGGGTCCGAGCCAGACTGAGGGAGAACCATCTGTGAACTTTGAGAGGGGTCCGAGCCCAACTAAGAGAGACCCAATTGTGAACTTTGAGAGGGGTCTGAGCCTGGCTGAGGGAGACCAATCTGTGAACTTTTAGAGGGATCCGAGCCCAACTGAGGGAGATCTGTGTGAAACTAAAGGAGAGGTCAAAGCCCGACTGAGGGAGACCCTGAGAGAAATGTTGCCAAAATCAGGAGGGGTCCGAGCCCAACTGAGGGAGATCTGTGTGAAATGAAAGGAGAGGTCCGAGCCTGACTGAGGGAGACTCTGAGAGGCAGATGCAAGCTGGTGAATCCCACTTTGTGTTTTCAAAATACTGCTGCTCTACCTTATGAGTGAAAGAGTTGGGGAGGTGAAGCAATCGCTGTGGTATTATCCTTGGTTCCCAGATCAAAAGGCATGACCCAGAAGTCAATACAGCTAGTGAGTTAGAGAAAACTGTGCCAAACGGGTCTGTGTTGAAGCAAAGTTTACAAGCAGCAACACAGTATCAAGAGCAAATGAAATGTGACTAATGGAACATGGAGAAGTAATGAACTGAATAGACAGCGAGTGATGCAGTGTTGATAGAGTGGTCCGGCATAGTGAAAGTGTCCAGTCGAAGGTCTCCGTTCAACAGGAGCCACAGAGAAAGATTGAACTGTGTTTTGGTTTGTTGACAAGAGACACCAAAAGGGGAAAAAATAAGTATTTGGAGTGGTCATTCAGGATATTTGTCTAACCCCTCACATATTTGAAGGTCTTTGATTGCTTGAACCACAAAAAGGAGTGTGAACAACCAGTCGAGCTCGGCTGAGGGGCACCTGTGAATTTAGGAGAATCTGTGAATTGAAATGCCTGCTCCTGGCAGAGGTAGGCCTATTTTTTACTATGAAACCACAAATGTATGTGAATACTTTAAGCTTGTGAACTTTTTAACCTTGAGAAAAGGCACTTCGTTTTGATTATGTCTAAGGCATCCTGCGGCTCAGAGACTTCTTATGAATAAGAGATTTTTCAGTGGAAGGTCCTGAACTGTGCCCTGAACTACATCCTCATGCCCAAGCGGCCAGATTCTGTTCTAGAGCTCAAGTGTGCCACCTTGTCCCGTGATGAAAACGTGGTCAAGGGAACCTTAACACTCAGTCATTCTGATGCATTATTTTTGGACACTGTTTTCTTTTACATACATATTTTCCCAGCACATATCTGTTGTAGTAGTTTAAGGGTAGGCAATACGTTTTGTTAGTATAGGCCATTTTGTTTTGACAGACATCACAAGGACTGTTTATTTATTTATAGTTGAGGGTACTCCCATCTTTAGATATAGGACCAGATAGGCATTTTTCAAACCCATTCTGTTCAATAAGCATCCTTGATCTGTGCACCATTTGTGTCTGTCTTCACTATTGATGCCATGTCTTCCTTATATGAGCCTAATTGAAAGGTCAACTAATCTTATATGCCACAGTACCCATTTCTTTGATAACCTAACAATTCATGATAAAGCATACACATATTAAGAGAAATGCATAAACCATGTCATTTGCAAGTGCATACCTATATATAAAGAGTGAAACACATTTTATACATTACTTCATAAAATCTCCAATGCAATCTATAAGACCCTACCCACTTAGCCACTATGAATTCACTGTCTTCACTTTGCTTCATAATTTCCCAAAAAACATTTACCTGGTGTATTTTGCCTGAAACGCCAAACGACTTTAGTAATACCTGGCATACTCAGCCAGTACAATTCCCAAACCACTTCTCAAGAGAAACAATTTCACTCCGAACTTACCAGTTCAAATTAACTTTCCCAGTAAGCTAGCAGAATCCACAAATCTCCACAAATAATCAAAAGAACATTGTCAAACATCAAAACCAAGTTAGCATTCATCAGGTACTCTGCCTCCTAAAACTGTTCAAATTGAAAGGCGCATTATGAAACGTCCACAATTCTAACACAGTAGAAAATCTCCAATTTAGGGCCCCAGAAAACACCTTAATATCCAACAACAAATCACATACACAGCTGCAATATTTGTCAAGAGTAGAGTTGTGCAGCTTGGTAGACACTAGGTTGTTTTTATGCACCCAGATTCATTTCGCATCTTCCAATGTCAGTGAAAAACAACCTTTAATTGCAAATCTAATTTTGGCATAACCATAGCATAACATGTGGCGCTGCTTCATCATACTCCTAAAATATGGATAAACATACTTTCCAAACAATACTTCTAAACTTGACAAAATCAGACATCTAAACTTACTTATTCTATCTTAGAAAGACAATTCATAATATACATGACATATAGAAAAACACACAATCACTCACCTTCAGCTGCTCCAAATAATGAATAGATCTTAACAACAGCCAAATACAGAACATGTGCACAATCTGTTCTTGAATCAGAATGTCAAAAGTTGACAAAAAGGTCTTTTTCGTAGCTTTCAGAAAACAATAGCACAAAAAAGGACTGTAGAAAGGAAACAAGTAAAATGGCCAACAAATTTTTTATACAACATATAACAGTCAATAAAACCCAACACAATCCTTCTGAAGAATACTTTGTAGAACATGTACTAACACAATTAAATAAAACAGTTCTTTTCTTAATTTTACAAATTACATATCCGCGGCTATAACCCCAGTTACATGCCAGGACTTTCCTATAGACTCGGTTACATGTACTTTTATAATTGTGCTGGAAAACACATATTGCAAAGGATTCAAATGTAAATTACACATGCCTTTAGGTGAGAACATCCAAACAGAAACACATGTACAAATATGTGCTATAGAGCATACATAAAATAATATGATCACTTCACCAAAATACATACAGCTATAACCGTGGGCAAAATGAGCAGGTCCATGCCCAGAGCTACCATAGCCGCCACAAAGTACAACATACTATTGTACTATTGTAGCGGATCGAGTCAACCGCCAGTAGCCGTGGCTACCCATCACATATTTTAAGATTCAAATAGACATATTGACAAGGTGTAACAATTCAAAAAACAAAAAGGTAGACATGAGGGTATAGAATCAGGAACATATGTAAAACAGTTTAGTGTAAAATCAACAAAACAACATGATCAATGCACAGAAATTGAAATCGCCATACCCACAGATAAGGCGATGGTAATAGACCCGGCAATAGCTGCCAAAATTACACAATGTCCCATTGGCTAAGTAGTACTCACAGCTATAAACCATCTGACAGGTCACAACATTTCATTGTCTGCTGTCTTAACAATGGCTGTTTTAAAAAAATGATTCAATGGTATTTTTCTTTTCCAATATACTTAAAAATTTATCTGGGTGGCTCTTAATTAATTAGTGAAATTAACACGTATCGTGTTTTTCCTTTGTGGCATCTTTTTTGGTGGAATATGAAAAATAAATCTGATAATGGACACCCCGAGCGCAGCACCTATGTCCTCAACATCAACATGAACCCTATTCTCAAAATTCTAAAATTCTCCAAAGTCTTCTGACCAATAAAAATCATCTCCTTCTGAAATTGGCTGCATGTTTAAAATATCCAATTAAACAATAAATATACCACAAAAATAGCACAATCTCTTAAAACTACACCTCACTCTCAAGCAATAAAAATGTACCATGTACAAAAGCTCTTATTGCAATGATAGAATATAATCTACAGTTTTATTGGCATATATATAAGTTACTCAAAAAAATACATTCTCTGATAGGTTCAACAATTTAACAGCATCTGTGGTACTTGACATCATATTGGCAACCAATGTGAGAAACCAGAAGGTGTCTCACCCGCTAGTCCCCAGGGATCTGCCATCCAGGTGGCCAGAACACGGCCATCACTGTTGGATCCAGCTCCTGGAGGTGGACCAGTGCGGGAGGATCACCTGGGTGGGGGGTCTTTGGGGAGTGGGAGTGGGACACCAGATGGTGAGACACGGTATCCCCTTCCCTGTAATACCTTTTTCCCATCCCATCAGGTAGGATACCTAGAAACTCAACTCCCCACCTTTCCCAACACAAACACTTGTTCACGGACAGTTCACTGTGATCCAAAATGGTCAAACACTAGAGCCGTATACCTGACATGTCCCAATGCAATGGTCAGGCAATTTATGATCATTACACACACCTGACTTCCATCACACTTCCCCACAGAGATAAAAGATGGAGCACGAAATTAAACTCTGACCAGTTGAATTGCAAGCCAGACCCCTACTGCCATAGGGGATACGTCAACCATACCTAGAAGGCAAAGATCGAGGGAATGTTTTTTTCTGAATTTTGAACGATAATCCGAACAGATAGGATTGGAAGAAAACCTAAAACTATGCTATTTGGGGCCCCTGTTGAAAGGTAAACTACAGACCGCCTACCAACTACTCAATCTTGACCAGCGAGCCACCTTTGTTTCCATCAAAGAAGGGCTATTAAATGGAGTGGGCCAAACTTGTAACTTCTATCAGGAAAAATTGAGGCCCATTAGATTAAATCCTGGAGAAACCTCCCTTGAAATGGGTGAACATATCAAAAATAACATAGCCCTTTGGATCAATAACAAATCCCTGGAAGAATTAATAGAAACTATTACATTAGAACAGTTCACCAATTCCTTACCCCTTTTTTACCTTAGACATGGCATTAAAACTGCACAAAACCACTCAGATGCAGCCAAACACTTCCACTTGGTACATAGAGGTGAGGATTCGAAAGATTACAAACCTACCCACCGACCCCAACCGCAGAGAGTAGATAAAGAAGGAAGGTCATATAAAATCAAGGAATGGATACCGAAGGAATGAATAGAAGCCAAAAGATTGGACCCTAAAAGTAGAGAAGACAGTAACAGGGAGGAACCTAAAGCAAGCAGAACACCCCCCTTGTTCAGTCCATCAGCACATGTGTATGTCTGTCCTTTGCTGACTTCACATATGAAAAGTCGTGGGTGAATGGAAGGCAAATGAAGGCATTAATTGACTCAGGTAGCAAGCAAACCACCGTAAGAGCTGACTTGGTCACAACAATGGACCTCGAGAACGGTACCCTGTTAAAGTTGCCTGTGTACACAGGGACAATGAAATATACCCCAAAATTCCTGTGTACATTAACATCAGGGGTGAGTCCCATTTAATATCTTCCGCCATCATTCCTGGGCTTCCCAAGGAAGTCATTTTGGGCTGGGATATACCTACATTTTCCATTATTTTGCAGGAACCCCTACCTCCCTACAGAGCGTTTTCACCCCAGGACTTCTGACACTCTAATTACTATTCCCAAAACTCTCCAATTTGGGGCTGGGAAAAGACGGCATCCCATGTTACCTCCCCCGACAAGATATAAACAACCCATGAAACAGAGTCAACACCTAGAGACCAGTTTGTTGTACATGTGTTTCTGTTTGTTGGTTATTTTCAAGAGACCAATAAAACCACCTCACCTCCATCTACAGAGACAAAAAAAAACAAAAAATAGTGGAATATGCAAGAGTCTCTGGATATATCTCATCCCTGTTCTTTACCATGTCTTACCAATGAAGAACCTGGACAAAAAACAGTCATATCCACCTTGCCTAGGGAAAGGGTATGTGAGAAACCAGATGGTGTTTCACCTGCTAGTCCCCGGGGATATCTCATCCAGGTGCCCAGGACAGAGCCATCGCTTTTGAATCCAGTTCCTGGGGGTGGACCAGTACAGGTGGATCACCTGGGTGAGGGGTCTTTGGGTAATGGGACACCAGATAGTGAGACGTGGTATCCCATTCCCTGTAACACCTTTTCCCCATCCCACCAAGTAGGACACCTAGGTAATCAACCCCCATCCCCTTCCCCGACACAAACAGATTCTCAGGCAGTTCACCATGAGCAAAAACTGACTAACATCAGAGCTGTATAACTGACATGTCCCAATACAATGGAGAGGCAAGGTCAGGCAATTATTAATCATTACACACACGTGACTTCCATCACACTTACCCACATGGATTAAAGGAGGACCACGAAGCAAACTCTGAGCAAGGCAAAGCACATGAGGAAGCAGCAGTTCCCAAATGGAAGTTTCATACAAGGAGAAAGACGATGAGACCAGTGGAGGTTATAACTTGGGGGGTACGTCACATAGATGTTTTATAAATATATACATAATAGATCATTCCTAGAAAGGAATACTTTGGGTACAAACAGCATACTTTTTTGCACATTGAGGCATATAGCCGCGGGTATGGTCCAACAAACCTGTGGCTACGACCCTCCCCAGTCATTGCTGCAGTTAACTACGCTTCTGATATTCAACAACTTATTGGGCTATACCATAGCCACAGTTATTCATCTATGTTTAAAAAAATATATATTTCCTTCTATCTGTAGTACAATAAAACATAATTAGTTAAAGAAAACACACACTGCAAAAAGGGCAATTTAATACACAAGTTTCTATGACCCTCATATCTTGTGTGCAGTGCATCACATGCACTATAAAAGATACAACATTTGAGCATACAACACTGTTGTTCTCCTTGCACATACTAATCATTCGGTCTTTGGGAATACAATATAACTTGTATATAAAAAAAAACATAAAATAGTATACAAAAATATAAAAACTACCAGTACAATAAACAAGCAGGGATATATTATAAACTGGGTAAGAATAAACAAAGTAGGTTATACTGCATGGTTTCAGAACAGAGGCAGGGGAAGGTTAAGTAAACTTGGAGAACAAGAGAGACCAGTGTGGGATAAGCAAACTTGGAGAACATGGGATAGAAATCAATCAAACAGTTAGAAACACTAGCACTTTTAAAATATATATTTTTTCTTATTTTGTGGCAAAAAAAGAAATGGAAAAAGTGCAATGCACCTTGTGCAAAAGACTCCAAGACTGGGGCCTTCAAAGTGTTGTAGCTGTTCTGCCCCATACAAGGCAGCAGCCTTTTTTCACTTACATGTGGTCTTCCCTCTTCACTGGAGCTGTGAGTGGTGGTTGTGCACAATAGACCTGCACACATTAAAGGAGCTGCCACCAACAGCCAGCATCTTAAAACACCTGCAGCGCTGGAGCAATCCATTTTAAGAATCAGAAATGCTAAAACAGTTCACAAATGAGGCTTTTCATGAATTGACTTGAGAAGTACTGCACCCATCTCCAGCAGTACCACAATATTTTGAATATGGGTTGGCGTTTCACGAGAGTAAACTGTACAACATCTAGTGAAACTTCACTTGGATGATGAGAACTATGCAGCTAAAATAAAATACAAAAATACAAACATGACTAAAATGAATTTGCTAACCACGGTCAATTCAACTACCACACAAAACACTCAAAAGACCTAAGAATACTGTGTAACTGAATTTGCATTAACATTACAAGAAATACAATGAAATAAATCTTTGCCTCACTAACAGAAATACAAAAACTAAAGGCCTGCATAGAAATGCCATTGATTTAAAAATCTAACTTCATAGGTCCATATTTGTAAAATCTAAAAAATGCATTAAATACTTGCCACACAATCAGAGCAGATGAACAAAATCATGACCACCTGATAGCAGCGGTTACTATAACTAAATCACACAACAAAACAAACAATACAAATACATCTTCAAATCTATACATATTTATTAACACTTATTTTCATATCAGCCTACCTCCTCTAATGTGCACAGTGAATCTTCTGCAATCAAAAGGAAAACACTGCAGAAAATTGTGCATTTTATACTTTTCAAAACAAATACCAAAAAAGAGGACTATATACCAACACAAATACTAAAATGTATGACACATTTTCACCAAAACATTTCACTGAGAGCTACACAAATAGAAAAGTGACAACAACCAATAACAAGCAATGCAACTCACAAAATCTATTGTTTCATCCACCCAACATCTTTTATATCTTCAGCTTTTCGACGTGGGTACAGATCTTGTTTTATATCCCTGGCTACACATACAATTTTCTGCAAGCCCAAAACCAAACTAAATCAGCTTTCAAACCTTCAAGTGATATAAGAGAACACCTCAGCAGATACACTATCCCACACACATACAATTATGTACTGTATCATACACATACAAATATGATTATTGCACAGACAATGTATCATTTATAGACACAGCTTTAAATATAACCGTGCCTACACATACAACCAATAAAAGCATCATCATTGTGCCTATGCACATGCTTTTCAATAGACACGTTATAGAAAAGCCCTGCATGTCCGTTTGCTAATAGCCACAGCTATACTAAAAAAATTACAAATAAAAATATGCATTTCCACTCCCCATGGCCCTAACATACCTACAAGTCCCCTCCACTCCCCATGGCCCTATGCCACTCACCTTGTCTCTGCCAATATCCCAAAACACTCAATGCATCTATGACACTACTCCAACCAAATATTTGGATAGCCATGGCTACCACACGTCCACAAGCACACAATGTGCCATTTGCCACAATATAGCCCATCTGCACAGGGTATCACATATACCCACAGGTAGCAATGCCATGCAATGAGTGGCTGCTGGATAGCCACAGATAATTACAAAAGTACCAAATACAAACTCAAAAATACTCACATCATACATACCCTACACATACAAACTACTAGAAATTCAAACTAGAAATCATTTTCCTGGAAACAGAGAAAGACTGCAGATATCATTGCTGGTTTGAAAACTGTGAGGCTGATCGGAGTCAGTTGGCTGTTTTGGTTGCTAGCTTTTTGTGAGAATCTAAATATTAGCATTATTCATTGTGGAGGCTATGATTTAGTGAATGTACGAGTTGTGTCCCTTACTTTAATGATGAAACAAGACATGTGAAAACTAATGGAACTATTTCCTCACACCATCTTTATCTTTTCCAATTTGACTCAGAAAATTAGATCTGGCCCACCAGATTCAATGGTAAAATTACGAAATCACAGAGAATTGTTAATAAAGTTGTTTCAACATTTATGAGAGACTACAACCAATTATAGATTTCAAACAACAACATACAGTTCTATATGGCCAATTTGTATAGGCATGAAGGAGTATACCTAACAAACTAAGGAAATACAGTGTTCCTTCATAACATCAACACAGTACTCCAAATATGCTAAAATAACACACTCAGTGTACCCAAAGCCAGTCCTTTTAAGGACTATTTATCACAAATAAAAACACAAGTGCAATAACATAATAACCACAACATTTGTTTTATTGTCCCATGGCTCCAGTTTATTGACTTTTATTATAACCACGGTTACAAATTGTTAGTTAAAGAGGGGGACTCACTTCAGGTTTTATAATACAATAGAACTGAATAGATCAATACAATACAGCACTGCTTATGTAGCTACCTAAGGTAGCTGAAGATAATGAAAGCAGAGAATAATATGAACCTGCATGTCCTTAAAGACGAGGTAACAGTAGCTGGAGATGGATGGGGATGCAGATCTTACTCATACTTCAATAATTAAACCGACTCAGGAAGTTTGGCAAAAACATGACTGTTTTAATTAGAATTATTAAAACAGGGAGAACAACAGGCATCAACACATGCCACAAAGCAGTCTCTCTCAAGAGTCTCTCTCCAATCATTACATGAAAAAACAGAGAACTTTATACAAAAAATAAGTCATAAGTGAAATCATACTACATGGCAAAATAAGAAAAAACTATTATGGGATGTGATAGGCTTAAAGGAACATCTACGTATACTTTCTATAAGGGCAGAGATCGTGATTGGATATCTAAGGTCAGGTGGACAACTAAGCTCACCCCAAGTGCAAGTCATCTTTCGTGTCAGACTAATACACAATGTTCTATTGGCTTCTCAAACTGTATGGCTCCATTCTACGTGGCCCTATACAATTGGTTGGCACACTTGTACCTTTCTAGATTATTGCACTCGCTAACAGCACGCACACTGGTACCCCAGGTGTTAGAGGGTTTGCCTGTTCATACCTCCCCACCCAATTAGCCCAACATTCATCATCACTCCTGCTGTCTGCCAGTCAATTAGTCTTTGCACTCAGCCCTACGAAGGCTCACTGTGCCTGAGAATAAAAGGCATGACTTTATCTTCTGGTCTCTGTGTAGCTAGCCCCAAAGTCTATTTTCATCTGAACATGTTACTACAGACCACATTTTGAGCTCCTATGTTGATATTAAATGAAGAAAACCTGGCACTTCTAGTGTTTTTCTGTTACACCTCAAACAGTAGATCGGCTCGCCTCTCATGTTCATTGCATCTTCTCGAGTAGATAACTAGGCTCTTGGCGGTCCTGACTCTTGACACTGGACCAGGCAAGCCTTCTTGAATCTTCCTTCACTGTCAGCTATTCTATTCTGCTGCGCCACACTTACAGCCATTTCATTCACTGGGTCCAAGTTTGCTAAAATGTATCGTGGAACATCCAGATTCTATACACACATGTATAAATATTGGTGGCACCGCCTGCAGTCTATTGACTAGATAGAGCCAGCCTTCTGATTACTTCATCCACTTGCTTTACTGCATCTGTACATTTATGAAATGTATTTGCATTTTCTTCAGTGCTTCTCAGCACGTACAATCTTCATTCAGCACATGAAACGTTGCTCAGTCCTTTATTTTGCCACAAAATTCTATCAGGTCTGGATTCTTTCTTTATTGGCATCTCTTCTGGGTGCGTCATTTCTGCTTCATGTGACATGGCCAGTCTCCTCTTTGATTCATTTTCACACTTCTTCCGGAACTTCCTTCAGAAGACCCTAATTTCTTCGCGGATACATATAGGGTTTTCTCAATGGATACTTTGTTTCAAGGACTGTTCATGGTATAGGTACCAGTATTGGCTTTGCGCATGTCATAATTTCCAGCTGACAACATATGGGCAGAATGGGGGGGGCAGGACTTCCGGTAGAGGTACTTGGCTCCTCCTCTACAAATACATGACAGTGAACTAGGTAGGGAAACATTTAATAGGCACAATATATAATAGCATGAGTGACAATACACAGACTCAAATACAGTGTATGGGGCATCTAAAACCAGAGCAGGGTGGCTCCTTTTTAAAAACTATTTTCTTCTGTTTTCTTCTTTTTTTTCCCACAGTATCACATGTACAAAAGTCTGAAAACACAGCCAAAATAGATAAGACTCCCAAATACCTACCATGTTACTGACCATGGCTGTTGGCCATGGCCAGGGAATTTTCACCACAACATCACTATATCTATACAAATAATTTTCAAAAAGAAATAAAACACTGAAACCCCAAAATGTATACCCACGGGCACATAACTACTCTTACCCGAGGTTATCGGTAGTCCTTTCTAGCCTGGAACATAGCCATGAATACCAGCAAAATGGCTGAAAACAAATGCTTTCCTGCTCCCCCCAAGTCCTCACCAAGTGCCCCGCTCATCTGTGCCATCTCTCCCCACTCCCAAGATGGCCGCCTCACTTCCCCTGCTCTCTCCCTTTCCCCTACAACACACGCTGGTTCTATGACGCAGTTTGCTTTGAGATTTCAGCTATTCAAGGCTACATCCAAGGCTACAGAAAGCTTTGTGTTACAAACTCAGTCTCTAAATGCCCTCCAATTCCCAAATGTCACTTCCTGCCCTCTAGCCACCCACCCCCCTAACGCTAGCCTGCTGGAATTCACATGTTTTTTTACCTGCCAATAGCTTTTTTCCTGCCTTTTCATTTTCCAATATCCTCGGCTATAGCCGCGGACATCTCTCGCATCGAGAGATAAACAAGATGGCTGCCTTCCATTTCTAAAAACCCACAATTTTGGGTAAATCCCAGAGATAGAGCTATTTATTTTTGAGAAGGGAGCACCCCCCTCCCCATCAAATTTTCTAAATAACTACTGCACTGAAAAACCCCAAATGATGCATTGATTGTGAGACAACGCTTCGTGCCCAAGTTGTTTTGGATCTGGGCCAAATCCGTCCAGCGGTTGACCTTGTTTGACCTTGTTTGTCTATGGGAAAATGAAGGGGAAGTAGGCTGCACTTAAACTAAAACCTTTTTGTCTTCTTAGTAAATGTTTTAATGGATCTTTATGAAACTTTGCAGTCTGGAGGGCCTGCATGCCCTTAATCATTTTCCAGATTTTGGTCAAAACTGTTACTAGAATCAAATGTTATTAACAATAGTATTTTGAGGGTTTCGTATGGGGGTCCGACTCTCCTTAACTATAGGGAGGCTATTGTTGCACTGTATATAAATATGCACCCAAGACTCTAGACCCAGGCCACACCCACCACAGCATAACACACCCATGTTACCAAACATTTTGACTGTGGTATATGGGCTGCTTATAGGGGATATATGTTTTCAAATCTTTGTGTACTGTTTCATTTGTAGATTCTGTATGTGAAGTTTTGGCTAGGCTATGGAGTTAAGATTGTAGAATTTGTAACAAGCACTGCGGCATAAAATACCCATGAAAGTAAACATTTTGGATTGTGTATGTATGGTTAGATGTTTGCTTGAATGGGTGTGTTATGCAGCAGTGTTTGTGAGTCCATTTATTATATACTTACTGATTGACTTTTTGTGGTTGTATGCAGTTTTTTCATGGCAGGGGTAATTGGAGCAGACATTCTTTTTCGATCTCTGTGATAAAAGAAAAGATCATATGTTAGTGTAGGTAGTTCATAATGAGTTATTGTATTGCATAATAGACATTTCTGTATTTTTTCGACCCTCATATTTAGTACTTTAGAACTATAGTTCAAAACAGTGTACTGCCCAATTTTCTCTGTTTCTGTGTTTGTTTTTTAAATCATTGGGTCTGTGGGAAAAAAAAAATCTATGCTGGATTAAAAAAAAAACTTCTATGTTGTGGTACAATATATTTCTTTCATTGTTTTAGTGTTTATTTCTTGTTTGAATTATTATATGTTTTAAAAACTGTAAAGGTTGTACAGAGACAAAGTATGATATACTTTTGGTCTGTAATTAAGAGACTTACATTATGTCTTTCGCTTATTGGAAATGATTTATAATTATGAGAGATAATCCTAATATGTGGTATATGAATGTCTATCAAATTTTATGTTTTTTCTTTTCTTTTTTGCCTATTAAGTTTTCGTGTTTGTCTCTTGTTCATAGGTTTTCTCTCTTATTTCATTCCATTTTTATTCCATTTTTATTGTGAAATATATTGATGAACTAATGTCTAAGTTAATTTTGTTCAAATATTGAAAAAGTTGAATTTTTCATCTATATTCAATAAAGAAAAAAAATAATTATTATTTCTTGTTTCTTGGTAATCTTCTATCTGTTGGCTTGTATATTGTGTGTCTGATTGTATTGGTATGTATTTATCTGTTTGCTTGTTGCAGAATCTTGGGGCAGTTAGATAACTGTTGGCATATTCTAACTGTTTATTTCTTGTTACATTTTAGTGGTATTTATTTATCTGTTTGCTTGTTGCAGAATCTTGGGGCAGTTAGATACCTGTTAGTGTATTCTAACTGTTTATAGTTTTGTAATTGAAGTTTTGTTAATGTTTATGCAGAGATTAGATATTAAATTTGGTTTTTAAGAATATTAAATAAGTGTTTACAAGATTTGCTGGTAATCTCTGTTTTAGAGTAATGGTATTATCATTAGATTCAAACCATCCACATTTCTTTTCTATGTATGCAGTGCAGTGACCTGCATTGGTTGTGGCTCCTGTTTGGTAGATTATACCTATTGTTGTGAAGGTTTTCTTACCAAGTGAAACTTGACCATGTGCGAATCCAGTCTGCTTTTTAGTACATCTGCATTGTAACGTAAAAGCATTAGTATTACTTATTTACTATGTGTCTGTATTTGTAAGTTGGAGTGATTATCTGAATTGCGGGTAGTACATAATCTGCCATGGTTTGCATTTTGTACAAGTTGCTGAAATGGAATGGATTCACAGTTAGGTATGGATACATACACAAAGCTTTCATTAGGGACTTGTTCCTGTGCCACATGGCTGCAGAGAGTGCATGTATGTTTCCATATGTATGAAATCTGGAATATTTCATTCTTAGGTATGTTTTTGTTTTCCAGTACTTGTAGTAAGTACATTAGACATTCTTGTGGATCTTCTTGTCAGTTTATAGTGAATTTCACCACTCCAGCACAGTAGTCTAACTCTTTCCGTATTCCAGAAACACTGTAAGTGTTGTCAGGATTGCTGTTTGCATTTCTATGAAGGACTAACATTTGCAAATACAATCGGTCTGTACTGTGTAAGTAAATGTTGTCAATAATTGGTGGTAATTGGAATAGAATATGTATTGCTACATTTGCATAGCAATTCACACCAGATGTATTTGAAAATTTGAATGCACCTCACAGTTCAGTGTCCAAGTTATTTGTTCGGAGTGTGTGTTGCTTCTTTGAAGAAGTAGTTGAGTTACTTTGAGCAGTCGATTCTTCTTTGGTTGTGGTACTTGATGAAGTATTAGCTTTTACTTTCTTTGGAGGAATTGCAGTGCGATTCTGTATCATTTCAGTCCGAAGTAGTTTTCTTTTACAACGTTTTGCTTTTTGCGGAACAGGTTAGGTTTTTAGATGGGGGGTGTAGAGTGAACGCAGTCTATTGTATTCTAGAATGCAAGGAATATCAGCATTTACTTTAATAGCATCAAAGTTGATTAGAAATAGTCTGTCAAGTGCTTATGCCTTCTTTAAAAACTGTGCTACCATTATCTATCAATGCTTTATCTAGGGTAAGACCTTGTGATTTGTGAATGGTGACTGTGTATGCTAGAGGTAGTGAAAATTGTTCTCTGCGTACATACATGTCTTTGAAAAGAAGGAAGCAGGCTGCCGAGCATCCTATCTTTTTAACTTCTAATAGTTTGTCAAAGACAATATTGACAAACTGAATGTTGCTGTCATCTGGGTATGTTTGAAAGCCAACAACTGTGCCAAGTGCTCCATTAACTAGTCCTGGCTCCACATCGAGGTTACGTTTAAGCATTAGTCTAAAGTTTAAAGATAATTTTAATATTTTCTCCAAACCAGCTGTGCTGGAGATAGAGTTGTATAAGGAATTTAGTCTTGTTGTGGCTTGTTGACACATGGGTAGTGTCATACCATGTACGTCCAGATTATCTGTGGAGCAAATTACAATTATTGGTTTAATTTCTTTTTTAACATTGTTTCATTGAATTTTGAACAGCTTGCACGAGTTGGCATCAAAGACATACAATTGACATTTGTGTGTTCTAATTGTTCCATGACATCAGTAGCACATGAGTTATAACCATGGAGTTCATGGATGTGCCTGGTTTTTTTAATATTGATTGTGCACTTGAGATAGAACAGCAACTCTACTACTTTTTAAAATGTTGGCGTATGTGAGGTCTGCAGACTGGCACATGTTTTAAGTTAATTCTCTGTATTGGAAATGTTGCCAAAGGTTGACATTTCCTACGCTGCCAAGAGTTTTATGGCACAGTTTGTGCCCTAAGGTTTTAAAAATAGGATCACCTTTCACTGGTGTCAATTGAAGAAGATCTTCGAAAACAATAATGTGTTTTCCTCCAAAGAGCTCGTCGTATCTGTTTTGAGTACCTCTTGTAATCTGAGGTGAATCAAAGCCAACATTAGGTTGGAGACTATGCTCACCTCATCTATTAGTAGCATTTTCATTTGTTTCAAAACTCTGCGTAGTTCCATTGCAGCTTCTGTCGAAAGTTTGTAATGGTCTAATTTGGTTTAGTGTTCTACTGAAAGGAGTAGTGATAAGTGTAAAGTGACATTGCCTATGTTGTAGGTAGCTTAACCTGTGGGGGCAGTTACAACAGCTGACAGTTTGTTGTTTGTCAGTTGTTGGAGGAACTTGCTGATGATTTTGATTAAGAATGTTTTGCCTGAACCAGCTTGTCCACTGACGTATAGCAGAATATGTTTGTAGTCTTGGCAGGTACAGTTTTTATTTTCATGTTGCACACCATGTTTAATTTGGTTTGTTCTTCATGGAAAATGCTACGCTACTCATTGTTCAGTTGTGATTTCAGTACAGGGAAGTCTTCTGTAGCTTGTTCATACTGACATGTGGTGTTTTCTACTTCTGTTGTGGCTAATTCTGCCTCATTTGCTATTAGTGGCTGTCCAAGTGGTTTTTGTCTTACTGTTACAGAAGGTTGACTACTATCGGGAGTGTCCACTTCTAGTTGGGCCTGGAGTTCTTCTTCGTGTTGCTGTTCATTGTGCAACATTGTGTGGTACTATGTAAAGTTTACGTCTGTTATAGTGCTTTCATTTGCTTTGAAAGAGTCTTCAAAGGAGTCATACGTATCAAGTAACTTTTCTTCTTTTCTCCATGGTTTAAAAAGTTGTAGTAGGGATATGTAATACAGTTCTTTATGTTGAGGAGTGTTTAATGACAATTTGATATGATTAATTAAGCTGTGTTTGGTAAGTTTCACTAAGCTGCCTCGACAATTTGCTACTCTGTAACTACCTTTCTTTTCATCTGCTTTAATATTATTTGTATGTGAAGTGTTGCGCTACGTGGTAGAGACACACGGTTTCCAAAGTGGTACTCCTGTTTGGGTAGTATGTGTCGAGTAAATTATTTTTCAAAATGTCTTGGCTGTTGGTATCAGCTGTGGCTATTGTTTCTATGTCCTCATATGATTTGAGAACTCTTTTTCTGGATTTAGCAGGACCAAGACTTAGCCATACTATATTGTCAGATTTTCCATACAAGTCAGTACAGGTTAAACGGTCTGCAGTTTCATAGCAGCCACATTCACTATGAGAGAGCATTTTTATACCTAAGCTGTACAATTTCTATGATAGTGTTTTGTCAGATGATATATCATCCCACAGGTCCAGAAGCTCTGTTTTCTCTAGTCTGATTAAGTAGGCTGTAACATATCATGCAACTGTAGTGGAATTGTCTGCAATGTACTGCACATCTATGTTTGCATTACATAAGAGGGCAATGATTGCATTGTAATCATTGATGTATTTTGATTCTTCTGTTCTTTTTATGTAATATGTGTTCTTAGGTGATTTACCTTTGACACTATGTCCAACTGAAGACATGAAGTTATTGACTTGACATGTTATTGAAACTGGTCTAGGGAAACAAAAGCAGCATTTGGTGTAATATTTTCCTTTGTTTTTATATTTGCGACAACAATATTTCCCACATTTGTGTCTTTGAAATTGTAAAATGTATGCATGAAGGTCACTATGTGTTGTTTGTGAAGGGATTTCACAAGTGACATATTTTTGGATGAACTGCAAATCACTGTCCTGACCAAACTGAGGAGCATCTTTAATCATAATAGCATGTGGATGTGTGGTGATCCTCTGGCTTGGTATTCTTTTCTCCAAAAGAAGTGTTGCACTACTCTGAGGGGAGGAACAGTCTTATTACAAATAAAGTGTAGAATAGCAATGAAGCGATGATGGAAATATTGTGATACATGTACAGGATTTTAGAGAGCAGAGTTCTCCTGGTGTTTGTTTTGTTTTTGTTTGCTATGTGTAGGAAATCGTGTAAATCTTCACATGAATATTCTTCACAACTTAATGTAAAAAACCAAGTGGGCGGGCCAAGATTTCTTATCATACAGCGTACATCTCCATGATGTTGGAACCAGCATTCTTTTGCACCACACATGTTTGCAAAAGATTTGTAATACTTGACTGTAAAACCTCATCTTTTTCTTGCACTTTTTGAAATAATTGTGTAGCTGACATATTTTGAAAAGGGGTACCTGATATTAATGTGTGTGCAACTCCGTAGCATAGAGTTGCAAGTTCACTTTCAAAGAGAAGGTGGATTATGTATTCAACATTTTGTCTGAATCTGGGGTCGTCATAATACATTTTTAAAGAGCGATATTCTGATGCTGTTATCTGTGTGGGCCTATCATCGTACCTTCCTCTATTTCCAGTAGGAAAGAGTGGAGGAAAGGCACGTGCTTCTATACTTTTTTCCCATATGCTGATTGAAGATTCTTTGGCTTGTCACATTTGGTACGTTTCCAGTGCATCATCTATAGTGTCTTTAGAGTGTAAAGGGTGAATTGCATAATGGTCTAAAATATTGTATTCTGTAGCAGGATTTAGAAGTTGAAATTGACCAGTTTCTGGTGACTGTTGAATTATTTCAATGGTTTCTCTCAGGTTTTCTTCAATTTTAATTTCTTTGTAGTATTCATTGTTGTCTTATAGATATTGCAGGGCTTGTCTAACTTTATGTAAGTCGACCAGTTGTTCCCAAATTATTGTGTCTTTTGTAGGTACGCCAATGTACATAGACAATTAAAGATTGATCTATTGGATGTTGCACTCCCAGAGTGTGTCCATTTTCTTTAAGATCTAATGGTAAATAAACTACTTTGCCACAAATGCCTTTCACAAATTCAGAGAGATGTAATTTTGCTGTTTTTGCTTGAAGGCGTATTATTGCTTGAAATGGGTGCACTGTTTGAATTATTATGCTCTCATATAAATTGAGTTGTTGCAGAAGTTTTGGTAGTGGGAATAATTACAAGTTATTTGTGATAGCACGTGAAGGAGTTTGGTTGTCAAGTTTTGTAGTGCAGTAACTGCAAAGTATTATGGTGTCAGTCATTTCATATTTGTTTTCTACTTTAAGGTAGAGAGCTAATTGGAACCATTTGGAATCTTCATTGTCTTCTATTTTGTACACATTTATGTCTACAATTTTTGTGCTACTTTTATAGAAAGTTCTGCGGCAACACACACACACACACACATGGTTTGGTACTTCAGTGGATATAGTTTTAAACTTTAGTATTTCTTTTTTGTATGTGTTCAATAGAAGGTTGCTATTTGTACAGTAGTTGTACAGTAGTCGCTAGTTTGTTTTAAAGCTATTGCATTTTGTAAGTGGTGTAAATATTTTCTTTAGATTTGCTCTATTTCTTTGAGTAATTGTTTGGCTGTACCATGTAGAAGATTGTTAATTAAATTGGCTAGTGCTAAAGCAGGACGTTTAGCATAGTAGAGTTTATGGACCAGATTTCTTATAGTTGAATGATGTGTTGATATCATTTTGATATGATGGAAGGTGCTTTTGCAAATAGGTCCTAAAATGCAGGCTAATGAATGTCCTTGTAGTCCTGAGTATTTGCGCATTGGGCAGGCATCCATATTTTGTAGTAGTTGTATTTTGAATTTGTCTTTACTTTTTACATACTGATTGGGGAACTGGCGTAAAAATGTTAAAGGTTTCTTTTTCAATTTTACACATTGTTGTGCACGGCCATTTGTAGACTGGACGTTTTGGTTCAGTGGAATGGAGAGGTGATACTGAGTTTACTGGGGATATTTGTGTGAGCAGAGTTTCTTGTTCCATAATGGTGTTATTAAGTTTTTCATACCCTTGTCCACTGCTATGTATGGCAAGTGGGTTTGTTTGCATTTATTTATATGCTTCTTCATTAAAATATGGTTCTGTGCTCGTGGTGTGACCCCATTCACCTCCACAAATGTTTAAGAAGCTATTTTTGTTGATATTCCTTTTATTGAGAATTATTTTTGCAGTTTAGTGGATAGTTTTGTTAGTGGTTTCATTCTGTTTAAAATTAAAATAAATAATTTCCTTTTGTGAGAGCTTCTAGGATTAATTTTCTATGGTAGGTTTTAAGGGTTTTGCATGATTTCTCTTCTGTTTGTATTAGGTTCTGAAGGACTCTGTGGCCGAATTGTTTTTGTAAAATAATTATTTTGGTATGGTTACTTGCCACTACATCAAGATTTATAGGTGCACTGTTAGCAGTAGTGGTAACTGAAGTCTTGTTAATCAATTTCTGTATCATTTTGATAGAGAAGGCAACGTTTCCGTACTGGAAGCTTGTTTTGTTTCGCTTAATAACTATATTAGCAGTTTTTTAAAAAACCTTTTGTACAAAATCTGCTAGAGATGAATGCTTATTTTGGACACTTTTATTTTAGTTTGCTCTACTTCTGCATTGCTTTCTAAAGAGTTGCTTTTTGGTAGGCATTCTTTGGGGTCTGTTGTTGAAAAAAAGAAATTGTGGGTTGGGCTGTTGTACAGTATATGCATGCTGTGTGCATGAGTGTCTGAGTATGATGATAAGCATGTTTGTGGAGGTGTGTGATTGTGCAATGGGCAGCTACATCAAGTTGGGAAGGCTATTGCTGTATTTGTGTGTTACTATACCGGGCTTCAGATGACAATATTATGTAGCTGGTGAGGGGAAACACTAATATTAAATCTAATGATAGAGGGTTAATACACATGTTTGTTCTACAATACTAAAATTCTAGTGTGTTTGAGTAGCAGTTAGAACATTATGGTAGTATTGTACTTTCTTTTTTGTATGGAAAGAGTAGGTTTCTTCTAAGTTCATAGTGCGTACTTCAGATGCTGCTGCTTTTCAGGAGAGTGGTCATCACTGCAATTGTAAAAGAAAGAAATTAGTGAAAATGAGTGTTTATAGCACTTTTGTTAATGTAGACATTGTTTTTTTTGTTTCGGTAGTAGTAGTGTTTTCTGATAACTGAGCATAGTATGCACGTGCACTTTCGTTTGCCTATGTGTATCCTGTACATTGTACTAAGAATCTGTTAGTTAAACATGTTTTACAAATGAGTATAATAGTAAACGTATAGAGCACACTTAGCCTGTTAAGGCTATGTTATTGAATTTTAGGAGATAGAAGAAATAATCATATGCATGTGTTTGCTATTTTTACAGTGTAATGGCAGAGAAATTGTGCAGAAAAGCATGCAATGTATGCATTGGTGAAGGTGTGGGAAATAAAGCAGAAGGATTTGATGTGGAGGCAGTGGTGTTGTTTCAGCTGGGTGCCTTTCTAATGATAGTGTCTGTCTGTGTGCATGAATGAAGATGCATGTACTCATCCTGGCTGCATGTAATTTTATAACACACTAGAACGCCTTTTTCCATAATTATACTGTTATTTCTACCATCTTTTAATATGAAATGACAGTTTTTTAAATAGCTGTGTCTGTAAACAAAAATTTGGAGAGCAGACAGGTTTATTCATAGCAGATGGGAGAAATGACAGTAAGTTCATTTTACAGTTTATAATGGGTAAGTGGCAGTTACTCTGTTTATATGCATTCATAGAACAGATGTACATGTACTGTGTAGAAAATATGCATACCTGTAGTCTGTGTTCATGCATGTGGATGTGCATGAATCTGCAAGTAGACATCTTGGGGAGTTTTATAGTAGTGGTTGCTGTAGGTCCTTTGCAGTCACAACCCAATTGTACTGAGAGTGATCAATAGTACATCTAAAGTGCTGATCTGTCATGATGCACTTAGATGTAGAGTACTTGGATGTGATTGGTGGAAGGTTGTGTGACTGCTTAACAGTAGCCAATGAGGGAATGGTGCAGAGAGTGACGTGGAAAGGGTAGAAGGTCTGCCCCAGTGTTACACGCTCCAATGACACTGTGGCTGTCTGCGGATAGGGCCTGCCACATACTGGACTTCTCAACATATCTGGCATGGAAATAGGACTATAGGGATCAGCCAATCAGCTGTTGAGGTTGGGATTTGTGTTGAAAGAGGCTGTGTGTAGTGAAGATGGCAGAGGTCGAGAAAGCCAGGGTGTTGGTGGTTGTAGATATGTGACTGCATGTTTTGGAGCAGTATGCTAAATGCAGGAATGTGGCAAACAATGTTGATGTTAAAGGGGTGGAGGTGGTGTGGAGCACTTTGCCTGGTTTCAATGTGCAGGGAATTGTACACGTTTGTTGAGATATGGGCAGGGTGAACAGGCCACATGTAGTTGTTTTGCACTGTGGTGCTTTGCATTTGAGCTATGTCAGTGCCCCTACTTTGTTGGAAGGTCTGGAACACTTGGTTCAGGCAGTAATGAAAGTACTTCCAAATGCCAAGATATTTTTTTCTGGTTTAGTACCAAGGGCAATATGAGACAATAGTTCTGTTTTTTTGTCCTCAGCAAAATATTACTAGGTGTGCAATCAACAGAGGCATGTTTGCTTTCATGCTTGGAGCTGGCATGGTGTTTTGTAATAATGAGAACATTGATTCTGGTAATGTTGTTTATTTTAAAGAAAATGGCATGTCTTTATCTTTTATGGGAAATGCCCTGCTCTTTTGGAACATAAGGATTGCTTTGGAGAAGCTAATGCGAATAATTTTAGAAGAAAATAAGGAGAATAAAACAAAAAAGTACAAAATAAAAGGTGTTTCTGAAGAGTCTTCAAAAAAACCTAAACAAACGGCTGTTTTCAGAGCCAACCTCAAAGGGGAAATGGGGCACACTATTTAAATTTTCATTCCCCACTTTCAAATGTTTCGATTTGTCCGCGGACATCATGGTTGACCCCGACATCGCATATTACATACAGGGATTTTGGGGTTGAGAGGCATGCAAATGTGACTGAGCAGAGCAAGGGATTGGTCAATAAGGTTTACTGGGTGTGTTGTGTAAGGAGAGAGTTTATCAGAAAATCTTTTTCCTGAGAGGAGAGCAGAGAGCTATGGCTGTGTGTTTCAGAAAGCAGATTGTTTGGATTCTGGGAGATTCGTGGATAGATTGGATGGAGGTGCATTCAGATTCTCTTTATAAGCCAATTAATAACCATTACTTTATGTGTACTTAATACATTTCTTTTTTTTTTTAACAGACCATACAGACACTAAAAATAATATATCAAGAGAGACATTAGAAAATCCTCTGCAGCCAATGGAACAAAACATGGATATGTTAATGAAAAATGTCATTATTTTAAGACACTTTGTATAAGACCATATAAAAGAAAAAAATAAATATCACTGTCCTTCATGTACCTGTTCCCCTCTCCATGTCCCAGTCAACTATCCCCAAACCCTCCCCAGCAAGAAAAACGTTACAATGAGACTTCCATTGCTTCCTCCCCTACCATCCATCATGTCCAAACCCCTAATTCCCCTGTATTTGTTTCAGTTTCTGCTTCCCCCTCTCTTTCGTAATGTTTGTACTTTTATACAATGATAAAATATTCAGTATGTTGTTAGAATATTCCTCTGTGTCTTATTTTATTTTAAAAAGGAGGTTGGGGTGTCAGTGGACAGTGCGGGTGTCTGAAATGTCCGTAATTAACAAAAATGGGGGTGTCCTAAGGACACTATACTTGTTCGCACTGTTTGCAATCAAAATGGAGGTGTCCTTAGAACACAAAAGATGTCCGCATGTCCGCAATTAAATAAAATGGGGGTGTCGTAAGAACATTATACCTGTTTGCACTGTCTGTAGGTAAAATGGGGGTGTCCGCAGAACACTAAGGCCGTCCGCATGTCTGCAACTATTCAAATTAAGGTGTCCTAAGAACATTCTCCCCGTTCGCATTGTCCGCTACCAGAATGATTATGTTCGTAGAACACGTAGCACGTCTGCCTGTCCGCAAATGTGTAACGCACTTTTATTTTGTTCGGGGAGCTGAACACTGTCTGTAGGACACCGGCGCACATGCGCCTCACCCTCTTGGGTCCTACGAACATCGTGTCTGTCCGTAACTGTCTGCCACACATGTGTCACACTTTTAACTGATTCGTGGGCCGGAAAACTGTCCGTAGAACACTTGCACGAATGCGCGCAACCGACGCCATGCATTTGGTGTCCTACGGACGTGACGTCATCATGTGACCGCACCCATGCTGAGCATGGGTCCTTGTTCACGGACACTGTCCGGGCCCCCGAACATTTAAAACATGCTTTTTGAGCAATACAAGGTATTTTCCGGTAAAGGTTCACCCTTGCACATGTCCCGACAATGTCCATGGTGACCTACATACTTTTTGGAATTTTTGAGCCCTTTGTTGGTGTTCAATCTGTCTGCAGACAGCGCTGATGTCTGCGGAGTGCACACCTGCACCCCTATTAAAGGCCTCACCCCAGAGCAGCTCCTCATCCTGTTTTTGGAACTCCAGGAAAGACACTACTCTACACTGCTGGATAGCTCTTTTATGTTCCTCAAGTCCTGAGTTCTTGCTGGTTCCTAAGAACTTTGAAGATGGCATCCATGGCTGTTCCTGCTGCAGTTGATTCTGCCTCAGCACCACCCCCACCCCCTCCACCACCACCACCCCCAGGACCTGCAGATGGGAACAGGCATGAGGATGCAGAGGAGAGTGATGAAGAGGATGAAGAGGATGAGGTAGTGGAAGTCCCTACTACTAGCACTCATCGTGAATCTTGGGTGTGGAGGTTATTTGCCACTCTTGATGGAGTACCAAAAGCACGTGCAAACAAGGTGCACTGCACTCAGTCGTGGCAAGCCTGGCTCGTATAGCTATGGTACTACATCAAAGAAGTGACACCTAAGGTCGTACCTCGGTGGGGCTGTTTGTAAGGTTGTACCTTGCGATAAACGAAGTAGGTTGAAGTCCCATGCAGAATCCTCAATTTCCGCTCCTGCCACCACAAGAGACACTCCTGTGGGACAGCGCATCCCTCCAGCTGTCTCACAGGCCATACGTGATGCTGTTGACCCTTACCTTTCGAGGGTCACAGTATTGTGTATGTACTGCAACACAGTATTCTGCAGCGTGGAGACCCTTCAAAGTGCTTTTGAGACTACAGTCAAGGAGCATGAGAAGGACTGCCACTAGCTGAATAAGGCCCACCCTACATCTTCCTCTCTCCACCGGCCCTTTCTTATCCCCATGGTTTGTGTCCCTTCCTTCCCCTCCTTTTCTTGTGTGACATGTTTAAAAAAACAAAAATATAAAACAACAACAACAAAAAAGGCTCTTTTCAGAGCCGCCTTACACAGTTCAAAAATAGAAGTGTCAATGAAATGTTGCAGGGCTCTCTGCAATTTTAGAAGTCAGCAGAAACTCCACCGATATCTAAAATCTGTGCAGTGCTGCCCTGTAACAACCATTGCACTTTTCTCTGGGAGGAAGTGGTGACTCTGAAAAGAGCATTTTTGTGTGTTTTTTTGTGTTTCAGAAACTTCAAATGGTCAACACCTACAGCAAAATGGATTGCTGTAATTCCAAAAAAGGTTGCAATGCATTTTGTATATTTCACAGAAAAATCTGATTGCCGGCATAAGTAAGATGCACTCCATCTCTGCGAAAAATGTGTGTACTATGAAACATATTGTTTTCATTCTGAAAAGAGGACATACCAACATCTCTCAAAAAGGCACAAACAGCCTTGTTAACATTGCACCTTGCTTTCTCTATTTGTGGACCAAATGAAAAAGAACGCAGCCTCATTTGTCTCTGCGCAATACGGGAAAAAATTACTCTGGATTTTGGATACATGTCCATGACTTTCCCAAGTCCTTCTTTCTTTGCAAACTGCAAAGAGATTCCAGACACATATCCTAAACTGTTCCCTCCACAATGAATAATAATAATGTCTGGATGATGCTGTGTTACCAAAGTAGCACAGAGAGCTACCAAATCCAGCCACTTCATTCCATGCACTACATGCCAGTGCACTTCCACCTGAGGGAATCCAAGATGTGCAGCCACTCCACAGTGATCTGCATGCACCTCCAACCAATTTATCCACAAATCTTCCAAAATCCAAACAATCTGCTTTCTGAAATACACAGCCATAGCTATGTGCTCTACTCTCAGGAAAAAGACTTTCTGACAAACTCTCTCCTTACACATCACACCCAGTAAACTTTATTGACCAATCCCTTGCTCTGCTAAGTCTCATTTGCATACCTCTCAACCTCAAAATCCGCATATTTAATAAGCTGTGTCCGCAGACAAATCGTAAAATCCGAGAGTGGGGAATGAAAATTTAAATAGTGTACCCCATTTCCCCTTTGAGGTTGGCTCTGAAAAGAGCCTTTTTTTAAGATGCTTCAGAAACACCTTTTATTTTGTATTTTCATTGTTTTTTTTATTTTCCTCCAAATATCTTCACATTTGCTTCTCCAAAGCAATCATTATATTCCAAAACAGCCTGGCATTTCCCATGAAAGATAAAGAAATGTCATCTGCTTTGAGTAAACAATATATCCAGATTCAATGTTGTCATTATTGCTAAAGAACATCCCAGCTCTAATCAAAAAAGCAAACATGCTTTGGTTAATTAAACACTTAGCAACATTTTGCTGAGGATAAAAAACAGAACTATTGTCCCGTACTGCCCTAGGTAACAAAGCAGAAAAAATAACCTTGGCAATTGGAAGGACTTTCATGACCGCCTGAACCAAGTTCTGCAGATCTTGCAACAAAGTTGGGGCACTGACATAGCCCAGATGCACAGCACCATGCAGGGCAACTACATCTGGACTATTGAACCTAGCCATATTCTGACAAACTTCCAACATTGCCTGAAAATTCAAACCAGACACAGTTCTCCACATCACCTCCACTCCTTTTACATCAAAATTCTTTGCCACATTCCTACATTTAGCATACTGCTCCAAACTGTCAAGAAACATATCTCATAGCACCAACACCCTGACTTTCTACACCTCTGCCATCTTCACTACACACAGCCTCTTTCAATACAATCCACAACCTCAGCACTTGATTGGCTGATCCCTACAGTCCTATTTCCATGCCGGATATGTTGAGAAGTCCCGTATGTGGCACGCCCTGTCCGTAGACAGCTATGGTGTCCGCGGAGCACGTAACAATGGGGCAGCCCTTCTACCCCTTCCACTTCACTCTCCGCACCATTCCCTCATTGGCTACTGTAAGCAGTCACAAAACCATTCACCAATCACATGCAATACCTCTACATCTAACTCCATCATGACATATCAGCACTTTAGATGTACTATTGATCACTCTCAGTACAATTGAGCTGTGACTGCAAAGGACCTACAGCAACAACTACTATAAATCTCCCCAAGATTTCTACTTGCAGATTCATGCACATCCACATGCATGAGCACAAACTACAGGTATGAATATTTTTTGCACAGTACATGTACAGCTCTTGTATGAATGCATATAAAGAGAGTAACTGTCACTTACCCTGTATAACCTGTAAAATAAGCTTACTGTCATTTCTCCCATCTGCTATGATCAAGTGTCACTTGCAAACCTGTCTGCTCTCCACATTTTTGTTCACACACACAGCGATCTAAAAAAACGTCATTTCATATTAAAAGATGAGCGAAATAACAGTATGATTGTGGGAAAAGGCTCTGTAGTGTATTATAAAATGACACACAGCCAGGATGAGTACATGCATCTTTATTCATACACACAGAGAGACATTATCATTACAAAGGCTCCCAGCTGAAACAACACCACTGCCTCCACAACAAATCCTTCTGCTTTATTTCCCACACCTTCACAAATGCATACACTGCATGCTTTTCTGTACAGTTCCTGCCATTTACCCTGTAAACATAGCAAACACGCATATGATTATTTCTTCTATCTCCTAACATCCAATAACACATCCTTAAGAAGCCAAGTGTGCTGTGTACAGTTACTATTATACTCATTTGTAAAGCATGTTCAACTAACAGATTCTAAGTAAAATATACAGGATGCACATAGGCAAAGGAAAGTGCTTACACATACTATGCTCAGTTATCAGAAAACATTACTACTTCAAAAACACATAAATCAAAGTCTACATTAAAAACAGTGTTATAAACACACACATTTACTAACCTTTTTCTTTTACAATTGCAGTGAAGAACACTCTCCTGAAAAGCAGCAGCATCTGAAGTACGAACAAGAATTTAGAAGAAACCTACTCTTTACATACAAAAAAGTAATTTCAATACTACCATAATGTTCTAACTGTTACTCAAACACACACTAGAATTCTAGCAGTGTAGAACAAACAAGTGCATTAACCCTGTACCATTAGATTTAGTATTAGTGCTTCCCCTCACCAGCTGCATACTTTGGGCCTCATTATGAGGTTGGAGGTAGCCATGATGCTATTAGGACCATGGTTGCCTCCAAACCTGTGTCCGGGTCAGGGTAGTCGGAATGGGGATGGAGCTAATAACCGGCCCGCAAATAGCGCGTTATTAGCTCCCTTGTCCCTTAGCGGCTCCCGCAATGGCCGGCTGGTAAAACCAGCCGGCCTTAGTGGGACCCCCTAAGGGATCTCGGAATGTAGCGGTGGGGGGTTATTGGCACCGGCATCCTTACCGGTGCCGTTAACCCCCTACCGCCATACTCGTAATGAGGCCTTTTGTATTGTCATCTGAAGCCCAGTATAGTAACACACACATACAAGAATAGCCTTCCCAACTTGATGTAGCTACCCATTGCACAATCATACACCTCCACATACATCCTTACCATCATACTCAGACATTTATGGACAAATCACACATATACTGCACAACAGCCCAACCCACACTTTCTTTTTTCTCCAACAGACCGCAAAGAATGCATACCAAAAAGCAACTCTGTAGAAAGCAACGCAGAAGTAGAATAAATCAATATAAAACTGTCCAAAATAAGCATCCATCTCTAGCAGAATTTGTACAAAAAGTTCAAACACAACAGCTAAAATAGTCATTAAGCGAAACAAAACAAGCTTCCAGTACAGAAAATGTGCCTCCTCTTTCAAAATGTACAATGAAACAGAAAGTGATTAACAAGACTTTAGCTACCACTACTGCTAACACTACACCTATAAATCTTGATGCAGTGGCAAGTAACCATACCAAAAAAAAATATTTTACAAAACAAATTCCGCGACTGAGTCCTTCAGAACCTTATAAAAACAGGAGAGAAATCATGCACAACCCTTAAAACCTCCCATAGAAAATCAATCCTAGAAGCTCTCATTCGATCCTTCTCAAAAGGAAGATATTTATTTTAGTTTTAAACAGAATGAAACCACTAACAAAACTAACTACTAAACTACAAAAAAGACTTCTCAATAAATGGAATATCAACAAAAACAGCTTCTTAAAAATCTGTGGAGGTGAATTGAGTCACACCACGAGCACAGAAGCATCTTTTAATGAATAAGCATACAAACAAAAGCAAACAAACCCAATTGCCATACATAGCAGTGAACAAGGGTATGAAAAACGCTGCTCACAAAAATATCCCCAAAAAAACTTAGTATCACCTCTCCATTCCACTGAACCAAAACGTCCAGTCTACAAATGGCCATGCACACCAATTTGTAACATTGCCAAAAAATCTTTCAAATCTTTACGCCAGTTCCTCAATCAGTATGTAAAAACCAAAGACAAATTAAAAATGAAACTACTACAAAATATGGATGACTGTCCAGTGCGCAAATTCACAGGACTACAAGGACATTCATTAGCCCGCATTTCAGGACCTATTTGCAAAAGCACCTTCCATCATATCAAAATTATATCAACACCTATCATATGATACCCTCAGCCTCCTCCTCTTGTTCCCTCATCTCTGACTGCCTGTCTGCTATCCAGGAGTGGTGTGCGCCAACGACCTCTGCCTTAATGCCAGTAAGACCGAGATTCTACTCATCGGCACCCCTCTCCCTCCTTCCCTTCAGCTCTCTGGCCGGCCTCCCTTGGCCCTCTTCCTGCTCCCACCTGCAAGGCTAAAAACCTCAGGGTCATCTTTGACTCCACACTCTCCTTCTCTCCTCACATCGCCAACGTCTCTAAGAAGTCCCACTACCAGCTGCACCTCCTTAGAGGTATTCTTCCTCTCCTCTCCTTCCCCCAGAAGCTCACCATCTCCAGAGCCCTGGTTCTCTCTAAACTGGACTATTGCAACAGACTCTATCTAAATCTGCCTGCCTCTACTCTCCGCCCTCTGCAACTTATCCAAAACAGGACTGCAAGACTTGTCCTTGAACTCAAGCCCAGGGATCGTATCTCTACAGGACTGACATCTCTGCACTGGCTCCCAGTGGCTGCAAGGATTAAGTTCAAAACCCTCTGCATTATCCACAAGGCCTTCTGGGGCCTGGGACCGCATTACCTTCAACTCTCTCTTCCTAAATACCTTCCTTCTCGGGCTCTTCGCTCATCTGCCTCCAACTCCCTCAGGGTTAGCCGCTTGTCCATGCAACAAGTTGGTGGTCGATCTCCCTCCTCGGCTGGGGCCTCCCTCTGGAACAGCCTTCCTGCCTCCCTGAAACTTGAGGAGAACCATCTCCGGTTCCGGAAACACCTCAAAACCTTCCTTTTTGCTTCTGCTTTCTCTGCCTCTCTCCCCTGCTGAATTTCCCTGCCGATTCTGCACTGGTTACCTGGCTACCCTTTATGATCTTGGGGCCAGGTCCCGCCTTTTGCTCACCTGCCTTGCCTCCCTGGCAACCCCCTGCACTTGGGGACTGGTTCTGTATCCCTTCAGTCCCCTTACCAGCACGTTTCTGCTCTTACCTTGCACTTGCCACCATCAGGCTGTTTTATTTATCGTATGTATTCTTCTTTCCCATGTACTGCACTTTCCCCTTTCACTTCCCATGGCACTCTTAGTTTTCTCCCTACCCTTGCACTTGCACGATCTGAATGACACCTGGCCTAGTAGGATCATTGTCTGTCTTCCACTGTTTTCCCCTCCCTTGATTTGTCGCGCCTTGAAACACTTGTGTATAGGCGCATTATAAATGCCATATCATATTATATCATAACACATCATTCAACTCTAAGAAATCTGGTCCATAAACACTACTATGCTAAAAGTCCTGCTTTAGCACTAGCCAATTTAAATAACAATCTTCTACATGGTACAGCCAAACTACTACTCGAAGAAATAGAGCATACCCAGAGAAAATATTTTGGAAGTGAAAGCCACTTACAAAATGCAATAGTTTACAACAAACTAGTAACTACTGTACAAATAGCAACCTTCTATTACACACATACAAAAAAGAAATACTAAAGTTTAAAAGTATATTCGCTGAAGTACCAAACCATGTGTGTGTGTTTTGCCGCAGGACTTTTTATAAAAGTAGCACAACAACTGTAGACATAACATACAAAATAGAAGACAATGAAGTTTCCAAATGGTTCCAATTAGCTCTCTACCTTATAGCAGAAAACAAATATGAAATTACAGAGCCCTTAATACTTAGCAATTAATGCACTGCAAAACCTGACAACAACCAAAACCTTCACGTGCTATCACAAATAACTTGGAATTATTCCCACTACCAAAAGCCCTGCAACAACAAAATGTATATGAGAGCATCATAATTCAAACAGTGCACACATTTCAAGCAATAATACGCCTTCAACCAGAAACAGAAAAATGACCTTCCTCTGAATTAGTGAAAGGCATTTGTGGCGAAGTAGATTATTTACCATTATATCTCAAATAAAATGTACACACTCTGGGAGTGTAACGTGCAAAAGATCAATCTTTAATTGTCTTAGTAAATGGCGTACCTACAAAAGACAAAAAAATGTGGCAACAACTTGTGGACTTACATAAAGTTAGACTAGCCCTGCAATATCTAAAAGACAACAATGAATACTACAGAGAAATTAATATTGAAGAAAACCTGAGAGAAACCATTGAAATAATTCAAGTCACCAGAAACTGGTCAATTTCAACTTCTAGATTCTGCTACAGAATCCAATATTTTAGACAATTAAACAATTCATCCATTACACTCTAAAGACACCATAGATGATGCACTGGAAACGTACCAAATGCGACAAGCCAAAGGATCTGCAATCAGCATATGGGAAAAAAGTATAGAAGCATGTGCCTTTCCTCAACTCTTTCCTACTGAAAAAGGAGGAAGGTACAATGATACACACACACAAATAACAGCATCAGAATATCACTCTTTATGAATGTATTCTGATGACCCCAGATTCAGACAAAATGTGTAATACATATTCCACTTTCTCTTTGAAGGTGAACTAGCAACTCTATGCTACGGAGTTGCATGCACATTAAAATCAGGTTCCCATTTTCAAAATATGTCAGCCACGCAATTACTACAAAAAGTGCAAGAAAAAGATGAGGTTTTACAGTCAAGTATTACACATCTTTTAGCAAATATGCGTGGTACAAAAGAATACTGGTTCTGACGTCACGAAGATGTACGCTGTATTATAAGAAACCTTGGCCCACCCATTTGGTTTGTTACATTAAGTTGTGCAGAATATGCATGGGACGATTTACACGGTGTACAACGCATAGCAAACAAAAACAAAACAAACATAGATATAAAAACACTAGGAGAACTCTGCTCTCTAGAGCCTGTAAATGTATCAAGATATTTCCATCATCGCTTCATTGCTGTGCTATACTTTATTTGTAATAAAACTGTTCCTCCCCTCGGAGAAGTACAACACTTCTTTTGGAGAAAAAAATACCAAGACAGAGGAGCACCAGTCATCCACATGCTTTTATGGATTAAAGATGCTCCTAAATTTGGTCAGGACAGTGATGCAACTGTTTTGCAGTTTATCCCAAAATATGTCACTTGTGAAATTCCTTCACAAACAAAACATAGAGACCTTCAAGCACGCATTTTATAATTTCAAAGACACAAATGTGGGAAATGTGGGAAATATTGTTGTTGCAAATATAAAAATAAAGAAAAATATTACCACAAATGCCGCTTTGGTTTCCCTAGACCAGTTACAACAACAGGTCAAGTAAACAACTTCATGTCATCAGTTAGACATAGTGTCAAAGGTAAATCACCTAAGAACACATATTACATAAAACAACAGAAGAATCAAAATATAACAATGATTACAATGCAATCATTGCCCTCCTATGGAATGCAAACATAGATATGCAGTACATTGCAGACAATTCCACTGAAGTTGCACAATATGTCACAGCCTACTTAACCAAAGCAGAAAAAACAGAGCTTCAAGACATCTAGGTTGACATATCATCTGACAAAACAATGTTACAGAAATTGTACAGCTTAGACATGCTCTCTCATAGAGAATGTGGCTGCTATGAAGCTGCAGACTGTTTAACCGCTACTGCCTTGTATGGAAAATCTGAAAATATAGTATGTCTAAGTCTTGGTCCTGATAATTGTAGAAAAAGTGTTCTCAAATCATATGAGGACATAGAAACAACAGCCAAAAATGATCCCAACAGCCAAGCCATTTTGAAAAACAATTTACTGGACACATGCTACCCAAACAGGAGTACCACTTTGGAAACCATGTGTCTATACCATGTAGCCCATACAAAAATAATATAAAACCAGATGAAAAGAAAGGTATATACAGAGTGGCAAATTGTGAAGGCAGCTTAGTGAAACTTACCAAACAAAGCTTAATAAATTATATCAAATTATCATTAAAAACTCCTCAACATAAAGGACTGTATTACATGTCTCTGCTACAACTTTTTAAACCATGGAGAAAAGACATAGAGTTGCTAGATACCTATGCTTCCTATGAAGACACTTTCGAAGCGAATTAAAGTACTATAACAGATGTGAACTTTACACAGTACAAAACAATTTGCTCAACGAACAGCAGCACGAAGAACTCCAGGCCAACTAGATGTGACACTCCCAACAGTAGTCAACCTTCTGTAACAGGAAGCCAAGAACCACTTGGACAGCCACTAATAGTAAATGAGGCAGAATTAGCCATGACAGAAGTAGAAAATAGCATGTGTCAGTATGAACAATCTACAGAAGACTTTGCTGTACTAAAATCACAACTAAACAATGAGCAGTGTAGCATTTTTCAAGAAATAACAAAACAAATTGAACATGGTGTGCAACATGAAAATAAAAACTGTACCTGCCAAGACTACAAACCTATACTGCTATACGTCAGTGGTCAAGCTGGTTCAGGCAAAACATTCTTAATCAAAATCAGCAGCAAGTTCTTCCAACAATTGACAAACAACAAACTGCCAGCTGTTGTAACTGCCCCCATAGGTTTAGCTGTCTACAACATAAGCAGTGTCACTTTACACCGATTACTACTCCTTACAGTAGAACACCAAAACAAATTAGACTATTACAAATTTTCTACAGAAGCTGCAATGGAACTACGCAGAGTTTTCAAACATATGAAAATGCTAATACTAGATGAGGTGAGCAGGGTCTCCAACCTAATGTTGGCTTTGATTGACCTCAATTAAAAGAGGTCCTCTAAACAGAATATGAAGAGCTCTTTGGAGGAAAACACAATATTGTTTTCAGAGATCTTCTTCAATTAACACCAGTGAAAGCTGAACCTTGTTTTAAAACCTTGGGAACAAACTGTGCCGTAAAACTATTGGCAGCATAGGAAATGTCAACCTTTGGCAACATTTCCAATACAGATAATTAACTGAAAACATGCGCCAGTCTGCAGACCTCACATACACCAACATTTTAAAATGTATTAGAGTTGGAGTACTATCTAAAGAAGCACAATCAATATTATAAGCCTGGCACATCCATGCACTCTATGGCCGTAACTCATATGCCACTGATGTCATGGAACAATTAGCACATAAAAATGTCAATTGTATGTCCTTGATGCCAACTCTTGCAAGCTGTTCAAAATTCAATGAAACAATGTTGAAAAAGGAAATGCAACCAATAATTGAAATTTGCTCCACAGACAAACTGGGCGTACATGGTATGACACTACCCCATGTGCCAACAAGCCACAACAAGACTAAATACCTTAGAAAACTCTATCACCAACACAGCTGGTATGGAGAAAATATTAAAATTATCTTTAAACTGTAGAGCAATGCTTAAACATATCCTTGATGTGGAGCAAGGACTAGTTAATGGAGCACTTGGTACAGTTGTTGGCATTCAAACATACCCACGTGACAACAACATTCAGTTTGTCAATATTGTGTTAGACAAACTATCAGAAGTTAAAAAGATAGGATGCTCAACAGCCCGCTTCCTTCTTTTCAAAGGCATGTATGTACACAGGGAACAATTTTCACTACCTCTAGCATACACAGTCACCATTCACAAATCTATAGAGGGAAGTGGTGCTGTCCAGAGGGTGGGAGAGGGTAATATTGTGGAGGCGTTTGTACATTTTTATGAAGCATTATATACATTGGAGGCCAACCCCACACAATCAAGATTGGACAGATACCTAGCGGGGTTGAGATGCCGAAGTTCACCCTTGACAAAATCTGTTAACTAGATCCCCCCATAGCCCCCGAGGAAATTGAGAAGGCTGTGAAGAGCCTCTCGCTAGGGAAAGCCCCAGGAGAAGACGGTTATTCTGCTGGATTTTACAAATCCTTCCTCTCCTCACTCCTCCCCTTCATGGTCAACCTCTTCAATGAGATCCTGGAAACGGGTGTCGCCCCGGACTCCTTCACACGGGTGCTCATTACGGTAATTCTCAAAGAAGGGCGGGACAGTAAATGCTGATATTCCTTGCATTCTAGAATACAATAGACTGTGTTCACTCTACACCCCCATCTAAAAACCTATCCTGTTCCGCAAAAAGCAAAACGTTGCAAAGAAAACAACTTCAGACTGAAACGTTACAGAATCTCACTGCAATTCCTCCAAAGGAAGTAAAAGAAGCTAATACTTCATCAAGTACCACAACCAAAGAAGAATCTACTGCTCAAAGAAGCAACACACACTCCAAACAAATTACTTTGACACAAAACTGTCAGGTCCATTCAAATTTTCAAATACAACTGGTGTAAATTGCTACGCAAATGTAGCAATAAATTTTCTATTCCAATTACCACCAATTATTGACTAGATTTACTTACACAGTACAGACCAATTGTGTTTGCAAATGGAAGTCCTTCATATAAATGCAACCAACAATCCTGACAATACTTACAGTGTTTCTGGAATAAGGCAGGAATTGGTTTACTGTGCTGGAATGTTCAAATTCTTCCAGATTTCATACATGTGGAAGCATACATGCACTCTCTGCAGCCATGTGGCACAGGAACAAGTCGCTAATGAACGCTTTGTGTATGTATCCATACCTAACTATAAATCCATTCCATTTCAGCAACTTGTTCAAAATGCAACCCATGGCAGATTGTGTACTAGCTGCAATTCAGATAATCGCTCCACCTTACAAAAACAGACACATAGTAAATACGTAATAGTAATGCTTTTACATTACAATGCAGATGGTATCAAAAACAACTGCAATCTGACTGGATTTGCACATGCGCAAGTATCACTTGTTAAGAAATCCTTCAAAACAATAGGAATAATCAACCATGTAGGCGCCACAACCAATGCAGTTCACTACACTGCTTGCATAAAAAAGAAATGTGGATGGTGTGAATGTAATGATACTACCATTACTCTAAAACAAAGATTACCAGCAAATCTTGTTAATGCTTATTTAAAATTCTTAAAACCAAAATGTAATAGCTAATCTGTGCATAAACATTAACAAAACTTCAATTTCAAAACTATAAACAGTTAGAACACGCCAACAGGTATCTAACTGTCCCGAGATTCTAAAACAAGCAAATAGATAAATGAATACCACTACAATGTAACAAGAAATAAACAGTTAGAAAACACCAACAGGTATCTAACTGCTCCAAAAGTGAGCAACAAGCAAACCGATAAATAAATACCACTAAATTCAAACAAGAAATGTACAGTTAGAATACAACAACAATCTACAACAACCCAACAGATAGATGAATAGCATGAAACTAGAAATAAACAATTATAATACACCAACAAGTATTTAACTGCCTCAAAAATCTGCAACAAGCCAACAGATAGAAGATCAGCAAGAAACAAGAAATAAACACTGGAAACAATGTAAAAATATATTGTGCCACAACATAAAAAGGTTTTTTTTAAAAAAACCAGGATGGATTTCTTTCCCACAGACCCAATGATTTAATTAACAAACACAGAAACTGAGCAAATTGTACAGTACACTGGTTTGAACTATTGTACTTCTAAAGTACTAAATATGAGGGTCAATAAAATACAGAAATGTCTATTATCAATGCAATAACTCATTATGAACTACCTACACTAACATATGTTCTTTTATTTTATCACAGAGACGGCCATGCACTCAAGACTCTAGACCCTGGCCACAACCACCGCAGCATAACACACCCATGCTATCAAACATTTTCACTGTGGTATGTGGACTGCTTATAGGGGATATTAATTACAATCCATGCTCTACTAACAACACAAACCCAACATCATACTAAAGTAAAATAGCTAATAGTGCGCCCAGTATTGGGTATGTCTGCGGACAGCCGTGGTGACCGGGGACACCACAAACATATCAAGAGCTCCAGCCTCCTAAACAAATACAGCATTTGACCCATCTCTTACTCCCCCACCCTCCCCAATCACTCCTACACACCAACAGAATCCCCAAAATTGCATTTTGCTCAGTTCAATGCCACGCTGTCCGCGGATAACTGCAGATCCAATATGGCCGGCACATCGAAACAATGTGATGCACCTCATGCCTCATCCCAACCAATCACAGAACACGTTGCATGTCTGCGGACACAAGGTGATTTGCCAATCGGTATCCTGTCAGTGGAGCAAACAGGGAAGTGTGTCTGCGGAATGGACACAGATATTACACATTTTTAGAGACCTACTTTTTGGTTGATTTAAAAAGAAATACTGGACGGATTTCCACCAAATTTATAAAAGCACGCTTTCGGGACCAAGCCGCCACTCCTGACACATGTTTGGTGGAAATCCATCCAGCGGTTTGAACTGTACGCATGAGCAACATTTTTCCTCCATTCAGTTCATGGGAAAAAGCTAAATTTTGGGACCCCCCATAACTTTGCCCCCCGCTTGACCAAACCTCACCAAACATTGCAAAATAATGCTGAGTGGGCTATATACATTTTTTCTAAATGTTTGATGAGGATTTGTCCAGGGAGGGCAAAGTTATAAGCCACCTCAAAAGTGCTCTTCCTATAAGTTTAGCAACTTAACCATAACTACATGGCGGCTCCCACAGGCCATGTAATATATATATATATATATATATTCAGTAAAAAAACTTTGTTAAAGGGATGTTATGGTTAAGTTGCGCTACTAAAAACCTATGAAATTCAGTGAAAAAACGTTGTTAAAGGGACGTTATGGTTCAAAGTAAAACCGAAAAACCCCTGAAATTCGGCAGCTATGGTAAAATAAGCAACCATAACTCGCGCCGCCACCGTGCACTGCTAACACTAACACCCAGGACATCAAAGATGACATCTCAAATGGATGTTCCTCTATCTTCAAAGTTGCACAGAGAGGTAGCAAGTCCAACCACTTCATTCCACGCACTCCATGCCAGTGCACTTCCACATGTGGGAATCCAAGATCTATAGATACTCCACAGCTTTCTGCATGCACCTTCAACCAATGAATTCACGAGTCTCCCAAAATCCATACAATCTGTGTTTTGAAACACTCAGCCATAGCTATCTGTTCTTCTCTCTGCAAAAACAATATCTGAGAAAACCTCTCCTAGCACAACACACTCACTAAACTTTACTGACCAATCCTTTGCTTCATCCAATCTCATTTCCATACCTCCCCTCCCCAAATTCCCCTGATGTAATATGCAGTGTCCTAGAACTACCGCCATGTCCGCGAACGTATCGTAACATGTACAGCCCTTCTACCATTTCGATTTCACTCTGTGCCATTCCCTCATTGGATGTAGCTAAGCAATGACATGACCATCCACCAATCAAATCCAATAACTCTACATGTAACTGCATCATCATAGAGCAGCACTACAAATGTACGTTGTATCTCTCGGAGTACAAGTCTCATACCATTGACAACCACGATCTACGAGAAATACTATACAAATCTCCAATATTTCTACTTGCAGCTTGGTCCATATCCATATACATGAACAGAAAGTATATTTTCTACACAGTACATGAACACATTTTCTAACCGACTTTTACCTTCTATAATCTGAAAAATGAATGGACGATCATTGTTTCATTGTCCTAAAATGACCTGTCACTTACAAACCTTTATCTCGTTTAATTTCTTCATACACACACACACATGCCAATACTATTAAACTAACATTTTTGAAATAAAATATATACACAACATTTAATCACACAAAATAACATACACACTCTATGATCAAATCTCAAACAATAATATTTGTACAAACACATAATTGGTTTTAATTTTTTTCGTTTATATAAGTACTTACATACATTTATATAGGACAAGCAGACTATGACATAGCTCTCAACTCACACGCTTTTGGCGAGTGTCACCCGCCTTGTAAAAGACTGACTCACCCGCCAAGCCTCCTGCAGGCCCATTCATTCCAATGGGCGTCTCACCCGCCAAAAACAAAATCAGGTGATTTCACCCGCCTTTGCGACACACATGGTTGAGAGCTATGATGACAATGACTCACTATTACGTGGAAAAGCTTAGTTACAAGAATAGTGGTATACGTTGGTAGATTATGAATTCCACAAACCATAGTAAAGATATTTTCTTTCCTACTCTTAGTCATAATATAGTTTTAATGGTTTTCAGGAAGGCGCTGAGCATTTCAATTTAAAAAAATCTATGTCTAAAATGAAAACAGTGCTATATAGCAACCAAATTACTAATTTCTTTCTTTTACAATTGCAGTGGAGCCCATTCTCCTGAATAGAAGCAGCCGATTTTGATTTACAAAGAACAACTAAGAAGCAAACTACTCATTTTTGAAAAAAAAGTAAGTAGATTGTTACCATAATAGTTGATTTATAACTCACACTCACTGTACGGTGCATTCATGGTATTTCTGTGCCTAAAATAGAGATTCTGCAACATTCTGACCAAACCCCCCCCCGTCTTAAACAATGATCTCCTCTCAGAATGGCCCTCAAATTCCAATTTTACGGCACACAAATTACCCAACTCAGCCGCTAGAATGTAGATGTTGTAGAACAAAGAACTGTTTTAATTGTATAGCTTTACCTATATTATTTATTCTTCTCCACACCACCGGCTTACTTTTTTCTGTCATCTGAACCCCAGTTTAGTAACACATTAGTGGAAGAATACCCAGCCCTAGTAGTTCAACTTCCCAATTCACAATCACACACCATTACATACATCTTTATCATCTTACTCAAACAATCATGCACACAACACACATGCATTGCAGAAAACCCCAACCCATACCTTCTGTATTTTTTTAAACAGACGCTAAAGAATGCCCACCAAAAAGCAACTCCGTAGAAAGGGACGCAGAAGTAGAGCAAATGAAAAGAAAAGTCTCCAACATAAACACCCATCTATAGCAGAATTTGTAAAAAACGTTGAAACACAACAGCTAATACAGTCATGTTGTGAAACAGAAGAAGTTTCTAGTGTAAAAACTTTGCCTCCTCTATCACTACAAATAAAACGTCTTCTATAAATCTTGATATAGTACAAAGTAAGCATACCAAGAAAAGTATATTAGCCAAAATGTTCCGTCACAAAGTCCTTCAAAATTTGATAAAAACAGGAGAGAACCCAGGTTCAACACTTCAAACCTATCGTAGGAAAGTAATCTTATAAGCGTTGATAGATAGTGCAATTCTTCTCAAAAGAAACATATTTATTGTTGTGTTAAACAGAATTAAACCACTAACAAAACTAATAACTAAATAGCAAAAAAGACTTCTCAATAAACGAAATGTGAACAGAAATAACTTCTTAAATATCTGTGGAGGTGAATGGAGTCACACTACAAGCACAGAACCATACTTTAATGAAGAAGCGTACAAACAAAAACAAACAAATACAATTGCCATACATAGCAGTGGTCGAGGTTATGAAAAAGTTAATAATACCATAATGGAACAAGAAGTACTCCTTACAAAAATATGCCCTGAAAACTTAGATTTACCCCTCCATTCGACTGAATCAGAACATATAATTTACACATGGCCATGCACGTCAATGTGTAACATTCCCAAAAAAATGTTCAAATCTTTACACCTATTCCTCAATCAATATGTGAGAAGCAAACACAAAATCAAAATTAAAATACTGCAAAGTATGGATGCTTGTCCAGTACGCAAGCACAAAGGACTGCAAGGACATTCGTTGGCCTGCATATCAGGAGCTACTTGCAAAACAACCTTCCATGATATCAAAAGGATATCAACACATCATGCAAGTATAAGAAATCTAGTTTATAAACTGTATTATGCAAAAAGTCCTGCTTTAGCACTAGCCAATTTAAAAAAACATTCTTCTACATGGTACACCAAAAGACCTACTAGAAGAAATCGAGTATATACAGAAAAAATATTTTGGAAATGAAACCCACTTACAAGATGAATTAGCTGTCAACCAACTTCGTAACAAATCTGCACATGGCAACCTTTCACTACACACATACAAAAAAGAAATACTAAAATTTCAAAGCACTTCAGCTGAAGTACCAAACCACGTGTGTGTATGTTGCCGCAGAACGTGTTATAAAAGTAACACAAAAACTATAGACCTATCATACAAAATAGAAGACAATGAAGATTCTAAATGGTTTGAATTAGCTCTCTACCTTATAGCAGAAAACAAATACGAAATAACTGACCCCATAATACTTTGCAGTTACTGCACTACCAAACTTGACAACAACCAAAATTCTTCACGTGCTATCTCAAATAACTTGGAATTACATCCACTACCAAAACTCTTTCAACAACTTCATTTATATGAGAGCATCATAATTCAAACAGTTCATCCATTTCAAGCAATAATACGCCTTCAACCAAAAACTGAAAAATTACCTCCCTCTGAATTAGTGAAAAGTATTTGTGAAAAAGTAGTGTATTTACCATTAGATCTAAAAGAAAATGTGCACACTCTAGGAGTGCAACGTCCAATGCAACAATCTTTAATTATCTTGGTAAATGGAGTACCTACAAAAGACAAAAAAATTTGGCAACAACTGGTAGATTTACATAAAGTTAGAGAAGCCCTGCAATATCTCAAAGAGAATAATGATTATTACAAAGAAATTAATATCGAAGAAAACTTGAAAGATACAACTCAAATTATTCAAGAGACACAAGAAACTGGTCAATTTGAGCTCCTAGATCCTGCTACAATAGCAAACACGTTAGACCATTATACAATTCACCCATTGCACTCTAATGACACCATAGAAGATGCACTGGAAACGTACCAAATGCGTCAAACAAAAGGATCACCAATCAGCATATGGGAAAAAAGTATAGAAGCACATGCTTTTCCTCTACTCTTTCCTACTGGCAAAGGAGGAAGATACGATGATAGACCTGTTCAAATATCAGCATCAGAATATCGCTCATTACAAATGTATTCTGAAGATCCCAGATTTCGACAAAATGTGGAATACATATTCCACCTATTCTTTGAAAGTGAACTAGCAACTTTATGTTACGGAGTTGCACACATATTAAAATCAGGATCACACTTTCAAAATATGACAGCCACACAATTATTACAAAAAGTTCAACAAAAAGATGAGGTTTTACAGGCAAATCTTACAAATCTATTAGCAAATATGCGAGGTACTAAAGAGTACTGGTTTCGATGCCATGGAGATGTACGTTGTATGATCAGAAACCTTGGCCCACCCACTTGGTTTGTTACATTAAGTTGCGCAGAATATGCATGGGAAGATTTACATGCTTTCCTACGCATATCAAACGAAAACAAAACAAACATAGATATACTAACACCTGGAGAACTTTGTTCTCAGGATCCTGTTAATGTTTCTAGATATTTTCACCATCGCTTCATTGCTATGCTACATTTTATTTGTAATAAAACTGTTCCTCCCCTTGGAGAAGTGCAACACTTCTTTTGGAGAAAAGAATACCAAGCCAGAGGAGCGCCACATGTCCACATGCTTTTATGGATTAAAGATGCTCCTAAATTTGGTCAAGACAGTGATGCCACTGTTTTACAGTTTATTGAAAAATATGTCACTTGTGAAATTCCGTCAGAATCCACAAATAGTGATCTTCATGAAAAAATCTTACAATTCCAAAGACACAAATGTGGCAAATATTGTCGTCGCAAATACAAAAACAAAGGGAAATACTACACCAAATGCCGACTTGGTTTCCCTAGACCAGTTACAAATACAGGTCAAGTGAACAACCTCATGTCTTCAGTTAGACATAGTGTTAAAGGTAAGTCACCTAAAAATACATATTGCATAAAAAGAAAAGAAGAAGAAAAATATATCAATGATTAAAATGCAATAATTGCCCACTTGTGGAATGCAAACATAGATGTGCAGTGCATTGCAGACAATTCTACTGCAGTTGCACGATATGTCACAGCATACTTAACCAAATCAGAAAAGACAGAGCTCCAAGACCTCTGGAATGACCTGTCATCAGATAAAACAGTGTCTCAGAAATTATACAGCTTGGGCATAAAAATGGTGTCCCATAGAGAATGTGGATCCTATGAAGCAGCTGATCGATTAACTGGTACTGCATTGTATGGTAAATCTGCAAATATAGTATGGCTAAGTCTTGGTCCAGTTAAATCTAGAAAAAGAGTTCTAAAATCATACGAAGATATAGAAACAATAGCCAAACATGATCCCAACAGCCAAGACATTTTAAAAAAAAATTTATTGGACACATACTACCCAAACAGGAGTACCACTTTGGAAACCATGTGTCTATACCACATAGCCCAAAACTACACATACAAATTTAATATAAAACCTGATGAGCAAAACCATACATAAAAAGTGACAAACTGTAATGGCAGTTTAGTAAAACTCACCAAACCAAATTTAATTAATCATATCAAATTGTCATTAAAGACTCCTCAACATAAAGAAATATATTACATGTCCCTGCTACAACTCTTCAAACCATGGGGAAAAGAAGAAGAAATACTAGATACCTATGACTCATATGAAGACGCTTTCAAAGCCAATGAAAGCAGTATAACTGATGTAAACTTTGCACATTACAAAACAATGTTGCACAATGAGCAACAACATGAAGAGGAACTCCAGGCCGAACTAGATAAGGACACTCCTGACAGTAGTCAACCTTCTGTCACAGGAAGCCAAGAACCACTGGGAGAACCACTAATAACAAATGAGGCAGAATTAGCTATGATAGAAGTAGAAAACACCATGTGTCACTATGAAGATAAAGAAGACTTAACTACACTACAATCAAAACTAAACAAAGAGCAACGTAGCATTTTTCAAGAAATAAAATAAATTGCACATGGTGTGCAACATGAAAACAAAGAATGCACCTGCCAAAATTACAAACCTATACTATTGTATGTCAGTGGTGAAGCTGGTTCTGGCAAAACATTCCTAATCAAAATCATCAGTAAGTTCCTTCAACAATTGACAAACAACAAACTGTCAGCTGTTGTCACTGCCCCCACAGGTTTAGCTGCCTACAACATAGGTGGTGTCACTTTACACCGATTACGACTCATGCCAGTAGAACACCAAAACAAGTTAGATTATTACAAACTTTCTGCAGAAGCCGCAATGGAAGTACGCAGAGTATTGAAACAAATGAAAATGCTACTAATAGATGAAGTGAGCATGGTGTCCAACCTAATGTTGGCTTTGATTCACCTCAGATTACAAGAAGTACTTAAAACAAACTATGAAGAGCTCTTTGCAGGAAAACACATCATTGTTTTCGGAGATCTTCTTCAATTGACACCTGTAAAAGGTGAGCCTATTTTTAAAACATTAGGACACAAACTCTGCCGTAAAACTGTTGGCAGCATTGGAAATGTCAACCTTTGGCAACATTTCCAATACAGAGAATTAACAGAAAACATGCGCCAATCTGCAGATCTCACTTATGCCAACATCTTAAAAAGTATCAGAGTTGGTATACTTTCTAGAGAAGCAGAAGCAATATTGAAATCCGGCACATTCATGCACTTTATGGTGATAATGCATGTGCTACAGATGTTATGGAACAATTAGCCCACAAAAATGTCAATTGTATGGCCTTAATGCCAACTCTTGCAAGCTGTTTCAAATTCAATGAAATAATGTTAAGCAAAGAAATGCAACCAATTATGGAAATTAGTGCCACAGACAAACTAGATGTACATGGAATGACACTACCCATGTGTGACCAAGCCACAGCAAGACTAATAGTTTAGAAACATCAATCTCAAACACAGCAGGCTTGGAAAAGATATTAAAATTATCCTTAAATTGCAGAGTAATGCTTAAACGTAACCTTGACGTGGACCAAGGACTAGTTAATGGAGCACTGGTTACAGTTGTTGGCTTTCAAACATACCCACGTGACAACAAAATTCAGTTTGTCAATATTCTCTCTGACAAACTTTCAGAAGTAAAAAGAATAGGATGCTCAACAGCTCGATTCCTTCTCTTCAAAGACATGTATGTATGCAGAGAACAATTTTCTCTAACTCTTGCATACGCAGTCACCATTCATAAATCACAAGGTCTTACTCTAGACAAAGCAATGAAAGACATTGGTAACACAGTCTTTAAAGAAGGCATGAGCTACGTAGCACTTTCACGCCTACGTACAATTGACGGTCTATTTCTAATAAACTTTGATGCAAGTAAAGTAAACGCTGATATTCCTTGCATTTTAGAATACAATAGACTTCGTTCACTATACACCCCCTATCTACAAACATATCCTGTTCCACAAAAAGGAAAATGTTCTAAAAGAAAACTAAATCTAACAGAAATGCAACAGGATGTCACTGCAAATCCTCCAAAGAGACTAAAAGAAACTAAAACTTCATCAAGTACCACAAGAAAAAAAGAATCAATCAGGAGGGAAAGTAAACCAGGTACTTCTTTAAAGAAGGAAGACAAACTCCAAAAAAATGAGTTAGATACAGAACTACCTGGACCATTTTAATTCTCAAATATAGTTAGTGTAAATTGCTACTCAAATGTAGCAATGAATATTCTATTTCAATTACCACCAATTGTTGACAACATTTACTTACACAGTACAGACCCATTGTGTTTGCAAATGTTAGTAATTCACAGAAATGCAGCAAACAATCCTGACAACACGTATAGTGTTTTTGGAATAAGACAACAATTGGACTACTGTGCTGGAATGGTGAAATTCACTACAAACTCACAGGAAGATCCACAAGAATGTCTAATGTACTTACTATTAGTACTGGAAAACAAAAACATACCTATAAATGAAATCTTCCAGATTTCATACATGAGGAAACATACATGCACTCTCTGCAACAATGTGACACAAGAACAAATCCCCAATGAGCGCTTTGTCTATATATCAATACCTAATTGTGAATCCGTTCCATTTCAGTAACTTGTACAAAATGCAAACCACGGTAGATTATGTTCTACCTGCAATTCGGATAATCGCTCCACATTATTAATACAAACACATAATAAATACCGAATACTAATGCTTCTACGTTACAATGCAGATGGTACGAAAAACAACTGCAAGCTGACTGGATTCACACATGGTCAAATATCCCTTGGTAGGAAAACCTTCACAACAATAGGTATAATCTACCACGCAGAAGCCACAACCAACTCAGGGCACTACACTGCATATATAAAAAAAAAGTGGATGGTTTGAATGTAATGATAGTACCGTTACTCTAAAGCAGAGATTACCAGCTAATCTTACAAACGCGTATTTAATGTTCTTAAAACCAAAATTTGATAACTGAACTGTACTTAAAACCTTAAGTACACTTGTAGTAAAAAAATATAAACTGTCACAATATTTCAAAACCTATCTAACTGCCCAAAGATTCTACAACAACTAATCAGATAAATTAATACCACTCAAATAGAGCTAAAATAGACAGAATATGCCAATTGGTATCTAACTGTCCCAAAATTTACAAATATGCAAACAGATAAATCAATACCATGAAATTATATCAAAACATAAACAGTTAGAATACACCTACTGGTATTTAACTGGGCCAAAATTTTACAATATCCAGACAAATACCTAATATCTTACTGCTCACAAAAACTGAAAGAATCCAATGCATAAAGCATTAGGCAGAAAGAACAGGTAAACGCAGAAAACAAACAAATAAATAAACTGTAGCATAACCGAAAAAGTTTTTTTTTTAATCCAACATGGATTTTTTTTCTCCCACAGACCCAATGATTTTAGCAACAAACACAGAAACTTTGCAAATTGCACAGTACTCTGGTTTGTAATCTACTAAATATGAGGGTCAATAAAAAGAAGAAAATGTTGATTGTCCAATGTAATAAGTCATTATAAAAACTAATACTAACATGCTATTTTCTTTTATTACAGAAATGAACAAGAAAAACATGGACTCCCGTTACTAAACCAAATAGTACGTATAACAAGATAAATACAACCATCGCACCATATCATACCCATACAATCTTATAACATTGTTCCTTATAAATTAGTTTTTGACCCAAAGTTAAAAGCCACTATGGGTTTGATATGCTGCGGTGGTTGTGGCCAGGGCATACACTCTTGGGTGCATGGCCAAATGGCCATGCACCCAACATTCTATACCCTGGCCACAACCACCGCAGCATATCACATCCATAGATGCAAGCATTTAAACCATTTTTATGTCCGCGGACAGGGGAAAGGTCCTAGGACACATTCAACTTGCCAGAGGACAATACAAACAGCGTCCACAGGACACCCCCATTTTCTTTATGTATGAACATTTCAGGACACCGCGATTGTTCTTAAAACATTTTCACCTTGCCAACGAACAATACAGACAACATCTCCCGGACACACCCTGCAAACATTCCAAGACCCCACGAGTGTTCTTAGAACACTTTCAAGTTGACACTGAATCCATTCTGTTTATTTACGAACATTCCAGAACAGCCGTGTTGTCCGCAGACAAATCGAACACAACAAAAGCGTCTAGCACATAAATAAAATACAACTTTGAACTTATCTCATACTCCCCCATCCTCCCCCAAAGACTTCTGCACACCAACACACTCTACTAAATACACATTTTGAACAAACTTTCACCGCGCTGTCTGCGGACGTCCGCAAATGCAAGATGGCGGGCGCGACAGAAAATCTGACGCGCATCACGCTCCACGCCGCCCAATCAGCGAACACGTCGCATGTCCGCGGACATGACGCAAGCCGTCTACTGGACCGATTTACACCAAATTTGCAAAAGCACGCTTTCGGGACCAGGCCGCCGCTCCTACCGCAAATTTGGTGTAAATCCGTTCAGCGGTTCGGGCTGTAGCCGTGCGCAAAGTTTTTTCCCATTCAGTCTATGGGAAAAAAAAAGTTTTGGAACCCCCCCTATAACTTTTCCCCCCCTGGACGAATCCTCACCAAACTTTGCAAAACAATCCAGAGTGGGCCATATACTTGTTTTGCAAAGTTTGGTGAGGATCCGTCCAAGGGGAGCGAAGTTATAAGCCACCCAAAAAGTGTTCTTCCTATGGAAACACCAACTTAACCATAACTACATGGCCACTACCATGTAATATTTATATATATATTTATTTTTTCACTGCCTAAATTGAGTCCTTTGTAAACGTTGTGCTGTCCGAGTGTTTTTATTGCTTAAAGTGGAATTTTGGAAAGATCAGATGCTTGTGGACCGTAGGCCACGCACACCACGGAAGTGCAGCATTTAAACTGGTGTGTTCCCTGGTCCAGGTGTTTATTCACTGCCTAAATTGAGTCCTTTGTAAACGCTGTGATGACCAAGCGTTTTTATTGGTTAAAGTGGAATTTTGGAAAGATTAGACACTCATGGACCGTAGGTCACACCCAACCCAGAAGTGCAGTATTTAAACTGGTGTGTGCCCTGGTCCAGGTGTTTTTTCACTGCCTAAATTGAGTCCTTTGAAAATGCTTTGCTGCCGAGCGTTTGTATAGCTTAAAGTGTAATTTTGGAAAGATCAGAAGCTCGTGGACCGTAGGCCACGCCCACCATGGAAGTGCAGCATTTAAACTGGTGTGTGCCCTGGTCCAGGTGTTTTTTCACTGCCTAAATTGAGTCCTTTGTAAATGCTGTGTTGCCCAAGCGTTTTTATTGCTTAAAGTGGAATTGTGGAAAGATCAGATGCTCGTGGACCGTAGGCCACGCCCACCACAGAAGCGCAACAATTAAACCAGTGTGCTAACCCTTGAAGCGTTAAGCCCGGCTGGAGTAAAGGGCGATTGAATTGCTGTTAGGCTGTTTGGCGTGTTATGGCGACCTGAAATCCACTGCAGCCTGTCATCATGCCAAGTATTCTCTGGAGGAATATTTAACGGAAGCTGAAGGATCAGAAGTAAGAAATCCACCAAACTTACATATAATAGATCTCCTGGATGGGGGGAGAGTCGGACTAAGGCCGCTCCTTAAGCTGTCGGGCGTACCCAACTAAGGTGGTCACTTGGAACTGAAACTTTGGACATTATTAGTGTAGCTTTCTATTAATAAACTGATTATTCCAGTTATAGGACATTAATACATTTAATTACAGGTTCAACTTAATATTGGTGTGTTATTTTTAAATAGTGTTTTTAAAAAAAGGAATTTGATAGGAATGTTTTTTTTAAAACTAATGCCTCTTTAAAGATAGCTCTTTATTACCCTCCTTTTCTTATGGTGATATTGTCTGAAAACATTCCGCTGAAAACCCTTTATGCCTGTATTTTATGTCAGTTTGGGACTGCAGAGATCTCTTCTACCCTATCACTCTTAAGTAAGGGTTTGTCTTTATCAATACTATTTATTGTTGGTCACAAGCACTTTTTGCATAAGCACTTTTGCACTTTAACCTATAGTCCTTCTTTTGGTAGGTAGGGAGTAAATTTGGTTTTCTCTTGTGTATTCTCTTGGATTCCTAATCTCTGGAGGCTGCGAGGTAGCTCCTCTCCTCTGGGGTTTATAGGATTTTCGTAATCTCTGTTCATATTTCCGAGTGGTTGTTTTACCCCCCCTTCCATTAGTATCATGGGCCCGAGCTCATGTTCACACAACGTTAGGTCAAAGAAAGGGAAAAAAAATATACCCACACCAAATTCAAAACCAGGAACTTTGGTGTTGGGCAAACTAAAAAACATAAAGAAAAGAGGTTACAAAGATGTTAGCCATACTAGCTCGGCCAAATGTCCTAAGATACTTAGGTTTTTAACTATAAAAGAAAAAATGAATCTACCTGAGACAGTAGAACTCCAACCCCCCCCCCCCTTCCAATAGCTCGATGATTGATAACAATTCACTATTGAAATTAATACAGAATTTTAGACTGCAATCTATTGGAACGCGCATAGATTTGGATATCTCTGCAGCAGCCGAAACCCATATGAATAATGTTATTGGAATAAACTTGTCAGCTACACCAGATTTGGATACATTTTCACAGATAGATGTTGAACCTATTGAGGGCGATGCGTCTTGGAATGTTACTGGGAATTCTTCTGGAAACACACCTAATAGGGTAAGGTGTGGTGAAAGTGAAAATTCACTTGAAGTTGGTGAGAAATGTGATGCTCTGACTACCATGATGGATATTCTCCTGACCATCTGCACTAAGTTGTTAAAAGAACAGAGTGACATCAAATCGTTGGTACAACAGACTATCGATAACACTAGATCCCTTGGGACTATTGTAGAGGAATTTTGGGGAAATGACTTGCATAGAAAAAATAATGACTTGTATGAGGTAAATATAGTTTTAGGAGATCTGAGTGAATTGGTTTTGGCTGCCGTGAAAGAAAATGAGAAAGGTGACTCCCAGTTTAAGACACATCTCAGTGAGAGATCTCTCTCCAAGGGAAATTTGGCAGAAGTAATAAATTCAAGTGATAGTGTTAGTGAACTAACTGCGTCCCACGGGTGAAATAGATGTACTAAACGTAAAAGAAAAAATAAGAGATCTACCCGAAAAAGGGTGGCTATGACTAAGGTTAAATCACACAAGAGTGTTAAAAAGAATACCTTGGCTCTAGCCTCTACACCCATTAGATTCTGAATGTGTAGAAGTGGGAAACCGCTTTGAAATCATTAAATTCCAGCGGAAGCTGGATGAGGGGAAAACAGCAGCAACTAAAAAGAGGGGTTTAGATAACTGGCTGAGGGGCAAAGAACATTTGATAGATGAGATAGAATTAGGGGATGAAGCATCTTTGTGAAACAACTTTAAATATTTTAATATCCCTGCTAACGAAAATGGTATGTCTCTTACCATAAAGGAGAGGAAGATATATACTAAGGAGATGGAACGATTGGCAATGTATAGTAAGCTAGAATGAGTAATTCTATCGGTAAGAAAGAAGAAACCCAATTTATAGTGGGGAAAAGTATTAAGATCATTGAAAAATCCACAACCAATGAAAGCCCTTTTCTAAATAGGGCTTGGATATTGAATAAACTGTCACTTATCCCACAGCTACAAAATATTAACTCAGGGGACATTGACTCTATCATCTTGCCCAAAATTGGGAGTTGGGAAAATTGGGTAATCGTACAATTTAGATCTGCGGTTTTTGTAGACCTTATACGGGAATACTCCAATGGTGTATGGGGTAACAATTATGAGATTGTGATAAGCCATTCCTCAATTCACCAAGATTTGAAAGATAAAAACATGGAATCGGGTGTGATCTCTACAATAAATATTGAGTCAGGATGTAACCAAATGGAAGTGTGATTCTTGGAGGGTAATATACCAACCATAAATTGAGATGAGGTATGTAATACAGAATTTAGCCTACTTTCTTGGAATAGTAGGGGTTTTAATTCCCTACTCCACATGGATGGTATTCAGTTACTGTTGGACAGTGATATATTTGCCCTCCAAGAAACTTGGGTTAGTGGGGAAATGTTATTGGATGGATATAATATTTGGAATAAAGCAGCCACTAAAGGTGAAAAGGGTCGACCGATTGGAGGCCTGTGCATTGGGGTGAAAAACCACATCTCATACAGACCATATGAGAAATATGGGAATTCCCCTTTTGTTATGTGTGCAGTTATTGATAGGGGAAGCCTGTTAGGTAAGCCATATGTCTTAATGCTTCAACAGGGACGGCCTTAGGGAAGTTGATGATGGAGCACAATAATTTTGCCTAAAGTTTCCCTAGCCAGTTAACTTGTGCTGATGACAAGACCTCTAATGCATATAATATTGAGGGAATAATACTTACTTTATAAATCTCTATAAAGCCCCCAAAATTGTGCCCCCCATTATGTTCAATATAATTCTTAATTACAAGCCATCTTTTCCAGGTTTTGTCATAGGGAAATGCCGCATAATAAGACAGGGGTGATCGAATTTTTACTGGGAAACCCAGATATGAAAATTCCTGTTTATGTTCCAAAATAGAGTTTTCCACAAACCATTTACATTTTTCTATAGCTGCGTGGTTACCACCAAGACACATCATTCTAGTCTTTAATTTATTGATAACCATGTTGTTTTCCCTAGCGCAATCAGTGAGTAAAGAATTGATCGCTGTAAACCGATACATGTCTGATCAAAAAGATTAATATTGTCAGCATCAGACAACCTGACGATCTTAGTACCATTTATCATTGGCCGGAAATTTCATATGAGATGCAAGAAAGGTTCCAGAACAGCTGTGCAAGCATTATACAGAACCGGGCCCAGTACACACCCCTGATTGAAGCCCTGATTGATATGAGAGTATTTGGAATATTAGTACCCGGCGAGAGTCAAGCAAAATGCAACATGCATTCTGATTGGCACTCGCTGGGTCGTTACCCGGCCGAGAATCCTTTGATTCTCGGTCGGGATTCCAGCTGACTTGTCCTCGGCGGGGGGCGTGGCAGCCCCTCAGCCAAGGGGGAGGCTCGAAGCGGGTCTATCCCTGCTCCGAGCCTCCCCACGGCTGAAAGGCTGCCTTTGCCCCCCACCAGGGACTCAGGTAAGTCTTTTTTTAAAATAATGTTCCCCTTTCCTCCCTCCTACCTCCTCCCTGCTCTCCCCACCCCACTTCCCTCTTGCTACTTCATCTTGGGCGGGGGACGATGGCAGCCTCCAGCCGTGTAGAGACTTGGAGCAGGGCCATCCGCACTCCTTTCTTTTTTTAGGGAGCGGACGTGCTGGGAACACTTCTGTTCCCAGTTCGTCCACTCCCGAGGGCCGACATGGAAAGCGGACAGCCATTTTCTAGGTTGTTGCTTTTTTTTCTGTGCCAAAACGTCACAGCATTTCAAGACAGGAAAAGATGTTTTTAGTGCCCCTGTCACGCAGATATTGTGGGCCGGGGTACTAATAGCAATATGCCCCTCATGGTGCAGGCATTACCAACTCTGGTAATGCCCCATGGCCTTTGTTAACTATGGGCCCCAGGGCATTACCTGAGTCAGTAATGCCCCCTCCGCCCAGGGCATATTGCTTAAATATCCTTCATACATGAGCCTTATGGTGATCGAGGTGTTTAATTCAGTGGTTAAATTGCATGTTGTTCCTAGGGAAAATGCTTTTCAAAGAGGGCGTGTATTCTTCTTTTATTTATTAATGTTTTAATAGAGAGAAGTTTGTTGTTTAATCAACTTGGCAAATAAAATGAATGATGTTGAAACATTGCTATAAAATGGCATCAACATATATCAAAATAATATAACATTCAGAAATATCTCCAGTATTGTCCACCTCTTGCAATTCACTATATTGTGTATGTTCTAATGTAAGAGCATTTCAGATACACCCTAATAATGTCTGAATGCCAGCATTGTGGCATCTAAGGGCATGCTGTTTAAGTAGTAAGTTATAAAGCTTTCAAGGCACCTGGGAACACAAAGGCACCACTTAGAAAGATGTGCTGAAAAGGAAAGTTGGGTCCTGCTAAATGTAATTGTTATAGCTGCTGTGTATATCACAATTAAGTACCAGCCTTGGCATAGCACTTCATGATTGTTCAATCCCCAATGAATAGCCTTCCCTTTCAAGAACATGCGATCTAGAACAGAACAGTATGTCTAGCAACAAGTGGTGTTGGGTAACCAGAATGCCACATTTTTCATTTGTGTCAAGACAACCTGGGTCAAGACAACCTAAAGTGTCTCAGTTAACTGCATTTTTAAGATATTTGGATCTATACAAAATGCTAAACTTTAACACCATTTGTTTCTATTTATTGTTTTTTGGTTTTAATGACACCTTTCACAATTATTGAAAAAATATATATCAAATCTCTTACAAAAATCTTCTAAAAACATCCATTATCGAAATACAGGATAACATATAATTTCGCAAAACCGTGTCCATGATAAAATGTACTTAATGCAATTTTCCCCTAAGAAATTAAGAAAATCAATAACAAATGTTATCATAGAAATAATCAGAGAAATGTGTGCCCCAGCCATAAGTCTATTACAGAGCCGTCCAGCACAGAGAGAGTAAGCATGATGCACACATCCTCTCAATTTTTCTTCTTTAATAGTTGATATTATCATCAAACTCTCTACACATTCTGTATTCGAGTCGACTTATACAACATTCAATTGCAAATAGCGACTTGGCCCTATTGTTTCGATGGTAATTTGTAAATTAAAAAGTAATCCCATATACAGAAATCTGTATTGAATGTAAAGCCATTTTTCTAACTAATGTGGTAATGTGTCTTGTTTCTAGGGCATTATTTAAAGTACTCTTTCAACAAGGTTTGCTTGGAAATTAAAGATGTAGTATTCCACAGATCATATATACATATCTTTTTTAAGTGACATGGTATTATTGATGTTTCCAGGTGCAACTCCGATGTAATTGATTCACAGTAGTTCATAAATAGGATCTATGTCCGAGGACCGCTGATAAAAGACTGTACATGCAGATTCTAGGCTGAAAAGGTTTTTTGTTCCAAGGCCTGTCCCTGTACCTTTCGGGAGTCTGCCACCTGCACCCGATTATGTGGTGCTGCCTTATCCACCTACCTCCCAGCGCCTGCCCACTTGCCGGCATTGGGCTGAAGTTGCCTCTGTTCCTTGTCTGCCGACCCTGAACCCAGAAGCATATTGTGCGTCTGTGCCCGGTTTGTTGTGCCTCTGACTTCCGGGTTCACGATCTACAGAGCACAAAAGCATAAATGACGAAACTAATGGCAGTCCCCTCTATATGGAATATTTTTATTTCCATAAATAGTGGTTCCGAGGAAGTCTCGGAAACACTATAATGTGCCATAACGTGCGACTTGAACCCTATGTTACATTGCACACTGCATTCTTTGTGAAGTGACATAGTGCAACAGGGCATAGAGCTGTGGAGGCTAGGACTTTAGGGCTGGAGCTGTAGCCAAAGCCGAGGCTGCCTATCTGCTTGCCGGTGAACCGCCAGCAAAGATGTGCTGTGCTTGGAAATGCCATTGTCGTTCCATAGCGCTCTGTGTCTGAAGACCGTATGCTGCTGAAGAACCTAGTGCCCACTGTGTGGTACCCAAAGTTCATTACTGTTCATCACTGTTTACCTGTTGCCCATCTGGGAACAGTGTGCTTTTGGTCAGACCACTGGATGTTATTCTGTCTTGGCAGTGTTGCACTTATGCATCATTTAAGAAGCTGGAACACTAATTTGGGATTATTGGGGCGAACGTAAGATGGTATTGTGGCTTGGTACCTGGCTCCTGGTTTGATTTGAAACTGTGTTGTGCAGGAGATACTGATATTGATGTTACTACCGGCTGCGGTGACCACAGCTAAAACAATAGCACCTCTGGGGAAAATCCAGAAGATTCAGAGCAAGCACAAAAAGAAAACATGGTGGCGAGAGATGACCCCTGGCAGATATCAATCAAATGGGCTTCAAAAACCAGACATCTGCACAAAGAAAATATATAGGGCCGGGGTGCCGGCTTGCCCAGCAGCATGTTTGGGTGGGCTCATGTTAAAGTTTCAGTCCCCCATGCAATGTTATTAGAGTTCAGCAGGTTTAATTCCCACAGGATTCTTCAAACCTGAATGCATTCCTAAGTAAAAATGGTGCAGTGGTGTTGGAGAAGGAGTATGCATCTAGAAATGTCAGCTTTGATAACCTGCCTGAAGACTGTAGTAAATCTGATCACGTGACTGTGTAGGGACAAGAACTAGCTCCAGGTCTGGCGGTCATGCAGCCTTCTCCTAATCTTCTACTATGGCAATTAACCCAACAGAGAAAAGTGCCTGTGAAAGACCAAAGAAATATCGAGGCTTAGTACCACAAAATGAAATACGCCAATCGCAGGTTCAAAGATACAAGTATCTTTATTTCTGTACAGATTCAAAGGCAAAATCAGATACCTATCTGGGCTCCCAAAACCTTGCAGTGTGTACCTGCAGACACTGTGAGGGGAGTGAGTGCTGGACATCACAAAGCTCACATTATTTATAATCTTTTTCCCCAGTCCCCGTTACATTGTCCAGCCCCTCTTCGAGTTACTTGGTTGCTAGGGTTCATGCCCAGTTCACATGACAAATACATATATTGTCTGTATTTTTTAGTGACAATCACTTTTAACATCACGTGAGCATCTTGTAGTAATAATGTGGCTCTATAACCTGAACACAATATTCATATTTTAATCTTAATTTTTTGATTCCCACTAGTTGGTTTGATACATTCAATAATTTAAGAGCTCTAATTGCTGCCTTCAAATATCTTTTTTTTTTATTGCACAGCTGGTTCAAAGGTATGTTACAGCAAGGTTTAATTGCCAGAGATTGAACAGGTGAAAAAAAGGAATCTAACATTGTTACATACAAAACAGCACCTGCATGTTTTCCTTCCTTGGACTAGTTAAAAAAACAAAAAGACATCCGTTTAAATCACCTAATCTGGGTTCAATCCATATAATCAATATGGTCATTTTTGCTTTCACATTTTTTATGGGTGCTTCTCTGTTCTTAATATTATCTTCAAAAAGCAGATAAACTATGTCAAAGATTTCCTCTAAAATGTCATCTGAACATTTCCATTTCAAATTCTGATATTTATTGTGTTTCTTAAGATTAATTATCTTTGATTTATTAACATCATTGAGGCGATTATTTTCCTTTGCATATGGCTACATAGTTTTAAACTCCTTTGTAGACCTGCAGTTGTGGAGTCAAATAAAATACTGTCATCATCACAGGCTACCCAGTAGAGTCTTGGAGGACCGAGTTTAGGAGGAAAATCTGAGTTTCATTCAATGCCTCCTGAATTGTATATACATAAAAGATAAATAGGGTGGAAGCTTTGTCGTAAGTTTCAGTGCATTTCTATGGCTCTTGCTACTCTACTATGCCTTCCATATTGAATTTTACTTGCAGACCAGCGTCAGTATAATATATCATTATCATTTTCAACAGACCCCTTAGAAATCCCGAAGTAGCCAATATATACCAAAGTCGTTCCCTATCAACAAGATCAAAGGTCACAATAAGATCCAGCCACAGCAGAGTATAATGAAACATTAACAATGTAATATGGCTTGAATTTGGCAATGATTGTAAATAAACCCTTTGACAACCACGCCCATAGCTGTCTGAAATTCCATTTGATACTTCGATAAAACAACCAAACAAAAGAACCCAATATTCAAAATTTTCTAAAGAAAAATATGCCAATACCATATTTTCAAGGATTATATAGGGATTATATAGGGATAGATATTTGTTTTTCTCTTCCCCCCCTGTTTTATAAACTGCCACTATTGTTACATTGTGTCAGGTACAATGCAATTTAATTTTAGTAAGGATCCCAATGAATAACATATATTATGTCTCTTGGCTTGAAAGCCCATTTGAGCAAGGTGTGTGATTCCTTCAGTGGCAATATTTAAGCAATATGCCCCGAGCGGCGGGGGCATTATCGACTCAGGTAATGCCCTGGGGCCATAGTTATTGGCCCGAATGAAAACATACCTGAATCCCCGGCGGGGGACGAAGGCCACCTCCAGCCGTGTGGAGGCTTGGAGCGGGGATGGCCCCGCTTCGAGCCTCCTCATTGGCTGAGGGGTTGCCACACCCCCCGCTGGGGACAAAGCCATGGAATCCAGGGATTCCCGGCCGGGTAATGCCCAGGCGAGTGCCAATCAGAATGGTCCTTTCATTCTGATTCGTCCTCGCTGGGTACTAATTTGACTTATGAAATCTCTGTAGATTGGTTCCTACCTTCCAAAGTATTCCCAATCTACCCTGTATTGTGTATTTGTTATAGGGGCATATATTTTCTTAAACTGGGACATCCAAATGCCTTCTGTGATCACATTGGACACCATGGCACACTGATCCTGATACAATAGATATTGACTGTGTTTGGAGAAGCCAAGTCATCTGAAAGGACCTCTCATGGATATATCACATACGTAAGTAGTACATTTTGTAATACAGATATATAGTTGTACTTTGATCAATCTTTAAAGTTTATCAAATATATAGTAAAAAAAACTGTTCTTGGGATTTGATTTTTTTTAAGTGAAGCATTTATTCTGGAGACATTAGCAAATGAGAGGAAGGTTACAGCAATTTAATAAGGACATCAAGTAGGGAGTAGTAATAGCGGGAGATCAGCTTGCATGCTCAAGGACACCCAATTTCAACCAAAGTCAACATTTCTGGCCATGACACACAGAACACAGCCTGAAAGCAGGCCATGAAGCAAATTTAGGAGGGATGCATTTAAAGACAGAATTGGGTCCCTGAACATGGTCCATGAGATCAAAATGCATTGAGTAACACAAAGATGCTAATGTCTCCAGAATAAATGCTTCATTTAAAAAAAGAAAATCAAATCCCAAGAACTGTTTTTTTGTACTATATATTTGATAAATGTTAAAGATTGATAAAAGTACATCTATGTATCTGTATTACAACATTTCCCACTTACTTATGTGATATATGCATGATAGGTCCTTCCAGATGACTGGGCTTCTCCAAACACAGTCTATAGCTATTGTATCTCTAAAACACCCCACTGTGCAAATGGGGCCTTTCTGGCAACAGGACCAAACATACCATATAGAGTGTCTTCCATTGTATTAAACACTAACTTTCAAATTCCGGTTAGATTCAATAATCACACCGTTGCCTACTCAATCCAGATATCTCCTACTCACATTGATCCAGATTACCACAGTTAATCAGCCTCCAGAAGCTGGATGTACGATCTTATTTTATTGTGTCAAGTATTTAGTGGCTGTCTCATACCATCAGCTCCAGTCAGTGTCATTGCATATTTACATTGAAAGAAAAAGCTGTATTTCTGAACTTTAATCTAAAAAAAGGTTTAAAAGGAATGCTTCGCCTACCACACAAACCTGCCCACTCAACAATATTTGTAGAACATTCCATGGAGAAAATATTAATTTTGGTTTGAGATCGGCCACCGGTCTTCAACATATGCAGTCATTTTATGAATACTGTAGATTTTTTACTTTTTTGGGAAATGAGTTTGATTCACTGATAAAGAATGTAATATATGGAGAAACACTACATCAAGTATTGATGAATTTCAGATATATTATGAGCCTGTCATGATCACTTAATCATGAGGAGATTACTGTAAAATGAAAACATAGGTCATGGAGGGGAGCAGAAACATAAATATAAGCAATAGTGGAAATATGTGCAGTGACCATAGACTGGGTAGTTGTCCCTGTAATCTGACTTCTCATATTTCCATGTAATTTTAGTAAATCACAGAAATTGAATGATTCAACCCATATTCTGACCGTAATATCTACTGTTTATCACTAGGAAAAAGGGAGGAATTTATGTGGGTAAGCTGAATTGCAGGCCAAGGATACTGTGTTCATACTATTACTATTACTAAATATATTTGTATCACCAACGGTCTTGAAAAAGCAAGCATTTAGGCCATGTACTCCTGACTGTCATGATAGGTTCTAAATCGCATTCACAATTAGTGGCAACTATTGTGTTTTTTATTGACAAACAGAAGTCTACCTGCAGATCTCCCCCTAAATCCATCTCAGGCATTTTTAGAATAATTAAATACCTGCCCATCACTGGAGACTCCAGGAGCCATACTTGTTGTAATAATACTATAGCAAATTATTTCAGTTTTTCTTTTTCCAAGAAACTACTGTAGCCCCAAAAAGGTCCATGATAACATGGTTATAACAGTCGCATCAAAAACACACAATGTGCAGTACTCTTGAGGGATAATAGGTATTGAAGACCAATCTGAATGACCACAGATTTTAGGAGAAGATACATTATGATGCATCCTAACCTGCCTCTGTCCCAACATATCAACTGAAAGTTGAATTATAAGATCTCTGATTATACCAGTATGTCCATAAAATGGTTAGGCTTTCAGCATATCCGTCCTCTAGAATGGCTTATACTCATGTTTCTTAAAATTGCTTTTAATGATGGGAAATATATAGTAAACCAGCATTAAAAATGTTTCCATCTTCACAAGCACCAACACATATATTACAATTGAATCAAGATGTGTAGTTAATATCTTTAAAGATTTGTTTAATTCAATAATAGATTCCACAAACTTAAAGACCAGAAGCAGGATTCTGCTCCTGTTACTCCATGGAAACTGCTTTCATGAATGCCTTCAACTTCATTGCCTCTGCTAAGTACTCCAACCTATTCACTATCCTTATACTTCATTACCTGCCTACTGCTTTTGATACTCTTGATCGCTCTGATCTCACAGATAATCTTTTTCTTCATGGGATTCATAATCAAGCAATTGCCTGGATTGAATGTATTCTTGCACCTTGCCAATTTTCTGTCTCCTTGAGCAACAACACCTCAAAACACACTTCTCTGTTGGTGTTCCAAAAGGCTCTGTCTTGGGTCTTCACCCCTTTACACTCTACACCTCTGTTCTTGGGGGACTAATCTCCTCCTTTGGGTTCTGGTACCAACTCTTCAGAGACGACACCCACATTTTCTCCTCTTTTCCTGTACTGTCCTCTGATATCTGTATCAACATTTCAAACTGTCTGTCTGACATTAAATATTGGATGGCTTTGAACTCTCTGATGTTAAACTCTCCCAAAACAGGGGTGCTCTTCTTCCTTGCCAAAATCACTCTCTCATCTCTTCCGCTGCCTATCCAGTTCCCATCTGATGCTCTACCCTACTCATCTTCGTCTAGAAACCTCTGCATAATCTATGACCCTTCTCACAACCTCTCTACTTTGATGTCAAAAACTGGAACAGCAGCTCACCTCAACCTCCTAAATATACAAAAAATCAGGCAACTCCTTCCTTTCAACACCGCCAAGCATCTCTTAACCACTCTTGTCTTCTCGAACTGGACTATTGTGCCAGCATTATCTTTGGTCTCCCCAACTATGCCGTCTGTCCTTTCAACAAGATAATTCATTTTGCTAACAGAACTCTCTTTGAATTGCATCACTTCACACCTACTTGCTCGTACCATCGCCAGGCTGGATGGCTGATGATGCAAAACAAGGCCAGCTTTAAATAATTTCTTCTCCTGGTTCACAAATCTATCCACTGTAAGGCACCACTCTATCTATCATCACTTATCCAACTCTACAAGCCTTCTTGTAATCTCTGCTCTGCCTACTCAACTTCCCTTGTGACTCCTCGTCCGCCCTGTGCTTCCTCTCACTTCTGCTCTTTCTCTCTTCTTACTAAACTTGCATGGAGTTATCTTTCTCTGGACATCCGAGAAGCAGTCCACACAGATTTGTTCTAAACCAAACTAAAAGTATATTCCTTGCCTCAGAGTTAACATCCTGGACATCCTGTCCATTCTCTCCTCTTCCTCCACCTCCCCCTCTACCATTCCTGGCCTCTCTCTGGCCATATCTCCTCTTCCTTTCTCCTCCTTCTCCCTATTCACTCCCAACAATGTATCTAGACAAGTCCGATCTATGAAAGTCTTGTCAAACATGGTGCTCCCCTGCTCCTTCAGAACCAATGGGGACCTCATTGACACCCTTGCTCCAGCCTTGACCAATTTCTGCAATGACTCTTTTGTAACTGGAATGTTCGCCTGCCCCCTTGTGCACCACCTCCTTAAGAAGCCCTTTGCTGTTCCTTCCTCGCCAGCAAACTATCGCTCAATCTCCACCACTCCTTTCCTGGGCAAACATCTGGAAAAGCTGGCCATCTCCCAGCTAAATCTATATACTGAATCTGTTGGTTGTCTGAATGATCACCGGTCAGAGCAGCCAGAAGCACGGAAACCGGTCTCCTGAACACCCATGAAGACTTGCTCTCTAACCTAGATGCTAACCTTCCTTCTGTCCTCATTTTACTTGATCTATCCTCTGCTTTTGACCTCGCCATCCTGCTCAATTGTCTCTGTGACAACCTGGGTATCTCTGGTCAGGTCCTAGCCTGGCTGTCCTCCTTTCTCTCAGATCAACCCTTCCAGGTCATACTTGTGTCTTTCTTCTCTTCTATCACTCTCTCTACATGTGGCGTTCCCCAGGGGTCTAACCTCTCTAAGGCTCTTTAACCACAACCTGGCACCTCTGGCCCACCACATCTCTTGCTTCTGTTCTAACTTTCAGTGTTATGCGAATGACACCCAGCTCTCCTTCAGGCTCCTCTCAGCCTCTTCTGATCCTTCTCTCACACCTGACTGTCTGCAATTCACAAATGGTTTGCTTCCAACCAACTCCGCCTTAATGCTAGTAAGACTGAGCTCCTCCTCATTGGGGTACCTGCTCCTGTCTTGCCTCTCTCACTCAGGCTGCACACCCTGCACCCTCTACCTGCACCTTCCTGTGAGGCACCTTCCTGTGAGGCTAAAAACCTTGATTTCATCTTCAGCTCCGCCTTCTCCTTCTCTCCTCACATCTCTGATGTCTCTAAGAAGTCACACTATCAGCTGCATCTCTTCAGAGGTATTCTTCTGTTGCTCACTTTCCCCTAGACGCTCATTGTCTCCAGAGCCCTTGTCCTCTCTAGGCTGGACTTCTGCAACAGACTATTCCTAAATCGAACTGCTTCTACTCTTCACCCTTTACAACTAATCTAGAACAGGACTGTGAGACTTGTCCTTGGCCTCAAGCCGAGGGATCATATCTCTCCAGCCCTGAAATCTCTCCACTGGCTCCCTGTGGCTGTAAGGTTCACGTTCAAGACCCTCTGCATTGTCCATAAGGCTTTCTGGGGCCAGGGACCACACTACATCCAACTTCCTCTTCCTAAGCATCTTCTCAATCCCTCTGCTTAGCCTCCTCCAATTCTCTGAGGGTCAGATGCTTCTCCAGGTAGAGAGTGAGGGGTAGATCTCTGGCCTCGGCTGGGCCTCCCCCTGGAACAGCCTCCCTGCCTCTCTTAAACTTAAGCAGGATGACCTACGGTTAGGGAAAGCAACTCAAGACCTTTTTTTTGCTTCTGATTTCGCTCTCCCTCTCCCTTGATGATGTCCCTGTCTGCTGCACATAATGGTTAACTGGCCACCCTCTGAATTTACAGGACCAGGCTCCTGCATGACCAGTTGCCCTTGCACTGCCTCCATGACTCCCAACCACTTAGGTATTGTATCTGCAACACTACAGTCCCCTTACTTTCTGCACTTATGAGCCACCTCCCTGACAGAACTTACAAGATCCTTTGCACTCTCCTCTCCCCCTTGCCCCCCTGGCACTTCTCTCCCCCACCCCCTGCACTTGCACAATCTGAATGACACAAGGCCTAGTAAGATTGTTGTTCTGTCCTCCTTCTCTCTTCCCTTCCTTGTCTTGTCACGCCTAGAAACACTTGTGTACAGGCATGTTGTAAATGACTTGTATCATATCATATTAAGCTACCTCTCATCTGCCTGCTAGCTAACATGTTTTCCTCACCTTTAACCTGCCTCTTTCCTCACCTTCTCTGCTTCCACTGTAGACCTTCACTCGTCATGGTCATATCCCGAGCACAGCTGTCCGTACCACCTACCTGCACTTAAAAATGTCCAATGATGGTTGCCCTTAACCAATGTATGTCCACTAATGTATTGTCCCTGGTGACTGTTCCATTTACTCCTCTTCACAACCTGGTCAAAATGTCCCTCAAACTCACTCCATTGTAAGAAGTTCACTGCTTCCCATCCAATCCGAATTCTTATCTATTGTATGTTGTTTTGTGATCAAAATAGCATTGTTACTCCTGTATATAAATATCAATAAAGAGCCACTATAAATAAACATGTGTACTTTCCTCTGTGATTTCTTTACTGTTTTCATTCACAGAATTGTCAGGAATACGCAAATATTCACTATCAGTGTCAACCAGAGGCGTTGCTAGGGGGTGGGGGGCTATAGCCCCTGGTCTTTTGGTTGTAGCCCCGGATAGAATCTCAGGAGCTACAGCCAAATTGCTGGCTAGCCCCCAGTCCCGACAGTTCCGACATTAGCGTAGCCCCGGGTCTTTTCCAGACCTAGCAACACCCCTGGTGTCAACGAATTGTATATCTTTGGTTTTATTTATTCTGATCCTCCTTCTTCATATGGTGTTCGAAGATTGTATCAGAAGTAACATTTAATGATCTTAAAAACCTTCTATAATTTTTATGAAGTCTGCTTGAAGTCATTTTATTATTCTCTGGCTTTTTAATGTGATTAATTTTATATATCTCAGTTAATACCTGAGTTCCCTGTTAAGGGCGGATCTGGGATTCGAACATCCGTTGCTCTGTGTGGTCGTGATCCCAAGAGCACCGCCTTGCCCCTGCACTTGAAGAGTTGAAGCTCTGAAAAACCTTCCTCAGTTCTGCACATCTCCATGATATTATGTCCATTGAGATGAATTCCTGTTGCATGAAGTTGCACACATAGGACTGGCCATCTTCACAATTATAGATTGATCGAAGTCTAGAATGGGCACGTTTATTTATTAGGGGTTAACTGGATTTTAATTGATTCCACACGAGCTAATAGTCAGTACGTCTATTCTAATCTTGTCGGATAGTCTGTCAAAGGATTGTTAGAGCACATGAAGGGCAGAGAGACTTCACAGATTATTCGTGTTCATTCTTGGAAAGAAGGAAAGAGTTTCATTGTTAATTCCTTTTTCGTGGAATGCATGTGTAGCGGGAACTAGTCAGGAGCTGAGGCGATGCATACTAATGAGTAGTGCGTTTTCCATCGTGGGGCTTGTTTACAGATTTTAAGGACTCAGAGTTTTGTGCTCAAGTGCGGACAAGCGTTGTGCAACTCTGCAGAGCGAGGCGCCGCACTGGACTAGGAGGTCAAATGTTGCTCATTTGGTTAAAACACTCTTTGCTGAGTCGTGCTTCCTGAAGCCAGTTTCAGCAAGGGAGCCATTACATTAGGCCGTGAGGTATGAGCATTTGGCAGAGGTTATTATATTTTAGGAGTCCCTCTGTAACAACTGGTGAGCAAATTGTTTATCACAGCACTGTTAATTCCAGGTTTTCATCAGGAAGGTCATTTCCTAGGATGTATTGGTTTAAGCAGTGTTGCTGAGCTCTGTGCTCTCGTCTCGAGCCAGATCGAGAAAGCTAACATTTACATAACGGTAGGATTGAGAATTGCACAGAAATTCTTGAACCTAAAGAGTACTTCAGCCAGGGACGGCCCTGAGATGTTAAGGTCCCCAGGTGACTAATAATTGATGGGCCCCCCTAATTTACTGCCATCGCCATAATGTACATATGTATTGGACATCATCAGAAGTCACAGTACAGGACATAACATGGCAAACCGTATCATCAGACTCGGATAATTCTTCGTATCATTGCTTGAAGTTTCTATGTGTAAGCCAACAGTAAATAACTTTGGGGTGTGCAATACATGCATGGTCGCTATTATTTTCAAGTATGCCTCGGAAAGAACACTGCTCACCCCACTCACATCTCCCCTTTTCTTTTACCTGCAGCCCTAAATTCCTAAAATTCACATCACGTGGAGTTCACTTAAAAACCTTCCAAATTAAAGGTGCATACCTGTTCTTGCCAAACTCATTCAGACAACAGTTACTTTGGAGTTGCGCACAGCCAGCTCTACCGCCGCTCACCGCCGCTCCGACGTCAGGCGAGCTCATGGTTGCTAAGTAGCCATGAGCTCGAGTCACAAGACAGACAGTGTGCTGCGCACGCTCGCTGCACAGGCAGGCTTGCGCTTTTTAAAACATAGTTTGCTGTTTTCAACAGGGCTCAAATGTTTAAAACAAGAAATTATTTTTTTAAATGGTGTGGGGTCGCTAAATGTTGCCAAGAGTAACAGGGGAGACGCCAGGGGTTGCAGCTGAGACTGCTAGCGACCCCAACATGACATTGGTGTGAGGCCAGTTATGTCCTGGATTGAGTGATTCAATGAAGTAACCATAGCTGTCGAGACACTTAAGTTGTCCATATCTTGTTGTGTCTCTTTGAAGATGTGTTGTGCTGGCTTCTCTTCCAACACAGGTAAGAAGACTTAAGTCAGTTAGCTCTTTTCTAAAAGGATCTGTCCCATCATAGGGCGATGCACTTGAGAATAAATTACATTTGGCAGACAAACAGTTGTTACTGGTCTGTGTAAAATGGCTAGAGGTCTGTTATCATTTAGCACTGTGAAAAAGAGAGCCGTGTTTTTTCCCTTTTGCTTAACTAGTCCAGGCTCCTCTTCTTTGTGATGCTAAGGGGTGGGAGGTTCAGCTGTTACATTATATGGAATTATCATATATTTTTTATTTAAGTGTATTTGGTTGTCAACGACATTTGATTTTCTTGATGCTGAACAAGTTGATAAATCCATACCATCAATCATGTCCATTGGCTTGCCTTCAGGCATTTTGAAAAAGGATTGTTTTTTTTTTTTAACATAGATTTCCACATTGTTAACTTTGATACGTGTACTCCATACAGTTTACACTTCGCTTATGCTATTGATTTTTAAAGACCACCAATGACGAAATGCAAGAAAACAATGTGTGCTTACCGCAGTTAAAGCATTGCATGCCACAGAACAGGGAAGTTTGACAGACTGTAACCCCGAGACAGGGAAAATCACTTTGCAGCCTTTTTTTGCCGATAACTGCCAGTAACTGCACTTTATAAGCATCCTTCGTCGCACACAAAGGACACCAATATCCACCTCTGAAGAGATTTAAAGGATCAAGCCTCTTGCCCTGCTGCTGCTGATCTAATATTTTGTACTCCTCTACTGCACCCCTCTGTAATGGCCGAAAAATATGTTGCCAATAACCGCACTTCTGCCCAATTCACTATTGAACACTTTCTCAGTGATGCATCTTAGGATCACACAAATGACCCATATTCTAATTTGGCATGCCACCAGCCAGGGCCACTTTGTGGGTGTGATTTGCTAAGTGGCGTATCAGATCCAAACCATGCACTTGTTGATTGGGAAAGTCCTGTTGTTTGCACAATTGGTTGCTTAGCTGGTGTTTTTGCCTAACTGTACAGTTGATATTCAATGGGATACTAGTCTATGAGAAAAACAGTTGTTCTGAGCTTCACCTTCGTTCTGGAGGAAATTAATACAATTGAGTGACCTGAGATCATAGTAACTCTAGTTGTGGTCACTGTGAGGGGACGTTGACAGGCCTACATTGTGTCTTGAGAGGCCCTGATATTTTAGAAGTAGTCACCAGGAAAGGATCCTCTTTCTGCACCTGGGAGACACTTAGCCTCTCAGGGTTAGTGTGTGCAAAACGCACCCGGTCCTCTGTGCATGACTCCTATCAGAATACATCGCATGGGCTCCGCTGGATGGTGCATGAATAGGTATTATTCGAGTGGGGTTCAGCCTGCTGTACACTGCAGAGTCACTACTGAAAACACCTGTGTATATTATATTACTGTGCTGACACCGCAACATCATTTTGTGTTCTGTAAGAGTGACTGGGGCACATATTCTGCCATATATGGTCAGGATTGTATTTACATGGCCATGATTGTGCTTGCCTCTGAAGTGCAAATATCTGCAGAGATAAATACAGATCTTTATGTACACTTGAATGATGTTTGACTTCATTGCTGCATCCCACATCTGGGTGAAAGCACCAAAAGATACCGAGGAATGTATGATGGTTACCAGCCCCAATGATAGGGTGACTAACACATATTTGAATAGATGCAACCATCTGAATAGAAGTTGAGTTGGCTAACTACGTATTTGTATCAATTCCGTGTCTATTAATGGTGGTCAAAACTTGGGATGAGCCACATAACCAAAGAAGAAGCCGATCCAAGATAAAACATGAGGAATCTCTGCATGACTGCATACGTCCAAGACCCTTCACTAAGGTGAAGCTTTGGAATTTGTCCCACGTGTCCTAAAGAACACTCACACTCCACACTCTAAAGATATGTTTAAGGGTCCTTTTACATGTACCTTGATTGCTTGCAGCAGGCTGGACTGTGGCACACTAAAGACCATCGCTGGCTCGTCTCTCATGTACATCCCAACTCCCTAGCCCAGGCACCTGTGTAGCGATAGGTAACACCTACTAAGATTCCAATGAAGGTGAGGGCCTAACGAATTTCCTGACAAACCCATAGGATAAAATATAAGTGTATTTTGCTAGTGGTTTGGTGCTCTTTCTCATGCCCATAGCTCTTCTCTTTCACTCTCTCTCATTCCTCTCCTTGATGTTCCTTCTCTATACACCCTCTCTCCTCACTGTCCCCAGATCTGCTCCTCGCTCTCTCTCTCTCTCTCTCTCTCTCTCTGTCTTTCTCTCTCTATCTCTCTCTCTTTCTCTCCCTCTCTCTCTCTCTCTCCCTCTCAGCCTCCTCCTCATCTCTGACCCTCTGATGATCACATACTCTGTGTGCTTCCCCTCTCTCCTCTTTTCTTTCTATTTTTCCACCTCTCTCCCTTCCCTTCTCTCTCACCTCTCTACTCTCCTCAACTGTCTACTAGACCCTCCTCTCTCTTCTCTACTCCCTTCTCCCTTATATCTACTCTCCACTTCTTTCTCCTCCTGCCTCTTCTTCCACTTTCACTCGTTGCGTTTACTCCTCCAGATACTGTTCTCACTCCCACTTACTTACTCTTCCAATCGCTCTTCTACACCATCCTCTTTCCACCTGGTGTCTCGGTCCCCCTCGCCCTGTCCTCTCCCGAACCACCCTTACAGGTGCCTGTGTTTTCAAAATCCCTTGGTAGCCCAACCCCCTTCTCATGCATAGCAAGCACTACAGGTCACACAGTATGAGTCTCTATGGTTTCACTGCAATTTCGGAGATGCAGTGAGTCTTGACTCAAGTGTGTAATTCTTCCTCAATCAGCATGGGTGCATTTTCCCTCTTTGAGCAATTAGCGGTTTCATGTCAGAGAGCAAAGCACGTTCCCTTTTCTGTGTGGCCTTCTGAGATGGGTAGTCCTGTAGAATTACAAACGTTTCTGGTCAGCAAGGGGAACAGCAGGAATTGGGTGACAGGCAGTAGTATTTTGTACATGCAACATGGCACAAATAATGGGGTTTGAGCCTGGGGCTCTCCCTAAACCCTCATCCTACCTCTGGGACAGGACTGGCACTGGGGAACACCGTAGTAGGCCTCCTGCCTCAGGATGAGGGTGGTCCCTCTCCCCACTGATGGGGTCAAGTTCCTGACCCCTTCAAATACCTCAACCCCGTGCCCTAAGGCCCCCGCCTTCTTCTGGTCCTCTATCTACCTGGGCATAGGGAAGTGGTGTTTATTTCTTTGATTGGTCTGAAGAGAGTTTAGTCATTGGTCAAATAGTGGAAAATCAGTTATTCAAAGGATTTCTTCAGGCAAGTATGGTGTAACAATCATAGAAACCTTCCGGTTCATACCCAGTATTTTAACGTAAGCTTGTTGATAGAGATCCACGTTCCCATGGAAGGAAATCATTTGTTTTAGGGGTCCTTGTCTAAGGTAGCTGGTTATCACTAGGCCTACTCTAATGGATGAACTTTTACTTCTTGAATCTTGGATGGCATTACACTGTCTGACTTAGATTTTGACATGACGATGTAACTGTCGGTCAGTCTCTCTGGTCATCTATAAAGATCATGTCAGAGAATCTGGAGTGTCTTCTGATTCCAGTTAAAGATAAGATATGTATTTATATCCATGGTTTCGGTCTCTGGGTTGATCTCCTGCTCATGATATCTTCTGGTAGACCAGGGCTCATTAACCAAATTCTCATGGGATCTTTCTTTCATTGGACTGAACAGAATTGAGTTATATGTTTGGCTTTCCTACAGTTATACCATCATATTATTCCTTTGGGCTGGGGCCCCAGTTTTGTGCTACTTGTCCATTCAATGGGAGGAATCTTTGTTCTCCTATGCCTGCCAATTTCTGGTGTCGTTTTTTTTTCTTTTTTCTCCCAGAAGTGGATCTATCCCAGGGCTGATTTAGGTTTGTAGTTTTGGCAGGCTTCCATTTTCCTCCCATGGCTTTTCTTGTCATGATAGGAATGTTGATGGCATTCATGGTCTGGATTGTCTCCTCAATGGTGGTCTCATATTGTCGATACATTTCTCAAGGATTAATATCTCATTGGCCTCCTCATAGGTATTGTGCCCCAACCCAATTTTCAAAAGATCCATGTATCTGCATAGGGGTCTCCCTGGACCATAGCACAATAATCTTAGCTCCAGGAAATAGTGTTCCTGGTCATATCTGAGATGCTTTAGGATTCCCTTATTGATGTCTTTGTTGACACTCTAATACATGACACCTCATTGGCAACAGACTCCACCATAAACTTCTAACCTTCCTTCTCCACCAGCCCCCTTCCATCTGCTCTCTTGTCTGCTCTCTTGTTGTGATCAAATTACTTGTGCTCTGAAGGAGTATAAGGAGTGTAAGAACGAGTTAAGGTTAAACTACCTGATCAGCTGCCAGACTTCTACAAACAAACAGTGATCCCAATCATAAAGATAAAACAGGCTCAGACAAGAGATATAACTTCTTTGCTTTTTGCGCTAACATTGGCAGGGGCAAGGCTTTACTCTCAGGAAGGGGTATGTTTGTGATCTAGTAGCAACCCAAACAGCAAAATACAATAGTCTGCAATAAATAAAATATCAAATGAAGGTAGTAAAACAACATATATACTATAATTAAACACACCATCTGCAATAATAACTAAATAGAAAAACACTGTTCAAAACCCACCCCTGTGGAAAGAACACAGAATATTAAAAGATTGAGAATCACATCACCCTGGGTTTGTGAAACCGGGTGGAAGACAATCAAGAACCACAATGTGTTTAAAAAGAATAAGTTCTTTCAGCGAAAGCGGTGCACAAATGACCTAATCAAACTTGATTGAACCAAGTTTGGGTAAACTCACTCAGGTTGGCCCAAGCATGAGGTGTGTTTGTTTGAATACATTGGATCAGAGTAGTTCGAAGGAGGCATTTAAGCGATGCAGATCAGAGTGCTCACCAGGATTGTTTCTGGGTCAAGCCAGACAAAACATGTGGTAATCCCTGGTTAGGTTAGGGAGTGAAGCTCCAGCTGTTCGAGTGGACGACCAGAGATGTTTTGGAGCAGTGATCCTGATGTTCCTGTGTGCAGTTCAACAAAGCAGTTGTTTGAGGTCAAGTCGATTTGGGTTTTTCAGTAACTGCTGGATTGTGTCTGCGATTGAAACTCTAGTGGTTCATTTTCAACTCCAGGGATGAGTGGTTGAGTCGAACTGAGCAGGTGACAGGCTCTGTGAAGATATGATGAAGCTTCAAACTGGCTCAAAATTCCAAGCATGTTGATTTGAAGGGTTTGGTTGCATGCCAAAAGCAGCACCAGTGGGTCCCTCTGGTACGAGTGAAGTGAACCTGGTTCAAAGTCATCAGAAGAGGGAGCCTTAACCTGATCAGGTCCTCCAGATACGTTGAGAGTCACTCCAGGAATTCTAAGACAAGGTGAATCCATTTAGGTTCTGCTCTTCCAGCCTGGAGAGGTTCGGTGCGGAGTGGCAGGTCCTGATACTCAGCAAGATACTCAGCAAGATTGGATATGGAACAGAGGTTGCCTCTGCCATGAACTGCTCCTTCTGCACCGATATATTAAGCATATCATAATGTATTATGACATTTTAGAAATGGATACAATGTTACAAAGCATCATTTTACTTTTAATTTTTAAAGTAACAAGTGAAGCCCCATTAAGACTGCACAAACCAAAAGAAAATAATGTTGTTACGTTTGCTTAATAAGGGAGTCCATGGCAACTGACTTCCAGGTTTACCCTAAGCCTACAACTAATTGGCAATGGGCACTGATATTGGTGATTGACAGTGGTCAATGTTCCCAGGGCAAGACTTTTAGCCACACTCTTATTCCATCGATAGTAAGTACTTGCCATTTCCATGGACCGAACAAGGAGCAACCAGATTGGATCCCTTAAAAGATGCATTATGGTTGGTCGTGGGGGGATCCATTTTAAGCTGGGAATATTTTTTTTTTTTTGCCAATAGACTTCTAATGGGGTCAGGACAGACCCTGAACTTTAACCATTGTAAGAAGGGGATGTTGTAGCCCTATAGATGTAGTCTCAACACTCCAGATGGAGAGAAAGTCATGGAGGTACACAACACCTACCAAATTCCACTCAAAACATGTGCATGTCCACAAAATCAATGGGCTACCAGGTGGAGATACCAATACATTTTGTGTGCTACCTTTGCTCAACCAAGGTTGCGGCCTGAAGGTAGCTAACGTCACAGCAGCCTGCCTAGTTGCTTAATAACAACAATGGATTGAAAGTAGCTCTATTCATAGGCTTGGGATAGCCCAGCACATCACTGAATGTCAAGAACCAAGCACATTTCATTGTGACCATGGCCACAAGGAAGCAATGTCCATTTGTACCAATGGCTATTTCAGCAGTCACAGTAGCCACTGAGCATAGCAGCAGCTAATGACCTCTGAACACTTCAGTATGTAAGGTTGGTGGTGGAGTGGCCAGGTGCATAATGATCACCACAGTGAAAAGCAGTAGGTGGAAACTGTGCATCATGACAAGATGGAGAGTACTAGTGAAAACAGTGAAGGATCAGCCTAATTACCTCTCTCTTTTCGCCTTTTCAGCCGGGCAGTGGTTTGCACTTTGTGTTATCTACTCCATAGATTAAAACACATTTGTGGGGTCACACCGATATCTTAAACAGTTAATACCAAATGTATTAATTTATCAAAAAATCAGTGCATAAATAGAAACACATACATTTAGTTTTTGTGTGCTTTTCCACAAGGTACACAATAAAAAGACATACACATTTATTTATATTTCAACAGGCCCAGTCCAGGGCTGAAAAGTGAGGTTAGTACGTGACAGATCTTATTGTGTACATCAATTCCCTGATGAATGTATCACCATTGTTGTCATGTATCAATAGTTTTCTTTTTATGGAAAACTTTACAATAGGAGGCAGTTGATACAGTCTCTGTTACAGTTGGACAAATTTATTTTTATGTCAGATTGTGGTCTCGTGCAGAAGGGATGTGACCTAGCAATTCGGGCTGTACTACCCTTTTGGGGGTGGGGCCACGTCTGATTTGCATATGGTTTTTCCCCTTCTGTAATGGCTTGGCAGGCGAAGAACGATGGTCTGGAGGGTTGCCCACAGCAACGCCAGAGGTTAAGATTCATTCTAACCCTTCCAGCCATCACCTCTTTTGTTTTGCTAGATGGATATGTCTACACATGTTTTGGCTACAGTCATATTTAGGCACCATCCCTGGTGTCTATCTCTCTTATTTTAGCCTTCTTCAGGACAGACAATTTCTTCAATGTAGATGCAACATTGATATATTCCCCAGTATTTCTGGTCTTGAATTCACTGTAGACAAAGATACAAATATAAATGACCTTTGAAAAACACACTTAGACTGGCGTAACCCATACATTATGGGGTTTAAGTCCCCATTTTCGCTTCCCACTGACCTGCTCAGTTTCTTCGGTCAGACATGATCTTCAGAATTATTTTTGGAAGGGAGATTTCTTCCTTTCTTGTCAAGAGCTGTATTATTCTGCTCCCTGTATTGTTTCCTTCCGTTTGTGGAGGCTGAACTTTTAATTCACCTGTGTACAGCACAGATCTGATCGTTATTTTCTATTTTGTTTATAGAACATGTTTATAAGCATTTTTGCCATCAAAAGATTATTCACTGACCTCTATCTGTGTTGACTTCTCAACACTCTGGGGTGAGTCAATTGGTCTTGACAAATTTGTAGGTGATCGCTGTTTACTTCGAACATCACCTGCTCCCAATTTCCTGGGTTCTTCTAGTTTCTTATCTCTGTCTTTCTTTGTAAGTTTGCCACTGTTAGATAGAGATCAAACAAAGTATTTGTATTGACTGAATTTCTATAATTTGGCATACATTATATCTGTTGATTGCGTTGGCTTTTATTTACAAACTCTCCTACTCTCAATCAGTATGAATAGGTGTCTGTGGCTCTAAAGTTTGAACAATCATGTGAATTGGTGTATCGCATGAGACACATACCATTTAATTCATTGGGCTGTTATTGTCACCATTGGCTTCACCATGTGCTTATCATAATGCATAGAGATTGCGGCTACTTATGGGTAACAATTTATATACTCTGTCTTTTCCCACAGCAGCCTCATGGCAAGTGTTGGCGTGTGGATCTTTTCAGCTCAATACTCTTTCAAAGGGCAGTCTATTATGTGGCTCGTAAAATCTGCATCATACCGTGTGTTTCTTGTAAACACGCATGCAATCTATTCATTCGCTATGGTTCAAGTGCTTTGTTAATCCTACACATTTCCCTGTCATATAGGAAATTTGAAAGAGTTTTTGCCGCTATTTCAGAATTTACAGTGTATAGCTATTTGCCAACATTGTCCTACATGTTAGATATGTTTGATGTGATTTTACAATTGGATATATCAACGGGTACCAAGGTTAGATTCTATCTTGGCCCTTATGTCTATATCTGTTTGTGTAATGGGGGTCGGGGCAGACTTCACAGAGGGGAATGGCTGAAGACTATGCCCTATCCATAGTTACCCCTAGTGAGGGCCAGCGACTATTTTGTGAGGGGAATGAGCCACCGATTATTCTGCAGGGCATGGACAATGGGAGGTTTTGGGTCTTTAATCATGATCCAGGAGAGCCAAAGGAAAATCTTCCCAATGGGCATGGCAGCATGACATGCCCATCAAGTTCAACAGGTACCTTTGGGAGTTGCAGTGGTATAGATGAAGGCACTTACCTGGTCAATTTAGCTACTGGGCATGCAGACAGTGCATGAGCAGTGGCCCCATTACGTAGTTCAAATCTAATTGTTTTTGTCTGATAGGCTATTTTTGACCCTTGATTCCTTTAAGAGTTATACATGTCTTTTCTAAAGGCACCTAGGGATATAATAATCCAAGTTGCCACTTTAGGGTCAGTGAGAAGAAATTTCCACATGTCCCTGTATTTCAATGGCAACATCATAAGCATGTGCCTCTCTGGGAATGTGTCTATTTTGACTTGCGTTGTGTTATGCATGGGGAATGTGATTCACTTGACAGGTGGCAAACCTTTGCATCAGCTCAGGTAATCCGGTTATCTGTTCTTCTTTCTCTGTAGCCAATTAATGTAGGTGTTGCTCTTGCCCTGATAATTGGGAGGGAAGGAAATGGTCGCCCATGGGCAGAGCACTTACTCTACTCATTTTAATATATTACCAAAACCATTGACAGTGAAAGAGACACAGTGTTTGTTTGAGATGTCTAGTGTTCTACCTTAAGTGGGGTTGTGTTTGTGTGTTTCCATTCCCTTAGTTACCGAAGGAGAGGACTGGTGAAACTCTTGGAAATCCTGTATACAAAGCCTGGCCGTCAGAGTTCATGCTCAACTGGTTAACAATACTGATGTGAAAAATCAAGCTGTGAGTGCAGCAGTCTCAACATGAGAATGCTTACTTGGCCAGTAAATACTATCCTTACATTCTGTGGAAAATAGTCATTGTTCTTTTGTGGACCAGGGTTTTCCTGTCACACTTTGATGAATTACCATAAAAATAGACTTCCCTTTGACCTCTTTGAAAACAATTACCTCCTCCCCATACACAATAAGGATGACACCTAAGAGCTTTGGGTGAGTAGATAAGGAAGGAGCAGTTTGTTCATCAAAAGTCATTTATCACACCTAGTAAGACAGAGGAGATATTCAAAAACCAATGTTGCTAACAGAAGTAGCATTGTTGATCAATAATTCTACTCAGAACGATCATTTAACACATATACAGAGGGTTTAGAGATTGAGGTCTGACATGTGATCTGTGCAAACTCTCCTAATAATAGCTGCTGATACTAATAACTGTTTCAAATATGGTATTCCCATGTACCGCACTGTCCCTTTCCCCCTCCCCTTCGCACTTTCCCACTTCCCTCATCCCATGCACTTGCGCGATCCGAATGACACCTGGCCTAGTATGATCGTTGTTTGTCCTCCCTTGTTCCCCCTCCCTTGCCTCGTCGCGCCTTGAAACACTTGTGTATAGGCGCGTTATAAATGCCATGTCATATCATATCAAATGAAATGGGATGATGTACGTAGGTGTGCGTGTCCCCATGCAATTCATATCAGGAATTTACATCAAGTACCCTGCAAGATTGGATGGACCTTGTTGCACAAACAACACGTCATGCCAACATTTACCAGGTAGTGCCCATTCTCATGATATCCAGAAGGGGGATAGTGGTACAATGTAAGTCTTCAACAAATGGGGGGCATGAATCTGAGGCATCAAGTCCACGGGATTAGCGACACAATGGCCATATGAAATTGACCCAGCAAGGTGTGAAAGGAACACCACCTAAATAGCTCTCCAATGTGTTCCTCACACACCCTTTCGGTGACAGTACCATGTACCATGACAACTGTACATGTACCATGTTTTGCATGTGAAACAATGCTGAGAAACATGTTATTGACCAATGCACTTCTGCCTAGTTATCAGAACAGGCACACTAGACTGCTATCAACATTCCTATGGATCACGCTTACTACCACTAAGTCACAGTGGGGTGACTGTGATAGTGCTGACAGATGTGACTCCAACACAAACGCATGAAATAAAGTTTTGATATGATATATTATTTGATATTTATAACGTGCCTTTACACAATTGTTTCTAGGTACCAAATGTTGCCTGATTTAATTATATTCTCACTTACAGTGGACCACGATGACAGAGAAGACTCAAGCAAAGTGACCTGTGAGTTTGGCCATCCACGCTGGTTGAGAGATTGCTCAAAGAGTACCACCACCTACACCTGACAGTATGACCTGCTTTAACTGACCTGTAGAGCTAAAGGCCCACAGAGACCCTATGAACACAATCTTGAACACTAACATGCTCAGTGGAGACATCTTTAGATGGTGAAAGTCAGTGAGGAGATGACCCTTCCCCCAAGTGGTATGGAGGTTGAGGTCAAATGGATCAATCCCTTCACAAGCATAGACATCACCCTTTATCTACTCAGCTCCTATAATTCTCCTTCCTGCTTTCCCAACTCACTGATCACTATCATGGATAGACCATGGTTGGAGGCAGGACAGGCATGGATAGCGGAGAATTGGATGTAACTAGCAGACAGCTCTGCCCTGATGGGGCAGATCCTTGTGCATGTGGACCCGGGACGTCATTTAACCAAAATGCCAGTGGTAGCGGAAGTGACATGACACAACCATTGACCTCTGATGACATCACATGAAGTGATGTAATTTGAACCTGCCCCCAAGTGACATCACAGGAAGTGATGGCACACAACCTTTCATCCCTTGACACAACAGTAAGTGGCATCACATAGCATTGTTCCTCAATACACCAAGAAAAATATGGTTATGACATCACTGTGATATTATATACATTCCATGCATAAATGGATCAACATATGTACCATTAATATCAGTTTGTATAGGCCCATGTTACCACATTACTGTGAATGTAAGCAGACGTCCAACACAACAACCTGGACTATTTTACATCAATTAGGCTAAATGGTAAACAGACAGGATATCCCGAATAGGCCTAAACCCGAAAGTGCAGACATCCATTAGTGTTTAAGAAACGCTCATGCAAAGCAAACCATATGAAAGGACTCTGCTAAATTTGCTGCATATCAAATAAAGTAGACAGGCCACTTGACAGCTGGGCTATGGCTACACTGTTTGTCAGACCAGAGCCGGCGCTTGTATGTATGCCCCCATGCCCTTTCTGGCCCCTTTTGGACACTGCAGAACTGGTTCCTTACTTACCACTCTCCAGCCGCACGACTTGGGGAAGACAATGGGAACTGACAAGTTGGTCCAGGGGAGCCGTTCATCAGTGTACCTTCTTAAGTGGGGTGTGGTAGTATGATCCATGCTCCAGGCTGGTATCGGTAGAGTGTAGGGTCAAGGGCTCCGCTTTAGCCTCTGTCCCCTCTGCGGGAGGGCCATGTTCAGGGATGTCAGTTGAGCACATGGTTGCTTAGCAGCCATGAGCTTGAGAACGTCTCCAAGGCAGACACAGTGGTGCCCTTGGCCCAGCGTGTGCTTTTTGAAATAGTTTGCTGTTTTCAACAGGGGTCCATCCCCTGATGAAAGCAACACACTATTGTTTTTAAAATGCAAGATAAATGCAAGCTCCAGTCGAGGGGTCGCAGGGCAGATGTCAGGGGTCACAACTGTAACCACAGGGGTTGGAGTTGCAGCATCTGGCAACCCCCAAATGATGTCGCTAAGGTGGACCATTACCGTGGGCACATGCAGCTGAATTTACAGGCTGCCAATCTGCTGGGGAACGATTTGTTGACGCACATACAGGATGCAATGATAGTTGCAGCAGAGGCATGACAGGAAACTACTGCTTTTCAAGCAGAAATCAGCATCTGCTAGCCAGGCTGTCATTAAATCCAACAAGAATGTTTAGGTGAATATGTGTGAGTACTGGGGATCATAAAGCCTGTGTTAGAGGAAGCATTCAGGCACAATTAGGCCAGGATAAACTGTCCCACATAAATGTTGAATCATCTGTATTTTGGATAATTCAACAAGGTCAAACAGTGGGCACACATTTGACATATTTTCTGAAGTTCAAACATATGACTTAGATGGAGACCTGTTTCTTGAGCTCCTATTCACTCTCAGCCAGGTTCCAGAGAGGAACATGGCCGTTGCTGAAGGCATTCTTAAGACATGTGTATGGAAGGATAATAAAATGGAGTGCATTTAGGTTAGTTGTATAGGAAAAACGGCAGGCAGATGCAATTAGTTAACAGGCAAACAGAGAGTTATATTTGCGGTAGGTTGTGCATAAATTGCACTTTTTTATGCATTTATTGATTTGAAGAACACAAGCATCACAACTGCCATCAACACACATTTGATGAGGTAGGTGACACACAATTCATTGGGCCTAATTACGAGTTTGGAGGTAACCCGGGTCCGGGTTCCCTGAATGGGGAAATACCCAGACCCGGTGTATCCCCATTCCCATTTGAGCCCACTTAGGGCTCAATGGGAATGGGAAGCATGCTAACAACAGGCTTGTTAATGATGGGCCCGTTGTTAGCATGCTGGGCCGCTCGCGGGACCCACTCAGGACGTCTGGTAAAACCAGGTGTATTGAGCGGGTCCCGCGAGCGTACCTCGTAATGGGGCAGTAAGGGGTTAACGGCTCTGGCACCTTTACCAGCGCCGTTAACCCCTTAACGCCCTCCTCGTAATGAGGCCCATTGTCTGCTTCATGAAATGAAGCAAGTGAACAAGACAAATGCCATTGTGGCACTTTCACAAGAAGGATTTTGGAAGACTACTTATTCACAGATTAAAGCAACACTAACCTCAGAGCACTAGATGAGAAATTTGGAAAACTGTATCAGTGGAAGCTGCTGTCTATTGTATGCTTTGAACTACAACCTTTTGAGTAGACCACCAGTGATGCTGGAAATGCATTGGAGGGACAGGGCCTCCGTATCCGTGTCCTTTACTGTTTTTATTGTGTGTTCTGTCGTGTTTTCCGTGCAGGAGTACATGTCGGACTCATGGCGGTGCAGCTCTCTCTTTTGGTTTGGTGTAAAGACCCATGGGATACCCTTATGGCAGCCATGGGTGGGGGTACAACCCTGTGCCTCTAGTGTATGTTTTTGGGCACCTGTGTGTGGCCCACAGAGCAGGGTACGCGCTGGTGGCAGCTCCGTACTGAATTTCACAGGTGCTCTGAGTAGCCTCCATTTTGGGGGTGCCCAGGCCCTGCCATTGGAATCAGTAGATTGCTGATGGAAACAAGAAGGCCCCCATGGCCTCTTCACTTCCATTGCCTGTTACCTTGTTTTCCCAAAGTCCTGGGAAGCCCTGACTCTGTCCCTTCCCCCTGACTGGATGTTGGGTGGAAGTTCCATTCATGATGTTGTTTTGAAGTCCAGGCCAGACTGCCTGGAGCCTTCCCAGTGACTGTATGTTGTGGGTTCGCCTGTGGGTGGGACCTGGGTGAATGGAGTGTGTGGCCAATATGCACTTCTTGTTGTGGATGTCTGGTTTCTGGTGTTTGACACAATGACTGAGACAGCCCTGCCCGAAACTAGTATGAATGCAGTGTGGAGTGTTGAATGGCTGGGTACTTGTCCCGATACACATAACTTGTTGTGAGTGTCTGGAGAGAAGTGAATGGCCTGAATGCACTATGCACCTGATTGGCTGCCTGCCTGCATGAATGCCCTTCTGAATGATTGGTTGCCTGAGTGTGACCCAGCAGAATGAATGGGAGATCAGCTAGTATATCTGGAGGCCTCTCACTGCTAGAATTGTTGTTGAGAAGCTGAAGGGAAACTGGAGTTGAAACTGAAGCTTAACTTGAAGCCCTGCTGGAAGAGAAGTCTTGCTGTTGCTCTACTTCATCAATCTGAAAGCTGCTGTGTCTCCAAGGACTGACCCAGAGAGGACCTGGTAAGGTCCCTCTTCCCGAGCTACGAGGGACCATCATGCACCAGCTGATCATTGCCAAATCTCCCTGGTAGACTGACCTACGACAGGCAGCGGACTGGAGATGGGGACTGCCGCGGAATCCGAAAGAGAAGCGCCCAGACTGTTGTCCGCCACCGTCGACGACCACTGTTGCCGACCGGAGACGCCATGCTCCCATTGCCTAAGAACTTTCGATTCATGGACGCGCTTGTCCGGAATGCGGCCTGCCTTATCCTGCCGGAGAAGGCCAGGCCGTTGGTGCACCGAGTAGCATCTGCCAGTGGGTTCCCGCCACCCCAAGCCCACAGAGATGCCGACAAATCGACGTCCTTGCTGGGCCACAGTTCTTCAAACTCTTTGCGGTCCAGAACTATTGACATTGAGGTGCCCAGCACGCCTCTTCCTTGCAGGACATTTATGCTTCCCCATCGACGAGCACCCTAGGAACGAAGCTGCCACTTCACCACCGTAGTTCACCGTGTTCATTGCCAGCCGTTTGATGATCCGTGGCTCCTGCCTTAAAGGGAGTGCACTCAAGAAGGGCCGTTGATTTCCTGATGAGGAACTCTACAACACCAGGTACTTTGGGGTTGCTGAACTATTGGAAAGATTCTTGTGAACAATATATGGACTGGGGCTTTGATATATATTTATTCTGTAGGTTGCCCAGGTTGGGGGATCTCCACACGGAACTGTGTCTAACAGTAGAGGCCAGTATTCTGCCTATTGTTCTCATCATCTTGCTTTCCTCCTATAACTATTGTTGGTTTCCTTTAAGAACTGATTTGTGTGACATTTAACCGTACAGTTGATGCACTTTAATGACATCTAATAACAATAGTGGTACCACGTAAAACTGCCATTGTAGATAACCGAGCACAAAGTGAGTTATCGTGATATTGTACATAACCTTGAACATTAATTATATAATGACTATGTTTAAACTAATACAGTATGTGGACATTCCTTTGTGGGTGCTTCGGGACTATACTGTACTTAAGAACCAGCCTGCATCACCTCTTGAGAAGGAACCACAATAGAGAATCTTGGCTGGGAATCTCTGTGCCTTTCTCTACCATATAGAGAGCAGAAGTAGAGACACCCCCTCCAGTCTAGTCATGACAATCCATCCAGAGTGAGCTTCTCCTTCTGACTCTACATGATTGCTCACAATCTGATCAACAATACAAGAGCACATTCCTCAGTAGGTAATATTGATGCTGGTGAGGGACCTATTCTTAATCTTGCATGGCAGTCCAAAGGTAATTGGATTTAAAGGTAACAATGATTACCTGCTGGCTTCCTTTATGAACCAATGATTCAAAGTAAAGGTAGCTGCCTTTCATACAGATGCACCAGGCAGAGGATTCTCAGAAATCATCATAAGGAAGGCTCCTCATAATCCCTCTCCGTTCTCCCCTCTGGTCCTACCCACTCAGCTGGACACACTTTCAATGCCTTCATCCATACTGATCTTCTGCTCCGTTCCCACTGGCCACCCCTTTCTCCTGGTCAGAGCACTCCATCCTATCCTCACACTTGGGGCCTTTCTGCCCACTGACCTCACCTACCCCAGTTCAATCAACCTTGCTCTGGGACATTCGCAAGTGTCAGTGCCTTCTTTGCATCTACCTTCATCTGCCCTCTCCTCCCTCTGCAGACACTCCCTCTGATGCTTCTCTTAGCAACCTCCATCTCACCATCACTAACACCCTCGATATGTGTTCCCCAGTCATGGGGATCCACCAGAAACATGTCTCCAAGAGGAACACCTGTTATGACTCTGACCTTGAAGCCCTGAAGTGCAAGTGCAGAGCCACCGTAGTGGTATTAGCAGACCACAAGCTCACCCTCTGACAAACTGGCCTGTCGCCTTCTCCAAAGGCAATATCATCTCTCTATTTGCTTGAAGAAGAGAGCCCACATCCAGGCTTGCATCTCTGCTGCATCCTATAACACGGCTGAACTCTTTAAAATCTGCAAAAAACTAGCCATTCCACCTGCAATATCCACCACTCCTCTTCCTTATCAGGCCCTCTGCACTGCACTGGCCTCCAATTTCACTGCTAAAACTGAGGACATCCTGAGCACTCTCTTCTCCCTCCTTGCCCCCTCCCTTCCCTCTGCCACCCCTGGATTACATCCTCTATTTGACACAAGAGTCATATCTTACCTATTTACAATAGAGGCCCCCGGAATGTTGGACATCCCGACAAATCTTTTTGCAAAAGTAGTACTGGCTGAACTGAATTTATGGATAGATGAGAATGACATCCTCAGCCCTAATCAAAAAGGTTTTAGAAACAGTACCTCTACATCACATAACACTCTCATTTTGGCATACACTGTTGAATATGCATGGTTTAGAAGAGAGACTCCAGTCTATTGTGCATTTATAGATTTCAGTGCTGCTTTTGATTCCATGATGTGGAACAGATTATGGCAAAAATTGGTGGAGTGGAAGATCCCCTTTGGGTTACTTAAACTGCTCATGCTGCTGCATACTAATATCAGTGTTAGGGTGCACTTATATGGCATTGGTAGACCTATATCGACTGGGAGAGGTATGAAGCAGGGCTGTATCATCGCTGCCACCTTATTTAACCTCTACCTAGCAGACTTGAACTTGGTGTTTAGTAATATAAATAAATGCCCTGTTAAAGTTGGCTCTCAACTAATCAGCAGGCTTACCTATGCTGATGACCTCCTATTACTTGACCACACTCCCAAAGGACTACAATTCACGATTGATGCACTTGACGATTTTGTACAAAAGAATGGTTTGAAAGTAAATATCGACAAAAGTAAGATTATGGTGTTCTCTTGTATATCCAAACTGAAACCAAAAATGACCTGGGTAATGGATGGTACTCTATTTGAATGTGCAAAATCGTATAAATACCGAGGGTTTTATGATGAGGACTCTCTGAAGTACAATACACACTGGAATAAAACTCGAGTCAAATGTAATATAATGGTAAACACCATAGGTGTGTTTCTCTGGAAAACCAGAGGCTATTCAGCTCACCCCCTCTTTCTGTTATATACCTCTAAATTGTTGCCAGTTTTGACATATGGTATTTAGATATGGGAGCACACATTAAGTGCAGAACTAATTAAATTTGAGGTGAACATTCTCTGCAGAATGTTTCGAATGCTTCAAGCCTTATCCGTTGAATATATATCTCAAATTTGAGTTGACTGCGATTCTGTCTGTTTTCATCTGCAGAGCAGTCATTTGTTTTACAAACTTGCTTCATCTTAACAATGGCACTATAATGGTAAAATATGCCCATGCCTTTGGGTGTCTTGATAATCACAATACGCTGGGGACCTGGTGTAAGATACTGAATTTATATAATGAATGGCTGTATGGCTATGAGTATCTACCTGGTTCTAGCTCTATCTACGTGACTAAACATTGGCTAAAGCAGAAGCTTGCTACCTTCAGTTATGACAACCGCATTGTACAGCTTTCTACTAAGAAATATAGTGGCCCGTTTGTCAAATATAGAAGTAACCGGCATAGTCAGCGTAAATACATGACTGCTTTTCCGAGTAGTGGTATTATTAGGCAGTACCTCCTACTCAAATGTAATGTCTGTGAAGTTTTAGAAATAAAAGGTAGGAAAAAATTGAATCCTCCCCCTTCAGAACGTTTGTGCCGACTCTGCAGTGACAATGTGATGCATTCTTTGGAACATTTAATTGCTAACTGTGTGAGCCTTGCTCCTATAAGAGCACGTGTTATCAAATCATATAATAATCAAGTTGATTGCTATGATATATTTCCGATTCAGCTTAAATTTACTGAGTGTGATGACTTATCGTTTATATATTTTATGGTAAAATTGTATTGGAAATACAGGGAGATTTTAGATCTTTCATGATTCTGTGGATTTTAGAGTTTTTATGATATTTGTTATAGTTGTTGTACGTGTCTACTGCTGTGCACTTTTGCTCAAATATCGATCTTGTTGTCACATGTTATTTTATTTTTATGTGTACTTGTGTTTTTAACATTGTCCCTTTTGTATATACAAAGCTGTATAGCTCTGAGTATATTAAATAAATAAATAAATAAATAAACATCCTTCTGCCTTCCTTTCTTTCTTCCCCCCATCACATTGGATGCAGTCTCTAGTGTTGTCCGCTCTATGTGGGTCTCTTCTAAACAGGTCCCACCTTGTTCTTCCAGAAACACAAGGACAACATCGGCTCTCTTGCCCCTGCACTCACTGATTTCTGCAATTAAACTCTTGCCACTGGGTACTTCCCATCTTCCCAAAAGCATTCCCTTTTGTGCTCCCTTCTAAAAAAAACTTCTGCAGACCCATTATGCCCGACCAACTATCGGCTCATCTCTATCACCCCCTTCATTGGGAAACTCCTGGAAAAACTGGTACTCCCACAACTGACTCAGCACACTGAGATGGTTGGTTGCCTGCACAAGCATAAATCTGGATCCCAAGCACCCAGAGACATAGAAACTGCTCTCCTGGAAACCTTTGAAGAATTGCTTGCATCTTTGGACTCCAACTCTCCTGCTGTTCTCATTCAATCCATCTCTCCTCTGTATTTGACATGGTGAACCACTCCAGCCTCATAAAAGACCCTATGATACCCTTAGTATCTCAAAGCCGGCACTGGACTGGCTGACCTCCTTCCTCACCAACCGTCCCTCCCAGGTAATCCTGGGCTCTTTCTCCTCTGCTACCTCTATCTCTACCTGTGGTGTCCCCCAGGGATCCAACCTCTCACCCAGGCTCTTTAACATCTACCTCACCCCACTTGCTCACCTTATTTCTACTTACTCCCCCCGCTTCCAGTGTTATGCAAATGTCACCCAACTCTTCTTCAAACTTCCCTCTGACTCTCGTGCTACTTCCTCTAACATTCCTGACTGCCTCTCTGCTATCCAGTCCTGCTATTCCTCTAATGACCTCTGCTTCAACACCAGCAAGACTGAGGCCCTTCCGATTGGGATTCTTGCTCCCACCTTCCTCCCTTCTCTATGGCAACCCTCCATGGGCTTCCCCACCTCCTTCTACTGAAGTAATCATTGACTCCTCTCTGTCCTTCCTCCCTCACATCATGGACCTTGCCAAGAAAGCCGACTTCCAACTCCACCTGCTCAGTGGCATGCTTCCTTTCCTCACCTTTCCCCAGAAGCTCAATGTTTCTAGAGCCCTAATACTCTCTAGGCCGGACTACCACAAAAGCCTCCTCCTTAATGTACTCTCTTCCTCTCTCTGCTTCTTCCAACTCATCCCGAATAGGGCTGCATGACTTATCCTTGGCCTCAAGCCCATGGACCATATCTCTACAGCCCTAAAATCTCTCCATTGGCTCCTGGTTGCTGCAATGATCAAATTCAAATCCCCCTGCATCACCCATAAGGCTGTCTGGGGCCAGTGACCACGCAATCTACACTCTACTCTCACCAAATATTCTCCCTCCAGGTACTTGCGTTCTTCCGGCTCCAACTCTCTGTGTGTCAAGTGCATTTTTAAGAAGCGAGATGCAGGCTGATCTCTCTCCTTGGCTGGCTACCTCCTCTGGAACAGCCTCCCCTTCCCTCTCTTTCTTCAGAAAATTCCAGAAGCACCTTAAGACTTTCCTCTTCACCTCTTCCTTCCCCCTACCCCCAGTGCTAAACTTATGTATCCTCATGGGTCATGGCCATCTTACCAATCACCTGCAGCCCCTCCCACTCCTAGCACTGGCCCTTAGACCCACAGGTCTGTGTTCCGTCAGAGGACTGCACTTTGTATCTGCAGATGACAATTATTTCCATGTGACCCCTGCCTACCACTTTACTGGTACTCAGTAACTCAACCCATGGCACTTCACCAACAGGGAATCTCCTCAGCACTTTGCCTCCCCCTAGTCCCCCTCTCTCTCTGCACTTTCACAATCTGAATGCTTCACAAGGCCTAGTAGGACCACCTTTATCCTGTTCATTATTGTATTATATTGCCTTTGTGCCATGTCCCCTACCTTTGACTTTCAAACACAATGTCTTGCTGAATAAGTGCCTTACAAATGCACAATAAATAAATAAATATCAACCAGCCAAAGGTGTCCAAGTACACCGAGAATGTCAAGACCAACACTGGTGGCATAGTCAACTAGTACATCACTAATACCTGCCAAATTGTGGCACACAATCATCATTGGGCATTCTTAAAGCAGACAGATCATCATCAGCCATGGAGAATGGACCATCATCTGGGCAGATCCTCAATGCCTATGTGCTGGACATTTCATCTATGGGAAGGGATGATGATCCATTACAGTATTAATATATCAAGTAGTCCATTTGTCCAGTTGTGTGTATATCAATTGCTGTTGAATTGCTAAGCTGCCCCAGAGACAGTTTTTAGTGGGTCTGGTTCTATTGAACCTAAATAGATGAGAAACCTTGCTATACTTCATGTGAATAATTGACATTTATAAACATGAATTAGATTTTTATTGCAGAATGATATGGAATGATATATACGAATGATATCTACATAGGGTCAACACACAAGCTTGGTTGTTGACAAATATGATTTATCCAGTAATGTCTGTAATGGATCAGTTGAGTGGGGGTGCAATCATGATACATGTAGTTGGGGAACAAATAGATACTAAGGGGCACCTGACATTTCCCTGATCTACCCAGGTAACAATATGTGTGTATAAATGTATTCAATGAAACACTTTGTTAAAGGGACATTATGGTTATAAGTAAAACCGAAACCCCCCGGAAATTCACCAATTGTTGTAAGCTATGCAACCATAACTCACGCCAGTACCTTGCACTGCTAAGACAAATGCCCTGTACATGTACTATGACATCACAAATGTCATTGATGACATCACTGATAACATCAGATATTAAAATAATTTTCATGAACTGTCCATACAAGCAGTATTGTTCATAATGTTAGTAACACGATGTCAGGGGTGATCGGGAGATCCATCATAAACGACTTAATGCATTAAAAAATGTTCTCATTTACTGAAAACATTATGTTCAAGTGTTGTTGTTAATACAGGAACCTAATCATACAAACACACAGGCAAAGGCTGCATTTACCAAAAAAGTACAATATTCTTAATCTGGTAATTTCCAATAGTAAAACAATTTCAAATGACATGCTTGAGTTAGCACAAAAAATACATATAAAAACTCAGAATGCATATGGATTAGAGGCACATACAGGGAAATTAAAGTAAAGAAGAAAGAAACAACAGCACCAAAAAATGACAATAATATAGAGTTGATTATCATGGGCACAAAACAATGGTTTGTTTGAGCCATGCTTATTGCCCCATGTATGTGCAGTATGAGGTCAAATCAAATTGTATGGAAAATACTTTAAGAAGATATAAGAAGGTTAAATGTATATATATATTCACTGAAAAGACTTTGGGGGTCATTACAACCCTGGCGGTAGGGGGTTAACGGGACTGGTAGAGCTGTTGGCCCCATTAAACCCCTGCCGCCTCATTACGAGGCCCGCTCGCGGGACGCGGTAGTCCTTAGCGGGTCCAGCGAGCGGTCCAGCACGTTAACAACGAGCCCGTCATTAACGGGCCCCTTGTTAGCATGCTCCCCATTCCCATTGAGCCCTATGGGGGCTCGAATGGGAATGGGGATGCACATGGTCTGGGTTCCCTGAATGGGGAAATACCGGGCCCTCCGAGGTCGGAATGGCCCGGTATTTCCCCATTCAGGGAACGCAGACCCAGTACCCGGAATGAATGTAGCCATGCCGCAAATAGCAGCATGGCTACCTCCAATGTTGTAATGACCCCCTTTGTTATAGGGATGTTATAGTTAAGTTGCACTAATAAAAACCTATACAATTGAATGAACAAACTTTGTTAAAGGGACGTTATAGTTACAAGTAAAATTGTAAAACCCCAGAAATTTGTCAGTTATGGTAAGCTAATAAACTATAACTCGCGCCACCACCATGCACTGCTAAGACTAACATCCAGGACATGACATCACATATCTGGGCCACTTGTTTTTGTTTACTGACATGATTATGCTTGTTTTTTTGTTCATACTTACAATGAGAATTGCCAAAATTTAAAAGGTGGTATATATCTACACATTAACCGTTTACTATGTTCTTAAAGTACTTTCTTTAGAGTTTATTCTGAGCTCATAGTGCACATACATGGGGCAATAAGCACGGCTCAAAAACACAATTAATTTGTATACACTTATGTTATTGTCATTTTTTGTGCTGTTCTTTATTTCTTCCTTATTTAAGTTTCTCTGTATGTGCCTCTAATTTTTATGCATTGTGTGCTTTTATATGTATTATTTTATACTAACAAGAAGCAAGATAAGTTCCAAATTAAGGAACTCACGTCCCCTGCACACTTTCCAATGTCTGGAAAACCAGACCAACAACTAGATTGTATTCTAAACAGTGTTTCTAATAATATCTTTTGAAACCTTTGCATTAAACCATTCTCAAAAAGGTCAATTATTAAAGAAATCAACATTCAGGCAAAGTAGGTCACAATTGAATGAAGCTGTTCTAATTCTAAAAAGAAGCATTCATGCCAAAATTCCCTATGTGCAAGTAATGTATTGTGATGTCTCTGCTTAGTGTTAATCACAATGTGTCTGAGAATGTCCGTGGGTTAGGGTGTAATGCAAATACATGAAAGAACAGAGATTCCGTGTACTGGAGGGTGCGTCCCCCATGAGGCGCATATTATTCAAAGTTTACATGCCTACTAAACCCAAAGTTTCTTATTACAAATCACATACACTGTGGCTTATAGTTTTCTAGCTAGGTATCGACATTCACGAGTCTACATTTAGCATGACCAGTTGAAAGGAAGAGCATTCAAAGACCAGAGCTCACTCTGGCTTACCTTTACTCTGCGAACAGGTAGTCACACGCGTCGGCAGAAGCAGAAAGCCGACCGTGGGCGGCATCTTGTTATTTCTATCATGAACGGTATCCATGGCAACGCGTGAAACGTTGCCATGGAGATCTGCGTCAGACGGGACGCTAGGAATGCGTCCGTCGTGACCTCAAGTATCATTAACTTCCCACCATCTTGGAGGTGGCGGCTGCCATTGCCAAGGCGGTCCCTAAACCCACTACTAACTGGTGTCACCAGCTAACATTATGGAAATTGTATACCTCATACTGACTCTGTCAAACATGATAATTTGGATGAGTACTGTACATAATGCAAGAAAAGGAATTAATTGTGCGACAATTTAAACAAACATTTATTGTAATGGAGGTACTAACTCAGCACCTGCAATGTAAAACTCCAGAAAAACACACAGTTCACATCCAATAGAGTGTAGAATACTACAAGTCTAAACGTAATAAAGAGCGATGTTACAATTGGCCAACACTACAGAAAGGAAACCATTTCATTGTCACTATTAAGGCCTGTGGCTGTGGAGTTGAAATAGCATATCGTTCGCTCTTCAGCTTTTCTCAATGCTTTCAATCTGTCATCACCCCTTTTATTCAAAATCACTTGCTGTAAACCAATAAATCTAATCTCAGATTTGTTGTGCAACTTCTACCAATGTTCTGCTAGTGGGATCGACGGGTCCTGGCTGCCATTCTTTGCCAGGTGTTCACGTATCCAGATTCTCAATGCTTGCTTGGTACTACCAATATAAATCCTCTTACATATGCAGATGATACAGTAAACAACGAATTTTGTTTTACAATTAATTCCCTGTTTGATGGTTCATTGTTTACCATTAATATCTTCAAACTCTGTAGTTGAATCATGTGCATATTTACACTGTGGGCATGTGCCACATTTCCTGAAGCCCAGGTCTTTTTTATGTAGCCATGTGCCTTAATTGTTTCTTGTAATGTCCGGCAACAGGGATGGACTAAGGATGGACTTAAGTGTGCTCGCTCTTTTGTAGATTATGCCTGGATGCTCACCCACGAAATTGCAAATGTGATCATCCAATTTGAGTAGGTACCAATGTTTCTTGAGTATTTTCTGTATTCTCCGATGGTCTGAGCAGTATCGAGTAATGAAACTAATTGCTGTATTCAAATCTGAGTTCCTCTTTGGTTGATACTCCAAGGTATCTTGTTGCTTCATTGGTTTTGTTTTCTTATATGCCCTTGTTACAGATTTATTTGAGTAACCCCTGTTCCTGAAGTGTCATTGCAAAAGAGTACACTCGTCTTCAAATTTATCTTCATGTTGGCAGTTACGTCTCGCTCGAATATATTCACCTGATGGTATGTTGAATATGGTTGAGTAAGAATGACAGCTGCTTGCATGCAGCGTCGAGTTCACTTCTGTTGATTTCCTAAATGTCCATGTCTGAAGCTTATCACCATCTGAATGTATTGTCAAATCTAAGAAATTGATTTTGTGTTGATCACAAGCCCCTATGAATTGTATAGCAAAGCAGTTCGAGTTTAAGGCTGTCACAAAATTCTGAAAATCATCTGTGCTTCCATCAATGATACAAAAAATATCATCTATGTACCGTGTCCACATCTTGACTTTTGTCCTGTAGAACACTTCTGGGTAAACTGCTTTATCCTCTAGCATGCCCATAAACAGGTTAGCTAGGGCTGGGGCATACTTAACGCCCATTGCCACCCCTTTAGTTTGTTGGTATATTTGGTTGTCAAAAGTGAATACATTGAGATCCAAAGTAAGCTGCAGCATTTCTTTGATCATCTGGATATGATTTTAACAGGAAGCTGATTCATTTCTGAATGTATAGTCAATTGCTATCATAGCCCATTTATGCTGAATGGAAGTATATAGTGCCTTCACATCGAGAGTAGCTAACAAAAAAGTCTTGTGACAAGTAAAGCTCTGTAGTTTCTGTATGAGACTGGTAGAGTCCTGTAGGTATGAGTGCAAAAGGCTGGCCCTTGGTTTAAGAATAGAGTCAAGGTATTCCGATATATTCTCAGTGGCCCAACCAATCCCACTCATGATTGGGTGTCCCTCTGGTATGGTATCATAATGTTTATGGATCTTGGGCAAAAAATACATTGTTGGCGTCATGGGTTCCTTAATTGCTACAAAGGCACGTTCCTCATCAGTAATGAAGCCCTTCCTGTGCCAGTTCAAGATGTGTGTTTCAATGCTGTGAATTTGTAGTTGTCAGTTCTTGTAACGTAGCAGCCGGGGGTTGTCAGATGCCGAGAAGCCATTGCTAAATAGTCCTCTCGATTCATTATAACAATATTACCCCCCTTGTCTGCCTCTTTTATCACTATTTGCGTATCCGATTTCAATGATTGAAGAGCTGTTTTTTCTCCTGATGTCAAGTTATTAGTTATTCTCTTATGTTTGGTTCTTGCTTGGTTCAATTTATAGAAATCACGTGAGACTGCTTTATAGAATGTGTCAATAACATTATCAGGTGCCAATTGTGGCACAAATTTAGATTGCACTTTAAGTTATCTATCTGTCAATGTATCAGATTGAATTTTCAGATCATCCAACATATGAAGTACTTGGTACTGGTCATCCTCTACCAGTGATCGTATTAAGAAAGTATCTTCAATGCCTTGAATTGACATGTCACTGATTGGTATATTCAGTTCCTTTGCTTGAAATTCCCTGGAGCTTTAGTTGTGAAGAATTTTTTTAATTTAAGTTTTCTGATAAATTTGAACAAATCTATGTGAATGTCCACTTGACTGAAGTTACATGAAGGTGCAAAGACAAGCCCTTATTCAGAAGAAGTCTTTCACGGTCGGCTTTCTGCTTCTGCCGACGCGTGTGACTACCTGTTCGCAGAGTAAAGGTAAACCAGAGTGAGCTCTGGTCTTTGAATGCTCTTCCTTTCAACGGGTCATGTTAAATGTAGACTCGTGAATGTCGATACCTAGCTAGAAAACTATAAACCACAGTGTATGTGATTTGTAATAAGAAACTTTGGGTTTAGTAGGCATATAAACTTTGAATAATATGCGCCTCATGGGGGACGCACCCTCCAGTACACGGAATCTCTGTTCTTTCATGTATTTGCATTACACCCTAACCCACGGACATTCTCAGACACATTGTGATTAACACTAAGCAGAGACATCGCAATACATTACTTGCACTTAACATAGGTAATTTTGGCATGAATGCTTCTTTTTAGAATTAGAACCGCTTCGTTTTATCAATATCTGAAACTACACTTACTTGATTACAGATTCTCTTCTGGGGATCTAACCCTGTTACTACTACAGTGACAATAGTCTTTTGGATTGGTCTCATACTACTACGGGTAAGCATGAATACGGCATACACATTTAGATAATATGTTGACCATTTATCTTTATTGGCTTAATTACCATTAACTTCAGTAATCACTAAATGTTCTGGTTTTCTCTCCTTTGTGTTGTCTCCCTATTTGTTTTATTTTTGTTGGTTGATTTTTACAACAATGTACATTTTTGATATGTCTCTCTATACCCTTGTATCCTCCCTTCAACCAACCCTTGTGTTTCTGTCTTTTTATCAATATTTCTGATTTGATAATCTGTATTGTGGCATGATGTAATAATGTCCGTATCACAATTTTTGTAATTTCACCATTGCAATCATGCTGATGTCACGCCTTCTTGCAAAATTATTCTGATGTAAATTAGCCCAGATTTGAAAAAGGCTTAGCATAGCCGAAACATGTTATCGCTCATGGGCTTTTTTCGTTTTTGAATGTGTGACAATACAACACAATTAAACAAACATATATTTGATGGCGCTGAGTCCTGGAATCTCTTTAGCTTTACACTGTTTATGGTGACAGTTAGGCTTTACTACCGTCTGGATACAGTGACCTGCGACATCAATTTTTTTTTCTACATGATCTCATAGACATGGCATTCTATCAGTAATAGACTATCGACTTTTTACTCCTGGGATTATAAGGCGTCGCCCCCCAGAGCAAAGTTTTGTAAAGCCAGTGTTTCCAGTTCTGTTTATGTTTTATTTTTCAAAAGTGTCCAAATGTAAACACAACAAATAGTGATATAAGTTTGGTGAATGGACAATGATCCTGGCCCTTGGCAAGAACAAATGCCTACTGCATTACTTATTGGGGCATGAGGCATGGCTGAAGCTCAAGATTGAAATGGGAAAAACAAATCAGATTACAGCTGGAGTCCGGAGTGCTGGAAGGGATTGCAGCAATCTTGCTTGAGGTGCATGAGCAAGGACCTAATAGGATGTGTTTGCAAATCTGTCCTGTGTTTTTTGTTTTTTTTAAGTGTGGAAACGCAAGTACAAAAAATATTGATATCACTTTTCTACCATGAACAGTGGCACACAAATAGTGATATAAGTTGTGTACATGGAAAATGGTTCTGGGTCTAGCCCTCAGCAATAACAAATGCCTACTTTGATTTACTTATTGGGGAATGGGCAATGGCCGAAGCTGAAGGTTAAAAAGGGAAAAAACATGCTTGCGGCTCCAGCCAGGAGTGCTAGATGGAATTGCAGGAAACTTGTGTGGAGAGCATCAGCAAGAACCTGATAGACCATATAGAATCCTATGACGAAGCTAAGAATCAAGTAAACTTTCATGTGCGGACTGAAGATTGCACATATAAAAGCACAGAAGAAAATGACAACCATTTTATAATTGTACAGATGCAGTAACGCAAGTAGACAAAGTAAACATAAGGCTGGCTATGCTTAGTGAGTAGTGTAGGCTGTGCCGCCAAGGTATGTATATGCATAGGAATCTGGAAGTTCCACATTATACTTTAGCAAACAGAAAACCATATGAATAAAATGGATTGAAGTGTGGCGCAGCCGAATAAGCATGACTGCAGATAGAAGGAGAATTGAAAAGGTTTTCCTGACCCAGTGTCAAGGATTGGGGCAGCCAAGAAACAGGTTATCTATAATGGAGAGATACAATGAACGAGAAGGCGAGAGCCAAGCTCATGCTAAGGTGCGGCAGATGGAGAATGGGTGCCAGGTTGTATTCAAGAAATGGTATTAAACACTACAAAGTGTTAGGCCGAATTACATGCAGTACCCTTTGGGAACACTACACACAATTAAGACTACAGGTGTAAGCACATTCTCACCTTTGGTATAAGTCTGTACTACACAGTGTTGTGGTAGCAGGGCTGAGCAGCCAGGCTTATCTCAAGAGGGATTTGAGCAGCACAAGGTGTTACACAAAGGACTTGCAATCACAGTGGTTCATACAAACACTTACTCCAGGTTTCTTGGTAAAACAATATACATTTATTTACACTGCCATTTACGAAACATTCCACTAGCAATAAGCAGCTCAATATCACACTATAATACACTGCAGTACCCAACCTATACGTTTCTGAACAAGTTAGGCTCCCCAGAAGTGAGAGCAAAAGGGCACTTCAGTAACTTTAAAAGGGAGTAAAAGACACAAGTTATAAGGATTAAACACAAATACTTTATTAGGCAGGGCAAATAGTTTCAGTTCACTACAAGAGGCATTTCAATTCTTGGATAGGATAGCACATTTCTAGTAGTAAACGGTAAAGTCCTTGCCAATGTTCTTAGAAGTAGTTTGCACGAAAATGAGTTATATGTCGGATTAGGAGAGAACAAGACTCCAAAGTTGGGAAAGTTTCACAAACTTTCACCGCAGGAGAGAGGATTTCTCAACCACGTTTGCACAGTACCTTGATAATGAAGAAAAGCTGTAGCTGAGGCAATTGTTCCTGGCAGTTCCTGCAGATCTCTCTGTTCCTGGGCCTCAGTCATGGGGACAAGAGGGAGGACACCGGGAGGTTCCTGCACTGCACGAGGATGGATCCACAAGCTTGGCAACACGTCGGTTTAAGGTGTGAGTGACTTAAAGTCCACATACTGGTATCATTCTCACTGGATATCCGGTTTTCAACAGCATTCTGAAGACAATTTGACCAGTATGGAGATGGTTTCCAGGTGGCTTGTGAGTTGGTTGTTCTCACAAGCACAAGGGAAGAAGTCGTCCTTGAAGGGGCTTCTCTGTTGAGGGAGTTTTGGGCTATTTGGACCTGCAGCAGGGCTTCCCCCGGGCAAAGCAACAGTCCAGGAGTTGCAGCAGTCGGCTTCCTTCAGCTCGTCTTCGGTTCTTTCGTTCCAGTGGTCGACTCTGCCTTCCAAGTCCACGAGACCTGCCTTTTAAACAGTTTTCTCCCATTCATTCCAGCCTAGCTGCCACTCACCCAGCAGGGTGGCTATCCTTGCCGGACAGTCAGCCAGCCAATCATGCCAAAGTGCAATCAGGTTTCTTGGGAGACTAAGCACAGGGAGTTTCGGGCATCTCCCTCACTTCCTGTCCACCCCAGACAGTCAGGCGCCAGAGGTGGTCTTCAGTACTGAAGCCCGCCAAAGGCAAATGAACAAAGGGACCAAACCTGGTTTGGCATGCAGAGACAAACACTAGAAGGACCTTTCCAAAAAGAAATGGCGAAAAAAGTTGATCAGAACATGATTTGACAGAGGGGGCTCAGACGCCATCTTGAAAAACATGGCTCAGGTGGATTTTAGCTACTGAAGCATTTAAATGGGTTGCAGTCGGGAAAATCATGGTAATACTACTGCCACAAGCCATTCTGAGGGTAGCTTTTGAGTGCTACATGAGTTTTCTAGGCATAGGGAACACTAGGTATTCCCACCAGAACTCGGCTCCAAGGCAGGGTATGCTAGGTCTAGCAATTTAAAAAGACTAGAAAAGTCAATTTTACTTTACATTCACTGGGAGACAGTAGTCAGTCCCAGAGAAGGCATTTAAACCTTGGGAAGTCTGAAAGGTGCTGTGTGACAAAAGGTGCTGTGTGACACACAAACTAAAAGATGTTGCCTATGTAGTTGTCTAAAACTGCATATCCAGAGAACAACAAAAGTAAAAGACACATCAAAATACATGAAAGAGTGGGAAAAAAGGCTCACACTCTTTAGAGGTAAAAATGTAAGTTCTAAAAATCCAGCAAAGTTGCTGGGGGGGTCTCAAAAGGTAAGGGAAATTAGCACATTCATGACAATTTTCCCTAACACGAAGGAGCTCAAAACGTGGTCTCTAGTCACATGGTCAGATGAAAATAGACTTTGGGCAAGCTACACAGAGACCGGAAGATAAAGTCATGATGACATTGCCTCTTATTCCCAGGAGCAGTGATAATTGCAAGGCCAAGTTCAAAAGACTATTCTTATAGCACACAGCTTCAGTGATGATAGATGATGGGCTAATTGGGTGAGGAGGCAGGGTCAAGCCGACCCACTGGTACCTGGAGTACCAGCCTGCATGCTGCTAATGAGTGGAATATTCCAGAAGGGTACAAGTATGCTAGCCAATTATAAAGGGCCACATACCAAAGAGTCCTATACTTTAGAGGTTCAACGAAACTCTGTGTATTTCATGATGCTCACAATGACTTGCACTAGGTGTGGGCAGAGTTGTCCATCTGAAAGTAGAGACCCAATTACAATACCAAAGTATAGCTTGTCAGGTGTCTTGACCCACGTTTGAATTATTATGCTACAACATTTGGTGCTGTGGGTTTAGAAAATCCAAGATGGCCGAAAAGCCCACATTTGCGCCAGAATCCAGGAAAACCGCGCAGTTTTGCGCACACCAAAATGGTCGCCTGACCTGCCACCCACCAGTGCAAGCGTGATGGGCCAGAAGCGCCATGAGTGAAACGTGGTGCCAAAGGAAAAACAGCAGTGCCTGTTAGCTCAAAAAGCGCTTTGAAATCACATTTGTTTCTCTGAAATGCAAGCTCAAAATGCCTATTTCAAACATTGCAAGATATTCAAAAATCTTACTGAACACAAGCAGACGTCTGGTAGAATGTAGTCTTGTGTGCATACCAAATCTGGAAAGATGAGGAGCCTAAAATAATATTCATAACAAAACTGGCTGAGCTGTGGATGTCAGCAGCTTAAGTGAAATTGGACTTAAAGCCACTAAAATCGAAATGTTTAAAATAAATGAGTGATTTACTTTGGGGTATCACATAGGTTGCAACTGTTTAAATGTCATAGTTTTGAACTTAGAATCAGCGTTCTAGCTGCATGTGTCAAAATTGTAAGTTTGATTTGAATGAATAAAAACTGGAACAAAAGTGACATTTGGCTGAAACCTGGCTTAAAGAGATTGAATTCTGCCCGGCAACTACCCCCGACAGGAGTTGAAACTTGCCCAGCAACTTCATTCACAGGCCTGGCTGCCTTCTGCTGTTCCCACCAAAAGGAGATCACACCTCTTTGATTGAATTAGGGGAGGATTACCTGGGACTACAAGAAACAGAACAATGAACTTTCCTTGGCTCAGGCAAATGCTAAATCAGGGAGTCGTAAATGGCTTCCTCTTGGAAGGAAATGGGAGGAGCGCTGCCTCTGGGAGCCACCTGAGCTGGAGGCGGAGACAGACAGAAATTCCCCCAGGTGCTTTGGAACCTAAACCACACCCAATCCGGGCCAGAGCATAATTTTAAAAAGATGTATAATTCATAGTACGGAAGTGTCAAAATTATGTAAATAATATCATTATTTCTGTGATTTTTCTGTGCACATTTTAAGAGGTGTTAGGACTCTGTGGTGTGTTCAGGGGAGTGGTAGCGGAAAATAGGGTGTTACTCCAAGTGTCTGTATGTTAAAAATCTGACACTTCATCATCTGATGCCCATATTCCTTGCGCACATTTGTGTAAATTCTGGAAATGTTTAGAGGTTGTGTTCTGGATGAAAAGGGCAGAATTCTGTCAGAAGTGGACACAACATCTTACAAAGACAGGGATCAGATGGTTTGGTGCTACAGAAAATATGTTAACTGGACATATATTATTAGAAAAATTGTACATAGATAAATACACATTTGGATCAAAAATAGATTTGTGTGCAAAGTGACAAGGGGAGTGTTCTTTCTGTATGCCATAAAAATGACACTGGATGACTCGCAACTCTGTTCTCCAGTGAGAGCACAGAAAATCCGCTAACCTATCAGGATCTTCAGAGGGTTGGGCATAGAAAGTCAGCCTTCCCACCCACTTTCAAAAGACATAAAAAGGACCACTGAAACCCAGATAGGGACACTCACTTCCCACTTCAAACTGATTTCCTGTGAAGCGCTTTGCCAGAAGACTCCAGGATCCAGACTTCAAATCCAGAAGACTCCAGAACCAGAACTTAGAATCCAGACTTCAGAACCTGTAGCAGAGAGGCCTAGTTAACAAGCTGAATCCTTCAGAGGCCTCAGAATCCAGCAACCTAACCAAACTATTCAACAGCCGGGCGAGCTGTTTGATTCTGGCTAGAGCCCTGTGCCAGCACCCAGAAAGCTGAGCTGTATCTAGACCGCCGTGCCATGCCGATAGAAGACCAGACCCAGACCAGACTGCTGTGCAGTGCCAGAACTTTTGCCACAACCAGAGATTAGGAGTGAGTATCCAGCCAGACCTGTGCATAGTCATCTCTTAGTTTAAAATAATCTAATTAAAACCATTTTAACCTGTCCAGAAATGCATCATAAGAAATTGTGTGTCCATTCTGTGATTCAAACCTGTCAAAGTGTCATTTGCCGTTTGAATCTTGCTTTATTTCTGAAAATCTACCTCCACAAAATCGTCCGTATCTTTTGAACCGTGTGTGCTAGGAACGAGATTTTCATTTCAAAGCTAAGAATCTAAGCTTTCCAACAAGCTCAAAATTAATATTGATATTGTTTTTCCGTAATCGCGCTCGACGCACTCGGAAAATGGGCTGCGAATTGCAATTTGAATCAAATCTCTCCACCTGTCAAAATCGCTGTAATTTGCTTGCAACTGCTGAAATCCGTTTTCAACCTGATAATCCCTCATGAATCACTGATAGTGTTGACCTGAACCAATCTTAAGTAGCTATCCCCTACCCTGAATCTCCTATAGGGAATTAAAATCATTTTTAGCATATTTCACTTCTTTGCAAATCACATTTAAAGTATTTTTGCCTGTTTTTTAAAATCATCGCTGTTGCTCTAAGCTTGCTAGGGAGGAACTGAATTGGTATTGCATTTGATTGGATTCCTGAAAATTGTGTGCTCCCTTTCCATCTCCTTATATTGCATGGGGGGGAGTGAACTGCCAAAAGAAAAAGTGATCATATTATCTCTTGTTGAAACCACATCAGTTTATGTCTGTGCTGCATTCTTTTCCATCATTGCATTTCCTTGAAACCATAAAGTATTCTCAGCTACCTTATCCTTTCTATACCAACTCCTAAGTAATTAAACATGTGTGCTAGTGTAATATTATCCATTGTTGATCACTGTCATATTCATAAGTGTGCTATCAAATATTAATTTATTTTTAAAAGTGTGATATATATCGTGTTTAATTTTTCAATAAATCTATTAATTTGCAAAACAAACCAAATTCTTGGCTCAGTGAGGTCAGGGGGATTCAAAGAGAGGGGTGTTATACAAGGGTTTATCATCCAGATCTATGAACTTGTCATAAAAATATATAAATAAGGGCTTTCATTGGGCATCCCAGACTAGGCACTGACTTAGTTGGTGTGCTGAATTGAAGTAATTTAACAACCTAGATGTTCCCTGTTACCCAATCTCAGTCTTACATACGTTTTGTTAATTTGCCATGTAATGTACATCAATGATGACAGGTCTTTAGTATATAAGTGTGTTTTTTATGAAATTGACAGAGATCTTACTGTCAGGCACCAGATGAAGTCCGTTGTACTCCTTGTTTTAGATAATTGTTATTAAAACAGACCAAGTATTTTCCAACTTCCTGAGTCAGTTTTATTATTGATGTTTGAGTAATTTCTTCATCTCCATCCACCCTGTGCTACCTCGTCTTAAAGGGCGTACTGCTTCACCTGCCTCTATCATTCCAATGCAGCACTACTGCCTCCTTTGAATCCCTAGTCTGCACTCTCTCTCTCTCTCCTGGTCATTCTCTCACTGTGACTACTATTTTCCGGTCACCTGGCCAGGTAACTTCCTAACCTTCCAAGTGGGCCTACCTCTCCTCCTCCATCCTGGCCTCTACCATTCAACTTCACCTCCTCTGAGACCTCAACATCCACCTGCTTCCTGTCACAAACAACCTCTGCGATTCTCTCTCTCTCTTGCTCGCTCTCTCTCTCTCTCTTTCTCTCTCTCTCTCTTTCTCTCTCTCTCTCTCTCTCTCTCTCTCTTTCTCTCTCTCTCTCTCTCTCTCTCTATTCTTCCCTCTGGCTCAACTCATTCTGCAGGGCACACCTTGGATGTTCTAGTCTCCTCATATCTCCCCCCTCTAACCTTCTCACCGCTCCTCTCTCCTGGATGACCATTTTCTCCTCTGCTCCCATCTCTTTCTCTCGACCCCTCAGGCCAAGCCGACTCCAGCACTGCCACCCACCTTCTCGATCATCGGACCCATGAAGTGTGTGCCAGTTGAGGCTTTTGCCTCCACTTTATCTCCCCCTCCTGCACCTCTGGCTGTCTCACTTACTGACAGAGCCCTGTCTAACCTCCATTGTTCTGTTTCTGAAACCTGTGATGTACTTGGCCCTGTCACAGGAATCCACTTGAAGCCCGAAGCCAAGTGCAACTCTTAGTACGTCTCAGACCTTGACACCCTTAAATGCAAGTGTAGGGTGACTGAGAGGAAATGGAGGGCATCAGGTGCACCCTCTGACAAATTGGAGTGCCATCTGCACCAAAGGCATTACCGAATCTCTGTCCAGACTAAGAAGAGAGCTCACTTCCAAGCCTGTGTCTCTGCGGCATCTAATAACTCAGCCAAACACTATAAAATCTGCAAGGAGCTGGCAAATCCTGCTGCACTCTCTACCTCTCTGGTTCCCTCCCAGGGCCTCTGCACATCCTTGGCTTTTCATTTAATCACAAAAACTCAGGACATCCTGTCCACCCTCTCCTTCTCTCCATCCTCTTCCTCTACTCTTGGCCTTCCTGTGGCTGCCTCGCCTCCTCGCTTCTCTTCCTTTACTTTGTTCACCCCTGACGATATTTCTAGACAAGTCCGATCTATGAAAGTCTTGTCAAAACAGGTTCTTCCCTGTTCATCCAAAACCATCAATGACCACATTGACACCCTCGCTTCAGCCTTGGCTGACTTCTGCAATCACTCTTTTGCCACTGGAACCTTCCCCTCCCCTGAAGCACTCCCTTGTGCACCCCCTCCTTAAGAAACCCTCTGCCGATCACTCTAGTCCGACTGGCTAACTTTTGCCTGATCTCCATTATTCTTTTTCTGGGAAAACTTTTAGAAAAGCCTACCTTATCCAAGTTTAACCTCCATACTGAATATGTTGGTTGTCTCCATGAGCGGCCAGAAGCACGGAAACTGATCTCCTGAACATCTGTGAAGAGCTACTCTCAAGCTTCGACTCTAACCTTCCTATTGTCCTTATCCTCCTTGATCTCTCTTCCGCTTTTTATTCTGTCAACCGTGCCATCCTGCTCAACCGGCTCCGTGATAACATCAGTATCACCCATCAGGCCCTGGCCTGGATGACCTCCTTTCTCTCTGATCAACCCGCTCAGGTCCAACTTGGGACCTTCCTCCCTTCTATATCTCTCTCTACCTGTTCCCCAGGGGTCTAATCTTTCTCCCTGGATGTTCAACTAATACCTGGCACCTCTCACCCACTGCATAGCTGCTCTCTGCTCCAACTTTCAGTGCTTTGCGGATGAAACTCAGCTCTCTTTCTGGCTCCCCTCAGCCACCTCTTCTCCCTTTATCATCCCGGATTGTCTGCAGCAATTCAGGAGTGGTGTTCTGCCAATGATCTTGGCTTTAATGCCAGTAAGACGGATTTCCTCCTCATTGGATCACCAGCTCCTTCCTTTCCTCTCTGGCTGCCCACACTGGACCCTCTTCCTGCTCCTAACTGTGAGGCTATGAACCTTGGGGTCCTCTTTGACTCCACACTCTCCTTCTCTCCTCACATCTCTGACATCTCTGAGAAATCAAAGTACCAGCTGCACCTCCTCAGAGGTACTCTTGTTTTCCCCACTTCCCCCAGAAGCTCACAGTCTCCAGAGCTCTGGTCCTCTCTAGGCTGGACTACTGCAACAGCCTCTTTCTAAATCTACCTGCCTGTACTTCCCGTCCTTTACAACTCATTCAGAACAGGACTGTGAGACTTGTCCTTGGCTTCAAGCCCAGGGGGCGTTTCTCTCCAGCACTGAAATCTCTTCTTTGGCTCCTAGTGGCAGCAAGGATCAAGTTTAAGACCCTCTGCATTGTCCACAACGTTTTTTGGGGCCTGGGGCACAATACCTCTAACTCTCTCTTCCTAAATAGCTTCCCACTCGAGCCCTCTGCTCCTCCACCTCTAATTCTTTGAGGGTCAGTCGCTTCTCCAAGCAATGAGTTTGGGGCAGATATCTGTATTCAGCTGGGGCCTCCCTCTGGAACAGCCTCCAGCCTCCCTGTTTCTCTGAGCAGAACCATCTCTGTTTCAGGAAGCACCTCAAGACATTCCTCTTTGCTTCTGCCTGCTCTCTTCTTCTCCCCTGCTGATCTCCTGTCTGATCCACACACTGGTTACCCGGACAACCTCTGAATTCAGGGTCAGATCCCTGACTGTCCAGTTGCAGCCTGCACTGCCTCTTGGCACCCCCTGCACTTGTGGTCTGTATCTGTAACCCTATAACCCCTCTCTTGCACTTATTAGCCAACCGTTGGCTGCACTTCTAAGCACCCGCACATGCCACCCATTGGCTGCATTCTCTGCTGTTTACTTTTTTTCACACTTCTCCACCACCCCCAGTACTTGCCCCTCCCACTTTGCCTGCACTTGCGCAATCTGAATGTCACAAGACCTAGCAAAATCATTGTTTTTGTCCTCCCTCTGTTTCTCCCCCTTTTTTGTCGCACCTTGAAACACCTGTGTATAGCGAAATATAAATGCCATATCATATCATGGTTAAGTTGCTCAACCCATAGGAAGAACACTTTTTGGGCAGCTTGTAACTTCACTATCGCTGGAGGAATCACCACCAAACTTTGCAGAAAAAGTATATGGCCCCCTTGGAATGATTCTTCGATGTTTGATGCGGTTTCATGCAAGGTGGGAAAAGTTATGAGCGGGTGCCAACATTTGTGGAAATCCTCATAGATGTAATGGAAAATAATTGTTGCTTGCACCTACAGCCTAAGCCGCTGGATGGATTTTCACCAAATGTGCACCAGGAGCAGCGGCTTGATCCTGAAACTGTGTTTTTAAAGATTTTGTGTAAATCCATCCAGTAGTGTTATAAAAAAAGCAAAAAAGTAGATAAAAATAAATTTGAGATATCTGGGTCTGGTCCACCGACTTACTTCCCTTTTCAGTCCACGGACACACCTCTGGACTACTCAGGACTCTGCATGATGTCCGCTGAGCATCGGACCCGCCTGCTGATTGGATGGTGAAAAATGTGAGCTGCGTCAGAATGGTCGCCATGTTGGATTTGCGGACAGATGCGGTTGACAGAGGACATCGCGATAAAAACATATTAAAGAACACAACATTTCCCTTGTCAAACTAATAAAACAATCTCTGGGGAGGTGAGGGGTGATGAGGATGGGATGGGATATGTCCATGAAAAGCCAAATAAATGGTGTTTTTTCATCTCCGAAGTCTGCGAACAGTCCGGATGTTTGGGGACCTCCATGCCTATTTCTGAATTACAGGGTTGGTGAAAAGCAGTTTTTGGATGGCTTATAACTTTTGCGCCACTCAATGAAACTGCATGAAATTCTTCAATATCATTCTAGACCTGAAGCTTAATGGTTCTGCAAAGCTTTGTGCTACAAAATTCCAGGGGGGCTGACAAAATATTTGAAAGGCTTATAAATGTGGTGCCATTTGACGAATCTGCACAAAAGTTTGCAAAACGATTTTACACCCAGATTTGAATGTGTTTGTAAAGTTTGATGGGATTTTGTCAAGAAGGGCAAAATTAGTGGGGGGTTCTCAACATTGTTGAATGGCTTATCATTGTGTTGCCATTTGACAAATATGCACAAAGATTTTCAGACAGATTATAGACTCTACCTTTAATGTTTGTGCCAAGTCTGAATGGATATTTTTTTTTTAAGTGGGGGATATGTTATATGACTATTTTATGCACATACATTTAGATGCTTTTCAAAAAATAAAACATGGATGGGTTTGCAGCAACCTTAGGACCTGAAAGAATTGTTTTGCAAATGTGTCTGTGTTTTATTTTTTGAAAAGTGTCATAATGTAGGTACAAAAATATTGATATACCTTCAGTGACTGAGGTATAGCCTGTGGCCATGGGCAGTGGCCAAAGGCCATGGCCCGGATAATCTGGCTACTGGCCTTGACCAGGAGGGACAAGCAATGTGGCTAAAGTGGGCATGGGCACCAGGGACTGGCTATGTGGTAAGGTTTTCCGAAATCGGGATAGGTTTGAATGGGAATAGAAATTCTGCTTGTGGCTACAGCCTGAAGTGCTGGACAGGATTTCAGCAAACATGCACGAGGAGCCTCAAGAAGTATTATTTTTTCGAAAGTATCAGAATTTAAGTACACACAATGGTGATATAACTTTGATCCCTAGGCAACGTGCCTGGCCCTGAATAGGGACAAATGTGTACTCTGATTTGCTTATTGGGGAATGCGGCATGGCCGAAGCCCTAGGTTTCAATGGGAAAAAATATTCGGTTTACGGCTACAGACTGAAATGCTGCACTGGATTACAACACAACTGCATAAGCAGCATGAGCAAGGACCTGAAAGCATGATTTTGCAAATCTTTCTTGTGTTTTATTTTTCCAAAGTGCCTAAATGTCTGATTTGCTTATTGGGGAATGCGGCATGGCCGAAACCCTAGGTTTGAATGGGAAAAAATATTCGGCTTACGGCTACAGTCTGAAATGCTGCACTGGATTATAACAAAACTGCATGAGCAGCATGAGCAAGGACCTGAAAGCATGATTTTGCAAATCTTTTGTGTGTTTTATTTTTCCAAAGTGCCCAAATGTAAGTACAAAATAAAGTGATACAACTTTGGTGCAGGGACAGTGGGTCTGGCCATCAGCAAGGATGAATGACTCCTGTGATTTACTTATCAGGGCATGCGGCATGGCCAAAACCCTATGTTTAAATGGCAAAGAAATTCTGCTTGCACCTGCAGCCTGAAGTGCTGCACAGGATTGCAGCAAACTTGCACGAGGAGCATCAGCAAGGTCCGGAAAGCATGCTTTTACAAATCTGTCCTGTGTTTTACTTTTTTGAACTGTCAAAAAGTAAGAAGTAAAAAAACTAGTGATATAACTTTGCTGCCTGGACAGTGGGCATGGCCCTCGGCAAGGGGAAATGTCTACTCTGATTTGACCGTCAAAGCCCATACCCCATGGATTGTGAAAACTGGCCATGGCTACAGCCATGAGCACTGGTCATTGGTCACATTATGATGGACACTGAACTAGGATGCAGGCTAGGTGCAGTGGATAATGGGGGTTGTTTGGTGGGGTAGGGGTCATGGTCGACCTCATGCGCTGGGCGATTCAACCATGAATTGTATCCTAAGCATGCGCTGCTGATAATGACACACATCAGTATGCGTTGCAAAAAATATGTGTGTTAAAGGAGGTTTACAGTACTCTCATATGTTTTAAAAGAGGAATTATTAGTAACATGTATATAGTGATATAACATCATAAAACATTTTCACTCATAAAAACCTATGAAATTCACAGAAGAAACTTTGTTAAAGGGACATTATGGTTAAGTTGCTCTAATAAAAACCTATGAAATTCTGTAAAAAAACGTTATAAAAGGTACATTATGGTTAAGTTGCACTAATAAAAAGCTATGAAATTCAGCGAAGCAACCACAACTCATGCCACCACCTTGCACTAAGACTAACACCCAGCATCACAAATGTCATTGATGACATCACTGATGACATCACATATCTGAGCCATTTTTTTAATTCACTGACATATCTAGTCTAGTTAATTTTTTCACTGACAGCGAGAATTTCAAACCCCTTGCTCACTGTGTTTTACAGAAGCTTAGCTTCACCTCACTGACGAGGCCCGACAAGGCCGAAACACCTGTCTGGGGTTGCTGATGGTACCCTTGATCAAAGGAAATTTGCATAGCATTTCGGTGCTGGACTGCCCTTGTGGGTGGGACAAAGACTGATGTGCAAATGGATATTTCTCCACTGTGAAGGGTGCACTGAGCTAAAGCGTGGTTGTAGACCCTCCTGAGTGAAACAAATTCCATAGAACGGGGTATTTGACCCATGTTCGTTCTCAGTAGAGGGGCTTGCACACTCCTTTGTAACTTTGTAAAACTTGGGATTTCACCCTAAGTAACCTACGGTAATCCAGACATTGACACCTTGCTCACTGTTTCTTAGAGAGGCCCAGCTTCACCTCACTGATGGGGCACGACTAGACCAAAACACATGTCTGGGTTGCTGATGGTACTCTTGTTCAGAGGAGATTTGCCTAGCATTTTGGTGCTGGACTGACCTTGTTGGTGGGACAAAAACAGATATGCAAATAAATATTTATCTTCTGTGAAGGGTGCAGTGAGCTAACACATGATGTAGACCCTCCTGAATGGAAGAAATTCCATACAAGAGTGTTTTTGACACATGCTCGTTCTCAGTAGAGGAACTCCCACACTCCTTTGAATTTAATGTAATTTATACAGAGCTCATTGAAATAATAATATCTTCTTTTTTTGTGGCACATACTTTACATGGAGAAAGAATACCACATTTTAATTATGGAGAATCCCAAGAATCACAAAGACAATCTCTATCCCCAACTGTACGTAATGAAATCTAGATGTTGTCTGCAAAATTAATGACTTTAAGGAACTTTTATATTATGTTAAAATTCATGCTATTAGAAATGTTCATTATCGGGGGCATGTCTTGTTGCCGTGCAAGATGGTGGGCTAGTTTTCGGCTCTCCAATCAGTACTATTCTAATAGCACATTTCCATATTTAAGGCGTCACCCGACAGACCTGGTATTAACCTAGGGCACCTCTGGAGGAACATGAAGTGTGTCATGGTGCTTGTGGGAGCAGCTTGTCTGGTGGTCTGGCGTGCGGAAGAAGCAGAGAGGTACGGCCTGTGAGACAGCACATCGCTGTGAAAGCGAAGCAGAATTTCCTGTCAGCTGGCTCGGCTGTTGTGTGACGTGAGTGCTGTCCAGCTTATACAAGCTTTTTTTCCACACGACACAGCTCCTTTAAAGACAACACACTAATTTAATCTGAGTATCAGTGAAGCACTCCAGGTTTTACACAAGATAATACAATATAGTGTTATAACCAGGTAAATCTAATTGCTGTGATTTTTGAAGAGTTGAAACTGTTTTTTGCAATTATCAAACAATTGACACACTTGTGCAGTTTGATTTTAAAGCCTGAATTTTTTCGGCACATACAATATCAATATTTGCTCTCTCAAGCATATATAATACCTGACAGTACATTATAATCAAAAGCTTTCACAATACAATATGGCTGCAGCCAAGAAAAACCTTGGTAAAGACTCCACCACCTCAAGGAGGCAAAAAAATGATTCGCCAACACCTGAAGAAGCTATAGACCCTGCCATGTTCGCAATTTTAACTGAAATCAGAGCCTTAAAACTGTTTACGGAAGCAACTAACAAGTTGCAACTTCTGGACGACAAATGACCTGCCTTAGACTCTAGGATATCTGAAGTAAAGCGCAGAGTGATTAATGCAGAAATGATCACTAACAGAGTCGGAATCATGGAAAACACAGTTAAAAATCTTCAAATGCACTCAGCAAACATGGAAAAGATGAATAGGAGAAACGGCCTCTGCGTTGGTGGCCTTCCTGGAGGAATTGAAGGAGAAGACACCTGCCTATTTCTCGTCACCATGCTTACCAAGCTACTAGAACTATCCCCTTCACTACAACTCAATGTCCAGCAAGCTCACAGAATTGGCCTTCTACGCTCTCTTACCAACACCAAAAATGACTCAAGAGAACTCAACTTTGCTGTCTTGGACTTTAAACACATCCAGCTTATCATGAAATAATTTAAGCTGATCAAACAACTAACCTGGAACCGAAATAATATTTTCATATCCCAAGATGCTGCAAACTCTACCGCTTCTAGAAGAAAAAAACTCCTTTTGTTAAGACCTATTTCAACACAAATCAATGCCAGATACAGAATGGTTCATCGTGCAACTCTAAAGGTAAGCATCAATGGTCAAAGCACTTCTTTTGACAATCCACGAGAGTTGAAACATTTTATTCAATCAGGTTGGAAATTATGAAAACCACAAATCCTTCTTCTTCTAACAATATGCCATAAAGTTCTCCTAAACAAGTCTTATTGACTCCTCAAACTATGATTTTCATGATTATGGAGCCCTGTTGTGGGCCTAATTATATTTGAGTGTCTCACCCTCATCACGTTTCATCTTTTCAACAAGAAATGTTTTGGCTGTTTCGTGCTAGCCATTTTGTTTTGGTATATTAAGGGTCATACTCAATGTTCACTATGTTTCATGTTGTTATTTGTCACCCCCTTGCCCTTGTGTATCACCTTCCCCTCTTGTTTCTTCCCCTAGGGTAATGTACCTTACATAAGAACTAAACATAATACCTTAATTACTTGGAACTGTACATATTCATACTCTCCAATGATGCAACTGATATTTTATTGTAGTTTTATATTGTACACCTTCACACTCTTATGTCTATACACATATCATCTTGGAACATCAAAGGTCTTCATAATCCCATCAAAAGGCAAAAGGTACTCACTTATCCAAATAGAACTAAACCTTCTATATCATGCACTTAAGAAACCCACCTTTCATGCTTAGAAGTGGCTAAACTCAAGAAGCTATTGGTTGGCAAAGTGTTTGCAAGTGCAGCACTAAGTAAGAAGAATGGCGTTGATATCTAGGTGAATAAAAAATTTGATTGTAAGATCACATGTTCAGAATCTGACGACTCAGGCAGATGGATCCTCTTGAATATCTTCTTTAACTCCACATCTTACTCAGTGTTAAATGTGTGCGGCCCTAACACACCAGATCCTGCCTTCTGGAAGACACTTAAAGAACATCTGCTCCACTCAAATATACATAATTTGATTGTATGTGGAGATTGCAATGAAATAGTGGATCAATTTCTTGACAGAAAGTCCAAGGTTCCTTTTAAAAATTCAAAATCTCACAATCAATGTCTGAACATTATCTCGAAAATGGGTCTTACTGATTCCTGGCAACTACATCATCTGTCAGACATGGACAACACCTTTCATTCCTGTCCCCATGATTATTCCTCTAGAGTAAATTATATGTTCCTGGCTAAATCTATGTCTGCTAACCTAATAGAGTCGAATATTGACTGTATATCCCTGTCAGATCATGCCCCGGTCCATATTAAATTGAGAGATATCAATCCTGCTTGCAAGTCAAATAGATGGAGATTTAATTCAGCCTTATTAAAAGATGAAGAAATTTACCTTATTACTAACAAAAATCCACAAAAAACTATTTTGAGATCACCAAAGGAGAAGACATATCTGTCCCAAATAACTGGGAATGCTATAAACAATGCCCAGAGGAGAAATTATCTCTTTTGTTGCAAAAAAAGAAAGTTATATGAAGCCGGATTTGTTGTGGGTTGCTGTGTGTACATGGGCTCTGTGTCATGTTTGTTTGGGTAGCATTTATTTTCTCTTCCCCCTTTCTCGTTATCCCTTTCACTTTGCTTTGGGCTTCTAGCACGAAGAGTTTTTCTGACAGACATGGTATGCTCCAGCAGGAGGGGGAGCAGGCCTGTCAGAGCTGGCGAGAGCTCCCCTGCCAGGAGACACAGGCAAAAGGTCCCCGGGGAGCATAAAGCCCCAAGGGCATGCTTGTGAGGGAGAGCATCGGGAGATACGAGAGGGAGAGGAAGCTCTGGATCATCATGAAAGGCAGCCAGGCCCTCTGTTGTCAGGGACGTCACCAGAGGCCGTCCATTTTCTGGGCCATCATTTTTCTCTACCCCACCCAGGGTTGAGAGGGTGTGCTAAAACCGGGAGCTGAAAGAGCAAGTTGGTGGGTTCTGTAAAAAGCCCTGGCACCACTCGTGAGGGAGAGAGAGCAGAGTCACATTCCTCGTGCCGCGTGTTACCTGCCAGGTAGGAGGTAGGCGTGTGCTGTTCAATGGCTACACATGGGTTTGACAGACAGGACTAAAAGCAGGATTCTCCAGGTCTATCACAGGGAACTCGGAGAGGAAGCTGTCAACCTGACCAAATTAAATAAGACAGCAACTGTTTATTTAACTATGGTGCACGGTATCCCATGCTCAGGGCTCCTACAGGTTGCTGCTTACCCCTTCTTTCAGAGACAATAGGGAGACACACCTTACACTTTAGGAGGCACTACTGAGATCCCAGGGGGGCATTCACCCAAACTAGAGAGAACTCTCACTTATCTTCCCTGTCTACCAGATAGGAGAGCTGTTTTATGCATTAGTGGTTAGTTACAGACAGAAAATTAACGGTGCATGAATATGTGTTACATTGGATATAAGCTGAAGGGCTTAGTCCAGACCCCTGTTTCATAGTAGACGAGGTCCCTTTACACATTACAGTGTTAGCCATGACTGGTACCTTGGAACGCATTACGGGTAAAATGAAAAGTGTGAGACGCATACCTGGTCATGATACCAAATGCTAAACCTGATATCCAAGATGGGGAACCTTTGAATACCTGTCCTGTCTGGAACTAAGAGGCTTGGTCCGGAATACCTCAGCGCCCAGAAACTACTACTCCCACCAAAGAGGCCATTGTCATTGCTGCTGCGGTTGATGAAGCAATTAGAGTAACCATGGAGAGACAATCCCTGTCACCCTTGCTTAGTGAACATGGAGCCTACACCCATTTAAGACCATTCTTAGGTGAACAAACTGTGCCTAAAGGAGAAGAGGGCTACAAACTACAGGCAGACCTCACTCAACCTATGCTACACAACTGGAAAGTGTCCGTCCAAGAAAAGACGAGTAATAGAGGCATTGCGAAGACCTGCACTACAGATGGTACAGTCCCTTCAAACACAGAGTCCGGATCCGACTTCCTTGCAAGTTCAGGACGCACTGAAAGGAGTGTTTGGCACTACCGAACCAGGGGAGGACTTAATGATGAGATTTGATGCCACCTCTCTGAAACTAGCAGAGAAATTGTCTGACTACCTGGTGAGGATTGAGCAATTTCTACGCCTGGTACACAATAGAGGAGGAGTATAGACTTCCCAATTTAACTGGTGTCATCTGAAGCAGATACTTAGAGGAGCCAAAGAAGGCGGCATACCCATTCTGCTACTGAAACTGTGTGAGAAACTGGACACACCTCCTTCCTATGAAGACCTACTAAAGTCAATAAGGGCACTGTAAGAAGAAACTTGCAATATCAATGCCCAGAGTCACCCTGTCCAAGGCAAGATCCCAGAACCCAACGATGCTACTTCTCAGCAGACACAGATTGAGGAGCTGCAACAGCTGGTAAGGAAACTGCATACCCAGTTGCTAATCAGGGAGAGTCCGAATGCCAATCATCACTGAGGCAGAGAAGTTTTTCTTTCCTCTCGTGAAAGAGAACCTCAGGTATTTCGACAAGCTCAAGAGCCTCGGGAATATTTTACCCAATCCTCTACACCCTTACCACCATGGGGATTCTGCCATCGATGTGGGGATGACAGACACTCAACTCATCTCTATGACCAAGACTAAGAATATGCCCAAGTAGCGGCTTGATTTAATGAACTGAAACCAGCTCCAGCCTGAGCACTGTCGGGAAAAGCACAGGAGGTTGTAGCAGTGTACCAGCTAGAACCTCAACCACAGCAGTAAGCTCCACTGCTAAAATTCCTGCATCTCCATAAGGACACTGCATTCTGAAGTACCTTCTACTAGGTATCAAAGTAAGGCTCAGGAGGGTCCCACAGCTGAATACCTCTGTCTAGTCCGTGAGCTCTGCAACGCCAAGAAGATACTACCAGCAACCTGCAACAGACTAAGAAATCAAGCCTGCGTTTCCCGAAGCATTCCTATTGGCTCATTGGGCCCACCATGACCATCCCCATTGACCTTGAAGGACGAAGAACTACAGCATTACTGGACAGTGGTTTCAAAGTCACCATAGTCTATGAGCCCTACTATTGGCAACATATGGCCCTTCTACCCTTAGAGCCCTTGGAGAGACTAAATTTGATGGGAGTAGGAGATGCTGCTTGCCGATTTCTGGGTTATACCTGTGTGAATATCTATTTAAATCAGGAAGTGGCCGGAGTGAGCACCACCTTGACCACCTTCGTATTAGTGTTCCCCAGGAGGATCCCGAATCCGGAAGTGCCCCTAGTCACCCCTAGGGCACCAACTCTGCTCTGCTCGGTACACTAGCCAAGATGTGTATGGAGATGGCAGGTCCACAGTTTGCACAATCTCTGAAGATGGAACCAACTTGCCAACAGGCCTACCTCAAGAAAAGCATGGAGAAGGCTGATCAAACTGACGGTACAGTGGGAGATGTGACCACCCCCAACCATGGTCAACCTGACATATTGCCCGGCCAGATGGTGATGGTGCCTGGCCATGGGTGAAGAACTCCCTGGAGGTCTGATGGTCCAATGCACTCTGATTAGTGGCACTGGCCAAGGAGTGAAAACCAATAGAGTCCCCATCACTAACATTACTGCCAAAACCATGCACCTACCCGGGGGTCTGAAAATTGCAGTTACACCTGGCTGACTCAGTGTCCCAGGCGGCTGGTACCAGAAGCCTATATCCTCCCTTGGATGTGGGAAAGATAAACTTTGGAGAGTCACCATTGTCGGAACGTGAAAAAGATAATATACGAGACCAGCTATCCATGTGAGCAGATGTGTTTTCAACCAGTAACTTGGACTTGGGTGAAGCAAAGGGAGTGCAACACCACATCCGTCTGAACGATGTCACCCTCTTTCGAGAAAGGTCACGAAGGCTAGCACCTGCTGATGTGGAGAATGTTCAGCATCATCTTGAAGAATTGCTGCAGGCAGGTATCATCCAGGAGTCAAGAAGCCTGTATGCTTCACACATTCTAGTGGCAATGAAGAAAAAAGCAATGATGTGCGGCTGTGCATTGACTAATAGCAGCTAAACAGAAGAACGGTGCCAGCCCAGTACACACCCCCCCGCCCCAAGTGGATGAGGCGCTTGACTGTCAGGTTGGGAGCAAGTGGTTCTCCGTCTTAGACATATGGAGTGGATACTATCAGATGCCCATGTTACCCGAAGACAAGAAGAAGGCTTCCTTCATCTGCCCTTTAGGATTTTACCAGTTTACTAGAATGCCACAGGGGATATCGGGAGTACCAGCCACATTTCAACGCTTGATGGAAAGAACTGTGGTGGAGATGAACTCACTTGATGTACTGTTTTACTTAGACAATATAATCGTGTTTGGGAGGACCCTGGAAGAACATCATCAGAGGTTGCTTAAGGTTTTGGACCATTTCCAGCAGCAGGGAATAAAAGTAGCCTTAGAAATGTGCCGGTTTTGCTGGATCAGTATAAAGTATATTGGCCATGTGCTGTCAGCTGACAAAGTGCGGGTTGATCCCACCAAGATGGTAGCCCTCGGAACTTGGCCCCGTCCACAGAATCTGCGAGAGATGAGAAGTTTCCTGGGTTTCTGCAATTATTTCCGAAGGTTCGTGCCCGGAATAGCCACCATATACAGACCACTCACTACTAAATTAACCAAGGGCTGTCCCATGCCACCGAAGAGGGCAGCTAGAAACGAAACCCAGTCCAAGGCCTAGTAGCATCCCAAAGAGGACTTTGGTCTACTTTGGAGTGCGGAGAGCGAACAATCATTTGCTAATTTAAAAAAGACTCTTACTGAAGTGCCTGTCCTGGTTTACACTGTTCCCCACCTGCCTTATATCCTACATGTGGATGCCACTTTTAACGGGCTTGGCTCTGTACTCTACCAAGAACAGTAGAGAACGGTCATACCTGTGGCATTCACCAGCCGTCGGCTAAGCACCGCTAAAATGAACTATCCCATCTGCAAGCTGGAGTTCTTGGCACTGAAGTGCGCAGTGACTGAAAACTGCATGACTACCTATACAGAGCTACTTTCACTGTGAGGATGGACAACAATCCACTCACATACATCCTCAGGTCTGCCAAATTGGATGCTACAGGCCCTAGATGGTTAGCCGTCTTGTCCATGAACAACTTCCAGTTGGAGTATCACCCTGGAGGGAATAACATAGATGCTGACACACTGTCTTGAAGACCCCACCCAGATGACCGTTCAGAATCAATCTCTATCGAAATGGCTTCTGTGGCCACTTTGAAAGCCATTTGCTGGAATGGAACTTGTCAGCCCACTGAACCGGCACGCTCTATCGACTGCCTGGAAAACACTTGTATATGAGCACAATATAAATAAAATATCATATCATATCATAGGGGGACCTGCACAGGGTGTAGCTGTGAGCTATTGTGATGCAACCTGTCTAATGGCTCCTGAACTACTGCACATGAACCAAGCGGACCTGAGACAAAAACAGTTACAAGACTTAGAACTAAGTGCTGCAAGGCAAAGAGAATAGCACGAAAGGCCCACCAGACAACAGAAATATACCCAATCACCAGATATATCGCAAAGAGTGGAGATCACTAGTTATGAAGGGAGGAATGCTGTACAAGGAGAGTCAAATCCAAGGGCGTGTGATGCACTGGCTTGTACTACCCCGCTCATTACATCCACTGGCGCCGCACGCCTTTCATTACCAACATGGACACATGGGGAGTGAACGAACCTTAGTGTAAATACAAAGCCGATTTTACTGGCCACACCTGGGCCCAGAAGTAGAAGAGTATTGTCACTCATGTTGCCGATGCATCGCCTGAAAAACTCTCAGCCATCCAGCAGCAACCCTGCAACATCTGCAGAACTCTGGACCCATGGTCTTAGTGTGTGTGCACTTCATGAGCCTTGAAATAGACAAAAGCGGGACTCAGAACATCCTGGTAGTAACAGACCATTTTACTCGATATGCCCAAGCATATCCCACCAGGGATCAGTAGGTGACCACCATAGCCAAGGTACTCTGGGACAAATTCTTTGTGCATAATGGCTGGCCTGCTCGCCTTCACTCCGATCAAGGGCGAGACTTTGAATCCAAGCTCATTAAAGAACTCATGCAATTGATTGGGGTAAAGAAAACCAGGACATCCCCCTATAACACCCAAAGGGATGCACAAGCTGAACGTTACAATCACACATTTCTGGGTATGCTGGGGACACTGAAAGCCGAAGAGAAACTCAAGTGGAGCCAACATGTGTCCACTCTAGTTCACGCATCCATCTGTACAAGGAATGACAGCACTGGGTTAAGACCGTGTCAGCTGATGTTTGGAAGAGATGCCAGGCTACCCATAGACTTGAATTTTGGGGTCCTCTATGATGGAATAGGTGTAGAGAACAATTGCAAGTTTGTGAGAGACCTTCAAGACCAATTGTCCCAAGCTTTCCAAATAGCGCAAGCTGCTGCTGAGCAGAATGCGCAGCAAAACAAGAGTAGATATGATGAAAAAGTCAGGTTCCACAATCTACAACCCGGTGATCGGGCGCTCATCTGCAGTTTAGGGAAAGAGGACAAAACAGGCTGGCGCACCGCAGGGAATCTCAGCCATACCTGGGTGAGCGACAGTTGACAGGGTTGCCTGTGTTCAGATTGAGAATGGAAGGCATCCCGAGGGATGTGAAGACCCTCCACCGGAATCATTTCCTACCCAAAGGGGATGGCATGGAAAGGGATCTGACAGTTGCTGAAGTTCCTCTTTCGCCCAGTAAGAAGATCACCAGAACTCTTCAACAGGAGCCACTCCACAGGGAAGTCCTACACCCTGCAGTCCCACGTTCTGTACCGTCTGTAGCGTCCAGCTCAAAAGAGAAGCAAAATTATGAGGGTGAAGAGCCTACAAACCCAGAAGTAGCCCAAAGGTCCTCAGGCATTCAGGCCAGTCAACAAGAAGAGGAAGGAGATGAAAATTCCGAGGGTTTAGACATAGTCTACTGGAATGAAAGGGAGGAAACAACTCCAGGTCCCTGGACTGTGTCAGAACAGCAGAGAATTATTGGTTTTTGGGGACACTGACATTTTCGTCCCACCACAGGAAGAGCACACACCTGTGACTATGGATAGGCCTCCATCATCAGTATACCACCAAGAAGCAGCATCTGAAGATCATACAGGGCATATGGGGAGCTCCAGCGATCTCAAAGAGTGGTCAGGCAGTTAGAATGTTGAGCTATGATGCTCCTGTAACAAAAACTGAAGCTATCCAGAGGGGATTTACTGTTCAAACGAACTGCTACGTTTACAGATTGATATGCTGGTAAACCAATCTAGTATGCTAAACAATGGTGGAAGATACCTTTGTTCTTGGATTGAAAATGTCAGTTTGTGTTGTCTGCACCTCTAGAGCATATAAACCCTTATGAACAAGGATTTTTGAAGGGGGGTGTAAACCTGATTTCTTTTGGGTTGCTGTGTGTACATGGGCTCTGTGACATGTTTGTTTGGCGGGCATTTTCTTTTCTTCCCCTTTCTCGTTATCTGTTTCACTTTGCTTCGTGCTTCCAGCATGAAGAGTTTGTCTGACAAACATGGTATGCTCGACCAGCAGGGGAAGTGGGCCTGTCTGTGAGGCGTTTTCACCTCATAGGTGGCGAGAGCACCCCTGCCGTCAGACACAGGTGGAAACATTCACGGGGAGCATAAAGCCCCAAAGGGAACCTTGTGAGGGAGAGCGCCGGGAGATACGAGAAAGAGAGGAAGCTTTGATCATCACAGATGGCAGCCAGGCCCTCTGTTGTGTCAGGGCCCTGAGGACGTCCATTTTCCAGGCGGCATTTTTCTCAACCACCACCCGGGGTTGAGAGGGTGTGCTAGAGTCAGGAGCTGAAGGAGCAAGTTGGCGGGTGCTGTACAAAGCCCCAGCAATGCTTGTGAGATTGAAAGCAGAGGTTCATTCGTCGTGCCACGTGTTAACTGCCAGCTAGGAGTGGGAAAGAGTGAGGAAGGGGCATTTTATAGCGTGTGTGCCAGTACATGGCAAACACATGGGTTAGACAGACTTGCCTGAACGTAGGATTCTCCAGGTCTGTCACAGTGAAATCAGAGAGTCCTTACTCTACAAGTTAGCTCCAAGGAAGGTGGGGATGAGGTATCACACCTAATGACATTTTTGGGTGCCCATTCAGGGGACCCCTGTGTAAGGCGCCAGGCGTGCCTAGAGGGTGCTACTCACTCGGTTGTGGAGGTGTACCTCCATGACTCCTGAGGTCCTGTTTGGCCCTGTTGGTAATGTTATTCTTGACTACTCTTTCTACAGTTATCTCCATGCAGGGGACAGTGATCTGCCTGTTTCTGATCTTAGCACATAGGCAGAACTGTGGGGGAAGTGGGGGCCACCTTGATGACATTTTGGTGGGGCTCACACATGCACGGGTAGAGGTTTGTTATGTCCAGAAGTCCTGTCTGGTTGATTTATGGGTCTGGGTTCTAGGTGTTGTGCATCCAAGTGGTAGTCTGCAGCTACCAGGAGTATAGGAATTCTGGTGTGGGAATATTTAATTATGTATTAACCAAATGTGAATTGTCTTGCTCCCAGGTGACCCAATTGATGATATTTAATTATTTGTTTACCAAATGTGTATTGACTTGCTCCCAGGTGACCCAATTGAGGATGTTTAATTATGTATTTAGCAAATGTGAATTAACCTGCTACCAGGTGACCCAAGTGATAATATTTAATAATGTATTTGCCAAATGGGAATTGACTTTCTCCCAGGTTACCCAATTGATGACATTCAATTATTTATTTACCAAATGTGTATTGAGTTGCTCCCAGGTAACCCAATTGATGATATTTAATTATTTATTTACCACATTTGTATTGACTTGTTCCCTGGAGTTTTAGATCATCAGCTGACTGCATTTTATCTGACATAGCATCACATTCAATCTATGAAAATCACAATTGGGAATTTGCAAAGCTGTTTGAGAACCATCTGTGAACAAACCCCAAGAACCCAAATGTGTGAAACATCAAATCAGGTACAAGAACAAAGCACAACCCAACACAAAAGACCAGATGATTACATAAAACCTAAAAAAGTCAATGGGGATCTTAGAAAGGGCAACACAATGTTTTTGAGCATTTTTTAGAACATGGTTGGGGAAGAAATCTTGTTTGGCTTCTTAAATATTTAAAATGTGTCACAAAATGGAAAGACAATATAACATGTTTGTCTACTTTTTTTTTTACAATTGTGAAAATCTACTGAACAAACAGTTAAAACAAAGCGTGCAAACATGTCCTAAAAGGGCACTATATACCAAGCAACTTCATTCACATTCAAAATAACTCAAAACCCTGTTCAAGCACCCTCTTAATAGGACTATGTCCTGTGTGCATCTTCCCTCTCACACTAGCAAAACCAGAAAAGGAACAGGAAGTGGGATAGACCATGCGTATATTGTCAGACCTCCTTTAGGACATACGTGGGTTCTGATTGGCTGAGTAAACTTGAAGCAACCTGAATGTTCAGCATCTGATTGTCTCTACAAATGCACACAAAAAACCTGTAATTCAACCCTAGATCCGTGGCTTGTATTTGGATAACATATCATTGCACGAGATCACGAAACCCAACAAAAGTTCATCAGTAATTAATCAATGCACAGAAAAGCAGTCTCATTACTGGGGTCATTTTAAGAAAAGTTCATCCACCTTTAGGTACCATGCTGATCCTGTCCTTGCCTTATGCACATCTGCTGCATTCCACAGCTTGGCCAACTCCAACCTTTCATTCTGACACCAGATGGTGTAGACCAGTTTGCGGCACACCCGGTCTTTCACACTCAGGAATTTGTGGGAAGGGATAAAGGTACCCCATCTGCATCTATTATCCCTTCACAAAAACATCCACTACCTCATCAGAGTAGTCCATGATGTGGCTCACTTAGTACCATTTATTTCTTCAGACTTGTTGCCCCACCTTCAAACCCCCAGAAAATAGTCTTGACCTATGTTTTCCTCATGGCCCCTTCCAATCTTGAGCTTCTAATTATGTTTCGTCTTTCCAATTGTGTCTTTACCCAAATTGCTTTTTGATTCCTCCATCTAGTCTGCATTCAATTTGTACACCTCCCACTTTGGATTTAGGATGTGTGTTTGCCCCACCCTGGAAACTGGACTCATTCAGTTAACCACCCTTTGGGCACTGGATTTCTGTGTACCTAAATATTTGTGAGATTTCAATGGAAGTTCTATTTTTCGGTTTTAGACTATAGTCGTGCATACGGATCCTTCTCATATTTAAATATAAATTACACGGCCCACGGTAGTGGGTGTGTAGTTATGGTTACGTTGCTAATCCGATAGGAAGAGCACTTTTTGGGTGGCTAATAACGTTGCTCCCCTGGACAAATTCTCACCAAACTTTCCCCAAAAAGTATATGGCCAACTCTGAATTTTTTTGCAAAGTTTAGTGAGGTTTGGTGCATATAGTGATTGGGGAAAAAACTTTGCTCACGCCTACAGCTCAAACCGCTGGACGTATTTGCACCAAATTTGTGGCAGGAGCAGCGGCTTGGGCCCGAAAGCATGCTTTTGAAAATTTGGTGTAAATCTGTCCAGAAGTTTTTTTGGCTAATCGGCTTGCGTCATGTCCGCGGACATACAACGTGTTCGCTGATTGGCTGGGTTGAAGCGTAAGGTGCGTCATATTGTTTTGATGCATCCACCATCTTGGATCCGTGGACATCCGTGGACAGCGCAGCAATTAACGGGGGACAAATAAAACTTTGGGGAGTGTGTTGGTGTGTAAGAGTGCTTGGGGAGGGCGGGGGAGTAAGAGATCGCTCAAATGCTGTATTTGTTTAGGTGGCAGGTGCCCCTGATGTGTTTGTCATGTCTGCGGTCATCACCACTCTCCGCGGACATAAAAAATGCACTTCTGGCTATTTTACTTTAGTATGATATTGGTTTTGGGTTGTTCGTACAGTGTTGATTGTATTTAATATCCTTTATAAGTAGCCAATATAGCACAGTTAAAATGTTTGATTCTATGGGTGTGTTATGCTGCGGTGGTTGTGGCCAGGGCCTAGAGACTTGGGTGCATGGCCGAAGACTCAAACACCCATAGAATCAAACATCCATCAAATATTCACAAATCAAAAGTTTGTGTACTGTTTGATTTGTAGAGTTTGTATGTGAAGTTTTGGCTAAGTCATGCAATTAAGATTGTAGAGTTTGGTAACAAGCACTGCAGTATAACATGTCCATGGAAGTAAACATTTTGGATTGTGGTGTGTGATTAGATGTTTGCTTCAATGGTTGTGTTATGGAGCAGTATTTGTAAGTTGAATTATTATATACTTACTGTTTGATTTGTTTGTGATTGGATATATTTTTTCATGACTTGGATAACTGGAGCAGATATTCTTTTTAAATTTCTGTGATAAAAGAAAAGATCATGTTAGTGTCGGTAGTTCATAATGAGTTATTACATTTCTGCATTATTTCGACCCTGATATATAGTAGTTTACAAACCAGTGTACTGTGCAATTTGCTCAGTTTGTGTGTTTGTTTTTTAATCATTGGGTCTGTGGAGAAAAAAAAAATCCATGCTGGATTAAAAAAACAACTTTTTTGTTATGGTACAATATATTTCTCTCTTTGTTTTCAGTGTTTATTTGTTGTTTATGCCTAATGTTCTATCTGTTGTTCTACCTGTTGGTGTATTCTAACTGTTTATTTCTTCTTATATTTTAGTGGTATTGATTTATCTGTTTGGTAGTTGCAGAATCTTGGGGCAATTAGATACCTGTTGGTGTATTCTAACTGTTTATACTTTTCTAATTGAAGTTTTGTTAATGTGTATGCACAGATTAGTTGTTAAATTTTGGTTTTAAGAATATTAAATAAGTGTTTATAAGATTTGCTGGTAATCTCTGCTTTAGAGTAATGGTTCTATCATTACATTCGAACCATCCACAATTATTTTTTATATATGCAGTGTAATAACCTGCATTGGTTGTGGATCCTGCATGGTAGATTATATCTATTGTTGTGAAGGTTTTCTTACCAAGTGATACTTGACCATGTGTGAATCCAGTCAGCTTGTAGTTGTTTTTGGTACCATATGCATTGTAACATAAAAGCATTAGTATTATGTATTTACCATGTGCTTGCATTTGTAAGGTGGAGCGATTATCTGAATTGCAGGTAGTACATAATCTGCCATGGTTTGCATTTTGTGCAAGTTACTGAAATGGAATGGATTCACAGTATTGATACATACACAAAGCGTTCATTAGGGATTTGTTCCTGTGCCACATGGCTGCATAGAGTGCATGTATGTTTCCACATGTATGAAATGTGAAAAATTTCATTTATAGGTATGTTTTTGTTTTCCAGTACTTGTAGTAAGTACATTAGACATTCTTGTGGATCTTCTTGTGAGTTTATAGTGAATTTAAACATTCCAGCACAGTAGTCCAATTCCTGTCTTATATATGTCTTATTCCATGAACACTGTAGGTGTTGTCAGGATTGTTGGTTGCATTTCTATGAAGGACTAACATTTGCAAACACAATTGGTCTGTATTGTGTAAGTAAATGTTGTCAATAATTGGTGGCAATTGGAATAGAATATTTTTTTCTACATTCAGGTAGCAATTTACACCAGTTGTATTTGAAAATTTGAATGGACCTGATAGTTCTGTGTTCAAGTAATTTTTAGGAGTGTGTGCTGCTTCTTTGAAGAAGTAATTGAGATAGTTTGAGCAGTAGATTCTTCTTTGGTTGTAGTAATTGATGAAATATAAGCTTCGTTTACTCTCTTTGGAGGATTTGAAGTGAGATCCTGTTTCGCTTCTGTTTGAAGTAGTTTCTTTTACAATGTTTTGCTTTTTGTTGAACAGGATAGGTTTTTAGATGGGGGTGTACAGTGAACATAGTTTTTTGTATTTTAGAATACAGGTAATATCAGCATTTACTTTACTTGCATCAAAGTTGATTAGAAATAGCCCGTCAAGTGTACGTAAGTGTGATAGTGCTACATAGCTCATGCCTTCTTTAAAGACCTTTTGATTTGTGAATGGTGTCTGCATATGCCAGAGTTAGAGAAAATAGTTCTCTACGTGCATACATGTCTTTGAAAAGAAGGAATCAGGCTGTTGAGCGTCCTATCCTTTTAACTTCTGATAGTTTGTCAAAGAAAATATTGACAAACTGAATGTTGTTGTCACGTGGGTATGTTTGAGAGCCAACAAGCCCATCACAACTGCCCCCTCACAGTCACAGGTAATACCCCCACCCTGTGGTCCGACCACCACACCATCACCTTCAACATCCCCACCTCCACCCCATTCCCTCCCCCCAACCCTTACCACCAGCCCTCACAAGAAGTGCCCGCCAACTGACCCAAGAAAGACTCTTACCATTCCTACAGGGACCTGCCTTTAGACCCCCTTTCTCCAACGACCCAGAAACCCTTGCCAAGAACTACGATTCTGCTATCATGGCAGCAATCAATGCTATCGCCCCACTTAAACCACGCAAAACAAAACCTACTAGCCACACCAATGCTTGGTTCACCCAAGACCTTCTCAAATTGTGCACAGACAAAAGAGCAGCACTAGCCCGATGGCAATCATCCCGTGATGATAAAGACAAACTTAACTTCAAATCCCTCGCAAATGAATATAAGAAAGCCATCATCAAAGCCAAAGCCAAATCATTTGAAGATAGAATATCCGAGGCCAAATCAAACACCAAGGAAATGTTCGCCATATTCAGGGAACTTGAGACCTCTACACCCACCCCCCAAAACTTCACCAATGATAAAGCATGGTGTGATGACATCCAAACAGCCATGCAAAACAAGATCAGCTCTCTCCAAGCCAAAATTCTGAACACCAAACTAGCGCTCCCTGCCCCCTCAACCCTCCCTGTCCTCAGCCACAGAGGCCCCCGAACTTCTCATTCAAAACCATTCAGGAGAAAGACATGATCAACATCATGAAAAACATCAAACCCTCCAATTGCAAAGGAGACTCCTGCCCTGCCTCCATCATCAGAGACTGCGCAGACACCCTTGACCCTTTCCTAACAGCCTTCGTCAATGCCTCCTTCACCACAGGGAAAGTCCCCTCATGCCTCAAGGAAGCATGGGTCTGACCTCTCATAAAAAACCTAAACTTGACCCCACCTCCCCTAACAACTACCGCCCCATCACCACAGTCCCATTCCTCCTCAAGATTCTAGACAAGGCAGCTTACTTGCAGGTCCAACACTTCCACGAAGAGCATAACCTCCTAGGACTGAGACAATCCAGCTTTTGGCCTAGGCACGGGACAGAGACCATCCTACTCAACCGTAAAAACCAAATGGATGACGCAAGGGACTAAGGCAAACCTATCCTGCTCCTCCTCCTCGACCTCTCTGCAGCTTTCGATCTTGTAGATCACGACATCCTTTGCCATCACCTCACCTCCACAGCCAACTTCTCCCAAGAAGCTACCACATGGATCACCTCCTTCCTCCAAGGTAGGACCATGCAGGTCTTCTCTGACCTAGCCACTGCGTCACCCACCATCATGCTATGTGGTGTGCCCCAAGGCTCCTGCCTTTCCCCTACCCTACACAACATCTTTACCCGCCCCCTCTTCCTTATCCTCAACGCCATGGACATCTTTTACACTAACTACGCTGACGACACTCAGATCCTTCTCACAATAACAGGTGACTATGACACTGACTGCACAACTCTCAACAACATATATAACACAATCCAAATGTGGATGGCAATCAATGGCCTTTGCCTTAATTCCGACAAAACTGAGCTCCTACTCGTAGGTTCCCCTGACACCCTCAAGAAACTTGACGTCCAGTTTACCCACTTTACCATTCACTCAATCAGAATTCCAGTACTGGACACGGTAAAGACACTAGGGGTCTATCTAGACACCAACTTGTCCATGACCAGACAAGTAAACGCAATCGCCTCCTCTGCGGCTTACCATGCAAAACTCCTCAATGCAATCAGGCCTTTTCTGTCAAAAGACACTTGCACCAACATAGCCAGAGCCATAACTGGTTCCCGGCTAGACTACTGTAATGTTCTCTTCCTAGGGACCTCTAACAAAAACCTTGAGAAGCTGCAAGTAATCCAGAACAGCGCCCTGCGTGCTGCTCAAGGCATTGCCAAGAGAGAGCACATCACTGCTGCCAGAAAAGCGTCCCACTGGCTCCCCATAAAGGAAAGGATCTTATTTAAAGCGTTAAGCATCACCCACAAATGCATCCACCTCTCAGCCCCAGCGTACCTATCCCAGAGAATCCACCCTGCCGCCTCCACAAGACCCACCAGGACACCCTATGCCAATATGATCTCCGTACCCAGGGTAAAAAGAGCTAGAGCAGGTGGCGCCAGCTTCCCCTACCTTGCTGCTTTACACTGGAACACCCTTCCCACCTCTCTGCGCGCTGAACCCTCATTAATTGCTTTCCGCAAATCCATGAAAACTACCTTGTTCACCTAACCAACCCACACATGTTTCAACTCTCATGACTAACATGTATGATGTACTATGGTGTATGATGTATTATGGTGTATAATACTTCTGATCGCTTAACACAGTATCCTGCCTTATTGTAACCCATGGCACAACCTGTACCTGTAACTAAGTTTCCTTGCAAGCAACAACCCCACAATGCCCCTGGGCTGCCTGTGTGCTATATAAATGTGATAAATAAATAAATAAATAAACAACTGTACCAAGTGCTCGATTAGCTAGTCCTTGCTCCACGTCAAGGTTACGTTTATGCATTATTCCACAGTTTAAAGATAATTTTAATATTTTCTCCAAACCAGCTGTGTTGGAGATAGAGTTTTCTAGGGTATTTAGTCTTTTTGTGGCTTATTGACACATGGGTAGTGTCATACCATGTATGTCCAGTTTGTCTGTGGAGCAAATTCCAATTATTGGTTGCATTTCTTTTTTTAACATTGTTTCACTGAATTTTGAACAGCTTGCAAGAGTTGTCATCAAGGACATAAAATTGACATGTTTGTGTGCTCATTTTTCCATGACATCAGTAGCACATGAGTTATGGCCTTAGAGTGCATGGATGTGTTGGGATTTTATTATTGATTATGCTTCTTGAGATAGTACACCAACTCTAATATTTTTTTAAATGCTGCCATATGTGATGTCTGCTCACTGGCGCATGTTTTCTCTTTAATCATTAAGGTTTTAAAAATAGGTTCACATTTCACTGGTGTCTACTGAAGAAGATCTCTGAAAACAATAATGTGTTTTCCTCCAAAGAGCTCTTCGTAGTCTGTTTTGAGTACTTCTTGTAATCTGAGGTGAATGAAAGCCAACATTCGGTTGGAGACCATGCTAACTTCATCGATTAGGAGCATTTTTCTTTGTTTCAAAACTCTGTGTAGTTCCATTGCAGCTTCTGTAGAAAGTTTGTAATAATCTAATTTGTTTTGATCTTCTACTGGAATGAGTAGTAATAGGTGTAATGTGACACCACCTATGTTGTAGTCGGCTAAACCTGTGGGGGCAGTTACAACAGCGGACAGTTTGTTGTTTGTCAATTGTTGAAGGAACTTGCTGATGATTTTGATTAAGAATGTTTTTTCCTGAACCAGCTTGACCAGTGACGTATAGCAGTATAAGTTTGTAGTTTTGGCAGGCACACTTTTTATTTTCATGTTGTACACCATGTTCAATTTCTTTTGTTACTTCTTGGAAAATGCTACACTGCTCATTATTGAGTTTTGATTTCAGTAGAGTGAAGTCTTCTGTATCTTCTTCATAGTGAGACATGGTGTTTTCTACTTCTGTCATAGCTAATTCTGCCTCATTTGCTATTAGTTGCTGTCCCAGTGGTTCTTGGCTTCCTGTTACAGAAGGTTGACTACTTTCAGGAGTATCCTTATCTAGTTGGGCCTAGAGTTCTTCTTCGTGTTGCTGTTCATTGTGCAACATTGTTTTGTAATGTGTAAAGTTTACATCTGTTATAGTGCTTTCATTTGTTTTGAAAGCATCTTCATAGGAGTCATAGATATCTAGTAACTCTTCTTCTTTTCTCCATAGTTTAAAATGTTGTAGCAGGGACATTGTCACAGTTCATACCCCCAAACATCAGGTGCAGACCAACCTGCCCAGGGCATCGGCATCCATGGGGGCCCTTGGGGGCTTCCCGGACTCAGTCGTTGGCGTTGGCGCCAGGCTCATGCTGCCATCACCAATATTGAACCACATGTAGACCAGTCTGAGGCAGGCTGAAGGGACTACTTGCTTTGGGAACTATTTGCTAGGGTGTGGTTGCTGGGGCTACTTTACCTGGGGACTACTTTCTGAAGGCTATATAAACCACACCCTCAGTACAGAACACGCTTCGCAGTATTCTGCACTCCTGCAGCATAACGCTCACCATGTCTGTTACCTTCAGGCCAGTCTTCAGCTACGCTCGTCCAGATTTTCTTGAGCTACCTGCAAAGGAAGGAAGAGAAAGGTGAAGAAACAGAACTAGACTCTTACCTGAACCTCTGTGCCTTCATCTGCTGAGCTGAAAATAAGCTGAGAATAACACCAGGTTAGCTGGGCATTGGGAAAAGCCCTCATTAGACATTTAATTCTTACGCAGCGCCATTACTCACCTGAAGGCTGCTTTTCCTAGCGGTCCCGCAAGGCTTCCATCCCTGAGATACAGCGCCTGCAAAATACAAAGAACAGCAGGTCAGTTGTGCAGAAGGACAATAGCGCATATAAAGACTTATCAGAGAATGCCCGTGTGAACTTACCTTGGAAAACAACTCTGCGTTCTTCATATTTTCGCACCAAAAGGAAACCTATAGGAAAAAGGCACAGAAGTGAACTTGGGCAATTTGAACTCTACAGTGAACCATATCATTGGTATAAGACTTACCCATTTGACTCAATGTTGTCTGGAACCCTACAGGATCAGTGAAGTAACTAGATCATCGAACTCTACACACCCCTGCATACTGTTGCAGGATGGAGAGCCTGCCATTCATAAAACTAAGGTGAGGCATAGCAGCGGGGTGTATTAGAAGGCCACGGGAGGAGGGAGTAGGCCTTCCACCTTACAGTTGGGTAACATTTCATTTAACCTTTTAGGCGCACCTTGGTGACGGAAGCGGAATTCAGAGGGAGCACGTGAAACCACTTAAGATCGGACCAGCCAGTCCCGTTCGGCACCCCTGTGGAGACCAGGTGAGCGTAACAGACATGTAATATAGTTCTTTATGTTGAGGAGTTTTTAATGACAATTTGATATGTTTAATTAAGCTTTGTTTGGTAAGTTTCACTAAACTGCCTTCACAATTTGTCACTCTGTATCTACCTTTGTTTTCATCTGGTTTTATATTATTTTTGTATGTGAAGTTTTGGGCTATGTGGTATAGACACACGGTTTCAAAAGTGGTACTCCTGTTTGGGTAGTATGTGTCTACTAAATTGTTTTTCAAAACGTCTTGGCTGTTGGAGCATTTTTGGCTATTGTTTCAATGTCCTCGTATGACTTAAGAACTCTTTTTCTGGATTTAGCAGGACCAAGACTTAGCCATACTATATTTTCAGATTTTCCATACATAGCAGTACCGGTTAAACACGGTCTGCAGATTCATAGCAGCCACATTCTCTATGAGAGAGCATTTTTATGCCTATGCTGTATCATTTCTGAGACAGTGTTTCGTCCGATCATAGGTCATCCCAGAGCTCTTGAAGCTCTGTTTTTTCTGCTTTGGTTAAGTAGGCTGTAACATATCGTGCAACTGCAATGGAATTGTCTGCAATGTGTTGCACATCTATGTTTGCATTCCATAAGAGGGCAATGATTGCATTGTAATCATTGATATATTTTGCTTCTTCTGTTCTTTTTATGTAATATGTGTTCTTAGGTGATTTACCCTTAACAGTATGTCTAACTGAAGACATGAAGTTGTTTACTTGATCTGTTGCTGTAATTGGCCTAGGGAAACCAAAGCAACATTTTGTGTAGTATTTCCCTTTGTTTTTGTATTTTTATTTCATATACATAGGAAATCATGTAAATCTTCCCATGCATATTGTGCACAACTTAATGTAACAAACCAAGTGGGTGAGCCAAGGTTTCTTATCATACAACATACATCTCTATGACGTTGGAACCAGTACTCTTTTGTACCACACATGTTTGCTAACAGATTTGTAATGCTTGATTGTAATACCTCATCTTTTTCTTGCAGTTTTTGTATTAATTGTGTAGCTGACATATTTTGAAAGTGGGTTCCTAATTTCAATATGTATGCAACTCCGTAACATTGAGTTGCTAGTTCACTTTCAAAGAGTAGTTGGAATATGTATTCCACATTTTGTCTAAATCTGGGATTTTCAGAATACATTCGCAACGAGTGGTATTCTGATGCTGTTATCTGATTGGGTCTATCATTGTACCTTCCTCCTTTGCGAGTAAGAAAAAGTAGAGGAAAAGCATGTGCTTCTATATTTTTTTCTCATATGCTGATTGGTGATCCTTTGGTTTGTTGCATTTGGTACGTTTCTAGTGCATCAGCTATGTTGTCATTAGAGTCTAATGGATGAATTGTATAATGGTCTAAAATATTGGATACTGTAGCAGGATCTAGAAGTTCTAATTGACCAGTTTCTGTTGACTCTTGAATTATTTCAGTTGTTTCCCTTAAATTTTCTTCAATATTTATTTCTTTGGAGTATTCATTATTATTATTATTTATTTATTTGTGTATGGTTATTGCTAACCTTTACAAAATTTTCTTTTCTTAAAAAAGAGAATAATTTTACAGAAATAAAACATAGCAAATTAATAAGACAAACAGATTAATATCTACAACACATAATTAAATAGGAGAAGATTTACATCATATTTGTCAGATAACCTCCATTTCCTTAATGATCAAAAGAAGAACTATAGCAGCATTTAGTCAGAGTAGTTTTGAATCAAATCAAATCAATACAGAAAGGCTAAGACAGATCGCTTTACATGCTTAGTCAGTCACTTTTCCAACTGAGAATCATTTTGTATTTCTATTGACATACATTACTCAGGTACCTCACAATGGCAATATGTAATGAATTATCTTTTCCATGCAGCATTTTCCACCACAATAAGTCCAGGTTAATTAAGCCCGAGGGTGCAACAAATTTACTAAAATACTGTATCCTCTGTGGTCTCAGTACTGGACAAGCCAGCATCAGGTGCTCCAAGGACTCAGTTACATCTGGTTCCTCACAGAATCTTCAATTTCGAGCCCGCCCTACCTCGTTATTCCGTGCACAGATGATTTCTCTTGTGGGAAGAACATTGCACCTAAATCGCATAAATAAGTGCCTGGCTGATTTAGAAGGAAATAGAATAAGATATGATTTAACACTGCCCAATTTTTTATAATGGGTTACCATATGATTCTGGAACCTTGTAGCTCCCACCACTCTCATTGTTGAATCCCAATCCCACCATTCTAGACATCTTTTTACTTGGTGGGGTTGAACATCAACAATTCGAGTGTAAGGCCGAAGGTTTCCAAAGAATTCATGCATTCGTCCTTGAGTTCAAGTATACAAATAGAAATAGAGTTATTTCTGCGTATGCCCGATCCCAAGAGATCATAGAGAGTTCCTCGCTCAGTTGTGACCAGTTTCCTGAAGAGGGATAATTTTTTCCAAGTTATCAAAGACGCCAATGAATTTACGCCTAATTCATACCTTAAAACTGACATCGGTAGGCTCTTTGGTCTTCGTATTTATTCAATTCTACCGTAAACCATCTCGGATAAAGCTCCAGTCCGTAGCAGAGCTGTGGTAGTATTTTCTGCTTATAATAGCGCAGGGCTGGTAGAATTGAACATTTTCCATATTTGCAATCAATTTTTTTTAATTGAAGCATTATTTAGTTTTAGCCTCCATATGCTGTCTATAATAAGATTTCTGCTTATTGCCAATGATGGGATAACCTAAGTAGCATATATTATGCTTTACCGCTAGTTTTATGTGATTCAAAAACCAGCAGTATTGTTTGAGGTAGGGACGCAGATGTAATCTAATAACAACTGTTTTATTCTCATTTATTAAAAGATGGTTTGCTTCAGTATAGTCTCGAAATCTACACAGCAGCCACTGAAGCCCTATGGGGGTGTTGTCAAAAAGCATGAAATCGTCTGCATATGCCATCCAACAGATTTTAATTCCCTCGATCATCGGAGGTTCGAAGGCTGCAGCTTCCAACCCCTCCCCTACATCAGAGACATATAGATTGAATATAGTGGGCGCGAAGACGCACCCCTATCGTAGGCCATTCGGAGCAGCAATTGAAGTGGAGAGACTACCCTCATTGTTCAATCGAACCTGCAGTTGGGATCCCTCGTGTAGCTGTATTAAAATAGCCAGGAGGGCAGAGGGCATTCCCAGTTGTTTTAGCTTTCCCCACAGGAGTGTTCGCTCCACTTTATCGAAAGCCATTGACAGGTCAATGGAGGCAATGTATATTGGCACGGCATCTTTCCTCCAGGCTTTATCCTGCATCACAGTTAGCAGCAACCCCCCCAACGTCAGTTCCCACACTTTTCCTAAACCCAAACTGGAACCTAGACAAGATGTCATTTTTATTTATCCAGCTATGGATATAATTTAGGATAAGCCCTGAGAATATTTTAGAATCCGCATCCAGTAGGGCTATCGGCCTATAATTAAGAGGATTGGAACGGTCACCCTTTTTATAAATGGGTATCACATAGGAGGTGTGCCAGCTAATTGGGATGAGGCAAGATTGAAGGATATCCTGAAACAATATATAGAGTATTTTTGTCCACAATTGTTTATTTTGTTTAAAAATAACATTTGCCAAGCCATTTGGGCCGGCAGCCCTCGAGCTGGAGGCCCTGTTTATCAAGACACCGATATCCTCCTGACTGATGTCTATATTCCATTCAATGTTATGGAAGTCCAATGGAGCTTGCAGAACGCCCTTTCTTGATTGGTATAGATTGCCAAAATGCCCACCCCACTGGGAGTCTGATATTGTGGTTGAGAGTGTAGAGCAGTTCAACGTAGCCTTATTATTAACCAAGGCCCAGAAGGATCTTGATGTATTATCCTTTAGTGCATATAAGATATTTTCCCCATCCCTCTGATATAGCATAGCTCTACGTTCTTTGATCTTCCTTTTCCAGAGGCGGGTTAATATTTTTTTTAGTCTCAGTTTCTCCACCAAAGGGAGTGTAGATTTGGCTAGCAGCCTTAGTGATTTTTGTCTCTGGTTTTTATAAGTTCTCATAACAGGGTCATAAGAATGTGTGTGACTGGTCCTGGATCTACCTGATTTAAAGGGAACTGTCGATTGAGCAATCACATTTCCCACATAATGTGAAAAGGAATCTTTATTATACCTTATGTGCTTTTTCCCCAGAGTGGAGGAGTTGAAGTCATTTAGGAAAAGTACATTTACCTTTTCTATGTTGCCCTTGTGCCACACAATTCTGTTCTTTGCCTGATTTACTGCTAAATTCGCTAGGTTCTGTGTACTATTGACCGTAGACCCCCTCCCTTCAAGGTTTAAATACAAGATCTTATGGTCACTACATTTCGTCGTTAACAACTTTAATTCCCTTACCATCCATACAAGATGGTCTGGGAGGAATATATATTCAATTGCACTTGTTTGCGATCCCCTAAACCAGGTAGTGTAAAGGGCTTTACTTCTCCAAAGACCCATTGTGTTTGTCAATGATTCCAAAAAAATCCTCCAGAGATGCCCCTGTGTGGATTTTTTGCCCTGATTCCAGTTGTAAGTATCATCTGCCACAGCATTAATAGGAGAAAAGTCATTGTCAATTCCAACATTAAAATAGCCTACAATTATCATTACCACATTAGGAGATATTTCATGACAGTTCATTATCAGGTCCCCCAATTTTTTTTAGCTCTTTATCAATGTCCAATTTCAAGTTCCAATAGACATTGATGATCAAGAGATTACAATCCCCAAAGAACGTATTGTGGTCTAAACGTAATAACAATAAAAGACACCACTCTAAAATCTTGTACATTTTGATGCCTTTGGGCCCCAATGCTATTGCAACAGCTTGAAGTAGGCCACCCGCTGGCCTGCCTATTGGCCCTTGTTTTGCAAGTATAGAGTGGACAATAAAACCATCTAAAACAAAATCCATAGTAAACCAGGTTTCTTGTATACAGAAAATAGAACATTTTTTAAGTAGTGAACAGATTTCAACAGAGCTCCTCAACGACCAATTCCCCCTCGAATTCCAGCTTATCAGGGGGAAGGTTGGGCAACTACTAACTGTTGGGCTTCAAACCCTGAAGTTGAGATATAGAATCTCTCAATTGAAGGGCTAACCATCTGAAGTTAGGCTCTTCAAAAGTACTATCTGTTCTACTAACATTAGTACTCAATTTCTCATTCACAGTCGTCCCCCTCCCCACCTGGGAAGGGGGCCCGTGTCCGGAGCCACCCTCTCCAGATCGTACCCCAATTTATGAAATGAGCAGCTTTCTTTCAAGACTGTGTCCATAATGCTGTTGGAATAAAACACAACCCTTAATTAGTCATATCTCACCGGTGCACAAAATCCACCAGCTTAATGTCGCCCGTAGTGATCAGGGAAAGACTTGGTATTTCCCCGAATAAGGCCAGTACCATTTGTCTATTCAGTGAAGGTGGGCCTCCCTTTTCAAAAAGGTAGTGTAACATTATACTCGGATTGTCTACACTTTTAATTGGGCGATAACTTATTGCTGCTGGTCGTGCAGCTGACGGACCAGATTCCATCTGGCCCTGTATCGGCAAAATTGGCAAAAATTCACTATCCTGACAATCCGGGCCTCGTCTATCATCCATGACTGTCATATTTGATTCACTGCCCCCCTCCCAATCAGTTTGCATACTGACATTCGGTATGCCCCATGCTGTATTTACAGCTTTAAAATTGTTGTTTTGGGGCTCTTCACTCACAGCCGATGGGGGAACCTGTGGCACAGAATGGATTACCTTGGGGACAGTTTCATCCTGAGCAGCTTTCGCATGGCCATCAAGCATTATTTTAATGACTCTTCTGATGACCCGTTCCATCACGGGTCCACCTTCCGAGAGATTAGTTGCGGAGGCTGCTTCTCTTGGATCCCCACCTCCTAGAGTATTAGCGGACACTAGCGGTTCTGTCTTTCCCAATTCAGTTTCGGTTTGCAGACATCTATTACGCCCGGGACCGTTAGATTGGAAACACAGTCCTGCAGTCTTCATTTCATTAACATGGGGCATACGCTGAAGAGTCACATCGCTTACTGCTGTTTTATCTAAGTTAGGTGTATTTGTTTGGGCCGTTGCAATGGCCCCATCCCTATGGTCCCAGTTCTCTGCTGGGGGGTGCCTCCTCTGGCCATCAAGAACCTCAGTTGGCCTTTGGAGGGTGATACTCTTGTTTGTGTTGTGGAAACAGAGAAATTGATATGAGGCCGGGAAGCCCAAGAGGAAACACACCAACACAGGTTACAAAGGACATACAAAGCACATTATTTCAAAGTTACAAAGTTACCAAAGTCAATTGACATACGAATAGCTATTCGGCCCTCTGACTAACACACAAACCTTCAACGTTAGGTTCGCACTGAAAGTGGGAGAAACCGATCATCGGGATGCTTGGGTTTTTATACGTTTTGTCCTGCATTGGCTAGCCCTCTCGCAAGTTAACCATTCTTTGAACTGTGGCTAGGGTTCGTAGCCAGGTCGAACACACAATTTACATAATTTGATCAGTTCCGCTGATACAGTTACATATTTACACACAGGTTAAAGAGAGGACAAGGTCTTAGTTCGTGACCCTAACAAGTGGCCTGCGGACATATTACTTATTCACGTGTGTGGAGGTCACCATGGCCGGAATCTTATTCGAAATGTCATTCGGCCTCCATTTTGTGATTCAGGGTGACTTCCACACTGCAAGAGTACCTAAAATGGCGGCTAGATCCAAGATGGCGGCTTACACAATACAATAAGGTCAAGACCTTGCCGCGGAACCTATGTACATGGTATTCTTTAGACAACTTGCCGTAGGCCAACATACATTCAAACAATGCGATTGGGGTCATAATATTATATCGATTTCCACAGACCCTCCTTTTTGGCCTATGCCAAGTGCTAATACATCATTTCCTAATGCTTTCGAAAATAACTGAAGGCATCATCATCCATAGGTTCCGCATCATTGTCCAAAATGTCAATAGCCATAAAGTTGTTCATAAGAACTTCTTGCAACATGAACTCTTTAGATGCTGCCTTCGGGGTGTATATCTTATGCCCTATTGCGCTCATTACCTGAGCACAACATCCCCCCATCATTCCACATATACTCGGGAGGCATTGAAAACAACAACAAAGAACTAACAGAATCCCTAAAATACCTAAAATGACAGAAAGCACCTTCCACCCCCAAGATCGTAAGGAATCCCAAAACCAAGTACTAAGGTTCCAGTCTCCTACAGGGATATGGACTTCAGAACTGAGAGTGTGTAAATTCTGAATTGCTTTAAAAATTGTTGGCGAAGAATCTGGTACGAAAACACTACAAGCGGACCCCACTAATTTACATACTCCACCTCGTTCAGCTAAAATGACATCTAATGCCATTCGATTTTGAAGTGCTACCAATCTTATCGCTTTTTGCTCTAAGGTCATATTGTAAAGTATGTCCGTGGTCCGGTTGATCGTTTTCTCCAACACCCTCGCTAATCCCCTAATGTTTTCTGAATTTGCTATTTGTCCCCAAAAGGGCACTACTGATTTGGCTATATCCCCGAACACTTGTCCAGGGGTATCTCCATTACTATCCCGTCGCGGGCGAGCCTTAGATACCTCTAAGGTACTGACTATAAATACACCTGGTAACAATATCCCTAAATAACAAGTCCCCTGCCAATCCTTGGGCAACCAGGGAAAAGCTAAACTACCACAAACAAAATAAACGGGTCCCCCTACATACAAAGGCCTATTTTCCCCAGTCAAGTTTACAGTATTTACACAAGGCTCGAAGTCTCCCATTGGCCTAGTGCCATTTCTTTGTACACAGAAGGGAACTGAATCAGGACTATGATTCACAGAATAAGAAGGAGGCATGGCGTCCTTATTGCCTATCGGAGCCATCTTAAAAGAAACTAGATTTTGGAAAGGAAAAGATAGTTTATCAGACGGCCTAATAGAAGCGACGTTAGGTTTACTTCTATTTGCGAAAAGCGAGCATCCCAGGGGAGTCAATTCACGTTTTTCAAATTCATTCAAATTAGTCCCATCGAAATTCCCTGAGATGCTATCATTCCATCGGCCAAAGAGGAGTGCTCTAAGAGAGGCATAGCAAGAAGTTGTTAAAGGTAAGGGATGTATATACCATCCCAGTCCCTTGTTCCCATGTTGTGGTAAGTGGGTGCAGATCCAACAATTACTCTTATTCAAAATAGCATGCGTAGCATTCATCACTATCATCAAAGTGTTATTATGATATTTCTGTCTATGCCGAGAATCTCTAGGGGACAGAGTGTGAAGGTGTACAGAGGGAGTCAAAACAGTTGGTACGATTTTGGTCGGTAACAGAGGCTTCAAAGGATAAATTTCTTCAAAATACCAAAGCCCCACGGCAGCAGTTGCAAAAGTAACAATAATCAGAACGAGAACACAACAGTACGTTTTCGGGGCCCAGGCACATTGTTCATTGTTCGATTTGGTCACCTCCTTCTCTAATAGTTCAATACGAGGAGCAGCGGTGAAGGCGGCAGGCATCATGGTCATCCCGATCGACGGCCCCAATGTTCGTTGCTGGCGGCACTTCGGCCGCGCGATTTCTTAGTCCTCCCCAACCCTAGCCAACAGAACCCTCCTTTTCTTCGTTCGAAAAAAGGAAAGACAACAGTACTTCAATCACTCTTTTCCTTCCAGATGCACGACACTCGTGCCGTAGTCCTATTTCCGTGGTCGAAGGTTGTACCTGATGGTACCCAAGTTTGTTGAATCCAAAAGCAAAGTATCGTCGCTCCCTGAGGGGAGCGTCGTGTCGGTGGCGACGGAAGTCGCAGAGCTCGAAACAAGATTTTCCGGAAGTGATTGATCAAGAGAGTGCGGAGACAAAATGGACGGCTCCCCGAGCTCCTCAGGCTCAGAGAATTTCTCCGACGCACTCACAATGCTGCCTGCTACTCCGAGATCAGAGATTGTAGCACCAGCGAGGGGTTCTGTTTCTTCTGTAGCGTGTGGCGTCGGGTGAGGGATCTTCTTGACGTGTGTTGCATGTATCCAGTTCTTCTTTCCTGCCACCCGCACTGCCGTCCTGGTGACCAATAATACCTGGTAGGGTCCGCGCCAGCGAGGCGCAAGACAGGAAGACCTCTCATAGGCCTTCACCAGGATCCAGCTACCGGGTAGTATATCGTGTCCTGGGCCCGTAAACCGTACAGGTAAGGCGGCATTCACCTGGTGGTAAATGAAATACAGATTTTTAGTCAATTGATTACAGTAATCTATGAGCAATACATTATCCACATCGCTCAGGGCTTTAGGTTTAGGGAGACCCCAAATATTAGCAGGCCTTCCCATTACCACCTCGAACGGAGAGAGCCCAGTTCTAGTCTGGGGTGTGGTGCGCATAGCTAACAACACAATAGGTAAAGCGTCGGGCCATTTTAGCTTAGTGTCGGCACATGTTTTTGCAAGTTTGTTTTTCAAAATACCGTTGTGTCTCTCTACCAACCCCGCACTTTGAGGGTGCCTAGCTGAATGAAAACGTTTCTCAATCCCTAGGGCAATACATATTTGCAACATTACGGCTGCGATGAAATGGGGGCCGTTGTCCGACCAAATTATCCTCGGGAGCCCAAATCGAGGGAAGTACTCTTTCACCAGGATCTTTGCGGTGGTCATAGCGGTAGCATCTTTGACAGGGAAGGCCTCGACCCATTTGCTAAAAGCACAAATGATGACAAGAACATATTTCAAGTTATTACATCGCTCCATTTCAATAAAATCAAGGTGAATGGTTTCAAAGGGGACAGAGGGGGGCCCGAAACTTCCCCTTGGAGTCACTGTCCCTTTACCCACATTATGCTGCAGGCAAATCATGCAATTCTGAACATGTCTCTTTGCAGTTTCCAAAATTTTATCATTCACCCAAACCTGCTGTAATATCTTCGTAATTTGCTGGGCACACACATGCGTTGGACCGTGTGCCATTGTAACCATTGCTAACACATAAGAATCAGGAAGCAACCCTTTCCCGTTGGATGCGTCCACCCAACACCCTTCGTCATCCAATTTTCCCATGCCTTCAGCCCACTTCCTAGACTCTTCAACTGAGGCATCGGTCTGCATGTCTCGCACAGACCCAATGCCTTCATCTATTATACAAACATCTCTCACTTCCTTCGAGGTGTACATGTCTGTGCTAAGGTCTGTGGCTGTTTGTCTAGCTATCAAATCTGCAAAAGCATTTCGTCTGCCCACATTGTCTATGACCTTGCGATGTGCTGCACATTTCATGATCGCTAATTGTTCAGGGAGTGAGAGCGGTGAAAGTAGTTGTACTATTAAGGGACCATGCTGAATCTTGGTCCCATGTGAGGTCAGAAACCCTCTTTCCGACCACAGTTTTCCGAAGTTGTGAGCCACCCCAAAGGCGTACTGGCTATCCGTATAAATATTGACTCTATGCCCTTGGGAGAGCTCACAAGCGCGGGTCAACGCTATAATCTCCGCGGCCTGCGCGGAGTTATGCGGAATCCTTTTAGTTTCAACAATCTTGTTCAAAGTAGTAACTGCATAAGCAGCTGTAGATGTGCCATTCGGAAGTTTGAAGCAGGAGCCATCGCAAAACAGCTCCCCTTCCGCATTCTCTAAAGGAGTATCTGAGAGGTCTATCCCGCCCTTCGTTTCTTGTTCGGTGGCATACAGGCAGTCATGTGATCCTTCATCACCGCAAACAATATTTTGCGGGAGAGGTAAGAGTTCAGCCGGATTGAGAACACAACACCTTTTAATTTGGATATGAGGAGCAAATAGGACTAATTCGTACCTTGTCAACCGGGCAGAGGTAAGGTGTTGCGTTTGAGTTTTATTCAATAGAATATCAACAGAGTGAGGTACCATCAAAATTAAATCGTGGCCTAAGACCATCCCCTCACTCTGTTTTACAGACGCAGCGGCAGCAGCAACAGCGCGCAGACATCGCGGCAAAGCGCATGCAACAGGATCGAGGGCGGAGGAATAATAGCCGCACGGCCTATTTTTCCCTCCATGTTCCTGTGTTAACACAGACAAAGCACATCCATCACATTCATGCACAAACAACACAAAGGCCTTATCGTAATTTGGTGTACCCAGAACCGGTGCTGAACACAGCGCGGTTTTGAGAAGCTCAAATGATCGTTGATGTTCCGATTCCCATGGCAGTGGCAGAGAAATGCCCTTCTTCGTCAAAGCCAACATCGGTTTTACCACTAAGGCAAAATTCGGGATCCACAGTCTACAGTAGGATGCCATCCCTATCAGGGCTCTGACTTCCTTCTGTGTTTTTGGGACAGCCATGCCAGAAATGTGTTTTATTCGTTCAGGTGTCAATCTTCTCCCCTCCTTTGACAGGAGGTAGCCTAAATAGGCAACCTCCTGGCAACAATATTGAAATTTTTTAAGCGAAGCTTTGTGACCATTTTCAGCTAAATGAACAAGCAACAATATAGTGCCTTCCTTACAAGCTTTCTCAGAGTCTGCAGCCAAGAGCAAATCGTCTACATATTGAAGCAGCATGCAAGTAGGTGGCAATTCAAGGGTGTCGAGCTGCTCCTTTAAGGCTCTACTATAGATACTAGGACTTTCAGTATACCCTTGAGGTGCTCTTGTGAATGTAAACGAGCGCCCCCCCAAGGTGAACGCGAACAAATACCTGCTCTCCTCATGTATCGGAATACTAAAGAAGGCGTTTTTCAAATCTACGACACTAAAGTGTGTAGCCGTAGCAGGGATCATTGTTAAGATCGTTGTTACATCAGGCACGATTGGAAATTGTGGGGCTACCACCCGGTTAATAGCATGAAGATCTATTATAAACCGGTACGGAATTGCATTGTCGCCTTTCTTATATACTGGCAAGATCGGACTATTACATAAGCTACCTGTTATCTCTTCGATCACTCCACGATGTACAAAATCGGAGACAATGCATTTCAGAGCACGCTCACCTTCAATTGAAATTTTATATTGCGGAATGCGCGGTAGCTTAACCCCATGTTTCAAGACTATCTTAACAGGCTCGATGTGTAATATCCCGACATCATTGTCGTCTATTGCCCACAAACATTCCGGGACAATGTCAAACTCGGGAGGTAGAGGTCGGGTCAAGTACTGGGAGTTAAAGGGTTGCTGTGGTGAAACTGTTAATCTTATTCCGTCAGGGGAACAATGAATCACTGCATTTAGTTTCTTTAACAAATTCAACCCTAGCAAATTTTCTCCGCAGTTTGAAGTAAGAAGAAAAGGGCACTGGTCTGTGAAAGGACCCAAAGAAACAGATACCGGCGCAGAAACCGGACAAACAGTTGGTATGCCAGAGAACCCTATAGAAACGTTTGTCTGCCCTGACAGTGGGATGTTTGGAACCCTAGAATGGTCAATGGAGCACTTTTGTGCTCCAGTGTCAATCAAGAACTGGTGTTTCCTATTCCCCACCAATAATTCAACGTAGGGGCCCTTCTGAATGACGGGAATAGGTAAAGGTTCCAAACGCTGCTTCGGGCAATCCTAGTAAGGCAGAACTTCGTCAAAGGGAAGTTCTTCAGAAAGATAGGCAGCAGAAGGGTGATCAAATATATTTCTCGAGTCCATACTCGGAGTCTGATTTTCCCGTGAAAAAGGTTGTTGTGGATCTTGTAGAAGCTGACCCCTATCAGGGCCCCCTGCTCCGGGGCGGCCCCTTGGTCGCCTACCCATACCTCCAAATGTGCCTCCTGACCTCTGACGAAGGGCAGGGCACTGTGCTCGCCAGTGACCTTCCTGGCGGCAATAAGCACACTGATTAATATTTATAGAATTCAGAGGAGTATTTCCTCTTGGAATGTACTGACCTCTAGTCTGTGTCGTACCTCCTCTGGGGTTTCTGACAATTTGCTGCAACAATACCTTAGTCTTTAAGTCGCCCCTTCTTTTTTCGATTTTCTCTTTTTCATTATTAACCCTATTCTCATAATACTGAGCCATATGCAAAACTTCTGACTGAGATTTTGCCTGCCAAGCGCTCTCTGAGGATATAATTTGTGACTGGATGTCGGGCAACAATCCACGTACAAATTTGTCCACAAACAACCTCTTCCCCGACTCTGTGCCTAAATCCTGTCCACTGAAGTCAGAGAACACCTGTTCAAATCTATTAAAGAATTCAGTAGTACCTTCAGTTTTCCCTTGGACGCAGGCCGTAAGCTTGTCCCAAATAATCCTTTTTTCTGGGATTATAGTTTTTAGTTTAGCAACTATTCTATCGGGTAAGGTAAGTATTACCTGGGGTGGATTCTCACCAGCTGGCCGTTCCCCATCTATTCTAATCAGATTTACCCATGTATCCCCTAGCCCCGGCACATCATCTACTGTCCGTATCTGTTTCCATATATCAACTGGTAAAAGCACTGGAAACAATAAGTCCATGTCACTTAAGGTGAACACAGAAGACTGTAAGACGGATTCTATCTCTTTATAAAACCCTGTCGGGTTTTTCCTAATATCAGGGACTGATTGTCTAATCGTGTTCACTTCCTGTCGAGAGAACGGGACGTCAACAAACTGCGATACGTAATGTGCAGGGATATCCACCGCGGGAGTACCAGCCGCCGCGTCGGCGGGGATTTCTGCTTTTGGGACAAGGGTTGGAGGGACCTCTCTCATAGGCAACTGAGATATAGGGACCTCCGACCGCTTACTGAGCAATAGGGCCAAATCGAGCGCTAAAGCAGCTGTAGAAGTGTCGGGTGAAAAAGCTCTTTTACAAATATCTAATAACTCTATGGGGCAACCAACCTTCTTCCTTATACATTCCTCCTGTAAGTGTTGTACCATCACTTGGATTACCTTTCTTTGCATCTCTACCGTGTATTGACTGTATGTGTCATACACCTCATCTGGCGGTATCGATGAATCCGAGATCCATCGAATCGCGTCTTTGGTACAAATTCGTACTTCCTCAGGTGCTGATCTCCGGCACGAAAGGAACCGTTTCTGTACATATATCCTATCGTCCTCATCATCCTCGTTTTGTAATCTTTCAAAATCCCTCCTAAACTCAAACAACCTATCAACATGTCCATATACTTTCTGCTCTGTGTCCCTCGAAAGTGCCAAAGCATTCAGATCTCTCACCCCTTGTGGGAGATCCGAAGTCTGCAATCTACCCCACATTACCCCTAAGTGAATCCCCAGTCCTTCAATAAAAACATTTTTCTCGGGAAAATCGAGCAAATTAGATAATGTTGAAAATGCATCAGTTTGATCACCTTTTTCCATGCAATGCTTAGAGAGGCAGAGTAATAGACAAAGGAGCGACAACCAAAGAACTAGGAGCAGTAGGCTGTGCAGGGGGAGTAGGAATAGCAACGGGAACAATAGCAGGAACGGGCAAGGTGCCCACAACAGGAGCATACGGAGGTGGCGCTGAAGAATCAGGCCTCCGTTCGTTCAATATTTTCTCAATAAACTCCTCGGAAACATGGAAATCTTTAGAGGGGTAAATTTTCTGGACCTCGAGCGAGAAAGCTCTATCCTTTTTCTGGGCTTCTTCTAATCGTTTTTCCTTGTCATACAACAATGCTTTTTCGGCATTTGTTTTATGACGACGTGCATGTTTATGCCTACTTTTAAGCTGCTGCAATGCTTCCTTTTTCCAATTTTGTAATACATCAAAGGCTGCCGGCCTGGCCTTTTTCTTAAGCAAGATCGATTCTAAGTATTCAATACGGGGGATCTCAAAACTACCATTGATTGGCCACTGAAATTCGGAGGCATTTCTGGTCTGTCTGTGCCAAATGTCATTAAATACAATACTACCAATGCCATACTTACAGTACATAGTACACGCCGGTGACCCCTCCTGTGGTGCCGGACGGCTAAATTCCAAAGATTGTCGATCGCTGCGGAACAGAGCCCTAAAGCAGCTAGACAATTTCCCAGGCATTTCTCAAAGAATTGGTGCTACCTGGTCCAATAATTGTGTCTGCAGATACAATACGCCAAATTCAAATTGTCAGGGTTAAATTAAGAGCCGGGTCACGACTGCACCTGACCAAACCTAAGGAGGACCGTACGGTTTACAAAGGACTTCAACTAACACATTTTTACCTGCGTTCGGTGGTTTCGGCAAATCTGCCCGCCTCGGATTTCGACCCTCGTCAAGATGCCGTGTCAGACCGCACGACTATCGCCCAAGGATCGGATCGTGCAGCGCTGCCGAGGTATCGCGTCTCGATCGGTCGGGCCCGCAGAATCACACCGTCCGATCCCGATTCGATAGTCTGCGTCAACCTTCAATGATCCGGCATCAATCTTGAGGGTCCCTATTCGGGCGCCAACTGTGGAAACAGAGAAATTGATATGAGGCCGGGAAGCCCAAGAGGAAACACACCAACTTAGGTTACAAAGGACATACAAAGCGCTTTATTTCAAAGTTACAAAGTTACCAAAGTCAATTGACATACGAATAGCTATTCGGCCCTCTGACTAACACACGAACCTTCAACGTTAGGTTCGCACTGAAAGTGGGAGAGACCGATCATCGGGATGCTTGGGTTTTTATACGTTTTGTCCTGCATTGGCTAGCCCTCTTGCAAGTTAACCATTCTTTGAACTGTGGCTAGGGTTCGTAGCCAGGTCGAACACACAATTTACATAATTTGATCAGTTCCGCTGATACAGTTACATATTTACACACAGTTTAAAGAGAGGACAAGGTCTTAGTTCGTGACCCTAACAAGTGGCCTGCGGACATATTACTTATTCACGTGTGTGGAGGTCACCATGGCCGGAATCTTATTCAAAATGTCATTCGGCCTCCATTTTGTGATTCAGGGTGACTTCCACACTGCAAGAGTACCTAAAATGGCGGCTAAATCCAAGATGGTGGCTTACACAATACAATAAGGTCAAGACCTTGCCGCGGAACCTATGTACATGGTATTCTTTAGACAACTTGGCGTAGGCCAACATACATTCAAACAATGCGATTGGGGTCATAATATTATATCGATTTCCACAGTGTATGCCGAAAATGTTGCAACTGGGTCAGTTGTAATTATTTCCAGCCGTTTTGGTTTTATAGGGAAGAAGTTTAACAGACTTCCCTGCATATTAGAGTCTGACACCATAGAGCCCCCGTTGTTGCAGATGGGTACTTTCATTGTACAATTTGTGCCTTTGTTTTTTAACGTCTCAGAAAGAGAATCTGAGGCTACAGTGCCTCCTGACCCTCTACACAATAGCACATCTGGTCCCTCATTTACCTCGATGATGTTAGAATCAGTGTCTTCCGCATCACCTCTCAGCAACCATCTCCAATTGTTTCTGGAGGCTTTATCCTGTCTCCGTTTATGTCCTGCGACATTCTTTCTTTTCTGAAGGGTTATTTTTTTCCTATTGTTTTTATTTTTATATGTGCTCTGATTCATTTCTTTCTGCTTCAATAGCCTCTCTTCGTTTTTTTCACCATCATTCTTTTTACCGGGACCCGAACTCTTAGGGTTCTTGTTTGTTAGCACCTCTAATTCTTCTAAATATTTTGGGGACACAGGGATCTCCATTGGGCTGACAATGGGGTTGGATGCTCCTCCCTGAGGGCCCAAAGGATCCAACAGGTTAGCATCCACCCTTCCCCTGCCACCAATAGAGTAGTTTTCTCTTTCTACTGCAGCTATCATCTCCTTAAGTAATATGGTGTGAAGTGTAAGTTCACTTAATATCGATTTATTTACAGAATCTCCATGTGATTGCCCTCCCACAGACTGCCGACCCATCGGTTGTGCCGAAGACAGTTCCCATTCCACCTCCTTCCCCAATGGTTACTGGGATAGGGCCAAAAGTGAGCTATTGATTATATCAGGGTTATATTCACTTTCATTAGGTTCTAAGGAGGGGGTTTCTGCTAGTTGACTAGCATCTCGAGGGACCTTACCAGACTCCCAGAGTCAATTAGCAGTATAGACTCATCAGCGACCCCCCCATCCTCCACCAAGTTTATGGCAGCACTTTCTATCGTAGGAGGAGGCGAGGGAAGTAAGGGCAATTTGGAAGCCATACTCATGGTGCCTTTGACAGGGGTAAATACCAATGGTGCAGATAAAATGTCGTCAAAGGCGCCAGCCGCAGCCCTAGATTCTCTCCTCGTCAGAGGAACAGTCCTCTTATAGCTAAGGATTTCTCTCTTAGTTTTCCTCATGCCGCTTACATGAATGAAAGTGTTCCAACATGCACTCAGAGGAAAATACAACACTAGATCTGTAAAGCTTTAGAGGGGTACATGCAAATCAACCCGAGGAGGACCATATGCACAGGTTACCTAGTTTACAATAACTATTTACCAGAATGTAACAGGGAGAAGAATAAACAAAAGTAAAATAAATTGTGCACAAACCCCTCACTATTCTCTCGACCACGACTCCGCGACCACGCCGAAGAGCCCAACAGCACTTGCAGGGCACTTCTGGGTGCGCGCGCGAGTTTTAATACAAGGCTGAAGGCGGCAGGCGACGGGCGGCGGAGGCGTGTCACGCACGCATTGAATCTACGTAAGAGAACAGAAATAGGAAGCGTAAGTAGCCCACCAGTAATGCACTTAAATGTCAGAAGACTATGTTTTCCAGCAAGAGTGGCATTTAATCTGTGAAGTAAAGTCCTTAAACAGTGTCCTTAGACCATAAGAAAGAGTCCACAGAGTAATGCTTTTAAGCACGAAAACTGAATAAAGTATGTTGTTGATATTTACTCTGGTAGAGTGAGTTCAATGATCCGTTTCGCCGCAATTTGAAGTGCACAGCTTCCTCTTGTGCATGGGCGCCTCCACGAACACGTCCCAGATCCGTTAAAGAGGGCGAAGCACACAGGTCAGACAGCTCCCCCAGCAATACGGCCAGCCCAACAGCACTTGCAGGGCACTTCCGGGTGCGCGCGCGGGTGCGCGTGCACTCGAGTTTTAATACAAGGCTGAAGGCGGCAGGCGGCGGAGGCGTGTCACGCACGCATTGAATTCTGGTAGAGTGAGTTCAATGATCCGTTTCGCCGCAATTTGAAGTGCACAGCTTCCTCTTGTGCATGGGCGCCTCCACGAACGCGTCCCAGATCCGTTAAAGAGGGCGAAGCACACAGGTCAGACAGCTCCCCCAGCAATACGACCAGCCCAACAGCACTTGCAGGGCACTTCCGGTATTTATTATTGTCTTTTAGATATTGCAAGGCTTGTCTAACTTTATGTAAGTCTACGAGTTGTTGCCATTTTTTTTGTCTTTTGTTGGTACACCATTTACTAAGACCATTAAAGATTGCTCTATTGGACGTTGCACTCAAAGAGTGTGCACATTTTCTTTCAGATCCAATGGTAAATAAACGACTTTGCCACAAATATCTTTCATCAATTCAGAGGGAGGTAATTTTGCTGTTTTTGGTTGAATTTGTATTATTGCTTGAAATGGGTGCATTGTTTGAATTATAATGCTCTCAAATAAATTGAGTTGTTGCATGGGGTTTTGGTAGTGGGAATAATGTCAAGTTATTTGTGATAGCACGTGAAGGAGATTGGTTGTTGTCAAGTTTTGTAGTGCAGTAACTGCAAAGTATTAAGGGGTCAGTTATTTCGTATTTGCTTTCTGCTATAAGGTAGAGAGCTAATTCAAACCATTTGGAATCTTCATTGTTTTCTATTTTGTAAGTTATGTCTACAGGTTTTGTGCTGCCTTTATGAAAAGTTCTGCGACAACACACACACTGTTTGGTACTTCAGCGGATGTACTTTAAAATTTGAGTATTTATTTTTTGTATGTGCGTACTAGAAGAGTGCCATTTGTACAATTGTTCCTAGTCTGTTTTGAAGATATTGAGTTTTGTAAGTGGCTTTCACTTCCAAAATAATTTCTCTGAATATGCTCTATTTCTTCGATAGGTCTTTGGGTGTACCATGTAGTAGAGTGTTATTTAAATTGGCTAGTGCTAAAGCAGGACTTTTAGCATAGTACAGTTCATGGACTAGATTTCTTATAATTGAATGATGTGTTGATATCATTTTTATATCATGGAAGGTGATTTTGCAAATAAGTTCTGAAATGCAGGCTAATGAATGTCCTTGTAGTCCTGTGTATTTGCGCACTGGACAGGTATCCATATTTTGCAGCACTTTCATTTTGATTTTGTCTTTGCCTTTCACATACTGATTGAGGAACTGACATAAAGATTTGAAAGATTTTTTGGGAATATTACACATGGACATGCATGGCCATTTGTATACTGCATGTTCTGGTTCAGTCGAATGGACAGGTAATTCTAAGTATTCTGGGGATATTTTTGTAAGCAGTATTTCTTGTTCCATTATGGTATTATTTTTTTGTTCATTACCTCGGCCACTGCTATATATGGCAATTGTGTTTGTTTGTTTTTGTTTTTATGCTTCTTTATTAAAATATGGTTCTGTGCTCGTGGTGTGACTCCATTCACCTCCACAGACATGTAAGAAGTTATTGGTGTTGACATTCCATTTATTGAGAAGTTTTTTTTGTAATTTAGTAGTTAGTTTTGTTAGTGCTTTCATTCTGTTTAGCACTAAAATGAATAACTTTCTTTTGAGAAGGATTGCACTATCTATCAAAGCTTCTAAGATTAATTTTCTACGGTAGGTTTAAAGGGTAGTGGTAGCCGAATTCTTGTTAATCATTTTCTGTTTCATTTTACATTTTGATAGAGGAGGCAAAGTTTCTGTACTGGAAGCTTGTTTTGTTTCACTAAATGACTATATTCGTTGTTTTGTTTGAACTTTTTGTACAAACTCTGGTAGAGATGTATGCTTATTTTGGAAACTTTAATTTGATTTGCTCTACTTCTGCGTTGCTTTCTATGGACTTTTTTTTTGGTAGGCATTCTTCGGGGTCTGTCGAAAAAAAAAAGAAGGTATGAGTTGGGCCATTCTGCAATGTATGTGTGCTGTGTGCATGAGTGTCTGAGTATCATGGGAAAGATGTATGTGGTGGCATGTGATTGTGCATTGGGCAGCTGCAATTAGTTGGGAAGGCTATTCTTCTATTTGTGTGTTACTAAACTGTGGTTCAGATGAGAGTAGAAAGTGAGCTAGTGGTGAGGAGAAGCATTAATAGTAAACCTAATGGTATAAATTAAAACAGTTCTTTGTTTTGTAATACTAACATTCTAGGGGTTGAGTATGTTATTTGTGTTACAAGAAAACAGGGATTTCTGTGCCAATCTGCCTGCTAATCCCTGTTTAATAAATGGAGATTTGTGGGCATAATGGTTCAGAAATGTCCACTTTTTTGATGCGCAAATTACAAGAATGAACCACACAGTGTGTTTGAGGAACAGTAAGAATATTAAGGTAGTATTGTACTTACTCTTTTTTTGTGGAATGAGCAGGTTTCTTCGGATATGTTGTTTGTAGTTCAGATGCTGCTGGTTTTTAGGAGAGTAGTCTTCTCTGCAATTGTAAAAGGAAGAATTTAGTAATTTTGTGTGTTTATAGCACTGATGTTAATGTAGACGTTGATTTTTATGTTTTTGTAGTAGTATTCTTGTTTGATATCTGAACATGGTATATGCATGCATTTCATTTGACTATGTGCAGCCTTTATATTTTATTTACAATATGTTAGTTCAACATGCTTTGCAAATGAGTAGAATTTTAAGTGTATGAAATTCGCTTGGTTTTTTAAAGGTGTGCTGTAGATAGCAGACAGGTTTGGAAGTGACAGCTGATTATAGTAGATGGGAAAAATTTCAATAAGTTCATTTTATAGGTTATGCAGGTTTAGTGGCATTACTCTGTTTATATGCATTCATAAGAGTTGTACATGTACAAATATACCAACATTTTGTAGCAGCTGGGAGGGAGATTCTCTCGGAGCAATCGGGAGAGCTGAATTTCCCCATTAGAGTGTATTGGGATTAGAATTATTTTACGAAGGAGGTAGTACAAAACAGCAACATTTTTGCAAAAGGAACCGGGAGTCTTCCACCTAAATCGGGAGGGTTGGCAGGTATGCATGTACTGTGAATACAATGTTGGGAAAATGTATTTTTCCCATGGGATTGCATTGGACTAACATTAATTTAGGTGGGAGATAGTAAAAACTAGTGCGATTTTTCACTGAAAAATCGGGAGTCTTGCGCCTAAATCGGGAGGGTTGGCACGTATGTATAGGTTATGTGGGATACAGTAAAAAATAGTGCGATTTTTCTATGAAAAATCGGGAGTCTCGCACCTAAATCGGGAGGGTTGGCATATATGTATAGGATATGCAGGTTTAGTGGCATTACTCTGTTTATATGGATTCATAAGAGTTGTACATGTACTGTGAATAAAATATGCATACCTATTGTTTGTATTCATGCATGTGGATATGAATGCAGCTGTAACTAGAATAATTGGAGACTTGTAGAGTAGTTTTTGTAGTAGGTGCTTTGAGACTTGTACTCAGAGTGATCAACAGTACATTTGAAGTGCGGAACTCTGATGATGGAGTTAGATCTAGAGGTCTTGGATGTGATTGGTGGATGGTTGTGTGGCTGCTTATCTGTATCCAATGAGGGAATGGCACAGAGAGTGATGTGGAAAGGGTATAAGGGCTGCTAAGACATACGTGCCAAGCGGACACCCCAGCTGTTCGAGGATAGGGCATGCCACATGCAGGGTTTTCCAGCAAATCTAGTATGGAAAGGGGACGGTAGGGATCAGCCAATCAGATGTTGACGTTGTGGATTTGTGTAGAAAGAGACTGTGTGTAGAGAATTTGGCAGAGGTGGAGAAAGTCAAGCTGTTGGTGCTCGGAGATATCTTTGTGCATGCTTTACAGCAGTATGCTCAATGTAGGCATGTGGCAAACAATTTTGATGTTAAAGGAGTGGAGGAGGTGTGGAGCGCTGTGCCTGATTGCAATGTAGAGCGAAATCTACAAGTTTGTGAAGATATGGGCAGGATGAACAGTCCCCATCTGGTAGTTTTGCACTATGGTGCTTTCC